>NC_081415.1:403102304-403852304 GCF_030272615.1 Cryptomeria japonica | reverse complement strand
CCTCGGGAAAGTGCGAAGTCTGTCAAACAATGATAATGCATGATGGGTTATCAGCTGCCATGAAAATGGTGGATAATGGATGATGGAGAATGTCTTGAGATCAATTCAAGATTGTTGCATTTAATGCATTATGATTCAATGGTCAGGATCGAACCATTTGAATTGCTTAACCTAACAGGTTTAGGGTTTAGGGTTTTTGCTACCGACCTGTTTGTTTCCTATAAGGTTGATGTTGTGTTTCTTTCTGAGATTGTTGGCAAAAGTTGTGAGTGTGTATCCAAGGGAAGTGATACGTGATTCTTGCCAGACCAAAGGAGAGAAGAGATATCTACAAAGTGAATGTGCAAAAGGTGAAGAGGAGCCAAAATGGATCTACATTAGCATTGAGTGCTACTAACAGATCATTGTAATACCTGTTGATCTCTAACCACTTCAACAGTTGTAAAATCCCCTAACAGGGTAGCCTTAACTGGCTTGATTCAAAATCCCTTAAATTGGGTGGTCTTAACCAGCTTGTTTCAAATCCCTTAACCGTGTAACTCGAGGCTAATGAGTTCTAAGAAGATTGAGAAGCTTAGGAGATCCTTTCAGCTATTGAGTTCTTGAAATCCTCTAACAAGGTGACCCTACCGGGTTTAACCCTTAACTAGGTATCCCTTAACCGGGTGATCGCTAACAGGATCGGTTCCTACAAGAACCTATTGTAATGTCCTTAACCGAACAAGGCTCCTAACAGAGTGGACTTCTAGAGAGTTCAAAAAGTAGCTTGTGGGTATTCATCTCCAGCGTAGTTTTTCCCAGTTGGGTTTCCACGTTAAAAATATGTGTGTCATGTGAAATGCTTTTGTCTTGTGATGCTTTGTTTTACCTGTTAAGCACATGAAGGTTCTATGTTTTATGCCTGTCTATAAAACATATTGAACTCACTATTGTGAAGATTTGATGGTTAAGTTTACTTGTTTATGCATGAGAATATAATGATACTGTGGTATTGAGCCAAGAGGAAAGCTTATTGAGTGACTGGTTCATGACTGGTTGAGCTATACTGGATGTTGTCGGTTGCACTCTATTTTACTGGTATCCCTTTTTGTTAGTCTTTTGGAGTATTTGTTGTCAAACTAGTTTTGCACTGTATTGGTGTTTGTACTGATTCACCCCCCCCTCTCAGTACCGGTTTGGTACTAGTGGTTCATCATTGAGTTATCAAAATTATCTCAAAGGGATGAATCTACACTTGTTAATCCAACTAGATACAAATCGATGATAGGAGGTTTACTATATTTGACATAAACCAGACCTGATATTATGAATGCAGTATGTATAGTTTCAAGATTTTAGAGTAATCCTAAGGAAAATCATGAATCAGCAGTGAAAAGGATTTTTCAGTACTTACACGGCACAACAAATCTTGGATTATGGTATCCTAAAAATGAAAATTTTGATCTATGTGCATATACAGATGCAAATTGGGCAGGAGATGTGGATGATAGAAAAAGCACCACTGGAGGAGCATTCTTTCTTGGAAAAAGATTAGTTTCTTGGTTGAGTAAGAAACAGAGTTGTACATCTTTATCAATAGCAGAATCAGAATATGTTGCAGCAGCAACAAACTGTACATAGGTACTTTGGCTTAAGCAAATGTTGAAAGACATAAAGGTAAAATGCAAGGAACCTATTACTATATACTATGATAACACTGCAGCAATTGATATATCTAAAAATTTGGTATTACATTCTAAAACAAAACATGTTTCTATCAAACTAAATTTTCTAAGGGAAAAAGTTGAAGAAAAAGAGATAAAACTAGTTTATGTGAATACTAAAGAACAGCTTGCAGATATTTTCACAAAACCCTTGCCTAAGGAAACTTTTGAGTATCTCAGAGATCAGCTCAGAGTCATACCTCCACTGGTAGTGACTTAGATAGTTGATGATTGTCATCACCCGACAGAATTAAATGGACAAATCTTTTATTCTGGTATTTGATGAGGAAGCTACTTCTCAGGGGGAGTAGTTGGCATATTAAATTGGTTGGTATTTTGTATGAACTTGACCTTTTGTGACTTTGGCATTTGATGTCAAAGGGGGAGAGATATCTATGGAAAAACACATTATCTTTTTGGTAAGAAAAAGAGATTTTAGGGGAGAGATTTTGAAAAACACATGAGAGATTGGGAGAGAAATGAAGATTGTTGGTTTTTGTATTTGGCATTTCTGTTTTGCAACTTTGATGGTTTTTCCATCTTGTGTTGCCATCAATGCCAAAGGGGGAGATTGTTGATATTTTGGTATGGTTTTGTCATTGATGTCAACACCTACTAAATACACCTACTTTGGAGATCCAGCAACATTCACTGGCAAACAGTAAACTATGCAACAGTTACTGGTATATGGTTTACCGGCAGGATATATTGTTCACCGGTACCTGGAATGACATGGAAGACACTTGGTAATGTCGAAGACATCATGTGGACACTTTATTTTGAATTAATAATCATTGATATAATCTTATTTGCATATTTGCTTTTACCGGCAAATAGGTCCAGGTTATCTAGGGTTACACCGATAGGTTTATCTTTTCCAGATTAGCATGGCACGCTATGGAGATGATTTATTATTGTTATAAATGCTCTAAGCCGACATGTTTTATCAGTTATTGCATCAGATATTATATTATTTGTAAAATGTTTTATTGTAATATCTTGTAGAGCCGATCTACTAAAATTGGTCTTAGGGTATGGTATAAATGTAAGATCTTATTTGTAAGATCAAGTGTGGTGTGCGAAAAATATTTGAGTGAAGGTATATGCGAGATCAAGAAGAGGTATACACAAAGACATCATCTGAAGGTGAAGTTAGGGTTTTGTAGAAGCATATCAACATTACATCGATACTGAATTCAGCATATGAAGATGCGATTTTGTACAGTACATTCTTATTGGATTTAACCATCCAATTGTAGTTAGTGTGACTCCCATATGTGATTGAGCAGTGAGCTCTAGGCTGTTGGCCTTTCTGCATGTGCAGACCCCTCTTTGTACACTTACTATTGGTAGTAGTATCATCTGATTGTGGGTAAGGTTTCCCACCGTGTTTTTTCCCCTTACAAGGTTTCCACGTACAAATATTGGTGTCATGTGTTGTGGATGACTTTGTGTTTATGTTTCATGCATTAATTCTTACCGGTATGGCAATTTACTGTTAACACTGTCTACCGGCATACTTAACTGGTTTACCAGTATTAAGCATTAAGTTGGTTAATAAGTTTTTGGTTTGAATTTATTAGACTACTGATTCACCCCCCCCTCTCAGTTGTCTTCGGGACCTAACACTATGTTCGAGTGATTTCCACCATTTGATCGTTGGGCTCATCATGCTATGTTTGAGTATGCAGCTCATCCCAAGGGATAAAAGAAACTTGTTCCATCACTATTTTTTTTTTAACTTTTCTGGGGTTAGTTTGCCTACACATAAGGTTTTCTTTCCTTTTACTAGCTACCAAATAAATGGGCTCATCATCATCATCAACATCTAAATCTGATTCGACATTATGAATTGTTACCTGCTCATGAGATGATGTTGTGGTTGATGTCAGAGTTTGAGTGGTTGATGTCGGAGTTTGAGTAGGGGGAGATGATTGTTTAGTGCCTCATTCTTGTGACATTCCTTCCCAAAGGATGATGCCAATTGCCAACACAATAGGTGTGATTGAAGCTTGTGGCATCACAAGTAGTCCAGTTGTTATACCATGTTAGAATGTCATTTTGAGGAGTTGTGACTCCATCTTTACATCCAATTGTTTCATCAAATCTTCCTTGTCCATGGTAGGCACAGTAGCCTCTGGATCTAGTGGTGTGTTCTTTCTAGACTTGGACCTCATCCTTCTTACATATTCCTTGGTGGATTTTGATTGAGGATTTTTGTTAGCCTTCCCTTTCTTCTTGTGTTTATAAACACTAGGACAAATCCTGAGACTCAGCCACTGCCTCATTCTTTGAACCACCTTTTTAGTGACAATGTCAATATCCACCTTCTTCTATTTGGATATCTGATTGGGAGAGAGGTCTTTGGTCGACCATGGTTTCATCATAGGTCGGGTCGAGGATCACCCCATCATCTCTGAGCTCATTGGGAATATTTGTTTCTATCTTGAATTCCTTGACTTGGGGAACTATTAACCTGTAGAACCCCCTTTTGTGGCTTCAAAGATATCCTACATACCTGCCAAAAAATCTTCCAATTTTGGAATATCACATTCATAAGATACCAACATCATTGCTTTAAGTTTTCCAAATGGGTTGTACCTCTGTGGGGCATACTTTAATTCCTTAAGGCTGAGATCATGCAACTCATGGATAGATGTCTTGGATGTTTGTATATTATGTAACTTGTAGTACTCAAGAGAAATTGGAAAGGTAACTCCAATTTTATGCTTAAGGGTCATGAGAGACTGAAGTCCCATAACTTGCCTTGCATATTCAAGAATGATGACACAGTTGCTGTAGTATTGAGGAAGGAGGGGATTCCCTGTGAATCCACTTAATTAGATATAGGTGGATCATTGGTTTTGGATGAACCATGTTCCCCATTCTTTTATCATCTCCATGGATTCTCAAGAGAGTCGATACGCAACATCGTCTGTCAATCTACATATGACTGCATATATGAAAGAGTCATTAATCCTTTTAAAATGAAACTTGGCTTGTTGGATGGGCAATTGAGTATAATATTCCCATGCGCTCCATTCCTTAGGTGCTTCTCTAAGTCTACCACTAGTGTTCAACCCAGGGTAGATTCTGTTCCTAGCCACTACCCAAATTATATAAGAGGTCATAAAAAACTTCTTTTTCTCTAATACATTACACATTTGCTGATGAATATTATCAAACATGATTTGTGCCCAGTCAAAGTATTCCTTCCCTATAAGAATAATGTGAATGTAGTGGAACATCGATAAATGGTAATTCCTACACTCTTCTTTGCCAAATGCTCAACTAAGCATGATAATCAAGTCCATGGTGCATCTTTGAAGTCACCCCTTAGGATGTTGTCTGTAGCCTTCAATCCTAATTTTATTGGTTCTTTAAGACACATCTCATTTATATGGTGCCTATTGTCTACAAAATTCTTGTTGAAAATTTGGATAACTTCATCTTTAGTTGTTTGGAGGAACTTCTCATATTTTGGAATATTGAAGGTCATAGTGAGCATGTCGGGCAAGAGGCTAACCATTACATTCCCTTTGGTGTCCATGCATCTCTTGGTATTATTCTCATAATGTTGGGCTATTGTGAGTATTAGTTTAGGAGACTGTATTGCATGAGGAAAGACTGTTTCCTCCATGAGCTTAGACCACTTGATTCTCCTATATGATCCCTTGAGGTTTCACTGAGTCATTTCCTTCTTAATTACATCTAGCTCAATATGCCCTATTTTTGTGTTAGTAACCCACTGTACCTCATTTTCAAATTTAGAGACCAATGTTTGGCCTTGGTATTGGTACTTCATTGTGATTAGGTTTTTCTCGAGCTTGACCTCACTTCTGGTCTTCTTCCTTGGGGTGGTGGATGTTTCCATAATAATTCTTCATACCGCACAAGGAAGCACTTAGTCAATACTTTATAATTTTTTTAATATAAAAATGAACTCTAAAATCTTGGAGTCTCAAGGTTCTGGGTTCAAAATAAACCCTTACTAAAGTAGTTAGACTTCGGGATCCCAGGATTCTGGGGTCTCAAATCTTGGAAACTCAAAAAAGAACTCTCCTCGTAGATCTGAAATCCCAGGGCTCTAGGGTGAGTTTGACAATAAAATCAATGCTTCGGGGTCTCAAGATCCCAAAGCGGAGGGTAAGAGGCTTATGGGATGACTTCACAATCTCAAGATTTCAGGGTTTCAAAGGCTTGAGATAGATAGGCTGCAAGATACTTTTGGATCTCAAGAACCTGAGATTTCAAAGTGGATGGAAAGACACTCAAGAACTCACTTTGGGACCCCAGGAACCTGGGGTTTCGAATTTTGTCAAACATGGGGTTAAGCACATCCTCTGGAATCTCAAGATTTTGGAGTTCTGTAGAGACAAGAAGGCAATTTACAAGGGGACTCTGGGCTCTCAAGAACTTAGGGTTTTAGAGTGAAGGTCAGGCCAATAGACTAGGATCTCAAGGACCTGACATCCCGAAATGCTACAAGATTGGAAAAAAAACCTAACTGTCAAAAATTTGACTTATTGAAATGTAAAAAAAAAACCTAAGAAAAAGCTAAAAAAATGCGAAATGAAACACAAAGGCAAGAAAAAACAAAACACAAGGTAGGAATGAGGAAGCCTACTTGGACGAGAGAGAAAGAAGGGACACAAAGCACACCTTGGAGAGACTAAATCATTGAGAGGAGAAAAAAGATCAATAAACCAAAGCACACAAATGAGGTCAAATGACCCCAGGAGGGCTATTTATACTTCCATGCAAATCATGGGAACCGAGGCACACTCTAGGATTAT
The DNA here is from genome assembly GCF_030272615.1 of Cryptomeria japonica. Taxonomy (NCBI): domain Eukaryota; kingdom Viridiplantae; phylum Streptophyta; class Pinopsida; order Cupressales; family Cupressaceae; genus Cryptomeria; species Cryptomeria japonica. The sequence continues at coordinate 403,845,805 of NC_081415.1, read as the reverse complement.
GGGATCCCAGAGTTCTGAAACTCTAAAGGAAATAACAAACAAAACAAGGCAAAATCGGGATTCCAAAATCTCGAGGCCTAGACAAACCAACAATGGAAATATTTGGGACTCCAAGGTTTTGGAGTTGTGAAGTGTAGAAAATAAGCCAACGAGGACTCCAGGGCTCTAGGGTTTCGAAGTTATGAAGTAAAAAAGAAACCAACAAAGGGAACTTCAAGATTTTGGGATCTTGGAATCGCGAAGTTCCCAAGAGGAAAACAACAAAGACTTCGGGTTCTGGGGATCTCAAAATTGTGAAGCCAAACAAAGAAAAAGAAAAAAGGGGAACAAAGTGCACTTCAAGATTCTAGGAGCTTAGGATTGCGAAGTGGAAGAAAAAGGAAAGTAGGACTTCAAGGTTCTGGAAATCTGAAACTTTTGAGAGGAAAAACAAATAACACAAAAGGAAAAGGAAAACAATAGGGAAATAAGAAAAGCAAGGGGGGACCCACATTTCAAGGCATGAAATGGAGGGGGCTAGTATACAAGGCATAACAGGTACTACTAAGTTTCTCCCAAATATCCTTGGCATATTTGTAGTCCATTACCTTCAAGAGCTCAATATTAGACAATTTACTTATATCTTCATTCCTTGCATTTTCATTGTTCAAATATTCCCTAATCTTATCTAGAGTAGTACGTGGAGTAGAGGGAGTAATATAAATATCTACAGCAGAGTTCCAACTCCCAAAATCCATAGAGTTTAAATGTGATTCCATCCTTATCTTCAAGAAAGAATCCATCTTGTGCCATCCTGGGTCTGCCTCAAGTGATTAAGCTTCTTCTAAAGGAAATCAACTTTGATACCAATTGGTATCAAATCCGGGTCATAGGTTTGAATCTCCTCAGGTGATATTGAGGGGGGGGGGGGGTGGTTGGACTAATCACTAATGTCCCCCTTTGGATTTGGAACATGGACTAACTACCTCTCACAGATCTATTTATCTCTAGCATTTGTACTAAGCATTACTAGGTTGATCATTTAGCACAACAATAAATGTGTTGCAATAGTACTCTTTTGTTTTTGATTGATTGGATAAGATAGATGCAAAGAACTAGGCTAAATGGTGCAAAATTGACAATAAACAACATAAACAAACAAATGTAGATGTATAAATCAACTAACATGTACAAAACTAAAAAAGTGATGTAGAGAGGAACTTGTCACAAAAATTTGAGCTGAAAATGGGTGGGCATTGTGGCTAGGTGCCCTAGTCTAGACAACTCTTCGGGTGTTAAACATGAATTCAATTAAGATTAGTGTAATGGTAAAAAATGAGTGTTCACAACTTTATGCATGCAAACTAAGAACAAAACCTATTTTTCAACATATAACATTAAGGAGAGTGATACACCCACTTGGCTTAATCAGAAGTCTAATTGAAAGGGTCTGAGCACAAGCGAGATTTGGGTCTCCTTATTTGAGTTGAAAATGAGTTATGAAAATATATAAATTAAATGCTAGATCTATAACTAAATGTGTGAAATTGATATAAATTATCATGAATAGGAAGTTTTAGACATGATATGTAGATATAAACATAGATTTGGAATTAGGGAGCAGAGGGCAACTTGTGTCTAGAATTTAAGCCTCAAAGTGTGGGACAAGGATGATCCAGGTGACCCCATCCTCACAATGTTAGATGTGGACAAAGTTTATCTTTCTAGGATCGCATTGAAATCTTGAATATCCTCTTAAAAATTTGCTAAAAAAAATTTAGACATAGGTGTGTGGGGTGACCTTGTCCTCCTCTTTTTGCTCTTGTAAAAGATGGATCTAATTGTCTCTATCTACTTTGTCTGATTTTGCAATTAAAACTTTTGAACTTGTGATCTGCACACAAAAAAATGAATTTGTGTTGGGAATAGGAATTTTCCTAGGTCAAACCCTAGGTTTGAAATTAACCAAATTATTAAAATTGAGATTGAAATGTAAAGAATTCCTTTTAAGGGTAGAGGCTAGATCTGAAATGAAATGTTGAAATGGAATGTTATACCTTGATAAATATTTCCTTGAAGTCTTAATGCAAAGGTTGATGTTGTCATGTAGGATGTATTCACAATGTCTTGATCATGGATGCCATTTTGAATGCTTCAAATTTGAATACTTGACATCTCTTTCAATGCCTTGAAAATGCTTGATTACTTGCTCACTTGAATTTGAATTTTGGGAGTTGAATTTAGAATTGAATCATATGGAGAGGATGTAAGACACATATGTTCAAATTATGGGGCAAGGCTTACTTTTATACCTCACCTCATCAAACACGTGTGAATTTTTGAGATAGGCTGACACAAGAATGGAATTCCCACTCAAATTTATGAGCATTGTTGGGTCCAAAATTGGGCACCTTTAAGTGGGATGATGGCATCTGGGATGTCCTTTTTTGAGGACAAGGGTGTTTGGGATGTTCATTTTCAAGCTATCAGGTCTGATTTCTAGACCACTGAGCCAAATGATCATGAAGATTAAAATTTGAAGTCGGTGTGAGCACAAATCAAACATGGTCAAAACATGGAAGGTCAGGATGCTAAAGTGATACCTAAGTGAGGATGAAATTGTATAGGGATATAATTTATGATGATACACTTTGGAGCTCCCAAATAGTCCTCTAGTCAACTTCTAGGTCAAAGCACCTGGAATATGGTGCTAGGTGACCTAGTCTTGGTGGAATATGGCACTAGGCACCCTAGTCCTCCATTTTACTAATTAATTTTCTCTATTTGCCTCTTCCTTTTTTTGTATTATGATCATGTATCATTAGTCTTAACATGAAACCTATTTATAAGCCTATAAATGTATAAGAGAAGTCAAAAATGGTGTTGGACTATATGCAGGCCTGCCTAAGTCAAACCTCAAGTTGGAATTAACCCTACAACAATGATGATTATGAAAGAAATAAAAATATGAAGTAATATATTGAGCTAAAAATAATATTACCTCAAGCTTAATGATCTCAGTGATGATGCAATGTTCTTAGGATAAGTTCTCCATGTGTTGAAGCAATAATATGATAAATCATCACAAATTCCACAATGATTTAAAACTAATTCAAGTTTTCTTGTTATATCTTGATACTCCTTAAACTCAAATATTCTCTTGAAGAATAATAACTACTCTTTAAATGAAACTTGTAGATGAGATATAAAGTTAATTAAGGGTGATGACCTATATAGGGTTCACAAGGTAATTTGACTTTTTAACTGATTTAAAATAGTCATATCCCAACTTCAAGGATAGATTTAGAAATGTCAAGGTTGACACATTACTCTTTGGAAATTTTATCCAAAAAGCATCAGACACTTCAAATTTGTCTAAATTGTTTCAACAAAATAGGTTAAAATTTTAACGGGGGCTTCACTAACTAGGCAATATTATATCACGTGCATTCATATTGGGGGGTTTAATATCACAAAAATGAGGGTACAATATATTGCCTATTAGTGAAAATAGGGGTGTTTTTGATAGTTCTTATACTTAATATAAGTACAGATCCAATAGCCAACAAGATGAGAGGGGGGGTGAATCATACAAACTTATTCATCCATAAAAACATCAGATTCAACCTCGGTAACATATATCAGTCATATAATCAAAAACTGTCAAACATGCAAACTCAAAAGTATATGAACAATATAAACCTCATAACACCAAATTTAACATGGAAACCCAAATAGGGAAAAACCATTGTGGGATTTCAAACCCACTAAGAAATATACTCTTCTAGAGTATGCTCGGTTAAAAGCCAATCCTGTTAAAGATTACAAAACACATTGCTAGATGTGACCCGGTTAAGGGATTTCCCTCAGATCTGTTAGGATCTTCACTTTGTTAGAAGTGACCTTGTCAAAGGATTTCAAACACTCATTTAGAATGTCACCTTGTTAGAGGATTTACATATAAGACTGTTAAGTCCACTTGGTTAAGAGATTTCTTGTCACTTTCACAAAATAACAGTAATACAATTTGTCTGCAACTTCACATCTAAAATGCTAAAGCAGATTCCTATTTGTTCAATACAATCTAGACATAGAACTAATCTTGTCTATCTACTGGGCATCAATACTTTGTTATTCTAATAGGTCTTCAAGCTTCTGTGCTTGGTAATCACTATGTAGAATCCCTGTGCATACACTTGCCTGCATACATTGTTTATCAACAGTTCCTTATTTATAAACAATCTTCTATCCGCTTAATCTCCTTGATCACATTTCCCATGATCAATCATAGCCATCAGATCTTCAATCTTGTCCGGGTTCATTGTATCTTTTGATCTGAAAACATTTTACCCTACCTTGGAACTTTCACATTCACCTTGGAACTTGTGTTAGGGTAATGCGGTTCAATCTGAGCTGTAGATCTTCTTGCTGACTTTCCATTGCCTTAGATTTGTTAACAAACTTCTTCCACGGCTTGCCAATCATTGATCCGCTCCAGCTCATCATCTTCTTTCATTAAATATCACATGTAAACATTTAATGCATTCTGTTATATCTCGGCTACAACTTGGTGAATACTAAACTTTACTCGGTAGACATTCTGTCTTTATTAACCGACTGCGATAACCTTAGGGTTTACTGACTAGGTTCTTTGCCTGATATCATAGTGTAGTATTAACCTTTACATTTTACAACATATGTATGATGTTAAAACAATCTAAAACATCAAGATCTCATCATTGTCTGACTCGGTAGAGTTGCCCATTGAATAACTTATCCCCTTATTCATCATATTCTTTCCTATGTCTTTACCGACTTCTTTATAATCTTCATATCATATTTCTTAAGATATGGAAACATCATACTGAATTAGAAAATCAATTTCTTGACATCAATGACAAAATAATAATATCAAGATAGTAAAACATCTTTAATCAGTTATGTCCATAATCATCAACAACCTTCTCAATATCCTTGTAATATTGCCAACAGTTTTTAATTCGGGTAATAAAAAATGCAATATTTGGCGAAGATAGGGGGCTTTTAATTCAGGCTGTGTATTGGGAGGGGGTGACAAAAAAGGAGTTTAGGGCAATATTTATTGAAAATAGGGGGATTCTTTAGTATGCCATGAATGCACGTGATATAACCCAAGTTCACTAAGTGAAACCCTCGTGAAAATTTTAAGGGAAGTGAGATAATAGGGCCTTGATATTGGATCTGTAATTTATATTAGGATTGATGACATTTGAGTGGGGGGGAAATCATTTGAACTTTAAAATGAGATAGGACCCATATAAGCTTAAAATGATATAGAATAAAGGGCACACTTAAAGTAAGGAACCAAAGATGAATGTGTTGAAGTTTTAAAATAGGATAGGACTCATATTCTTGAATTGGTGATTAATTCAAGGCAAGAAAATGTCCCTAAATGTTTATAGGAATGGTAAAAAATTAAAATGAGTGCTAGTAGAGTGTTAAATTGGACTAATAATTAAAGAAGTACAATTTACAATACTACATTTATCCCCAACTTAAGTGGGAGTATGAACTTACAATCATACTCATAGTAAAGTAGAAATGAAGAGAAAGAGAATCTAAGAGAAAGAGAAGCTAGCTATAGGATTCTATTAAGTTTGAGGGTTGTGCAAGCTCCCTAGCATAGGATCCTATCAATCCATGCAAAACAACCTTCAAATATACACAAGGGAAACAACATTAGTACAAAAACAAAAGGATCCAAATCAACTAATTGAAGGGACCTTGACATTAAAATGCCTCAACCACTAATATGATTCTCTGTATGTTATTACAAGAGTACATGTTAACTTATAAAAAGATGAACCTCTATTTAATCAAGACTGCAGTCAATTCATTGATGAATGTAAAAGAAGGTCTGGGTCTATGGTTTGTAACTACTAGAAGGAGAATAGATGGGTAAGGCTTGATGCTATTTATGCTGGGTTTTCGTTGCTTCAGTAGGATCTGCTGTCCTTTTCTATTAATAAAGATTTTGATGATGTGTTCCTCTAGAAGAGTAATCCTAAGGGTAAATTCACTATTGCCTCAGCCTATAAAAACACTTTTACCTAGATCAACAACCCAATATGGGGTAAAGTGTGGAATATAATTCTTATTGCTAAAGTTAACATGTTTTTTTGGCTTGCTATTCATAATAGGATTCTAACTATTGATAACTTGGCCTGAAGAGGGTTTATGTTTCCTAATAGGTGTGAGCTTTGTCAGAAAGAGGAAGAATCAGTTGATCATCTGTTCATCCATTGCTCCTTCACTTGGAAAATCTGGAGTAAGTTTTGGGTGAAATGGAAAGTTGATTGGGTTATGCACAACAGTCTCAAGGAAACTATTTGGCAATGGACCTTTCTTGCCAAATTTCCTCTTATCAAGAACCTTTGGTGCTTGATCCTTCCCATGACTTGTTGGTATATCTGGAAAGAGAGAAATAACAGAATCTTTAGGGAAGCTAAGTGCACATCTCAGGTGGTCTTTGAAAAAATTTGTAGGGCTATAAAAGAAAACATAAATATTCCTCACATAAACAACAAGCAATGCTTTTTTGCTAACATGAATGATATTGAGAAAGACATCCTTACTGAATGGAATCTGATTCACAAAGTTTGCAAATCTGACAATAAGAATAGGAGAGAAAATGTTGTCTGGAGATTTCCCAATTATGACTAGGTCAAGGTGAATTTTGATGGGGCTGCTAAAGGAAACCTTGGGAAGTCCAGAGGGGGAGGTGTCATAAGAAATTCTCAAGGTGTTTGCATTGCTGCTATTGCTTCTCCCTTAGGAGTTCAAAATAATCATGTTGCTGAAGCTCAGGCTATGCTGAAATGCCTCCAACTTTCTTAGGGTTTCAAATTTTAAAAAATATGGTTGGAAGGTGACTCCCTCAATATCATTCAGGCTCTTAAAGGTACTAGCTCTTCATCTTGGAATATAACTGATACTATTGAAAGTACTAAAAAGTTATTAAATGACTATGATAGTATTCTCATAACCCATACTGTAAGGGAAGGCAATAAGGTTGCAGACCTTTTAGCTAATGAGGGGGTCTATTTAGAGGTGGATTCTAAATATATTGGAGAAGCCCAATGTAAAAGGGATGTTTGGGAGCAATTATCTTTTGATCGTATTAATGGTTCAAGTTAAAATCATGATTACCTCTTGGGGTCCAGAAATCAAAGACATAGATTGGGGGTATGTGAAATGTCAGTTAATGATTGTTTTTAGGCATCATTTTTATGATCATTGGTATGACGGGACTTATAATAATAAGTGCTGGATCTCTGCGGCCATTATTATTTACTTTTTTAAAACCATGGAAGGTACTCTATTTTGTGAATCCCATATTTTTCTCAAGATCCTGTGTTTAAGTCTTGGTCTACAATTTGTGAGATATACTATTGAAGACTTCGACCTATTTTCAACATGGGAGGTAACCTAAATTAGAATGAGTTGTCTAGTTGTGAGAATTGGAAAAGTGAGCGGAAAGTGTGGAGGAGGCTCCATAGATATGGATTCATAGACTACATGGAAAAGCTGCATGGAAACAAAAAATCGGTATCTCAAGGCTTTGCTAAGGGTTGGAACAACAACAAAGTTACATTGTTTGGGGAGACCTAGAAGATTGATGAGGATTTGGTTGCGAAAGTCACATGATTGCAAAAGGAGGGCACAAAGTTCTACAGAGACTGAAAGTTTGTCACTGAAGCAATTAAAAATTTCCCAAAAACTGATGATGAGAAGGCTCAGTTTGCCAAGAAAGACAACGTTTCTTACTACCTCCCTCATCAGGTAAAATCTTTTTGGTAGAAGATGCTAAGGGTTTTGATGGAATTCCTGACTATTGATGGTAGATTTACTAAAGTTTACAACTATAATTTTGCTATACTTAATCATTTCCGCCATGGGGTTAAGATTTCTTTGCCCTTTTATTTACCATCCTCCTTGAATGAGAGCTTGGCTGACCATGCCAAAAAGTCCAAATCTTACCCCATAGCCCATCAGGGGCTTATTCTGCTCATTTACGAACACTTGAAGGAAAAAGCTAGGGTTAGCAAGGATGATAATCTGGTGACAAATGCTCATATTTCAGAGAGTTGTAATGACTTTGAGTCTAAAGATGATTTGTCTAATGTTCCTATCCATAAAAAAGGGAGGATTGACATTGAAAAAGTGGACATGGATGTGGTTGATGGTATGGAGGAGGAACAGGGGAAGGAGGCATATATTGATCTGGAAAGTGAGAAGAAAGAGGATGCTGGAGAAGAGGAGGAAGAGAAAAGAGATGCTTATACCAAAAACCCTAATTCTAACCCTATGGTTTTGGATAGCAGGAATGTTGCCCAGGATTCCATGGAGGAAGATAACCCTAATTCTATGAGCTCTGAGCAGGGAAGGGATATGGTGAACACCATTTTGAATGCCGCTCAAAATTGCATGTTGGAGTCTTTCAATTTTCAGAAGTGGGTTATTGAAAAAATAACCAGCATACAAAGTAAATAGAGAGACCTGGAGTATAAGATTCACAATTTGATCAAGGATACTAATTCAGGGAAAAAGAGTGCGGAGGTGGAAACCAACGAAGCAGAGGATGAAATTGAAATACAGGACTGGTTAGAGAAAGATCTTATAAATGGTGATTTGAAACATCTGGAAGATGTGATTAGGATTGTCAAAGATAAGACTGAGGCTGATAATGAAATTATCATCAATCGGGTTGTTAAAATTGAGAAGGCATTGAAGAATTTTATGAATCACAGTCTTGAGGTCTTGAGGATCTTGTCTCAAAATATGAATGCCTTAGTGGATCACTTGGAGAGGAAACATCAAAATAAGGATATTGTAATCATTGATGATATGCTAACCTCTAGCTCTACTCCACAAATCTCAAGGCGAAGGACCGGGTAGACGACCAGTGATTTGGAGACAAAGGCAAAAGACATTCAGTTGAAGCAGAAGAACAAAGATATGAGAGAAGCCACTAAGGCCATGATGCTGTTGGTTAAGAATGTAGAGGAGTCCATTAAAGTTTTTATTTGATATGTAATGTTGGTTTTTGGCTGCCAGTTTCTCACTGGCTCTATGCTGTCCTTTTTTCCTAGCTGCTGGTTTTTCTACTAGTTTTTTTGCAGCTTTTTTGTCTAGGTCTTGTCTTCTCTAGTTTATTTCGTGCCTATCCTTTGTATTGTAAGTGGGTTTTGGGTCCCTTAAAACCTTATTTTCCTTAATCAAAAACTTATACAAAGAAAAAGGATGTATATTGATTGATGAGACAAGAAAACATGATCCAATAACTAGAAAGGTATGTTCTACTATGGGTCCATAGAGAGAGAGAGAGAGAGAGTTCCATTTGCCAACAAGGTGTTTAATGTTGGGTGATTTATGATTGCATCACATATTCCACTAGCTAGCAAGTTGTGTTTTTTATGCTAGGTGATCTATGCTAAGGAAGATTGCAAAGAAAAAATCAATTGTAAAATAGGTGTTGTAAAATGCATCGACACAAGGATTACCAAAAAAAATCCTCTATTTTTAAGGCAATTTGAAAACTCAACTACAAAATGGGCATTGTAGTGTGCACCAACACAAACAACAAGGAGGCTTCATATGACCCCCTTAAAATGTCAACATATCTCCATGTTAATAACTTGAGGAAGATAGAGATCCACACCAAGGATAAACACCTTCACCACCAAGGAGATATCCTCAATAAACATACATGTGTTATAAAATAGGAAAAAAAATCCTTGTATAGGATAGCAAGGAAGAAATAATTGTAAAAGAGATATTTTGCAACAAGTGTAAAGGGATCCTTTTTAAGGATATATGACTATCATAGGGGGGATAATAGATATTTTTATAAAGATATCTACCTCTCAGAGGAAATATTTAATAAAAATATCTACCTAAAAGAGGATATCTTTAATAAAGATGAAATCTTCAACTATAAGGGCAAGGAGATCAAGGATACACACATTTTGTATTGCTAGGAAAGGAGACCCTTGATGAAGGATTAAACACTCTCTATCACCAAGAAGAGATCATTCACAAGATATAATATTTCAAGAAAGGAAGAGGTCCTCAATTCTAGGCAAGAAAGGAAAAATGCCACAAAAGATGCAATTGAACAAGGGGAAAGTGGATCCTTAAGAAGAATAAATGATTGAAAATTATTATTGCCCCCTAGGGTAGAGAAACGAATAAAAAAGAGAAAATTTTGCTAACCTAGTATGATTGCACATGAAATTGTACCACCATGAATGACAATGAGCCCCCAATAGGTAAGATACTAATGTCACATAGTGAGGAGAAAAATAATAGTAACTAAATTTTATTTAGAAGGGTCATGAAAAATGTGCCACTTGTTGTCACTTGTCATTTGAACAATACAAGGATCAATAAATTGTTTAATTTTAACCTTCAAAGTTTGACATTCATTAGTGGAATGGCCATATTCTTGATGATACACACATACATAAGAATTTTCAAGATTTTGTCTACATTTTCTATTTCATTTAGGCCAAGGAGGAGTAATCAAGTTGTCTTGAAGAAAGTTTAGCAAAATACTCTCTTGTTGCAATGAGAAGATGGTAGAAGAGGACATAAATTCTTTAGGAAATGGGGGAGGCAATGTCAATAAAGGAGGAGGTTGGAAACATAAAACCTCTTTATAATAGTGTGACATAGATTTCTCATGAGCCTCAATACTTTTTGACACACGTTATAAACTGTGTCCATTATATCTATGTTTAGAAATTATTTTGAGATCAACTCCATAATTTTTTTCCAAATTGTGTAGGAGTTTTAGTGGGTTTTGAAATGTCAGGAGAGGGCTAACTCTTGGTTTTAATTGGGTTGAAATTGAATGACCCTTAATTATCATAAATACATGTGTTAGAAGAAGAAGAGGTTGGAGTGGACTTAGTAGAAGCTTGAACAAATGACACACTAGGCTCCTTCAAGGATTGAGTCTTAAATTTGGGGACTTTATGTTCACAAAAGAAGGGTGTAATGTCTAAAGAACCCCAATCATCCTATAAGAGTATCTCTTCAAGTGAAGGAGGATCTTTAGTAGTAGATGGTGCATTTTTTTGTATTGGGGAAATAATTGAATAAATTGAAAGAGATTGAGATTGAATTTCTATGTGCAAACAACTCTGTAAATTCTTATCACCCTTTAAGGTATACATGTTGCTATAGATAAACATGAGATTGCGATGAAGAGTTGAAGGGACCACTTGCATAGAATGAATCCAAGGTATACCTAGAAGAAGGTTAAACGTGAGAGTACCATGCATGACATGGATATGCATGGGTACGATCACATGACCTACTTTAATAGGAAATTTAATTCTACCTAATGACCGCTTACCAAAATTATGAAATCTACAAATAGGAAGAGGACTGTGTTGAATAAGAGAAGTATCCACTTTTATTCTACACATCAAGTCAATGCTACAAACATTAAGACCTAATCCAACATCTACTAAAGTTTTTATTATCATAGTTTCATTGATGAAAATTATTATAAGATTATATTGGTTTTTAACTTCCAAAAATGTAACTCACCTTGGGAAAACACAATATGTCGATCTTATTTTCATTCATATGATCAAGAAAGGCTGCTACATAATTTGGTCTAGCAGAAGGTGGGACAACTATATTGTATAAGGATTCTTGGAGAATCCAATGGTATGTAGGTGAAGTTTGAATCAGGTATTAAAGGGAGAACTAGGCTTGATTAGCACAAAGTTTCTCAATAAGATCATATTCCTTACCAACATATTGTGAAAGACGAAGGGGTGGCGGAAAAAAAGGTTAAGAAGTGGGAAGTGTTATGCCTTGAATATCTACCCCCATCATTTTATTTGGCATGAAAATGAGGGTCCCCCTTTTCTTGTCTTTTTTTCCTTTCTTTTTTCCTTCCTTTGTGTTCTTGCTTGGGACACTTCGGAAACTTGGAACCCTGGAGTTCCGAGGTGCCCTTTTGTTTGTTTTTGTCTCTACTCTGGAACCCTGGAGTTCCAAAGCATTCTGGTGTAGGAGAACACCTTCAAGATGATAAATTAGACTCATAGGAGGAAGGATAAGACATCAAATATGTCTTTAGGATATTTTATATGTGTTTCAATCAAGCATTATGTGTTTGTAATAAAAGACCCCCATTTTGTGAGCCAAACTCCTATTTTGGCATCTCAATAAGCCAATTAGGACTTTTGGACAATAGGGGATCAAATGTGTGTAGGGAATAGTTATCCTAGTAGTTTTAGTGCTTCTATGATGTTTTAGGAGGGGTTAGTGTTGACCCAAGGCATTAGGAGGCGAAAGATGACATTTTGACAACTTTGGCAAAAGTTGTCAAAAGTTGTCATAAGCAACTTTTATGCACTTTTTAAATTTTTGTTTTTTTGAACTCCTCCAATGACTCTAACCTCTTGTTTTTAGTTGAGAAAAGTTTTGGAGTGGTTTATACACCTTGTGGATCCAATTCCCAAGGATAGACTATACGAAGGAAATATTTTGATGACTGCAAACTAATGAAATTCTGAGTTTTTCCTGTAATTCTAGAGTTTTGGTACGGAGTACGATACTGTACAGATTGGGAACAATCCCTAATGATGTGAATTGGTTATAGTAGAGAGTTAAATTTGTTTTGGCTTTGGTTTGGGGTTTAGATCATGTGTTTTTCTCCGGATATTCCAATTTTGGTTGTAGGTGCCCGGAAAACTAGGGTTTACCTAGGGTTTTACTCCTCCATGGCCATAACTTGCAATTTATGAATCTGAGACTCATGGGATTTGGTGAAATGCAAGTATGGCCAGTGTATTCTAAGTTTCCAAAATAATTTTGTAGGAGGAGCAAGGGAGGTGTGTGTTTGGACCGACCCTAGGTAGACATCTCTATGTGGCTACCTAGTGCCTAAACAACAAAGTTACCCTTGTATGCAAATGGAAATGATTCTAGGCATGTAACCATATAATCCATGATGGTTTATGGTTCCCCACATTCTCATGGGGTTTTTATTGTATGGTTTTCTCATTTGGACATAGATTTTTCACAAATGGAGGCCTAATTAGCCCTTTAAGACAATCAACATTCTACCGGTTCAGACCTTTTTTTGTGAGACCTTGACCCTTCCTTTTGGGGAACTATGTAAGGCCCAAAAGGGTATTTGAATCCATGATTTGTTTTCTAGGGTGTTTGGAAAGGTTTGGACTTAATGTCCCTTTACCGCTTCAAAGGGCTACTAGCAAATAGGCTTAATTGTGAAGGTACTATAGGGAATGGGGTCGAACACGTACAACCAATGTTTGACTTGGTCCAGGTGAGTCATGTTTTACCCAAAACAAGTGTGGTAATGATCAATAACATTGGAGGTCACAAAGTGTATGTTGGAGCAAGTTATCCAAGTTGAGTAGGTATGAGTCATGGAGATTGTGAGATATTAAACTAATGTTTTATAGCCTTACCTTGGTAGGATCCTATTGTTGTTTTGAGGGGTCAGTGTCATACACCTTGGAGTGCTTGGCAGGTTACAAGGAGATCTCTGCATCAAGTGGTATCAAAGCTAGTAACAACTTTGGTAAGGAGATAGAGATTTGAGGAATGGCAGAGGGACATGAAGAAGAAGTCCCTAGAGGAGCAATCACCAACATGGATTTGGAAAAGATTGTGAGAGAGAAGGCAACTTCTTCCAAGGAAATGCAGAGGGAGCTAGAGAGGTTGAGAGGCAGAGTAGATGGGAAGGAAGATGGAGGTACTAGTAGTGGTGAATAAGGGGATGAGGATGAGATCCCTATGCCGGAGGAAGAGGCGATTGATCCTAACTAGAGGCACTTCCTTAATGCCCTCAAATCCATGGAGATGAGAACCATGGAGCAGAAGATTGATTTTCCAACATTCACTGGGAAGATGGAACCAGATGTTGTGGTAGATTGGATAGACTCTCTGTCTAGTTTCTTTGAATGTTAAGACATTCCAGGACACCAGAAGGTGAAGATTTCTAAGTCCAAGTTGAAGGGAGCCACCCTAACTTGGTAGAACTTTGTCCAAGAGGAAAGAGAGAAGGACAAAAAACCCAAGGTTGTTTCTTGGAAGAGGATGGTTGCCTTAATAAAGGAGACATATGCACCCAAAGACTATGAAATTCAACTCCACAAGAGGAGACAAAATCTCAAGCAGAAGGAGATGGATGTGAACTCTTACACTGAGGAGTTCCAAAGGCTATGTATGAAGTCTAAAACAAAGGAGGAAGAGAGTGAGAAATTTTCCTAATACCTAAATGGATTAAGGTACAACATTCAAGAAGAACTAAACCTTCTTAGCCCAGATACCATTTGTATATTCCATCAACTTTCCATCAAGGTGAAAGAGAAGATCAAAAGGAGACAAGAGAAGAATAATAAAGGAAGAGGAAGACAATAGAGGGTGGAATAAATTTTTTCAGAGGTAAGGGAAATGGTTTTGGAAACCAAGGTGAAACCAGTCAAGAAGGCACTAAAGGAGAGAGTAGTTCCAATAACAATGGAGGATACAATCAGAGAGGTAACTTCAGAGGAAGGAGACCACCATTTAGAGGGAGATCTCAAGGTAGAGGTCCAATCAGATTTTATAACTACAACCAAGAAGGACACATGGCCAATAGATGCCCTGATAAACCTACTAGTTCCATGGGAGAGAGGAGAAGTAACTTAGTTTTAGAAGTTGATTGCCAAAGTGTGGCAAGAGGAAATACATACTAAAGTGTCAATACCCCTGATAGTTATGGCTACCCTGAAAGAGGTGAGGCTTTGATGATCAGAAGAGTAGTAACTACCATGAAGATGACTGATAAAGAACCCCCACAGAGGAAGTCTCTATTCAAGACCACTTGCAAAGTGGGTGGAAAGGTATGCAAGGTTCTAATAGATTTTAGTTCAACTAAAAACTTTGTGTCTATAGAAATGGTGGAGAAACTAAAGTTGAGGAGACTACCTCACCTTGCCCCTACAAGGTCTCATGGCCCACCCAAGGACAACAAGCTGTTGTGGAAGAGTAGGCTTGGGTAGAGTTCCAGATTGGAACCGATAAGGATAGACTGATGTTTGACATTGCAAAGATGGATGCTTGCCATCTCCTATTTGGGAGACCATGGCAATTTGATTTGAAGGCACAACATTATGGTGCTAGGAACACATATTCCATCACCAAATATGGTAAGGTGATTGATTTGTTACCTCTGATGGAGAATGAGGAGTAAACCAAACCAAAGGAGGCCAAGGTGTTGGTGTTAGGAGGGAAGCGATTCATGAATAACATGGTAGATGAAGGAATTGTTTGTTATTCCCTTATTCCTAGTCCAACAGTAATAAAGGTGGAGAGGTCTGAAGATAAGAAAGAAGACAGATTGAGGCTGGTTAAACCTGCAGTGCAATAACTACTAAGCAAATACAAGGGTGTCATCTCTGATGGCATGCCAAGGTCACTACCTCCCATGAGGGATATAAATGATTGCATAGATCTTATACCTAGATCCACCTTTCCTAATAAAGCAACATACAAGCTCACACTGGATCAAAATGTTGAGATGGCAAAATAGGTTGAAGAATTGTTGGAGTATGAACTGATTGGCAAAAGCTTGAGCCCATGTGTAGTCCCTATAGTCTTGGCATCCAAAAAGGAAGGCACTTGGAGGCTTTGTATTGAATCAAGGGCTATCAACAAAATTACTATCAGGTATAGATTTCCAATGCCTAGGATTGAAGATTTAGTGGATTGTTTGGGGGGTGCTAGGTATTTTATAAAAGTTGACTTGAAGAGTGGCTATCATCAGATTAGGATTAGGTTGGGAGATGAGTGGAAGGCTGCATTTAAAACAAATGAGGGTTTGTATGAGTGGAAGGTCATTCCCTTTGGCTTATCCAATGCACCTAGTACCTTTATGAGGTTAATGAATGAAGTCTTCAGGGATTTCATAGGAAAATTTGTCATAGTATACCTAGATGACATTCTAGTTTTCAGTCAAACCAAAGGAGAGCATCTAAAACATGTAGACTTGGTCCTAAAAAGATTGTATGAAGAGCAATTAATGATCAATTTGGAAAAGTGTTTCTTTATGCAGGAAGAGATCATTTACTTGGGATTTGTAATCTCATATGGTGAGTTGAAAATGGATCAAGAAAAGGTGAGTGCCATATTGTCTTGGCCTACACCTAGAAAAATGAATGATGTTTGAAGTTTTCATGGCTTAGCTACATTCTATAGGAAGTTTATAAGAGGATTTAGCCATATTTGTGCTCCTATGCTTGATACCATAAAGGGAGGACAAAAGTGCAGGTTCAGCTGGATAGAAGAGGTAGATAACTCCTTTGAAACATTGAAAAGAAAAGTTGCAGAGCAGCCGGTCCTCGCCCTACCTAATTTCAACAAGATCTTCCAAGTGGAGTGTGATGCTAGTCAAATGGCTATTGGGGCAGTGCTCAGTCAAGAGGGAAGACCTATTGCCTTCTTCATTGAGAAGTTAAATGAGGCAAAGAGAAGATATTCATCCTATGACCTAGAGATGTATGCTCTTGTACAATCCTTGAAAAAGTGGAGACACTACTTGTTGCCAAAATAATTCATAGTCTTCACAGACAATCAGGCCCTTCGCTTTATAAATAGTCAAGAAAAGTTGAATCACAGGCATATGAAGTGGGTAGAGACCCTACAAGCCTTCACTTTAATTCTTAAGCACAAGAAAGGGGTCAAGAATAAGGTGGTAGATGCTTTGAGTAGAAGAGTCCTAACAACAAATCAAATCCAATTGGAGAGTGTTGGAATAGATTCCTTGAAAGCCATGTATGAGGATGATGAAGAATTTGGAGAAATCTATAAGGTATGTGCTTCATTTGATGAGCGGTTTCATGTTGATTTCTCTTATTTTTTGGTTCAAAATGGATTGTTCTTTAAGGGTGCACAACTATGCATACCCAAATGCTCTATGAGACTGAATATAATTAAGGAGAAACATTGTGGAGCAATGGCAGACCACTTTCGCCTTGACAAGACACTAGATTTGGTGAAGAGGCACTAATTTTGGCCCAAACTACAGATAGATGTCAGGAGATTTGTGGAGATATGTGTGATATGCCAAAAGGAAAAGGGAAAGTCCACAAATGCAGGCCTATACCAGCCTTTACCCATCCCTTCAAGACCATGGAAAAGCATAAGTATGGATTTTGTTTTAGGATTGCCTAGGACAAGGAAAGGATATGATAGCATTTTTGTAGTGGTGGATAGGTTTAGTAAAATGGTACATTTCTTGCCATGCAAAACCAATTGTGATGCTTCTTATGTTGATGACTTGTTCTTCAAGGAGATTGTCTGGATACATGGTTTACCTTTGACTATAGTCTCTGACAGGGATGTGAAATTTATTGGACACTTCTAGAAGACCCTTTGGAAGAAGCTTGGTACAAATCTAGGCTTCTCCTTAGCCCACCATCCCCAAACGGATGGCCAAACTGAAGTTGTAAACAGGTCATTGGGAAATCTGCTAAGATGTTTGACTAGATAGCATGGAGAGAGATGGGATACCATATTGTCTTAGGTAGAATTATCCTATAATGATATAGTGAATAGGAGTACCGGAAAGTCACCCTTCTAGATTGTATATGGCATCCACCCAAGGGGTGTGATGGAGTTGAGAGAACTACCTCAAGGAGAAGTTATTAGTGCAGATGGGGAAACCTTTTCTACCACCATAAAAGAAATCCATGACCAAGTTCAAACTCACCATCAACAATCCACAGAAAGATATAAAGCTCATGCTGACAAAAAGAAGAGGGATGTTCAGTTTGATGTGGGAGAGTTGGTGTGGGTTCACTTGAATAAGGAAAGACTTCCAAAAGGTAGATATACAAAGCCGATGCAAAGAAAGATTGGACCCTGCAAATTTTGAAAAAAATGTGGCCAAAATGCTTATGAACTTCAACTCTGACCTGATCTTGGTTTGTCACCTATCTTTAATGTATGTGACTTAACACTTTATAAATATTGTGTTCATGTAGGAGAAGACACAATTCAAGTTATTGCAGATTATGACATTCCCAAACATGAACCACCAAAGTTGCATAAGGTTTTAGACACCAAGGTTGCAAAGAGAATAAGGAACAAAGTTTACATGGAGTATTTGGTGGATTAGAAAGGACAACCTGATTCTGAAGTAGTCTGGATGACAGAACAATAGATCAAAGACCATGGTGCAGACCTGTAGGCTCTCATCTAAAGTGGACTTGAGATTACTTCTTTCAGGGAGTATAGTGCAGGAGCACCCCTTCAAGATGATAAATAAGACTTAGAGGAGGAAGGATAAGGCATCAAACATGTCTTTGGGATATTTTATATGTGTTTCAATCATGCATTATGTGTTTGTAATAAAAGACCCCCATCTTGTGATCCAAACTCCTATTTTGGCATCTCAATAAGCCAATTAGGACTTTTGGACAATAGGGGATAAAATGTGTGTAGGAAATAGTTATCCTAGTAGTTTTAGTGCTTCTAGGATGTTTTAAGAGAGGTTAGTCTTGACCCAAGGCATTAGGAGGTGAAAGATGACATTTTGACAACTTTGGCAAAAGTTGTCAAAAGTTGTCATAAGCAACTTTTATGCACTTTTTGCATTTTTGTTTTTTTGAACTCCTCCAATGGCTCTAACCTCTTGTTTTCAGTTGAGAGTATTTGTGGAGTGGTTTATACACCTTGTGGATCCAATTCCCAAGGAGAGACTGTATGGAGGAAATATTTTGGTGACTGCAAACTAATGAAATTCTAAGTTTTTCCTACAATTCTAGAGTTTTGGTATGGAGTACGGTATTGTACGGATTGGGAATAATCCCCACTGATTTGAATTGATTAGAGTAGAGAGTTACCTTTGTTTTGGATTTGTTTTGGGGTTCAGATCGTGTGTTTTCTCCTGATATTCCAATTTTGGCTGTAGGTGCCTGGAAAACCAGGGTTTACCTAGGGTTTTACTCCTCCATGGCCATAACTTGCAATTTATCAATCTGAGACTCATTAGATTTGGTGAAATGAAATTATGTCCAGTGTATTCTAAGTTTCCAAAATAATTTTGCAAGAGGAGTAAGGGAGATGTGTGTTTGGACTGACCCTAGGTAGACATCTCTATATGGCAACCTAGTTTCTAAACAACAAAGTTACCCTTGTATTCAAATGGTGGTGATTCTAGGTGTGTAACCCTAGAATCCATGATGGTTTATGGT
This sequence comes from Cryptomeria japonica, assembly GCF_030272615.1. Lineage (NCBI taxonomy): Eukaryota > Viridiplantae > Streptophyta > Pinopsida > Cupressales > Cupressaceae > Cryptomeria > Cryptomeria japonica. The sequence goes on along the minus strand of NC_081415.1, from coordinate 403,826,555 downwards.
TCCCCACATTCTCATGGGGTTGTGATTTTATGGTTTTCTCATTTGGACATAGATGCTTCACAAATGGAGGCCTAATTAGCCCTTTAGAATAGTTAACATTCTATTGGTTCAGACCTTTGTTTGTCAGACCTTAACCCTTCCTTTTGGGGAATTGTGTAAGGCCCAAAAGTGTACTTGAATCCATGATTTTTTTTCTACGGTGTTTGGAAAGGTTTGGAGTTAAGGTCCCTTTACTCGCTTCAAAGGGCTACTAGCAAATAGGCCTAATTGTGAAGGTACTATAGGGAATGGGATCAAACCCATACAACCAATGTTTGATCTAGTCCAGGTGAGTCATGTTTGACCCAAAACAAGTGTACTAATGATCAATAACCTTGGAGGTCTCAAAGTGTATGTTGGAGCAACTTATCCAAGTTGAGTAGGTATGAGTCATTGAGGTTCTGAGATATTGAACCAATGTTGTAGAGCCTTGTCTTGATAGGATCCTATTGTTGTTTTGAGGGGTCAGTGTTAGATACCTTGGAGTGCTTGGCAAGTTACTAGGAGGGCTCTATATCACATTCTTTGTGCTTTTGTTTCTGTTGAGACTTCAGAATTTTGGAAATCCAAAACCCTGAAGTCTCCTTCTCATCGTTTGGTTAGAGACCTCAGTGTTGGTATTATGGATGTGTTGCATAGGTTTTGTCATTGATGTCAACACTTATCAGCACTTATCTTTATGGAGATCTTTGGTTATGTTCACTGGCATGTTCAGTGACTTATGTATAGTCACCGGTATCTGGTTCACCCACATGTTATATTGTTCACCGACACTAAGGATGACTTGTTATCATCTGGAGGTTGCTTGGTTATGTCAAAGACATGGTTTGGACACTTGTTTTGGAGATTTGGTTATTGGTCTAGTCAAGTTGGCATATTTGTTGTTACTGGAAAATTCATCTAGGTTATGGACTGGCAAGTATTATCTATTCCAAATCAGCACAACATGCTATGGAGATGATTTATTCATTGGTTATTATTGTAAATGCATTGAGCCGACATGATGCATCACATATTGATTCATTTCTAATTGATTTTATTGTAATATTCTTAGTAAGCCAACCTACACATTTGGTCTTAGGTTTTGGTATATATGTAAGATCTCATATGTGAGATTATGTGGTAGAGGAAGGACATAAGGTATTATAAGGTTGTGATATTCGGCATATGCAAATGTAAGTAGAGCTACTCACATAGACATCATTTGAAGATTCAAGGAAGGTTTGAAGAAGACAATAAGAGCTAAACCGGTACTGAATCCAGCATATGAAGATGCTATTTTGAGTAGTACATTATCATTGTATTTAACCATCCAATTGTAGTCAGTGTGACTCTCATTTTGTGTTTGAGCAGTGAGCTCTAGGCACTTGGCCTTTCTGCATGTGCAAACCCCATTTGTACACACATACTATCTGCAGTAGTATCATCTGATTGTGGGTAAGGTTTCCCACTGTGGTTTTTCCCCTTACAGGATTTCCACGTACAAATATCTGTGCTATGTGTTGTGGATGTTATTTATCTATCTGCTTCATGCATTAAGCTTCATCGGTATTCTTATTAACTGTTAAAATATCAACCGACATTAACTTTGGTTTACTGGTATTATGCATCAAGTTTGATTAAGTTATATTTGGGTTGAAATTAATCATCAACTAACTCACCCCCCTCTTAGTTACCTCTGAGTCCTAACAATTGGTATAAGAGCTAAGTCCTCTTTTTGCAGAAGTTTAACAACTTGAGGAGATTCTATGGCAACTAACTATTTGAGGAAGGACAATTTGAAACTTGATGGAACTAACTATGGTATATGGAAGATTAGAACGGAGACACATCTGAATTGCATTGGAAGAGACATATGGGATGTTACAAAGAATGGCTATGTTGGTCCTACATAGAGTCAACCTAATCCACCTACATTGGTTAAAGATCAGGAGAATGATTGCAAAGCAAGAGAAGCACTTTTGAGCGCATTGTCAGATCAGTAAATCATGGGATTATCAGACTGATCTACTACTAAAGATATTTGGGACAAATTGGAGACATTGAATGAAGGAGATACCACTCTCAAAATTGCAAAACTGGAATGCTTCCGAGTCAGGTATGAAAATCTGAAAATGGAAGAAGATGAAAGAATTTCTGCTTTTATGGAAAGATTTCATGAAATTCTTTTGGTTATACAATGTTGTGGAGGATCCTTAAGTGAAGATGAGATTGTTTCTAAATTTTTTAGAGAATTGCCACTGGTATACAAAATGAAAGTAACTACTCTTAATGAATTGAGAACAATGCCTAATACATCAGTATCTAGAGATACCTTGGTTGGAAAACTTTCAGCTTTTGAACTTGAGGAATTTGGTCCTATTGCTACAATTAAGATAGATTTAGCTTTCAAAGCATCATCATCATCTGCAAAATCATCATCATCATCTGAGAAATCTGATTGGAAAGCACTTTATACAAGAGAACTTGAAGACATTAGGAAGGAGAATGAAGAACCAAAAGAACTTGAAGCACTATTCGCAAGGAAAATGCCTAAAGGTCTAGTTGGAAGTAAGTATGAAGGTAAAGCACCATTTAAATGTTTTAACTACAATAAAATTGGTCATATGGCATCTAGATGTCCTGATGGACATGCAAGATTAAGAGAAGAAGCTAAAAGAACATACAAGCCTAACCCTGAATATCAAAGATACAGATTTAAGAAGAATAGAGACAAATCATGTAACTATGCTAATGAATGAGTTACTGATGATTCTGATGAGGAACCAACAGACAATGGATGGGATTTTGTTGCAATAACAGAAGATCAACCGACACCCACTGTACAACTGGTAGAGTAGGCCCTGGTAGCTAAAATTGAAGAAAAGGATGAATGGATCATTGATTCCGGATGTTCACATCATATGACTGGTGATAAAAGTAGATTCTTAACTTTTTAGGAATACAATGGAGGTCTAGTAAGATTTGGGGATGATAAAGCTTGTTTGATTAGAGGAAAAGGCACTATATCTTTTGATGGTAAGCACAATACTGACAATGTTTATTATGTTGAAGGTTTGAAGCATAATCTTTTGAGTGTTGGTCAATTAGTTGAAAAGGTATTTCAATTACAATTCAAGAATGGTAAATGCAAAATCATGAATAGAACTGGTTTGGAAATTGCAACCGGTAATCAGACTAGAGGCAATATCTTTCAGTTGAATAACAATGAGAAGACATTCTTGATTGCACATATTGTGAAAGTTGGTTATGGCATAAGAGACTTTGTCATGTGAATTTTGATTGCATTGTAAAGATCAGTACAACTAAGGCAGTAAGCAATTTACCTAAGATTGTAAAACCTCACAATCCAGTATGTAAGGAATGTCAATTTGGAAAGCAAGTTAGAACAACTTTTAAAAGTATTGCAAAGAAATCCAATAATGTTCTTGATTTAATTTATACTGATTTATGTGGTCCAACAAGAACTAGAAGTCTACAAGGAGATAGATATTTTATGTTAATCATTGATGATTATTCTAGAATGTGTTGGGTTACTTTTCTCGGGGAGAAATCAGAAGCTTTTGGGAAATTCAAACTATTCAAGGCAATGGTAGAGAATGAAACCAGTAAGAAAATCAAATGTTTAAGATCAGATCAAGTAGGTGAATTCACATCTAAGGAATTTAATACAATCTATGAAGTGAATGGAATCAGAAGACAACTATCAGCACCGCAAACACCCCAGCAGAATGGAGTTGTGGAAAGGAAGAACATAACTATTCTAGATGCAGCTAGAAGCATGATATCAGAAGCAAACCTACCTCATGTATATTGGAGAGAAGCAGTGAATACAATGGTTTACACAATCAACAGAGTTCACATCAAAGGTGAAACCGGTAAGACCCCTCATGAACTATGGTTTGGTAATACTCCTACTCTTAAATATTTCAGAATATTTGGAAGCAAATGTTATATTAGGAGAGATGATTATATTGGTAAATTTGATCCTAGAAGTGATGAAGGAATATTTCTTGGTTATTCATCTAAGAGCAAGGCATATAGATGTTTTAATAAGAGATTACAGAAAATCATTGAGAGTGCAAATGTGAAGATTGATGAACACTTTAGAAGAGATTCAAGGTCTATGGATTCTGAACCGGCAATTGAGATGATCATAAATAAACCTACTCTGAGTGCACTAGTACTGAATGTTGATCCAGTCACATTGGCATCATCTAAGAATTTTATAGTGACTGAACAACAACAACAAGTGAATACACCCAGGTATGTAAGATTGAATCACTCTGAAAGTCAGATAATTGGGAATAAGTATCAAGGTGTAATGACAAGAGGAAGACTAACAAATGAAGAGGTATGCTTAATTTCTCAAATTGAACCAACAACTATTTTTGAGGCATGTGAAGATAAACATTGGATTAAAGCTATGGAAGATGAATTGGAACAAATTGAAAAGAATAACACATAGACATTGGTTCCCCGGCCTAAAAATGAAAATGTAATTGGAACTAAATGGGTATTCAGAAATACACTTAATGAAGATGGTAAGGTAATAAGAAACAAAGCAAGATTAGTGTGTAAGGAATATTCACAGAAAGAAGGGATTTATTACAATGAAACCTTTGCACCGGTAGCTAGAATTGAGGTAGGTAGACTATTCCTAGCATTTACAACACACAAGAACTATAAAGTATATCAAATGGATGTTAAATGTGTATTTCTGAATGGTGATCTTGAAGAGGAAGTTTACATTGAACAACCTGATGGATTTTCTTTGACAAATGACAAAGATATGGTTTGTAGGTTAAGGAAAGCTTTATATAGATTGAAGCAAGCTCCTAGAGCTTGGTATGCTAGATTGGACAAATATCTTTTGAAGCTTGGTTAAACTAAAGATAATGCTGACAACAACTTATATTTCAAAGTGACTAATGATAAAATCTTGGTTATTGAATTTTTTGTTGATGATATCATTTTTGGAGGAGAAGATGGATTGTGTAAAGAATTTTCTAATAAGATGCAGGAAGAATTTGAAATGTCTATGATTGGGGAGATAAAATTCTTTTTAGGATTGTAGATTTCATAGACTGATAAAGGTATATTCATATGTCAATCAAATTACTTGAAGGAACTACTGAATAAATTTGGTATGGAAAAATCTAAACTGGTAAGTACTCCTATGACTACAACTGATAAACTATCATTGAAGGATGATTGAACACCTGTTAATCCGACAAGATATAAATCTATGATTGGAGGTTTACTATATTTGACACAAACAAGACCTAATATTATGAATGCAGTATGTATTGTTTCAAGATTTCAGAGTAATCCTAAGGAAAATCATGAATCAACAGTAAAAAGGATTTTCTGGTATCTACAAGGCACAACAAATCTTGGTTTATGGTATCCTAAAGATGAAAATTTTGATTTATGTACATACACCAATGCAAAATGGGTAGGAGATATAGATGACAAAAAGAGCACCACTGATAGAGCATTCTTTCTTGGTAGCAGATTGATTTCATGGTTGAGTAAGAAATAGAGTTGTACATCATTATCAACAACAAAATAAAAATATGTTGTAGCAACAACTAATTGTACTTAGTTATTATGGATTAAACAAATATTGAAGGACATAAAGGTAAAATGAAAAGAGCCTATAATTATTTACTATGATAATATGGCAGCAATTGATATATCTAAGAATCCTGTATTTCACTCTAAAACTAAACATGTTTCTATCAAATTCAATTTTTGAAAGAGAATGTTGAAGCAAAGGAAGTGAAATTGGTTTATGTGAATACTAAAGAGAAGATTGCAAATATCTTTACAGAGAGTTTGCATAAGGAAACTTTAGAATATCTCAGAGAACAACTTGGGTTAATACCCTCACCGATAGAGACTTAGATAGTTGATGCTTGGCACCAGACTGATAGGAATTTACAGAGAAACCTTTTTCTGGCTTTGATGGAGGAGAGCTACTTCTTAGGGGGAGTAGTTAGATAAGTTGGTATTTATAATTAGTTATATGAACTAGTTGTATCTGGTATTTGTATTGCTTTGGCATTTGATTGTCAAAGGGGGAGAGATATCTATGGAAAAACACATTATCTTTTGGGGAGAGATTACTCATTGGGGGAGAGATATTCTATATTTTGATTTCTGGTAATTGATCTCTTTGGGAGATTGTTGGTTTTTGGTTTTTGGTATTTATGCTTTGGCACTTAGATGGTTTTTCCATCTTGTGTTGCCATAAATGCCAAAGGTGGAGATTGTTGGTATTATGGATGTGTTGCATTGGTTTTTTCATTGATGTCAACACTTATCAACACTTATCTTTCTGGAGATCTTTGGTTATGTTCACTGGCATGTTCAGTGACTTATGCACAGTCACCGGTATTTGGTTCATAGGCAGGTTATATTGTTCACCGGCACTAAGGATGACTTGTTATCATCTGGAGGTTACTTGGTTATGTCAAAGACATGGTTTGGACACTTGTTTTGGAGATTTGGTTATTGGTCTAATTGAGTTGGCATATTTGTTGTTACCGACAAATTGGTCTAGGTTATGGACCGACAAGCGTTATCTATTCCAAATCAGCATGAAATGTTATGGAGATGATTTATTGATTGGTTATTATTGTAAATGCATTAACCCGACATGATGCATCACATATTGATTCATTTGTAAATGATTTTATTGTAATATTCTTAGTAAGCCGACCTACACATTTGGTCTTAGGTTTTGGTATATATGTAAGATCTCATTTGTGAGATTATGTGGTAGAGGAAGGACATAAGGTATTATAAGGTTGTGATATTCGGTATATGAGAATATAAGAAGAGATCCTCATGCAAACATCATTTGAAGATTCAAGGAAGGTTTGAAGAAGAAAATTAGATCTTAACTGGTACTAAATCCAGCATATGAAGATGCTATTTTGAGCAGTACATTACCATTGGATTTAACCATCCAATTGTAGTTAGTGTGATTCTCATTTTGTGTTTGAGCAGTGAGCTCTAGGGAGCTAACCTTTTTGCATATGCAGACCCCATTTGTACACACATACTATCTGCAGTAGTATCATCTGATTGTGGGTAAGGTTTCCCACTATGGTTTTTCCCCTTATAGGGTTTCCACATACAAATATTTATGTTATGTGTTGTGGATGTTATTTCTCTTTTTGTTTCATGCATTAAGCTTCACCGATATTGTTATTAACTGTTAAACTGTCAACCAACATTAAGTTTGGTTTACCAGTATTATGCATCAAGTTTGATTAAGTTATATTTGGGTTGAAATTAATAGTCAATTGATTCACCCCCCCCTCTCAGTTGCCTTCAGGTCCTAACACTCGAAACTCTGGAACCCTAGAATCCTGAGGTCTTGTTTGTGTTGTTAGCTCAGGGCCTCAGAACCCCGGAACCCCAAAGTTCTGAAGTCTTGCCTTTTTTCTTCTTGTTTTGGTTGTGTTTTGCCATGAGTTTGGGAATTTTAGGATCCTAAAAAATCTGAGCTCATTTTGTGTTCCACTTCAGAACTTTGAAACCCCGGAGTCCCAAGATCTTGTTTTGCATGTGTTAGGGCCTTGGAACCATGGAACCCCAGAGTTCTGAGCTTCCATTTGTTTTTATTTCAGGATTTCGGAACCTTAGAATCCTGAGGTCGTGTTTTGTGAGATAGTATGGTTGCCAAAGAGGAGGGTATAAATAGGGAAACATGGGTGATTTTCATTCATTTGTGCATTCTTCATCTTGGAAACTTGAGCTCTCCCTCTGCACAATTTTCTCCCACACTCGTTCGTGTTTTCTAGTTCGCCGCCTTGTCAAGTTGGTTGGTTTTTTTTTCTTTATTTTCTCATTTTTCATGTCATTCAACTAGGGTTAAGATTAGATTTTTATGAATTTAATAAAATTGGCCAATTAATTTTTCCTGCCTTGCAAAACCCTAGTTTTGACACCTTAGGATCTCATAACCCCCAAAAGCCGAAGTGCCTAAGTTTTACCCAACTCAGCACCTCGAAACCCTAGAACACTAGAGTTCCAAAGCCCTCATTTGACAAGAGTTTTATCTAACTCGGGATCCTAGAACCACGAAATCCCAAAATCCTTGCACCTTATAAAGTTTGATGCTTTACCCACCCCGAAACCCTAGAGTTCCAAAGTCCCTTTCTTGAGAGATTTGCCCATTTCAGGATTCTGGAACCTCAGAATCCCAAACTTTTTTTTTGAAGGGGTCTTATCCATTTCAAAACCCCGGAGTTCTGAAATTGACTCTTGTAATGTTTTTTATCCACCTCAGAACCCCAAAGTTCTGGAGTTAGTTATTTTGCCCTTTCCTTAACTCAGGATCCCAAAACCCTAGAATCCTGAAGTTCCTTTCTATTAATCATTTATAACTTAGTATCCCAAAACCCCGGAATCCCAAAATTAGTTGTTTTGAAGGGTTTTACATCCAGAACCTCGGAACCCTGGAGTTTCAAAGTATGTGATGATTTGATAATATGAAGTAATAGCTAATTATGATATTTTCTTGTAGGAAAAAGCAAATTGATGGACCCATCCCAAAGCAAGAAAAGGACTAAGGAGGAAGCAAAGTTTGAGAAGAAGCCAATAACGATGAAGTATAAATATCAAGGGCAAGCAGTCGTCTCAAAGCTGGAAGATGAAGTTCAGTGGGTGACCAATACTAAGATCAGACATATAGAGATTGAAGACATCAAAACACAACTGACACCTGCACCTCCTACCCTTGAAGCTCCATATAGGAGAATCAAGAGATTAGGGCTAGTAGAAGTGACTATTTTTCCTCAAGCCATGTAGTCATCCGAGCTTATCATGACAATTTCCCAACACAACCAACTGGACACCAAGAAATATGGATGCAAATGGGAATATGATTGTAGATCTATCACTATATATGATAGGAATGACTTTTGGGATACCAGTGAGGGAAGAGGTTCTAGTAACAAATTAGGATCAATCCACCTCTATATTTGTGAAGAATGCTTCTAACTGCAAAAGACATATCAATGAAGCCTGGCTAGAAGAGCCAAGGAAGATAGGTGTAAAGGCTATACATATTTCAAGAGCAGACTTTCGAGAGCCTCAAAGAGACCTTATCATCATGTTGAGAAAATCCTTTGGAAATCTAGACTGCACAAATTTTCACACATGGATGTTTCATTACATGACCACAATTTTGATTGGCAAATATTATTTTGATGGCCACAAATTATTTTTGATAACATTAATAATCGGCTAACCACAGTCCTCCAAACCAAAAAGTTCTTCATGGCTTCTTATGTCATATGGGTGCTAGCTCATGCTGGTAAGTTTCTAGGGATAAAAACTGAAGGGAAACTAGGAGAAGAACTCAGACAGAAAAGAGTGTAAGAATATTACACTCAATTGCCTATCTCTCAGACCAAACTTCATTTTAAAAGATTGAATGATGCTTTCATTTACGCTGTAATAATAAAACAAATAGGTGATGTTGGATATAGACTGACCTCAGAGGTAATGCAAATGGTTAAAGGATGGGGGTGTTGGTTCTTAAAAAACCAATGATCTACCTACCTTCAGGTTAGTGGCTTTATAGGCAATCCATTCCTTCTACCAAAGAATTGTAGTAACAAAATAATCATTTTGGAATATGTCATGCAATTGGTTGGTCTATAGGTATTTTTGACACCGAAGGACAAGACAAGAATTACTTTGCTCGTTTCTCTAGAACATTATACATGTCCTAATATATAGGTAGCTAAGGTGAAAGAACAAGAAATTCAAGATTTTAGCATAAAAGAGTTCAATCATTCAAGAGAGATATGACCCATACAGAAAACTGAAACAAATAATTCCTATCTCTTACAAAGGTTGCAAGTCAGCCTTAGAATATTTTTGAGCTAATTTATAGGACAAATTTGAGGGTAGAGAAAAAGGATATTACAGGTTGACTGTTCCACAGATCAGAGATTTTTAAATTGAAACATATATTCCAAAGGAGTTAAGGGATGATGGTGAGCTGGTTGATCTTGTATTTAAAGAAAAGGGAGTTGATAAAAGACCCCTTACTCCTATTATATGGTCCAATCAAGAAGAGGTAGATATTGATACTATTACTACAAAGGTTGTGGAGAGAACAACACAATGGTAAAACTTAAGGATCTGACCAAGTGCTGCTAGGGAGAAGAAAAAGGGAAAAGCTAGTGATAATCCTCAGACCAAAGTCCACAATGAATATGTAAGAAGAATGAGGTTTGATTCAAGGAAGAATAATTCCACTAATCCTGAGGGGGCCGCAGTACCAATTGATAATTGAGAGCTTAAGAGACAGTTGGACACTAAAATGAAAGATTCTCAATTCTTGAAAAGTGTCGCTAAACGTGGGATTACCATAGGGTTACAAGCTATTCCAAAAGCTTTAGCTACTCCCATTGTTCCTACTATTGGGAGGATTATAGTAGAGGGCACCTCTCAAACTAAGACTAATCAAACACAACATCCTCCTACTCCTTCAACACAAAAGACCAAACCTCCTCCAACGCCAACCCAAGAATAAGTCACCATCCATAATATTGATAGATGGACCAATTATAGTTGTAGAATGTTAGGTCCCAGAGACAAGTGAGAGGGGGGTGAATCAGTTGTCAAATAAATTCAAACCAAAAACAACTAACCAACTTTAATGCTTAATACCGGTAAATCAAACTTTATGCCGATAGACAGTTTATCAGTTAATTATAGTACTAGTAAAGATTAATGCATGAAACAGAAAGACAATAACATCCACAACACATAACACCAATATTTGTACGTGGAAACCTTGTAAGGGGAAAAACCAGAGTGGGAAACTTTACCCACAATCAGATGATACTACTGTAGATAGTATGTGTATACAAATGGGGTCTGCACATGTAGAAAGGCCAAGCACTTAGAGCTCACTGCTCAAACACAGATAGGAGTCACACTGACTACAATTGGATGGTTAAATCCAATAATGATGTACTACTCAAAATAGCATCTTCATATGCGGGATTCAGTACCGGTGTAGTTCTGATTGCCTTTACAAAAACCTTGCTTTGCCTTAAATGATGTCTGCATGTATAGCTCTGATTATTCTTGCATATATCTTCTTATAATTCTTTTTCCCAATCGCCTATCAATCTTACATATATACCATATCCTAAGACCAATTTTAGTAGGTCAGCTCTAAAAGATATTACAATAAAATAATTACAAGTAAATCAATAACCGATGCAATTTCTGATTCAACATGTTAGCTTAATGCATTTACAATAAGAACAAAATCATCTCCAAAGCCTGTCGTGCTGATATGGAATAGATAAGCATGTCGGTGCTTATTCTGGACCCATTTGCAGGTAACAACAAATATGCAAACACGAATAATCCAATGAACAAATCTCCAAGACAAAGTGTCCAAACAATGTCTTCGACATAACCAGATGTTTTCCATGTCATTCCAAGTGTCGGTGAACAATATATCCTGCCGATGTACGAGATACCGGTGACTGTGCATAAGTCACTTGCTTGCCCGTGAACATAACCATTTCTCCAAAGTGCCAGAGTTGATAAGTGTTGATAGGTGTTGACATCAATGAAAAAACCATACCAAAATACCAACAATCTCCCCCTTTGGCATTGATGGCAACACAAGATGGAAAAACCCTCAAAGTGCCAAAACAAAAATGCCAAATACCAAAAACCAAAAATCTCCCAAAAGACATCATAAACATAAATCAAAATTCAGATACAAAGAGTAATCAATCTCTCCCAAAGTAATAGTCTCTCCCCCTGAGAGTAACATGTGTTTTCCTTGTGTTTTTCCATATCAATCTCTCCCCCTTTGACATCAAATGCCAAAGCCAATACAAAAGCCAGGTTCAAATACAAAATACCAATCAGTTCAATATGCCAACTACTCCCCCTGAGAAGTAGCTCTCCTCATCAAAGCCAGAATAAAAGATTTCTATGTTAGTTCTGCCAGTTGATGACAAACATCAACTATCTAAGTCTCTACTGGTGGGGGTATGACCCCAAGCTGATCTCTGAGATATTCAAAAGTCTCCTTAGGCAAATGATTAGTGAAAATATTTGCAATCTACTCGTTAGTATTCACATAAACCAGTTTTACCTTTTTTGCTTTAACATTCTCTTTCAGAAAATTCAATTTGATAGAAACATGTTTAGTTTTAGAATGTAGTACTGGATTCTTAGATATATCAGTTGTTGTAGTGTTATCACAATAGATAGTTATAGGTTCCTTGCATTTTACCTTTATGTCCTTCAACATTTGCTTAAGCCATAATACCTGTGTACAGTTAGTTGCTGCTGCAACATATTCTGATTCTGTTGTTGATAAAGATGTACAACTTTGTTTCTTAACCAAGAAATTAATCTGCTTCCAAGAAAAAATGCTCCACCGGTGATTCTTTTTCTGTCATCCACATCTCCTTCCCAATTTGCATCTGTGTATGCACATAATTCAAAGTTTTCATCTCTAGGATACCATAAGCCAAGATTTGTAGTGCCTTGTAAGTACCGGAAAATCCTTTTTACTGATGATTCATGATTTTCTCTAGGATTACTTTGAAATCATGAAACAATACATACTGCATTAATAATATTAGGTCTTGTTTGTGTCAAATACAGTAGGCCTCCTATCATAGACTTGTACCTATTCGGATTAACAAGTGTAGATTCACCCCTCAGTGATAATTTGTCATTTGTAGTCATAGGTGTACTTACCGGTTTAGACTTTTCCATCCCAAATTTCTTTAGCAACTCCTTCAAGTACTTGGATTGACTCAAGAATATAGCTTTATCAGTCTATGAAATCTGCAATCCTAAAAAGAATTTTATCTCTCCAATCATAGACATTTCAAATTCATGCTGCATTTCAATAGAAAAGTCTTTACATAATCCATCTTCTCCTCCAAAGATTATACCATCAACAAAATCTTCTATAACCAAGATGTCATCATTAGTCACTTTATAGTATAAGTTGCTATCAGCATTACCTTTAGAAAACCTGATCTTTAAAAGATATTTTTTCAATCTAGCATACCAAGCTCTTGGAGCTTGCTTCAACCCATACAAAGCTTTCCTTAACCTGCAAACCATATCTTTGTTGTCTATTAAAGAAAATCCATCAGATTTCTCAATGTAGACTTTTTCTTCGAGATCTCCATTAAAAAATGCACATTTAATATCCATTTGATATACTCTGTAGTTCTTGTGTGTTGCAAAAGCCAAGAATAATCTAACTGCCTCAATTCTAGCTACCGATGCAAAGGTTTCATTATAATCAATTCCTTCTTTTTGAGAATATCCCTTACACACTAGTCTTTCTTTATTTTGGATTACCTTCCCATCTTCATTAAGTTTGTTTTTGAATACCCATTTTGTTCCAATCACATTTTTGTCTTTAGGTTGGGGAACTAATGTCCATGTGTTATTCTTCTCAATTTGTTCTAGTTCCTCTTCCATAGCTTTAATCCAGTGTTCATCTTCACATGCCTCATTAATTGATGATGGTTCAATTTGAGAAATAAGACATACCTCTTCATTTTCCAGTCTTCCTCTTGTCATAACTCCTTGATACTTGTTCTCAATTATCTGATTTTCAGAGTGGTTCAATCTTACATGCTGGGGTGTCTTTGTTTGCTATTGTTCCTCAGTTACAGTGGAATTTTCAGATGATACCGGTGTAACTGGATCTTCATTTTTTACCGGTGGATTCAATGTAGGTTCATTTGTCAATATCTCTGTTGCCGGTTCAGAGTCTATATACCTTGAATTTCCTCTAAACTGTTCATCAATCTTCATTTTTGTACTCTCAACAATTTTCTGCAATCTCTTGTTAAAACATCTATATGCTTTGCTCTTAGATGAATAACCAAGAAATATTCCGTCATCACTTCTAGGGTCAAATTTGCCAATATACTCATCTCTTCTCATATAGCATTTACTTCCAAATATTCTAAAATATTTAAGAGTAGGAGTAATACCAAACCATAGTTCACGAGGGGTCTTACCGGTTTCACCTTTGATGTGAACTTTGTTGAATGTAAAGACCATTGTGCTTACTGCCTCTCTCCAATATACATGTGGTAGATTTGCTTCAGATAACATACTTCTAGATGCATCCAAGATAGTTCTATTTTTCCTTTCTACAACTCCATTCTGCTATGGTGTCCGGGGTGCTGATAATTGTCTTTTGATTCCATTCACTTCATAGAATGTATTAAATTCCTTAGATGTGAATTCACCTCCTTGATATGATCTCAGACATTTGATTTTCTTACCGGTTTCATTTTCTACCATTGCTTTGAATAGTTTGAACTTCCCAAGAGCTTCTGATTTTTCTCTGAGAAAAGTAACCCAACACATTCTAGAATAGTCATCAATGATTAGCATGAAATATCTATCACCTTGTAAGCTTTTAGTTCTAGCTGGACCACATAAATTAGTGTGAATTAAGTCAAGAGCATTATTGGATTTTTCTAGAATACTTTTAAAAGATGCTCTAACTTGTTTTCCAAATTGACATTCCTTACATACCAGATTGTGAGGTTTAACAATCTTAGGTAAGTCTCTAACTGCCTTAGTAGTACTAATTTTTACCATGCAATCAAAATTTACATGACAGAGTCTCTTATGCCATAGCCAACTTTCATCAATGTGTGCAATCGAGCATGTCTTTTCACTATTATTTAAATGAAAGATATTTCCTTTAGTTTGATTACCGGTTGCAATTTCCAAAGCAGTTCTGTTCATAATTTTGCATTTTCCATGCTTGAATTGTAATTGAAATCCTTTTTCAACTAATTGACCAACACTCGAAATATTATACTTTAAACCTTCTACATAGGAAACATTGTCATTATTATGCTTACCATCAAGAGATATAGTACCTTTTCCTTTGATCATACAAGCTTTATCATCTCCAAATCTTACCAGACCTCCATTATATTCCTAAAAGTTCAACAATTTACCTTTATCACCAGTAATATGATGTGAACATCCTGAATCAATGATCCATTCATCCTTAACTTCAACTTTAGCTACCAAGGCCTTCTCTACCAGTTGAACATTAGGTGCTGGTTGATCTTATGTCATAGCAACAAAAACCCATCCATTGTCTGTCGGATCCTCATTAGAATCATCGGTGACTCCTTAGAAAGATAACAAGATTTATCTTTATTCTTCCTAAATCCGTATCTCTGATATTCAGGGTTAGACTTCTATGTTCTTCTAGCTTCTTCTCTTAGTCTAGAATGTCTATTAGGGCATCTTGAAGCCATATGACCAATCTTATTACAGTTAAAACATTTAAAAGGTGATTTACCTTCATACTTACTTCCAACTGGACCTTTAGGCATTTTCCTTGCAAATAGTGCTTCAAGTTCTTCAAGTTCTTCATTTTCTCTCCTGCTTTCCTCAAGTTCTTTTGCATAAAAGGCTTTCCAATCAGATTTGTTAAAAGATGGTGCAGATGATGTTGATGCCTTAAAAGCTAAATCTATCTTTATAGTAGCAACATGACCAAATTCCTCAATTTAAAAAGCTGAAAGTTTTCCAATCAAAGTATCCCTAGTTACTGATGTATTAGGCATTGTTCTCAATTCATTTATAGCAGTAACTTTCATTTTATATGCTGGTGGCAATCCTCTTAAAACTTGTGAAACAATTTCATCTTCACTTAAGGTTCCTCCTCAACATTTAATACCCAAAACAATTTCATTTACTCTTTCCATGAAAGCAGAAATCCTTTCATCTTCTTCCATTTTCAAATTTTCATACCTCACCCGGAAGCTTTCAAGTTTTGCAATTTTGACTGTGGAATCTCCTTCCTTCTTTCCAAATGATCCCAAATAGCTTTAGCAGTAGACCTATCTGATAATCCCATGATTTGTTGATCTGATAATGCGCTCAAAAGTGCTTCTCTTGCCTTGCAATCATTTTCTTCATCTTTTCCTAAGGTAGGTGGATTAGGCTGACTTTGAGTAGGAGCAATGTAGCCATTCTTTGTAACATCCCAGATGTCCTTTCCAATGTAATTTAGATGTGTCTCCATTCTGATCTTCCATATACCATAGTTGGTTCCATCAAGTTTAGGACTGTCCTTCATGAAATAGTTAGTAGACATTGGATCTCCTCAAGCTGTTAAACTTCTGCAAAAAGAGGACTCTACTCTGATACCAATTGTTAGGTCCCAGTGACAACTGAGAGGGGAAATGAATCAGTTGTCAAATAAATTCAAACCAAAAACAACTTAACCAATCTTAATGCTTAATACCAGTAAATCAAACTTTATGTCGGTAGATAGTTTATTAGTTAATTACAATACCAGTAAAGATTAATGCATGAAATAGAAAGACAATAACATCCACAACACATAACACCAATATTTGTACGTGGAAACCCTATAAGAGGAAAAACCAAGGTGGGAAACCTTACCCACAATTAGATGATACTACTGCAGATATTATGTGTATATAAATGGGGTCTGCACATGTAGAAAGGCCAAGCACCTAGAGCTCACTGCTCAAACACAGATAGGAGTCACACTAACTACAATTGGATGGTTAAATCCAATAATGATGTACTGCTCAAAATAGCATCTTCATATGCTAGATTCAGTATCAATGTAGTTCTGATTGCCTTTACAAAAACCTTGCTTCACCTTAAATAATGTCTATGTGTATAGCTATGCTTATTGTCACATATATCTTCTTATAATTCTTTTTCCCAATCACCTATCGATCTTACATATATACCATAACCTAAGACCAATTTTAGTAGGTCAGCTCTAAAAGATATTACAATAAAATAATTACAAGTAAATCAATAACCGATGCCAATTCAACATGTCAGCTTAATGCATTTACAATAACAACAAAATCATCTCCAAAGCATGCCGTGCTGATCTGGAATAGATAAGCCTGTCGGTGCTTATTCTAGACCTATTTACCAGTAACAACAAATATGCAAACACGAATAATCCAATGAACAAATCTCCAAGACAAAGTGTCCAAATGATGTCTTTGACATAACCAGATGTTTTCCATGTCATTCCAAGTGTCGGTGAACAATATATCCTGCCAGTGTACTAGATACCGGTGATTGTGCATAAGTCACTTGCTTGCCAATGAACATAACCATTTCTCCAAAGTACCAGAGTTGATAAGTGTTGATAGGTGTTGACATCAATGACAAAAGCATACCAAAATACCAACATAGAAAAGAAGAGGAAATTTGAAAAGAAACAAAAAGAACCATAGGAGGATCCTTCTACAACTCAACTAGAAAAACAACTCGGGGTTATGAAAGAGCCAACAGTATAGGTGCAACAAATGAAAATTCATGCATAGGATATGGGAGAAGAAGGATATGATGAAGTACAAGAACACAATGAACATGTTGAGCATGATGAGAAAGATGAAAGGATGGTCCTTACTCCTAAGGACCAAGAAATATTACTTCAGAATTTAGGAGGAGATGGTTAAAGGCAGGCAGAAAAAACATAAAAATTATTTGAAGAAGAAGCTTCATAAAAGTTGAAGGAGATAGAAAAGAAACAACAACCCACATAAGTACTGCAAGCTAATCTTTCTCAACAAGTCTCTCAATTCCAACAAAGGCCACCAACTCCTCTAGATCAGCAGGAGAAGCAAGAAGAACAACAAGAGAAAGAGCAGCAAGAAGAAGAGCAGGAACAAAATATATAATCTCACAAGATTACTGTGGATGTAATGGTGCAGGGAGGGGAGAAAGAAGACACTGTACCTCAATGGTTAAATTTTACCTTCAATATAACTTTTTAGTATGCAATTATCAAGTCTCAACGAAGAGAAAAGGAAGCAAGAACAATCTATCATCTATCAAGGATAGACTCAAGAGATGTAATTGCTAGCATAACAGCACCGGTTCAAGATTATGAATAAACATCTCAAGCCACCCGTAGGTGCCAAGTATTAGAAGTCAATTTGGGTAGACAAACTAAGTGGGGGGAGATTGATACTCTAGTTGCTATGAATTCCACTATCCGAAAAACAATGGAGAAGGAATATAAAATAAAGGTTGAGATCAAGGCACAATTGAGGCAATATAAGCAACTAATCATGGAGATAGACAAGCCTCTTGATTCTAGAACTGACGATGCTTTGCCATCTACTTCATCACTCTCATAGGGTGATATTAAGGCATTATATGAAATGAGGAAAGTGGTAACAATGGTTAAGACTTGGGAAAAAGATCAGTTGAATAAAGTTAAAATGTTCCTACAAAATACAATAGAGATAGTTGAAGAAGCCTATTTTAATGAAAATGCTATTATTTACTGTTGCACACAATGGGAACAACAACTTCTTCAATTATTAAAACATTACAAGATCCTAAATAAAATTTGAGGATTAGAAGAAGATGTGATTATGAAAAAGGATTTATTGGGAGGAGAGACTACTGATAAATGACAATATTGTATAGACATTCTAGATTTGAAGGCATAAATAATGGAGAAGAGTCACATCAAGGTTTTGAAAGAACATGGCTCACTCCTTGATGCACTTGAGCAATATGAGAAATTATTGATCAAATTGTTAGGAAAGTATGGCCACAACCTCAAACAGAATGAAGTATTACATCAAAGATAAAGTACTTGTAACTAGGAAGAAGAGAAACAAAGATAAAGGATAGTCTTTAACAGACTCACCAGTGCAGTCATCAGAATCCAACATAGAAAACTAGCTAATCCATACTCCTCAACCCATCACTGCACCTTTCTTAAGTTAGAATCCACCATAACCTTAAATGGCACTTTTCAACCAAAATCATACACTATTAGGAGCAATACCTAAAGGAATTCATGATCTCCCTAGAAACCCAGACAATTTTTTTAGCAAGTATGAGTTTGGGGGACCCAGGACAATGAAAGAGCATATTGAAGCATTCAAGGATGCAATTGTTTGTAATGACATCGAGCATGAAGATGTGGTATGTTGACTCTTCCCATACTCACTCAAAGGCATTGAGTATAATTGGTATTTGACACTACCTACCATCTTTGTCACCAGTTGGGATATTTTGGAAAAAGGTTTTATTGCTCAGTTTTGAGTATATGTCTATCTGACAACCCTTTATCATTAATTTTCTTCATTGAAGAAGTTTCCTAATGAACCTTTGACTACCTCCAATACAAGTTTTTCATAGAGATTACAAGAAGCTTCAAGATCCTTATCAATTTGCAAAACCGATAGCAATCAAAGCTTACTTTAGGGCCATAGAACCATGGAGTGCAATGTTTATTACACAAACTATACCTAAAGTTGACAAGGATACCTTGGCAAAAGTCTATGCCTTGGATATCAAAATGAATCAAACACCTAGAGGAATTGGACACAACCTTCCTATTGGCATGAGTTACGGAAAGTACAACTAGTTTCTAGGAGTATCATCAACAACACTAGTTGGAGCACCAACTATGAATCTGGTTCCCTTATACAGACCAAAACCAATTGAAAATCAACAAGTGAACCAACAATTTGCAACTCAAGCTTTACAATGGACTAATCCCAACTTTTTTGCCCCACAAGTTCAATTCAATGATAAAGAACATGGAACAACACAACTATATAATTCTCCTAGCACAATATTTGCAAATGAAGCAATATCAACATCGATTAATCAAGGCTCACACCGCTTAGCTGAAGTAGAAGCATTAAAGAAAATTCTATCCCAAGTCACTACTAACTTAAGCCAATTAAAGATAAACCCACGAGGGTATAACCAATCTTAGTCATATAATAACCAACGAGGTTATCAAAATCAAAACTAAAATTAGAGATATAACCCCAAACATTACAATAAATATTGGAATACTAGTCCAAACAATGGGGGTGTAAACCATGATCATCCTGATGCAAGAGATAATCCTAATTAGACTTAGATGGTTAATATGGCTGACATGAATTTAATGACTAATTGGTGCAGGTTACACAATACGATGTCGTACTTGGAAGTTAAGTATGCTTAAATGGAGAAGATGATCAGGATTACACAATCTGATTCACAACTGAGAGGATCTTCCACTAAGGAACTTGAGAAGGTCAACACTACAATGCTAGTAGATACTTTCCTATTTAGGGAGTTTGAAGGAGAAGCTCAGGCAGAACCACAGGTCTATGATGCACAGGCCTTTCAAAATACAAGGAATATTTATAACTTGAGGAGTCAAGAAAAATGACCGTTTACTACACCTATGCCTCCTAAGGATATCCAAGTTCCACTAGATCCAACTACAAGTAACAATCCACCTTCACTTCCACCCTTCCAAGGAGTAAAATCTAAAGGTGAAAAGGGTCAAGAATACTCTATCAAGAGGTCATATGATGTCACTAGAGAAATGGAGAATACTGCCACCACAATGTCTCTCTTAGAAGTATTATAGCATTGCCCCAAGTAGAAGGAAGCTCTCTTGAAGAAACTTGATTAGGTGGAGGCACAAAGTCATGAAGTCAAAATGGTAGGAATAGAAGATGTTAACGCTACAACCCACCCTGATAACATTGAGAACCCTCCATTTTTGTTATGTATAATTTTTTTTGGTAAGAACCTACATAATTGTTTGGTAGATTCAGGAGCCTCCAGATATGTAATGCCTTATTCCATTTATCATAAATTAGGTCTCAATCCAGTTCATACCAACAACAAAGTGGTACAAGTAGATAAAATGAAGTCAATTTAATTGGGGAACCAAAAGATGTTTATATTTAGCTGGGTGTAGATCCTCGAGTATCCCATTACATAGATATCCAAGTTGTTGACATACCTGAAGTATACAAGATTCTTCTCAGTAGGGATTGGTCTGACTTTAGGAGGATACTTCTCAACATGTTTTACCTATCTATGGATTCCATGGAAATGGGTGAGTAAATAGATACAGATTGATAGTGAGCCCAGGTTGAAGAAGCTGATTACTGACTATGGGGCCGCTAATGAGGTAGCTTACATTGAAGTAAAACCTGGAGTTTACAAAATGAATGAAATAATAATTTTCACAACTCTAGCCATATTCAAGCCACAATAAGTTGAGGTTCCTGATCAGATGAAGAGGATCAATAAGTTTGTTACGAAAAATGCGACAAGGGATGCAGTTGTTAGGAAATGATCTTCGGCTTGAATATTTGTTGTTGCCGCAATGGTGTATAATTCACCACTAAGCATACTCAGAGGTGGCTTGCATTTCTTGTAGAAATAAAGTTACAAATTTGACGAGTCCTCCTTCTGAGGAAGACACTTATTATGATACTACACCTAAGGAATGCGAAGACTAGTAGCCCGAATAGAAATCCCTCGAGAGGAGAAAGATGAACCAACAAAAGATCAAACCATGACCATAGAAGAGCCACATGTTGAACAACCTATTCTTACAACCACTGAGGTTCCTCCTAATACACATGAGTCAACAGTAGATCCTATGAAGGATTCTGCAAATGCTATTCCTGAAGAATGACAATTAGACTCAGAACCAATGCAAGATCCTACAATTACCATTTCCAAAGAGCATAATATAAGGAAAATCAAAGATGAGATCTCGCTTTTGAAGTTTGATGGATCTAGATCCAAACAAGGCAGTGGAGTTGGATTTGAACTAACTAGTCCCAAAGGGAAAACCTTTCTAGCCTCATATGGACTCTAATTCTCTTGTACTCACAATATGACTAAATATGAGGTCTTAGTTAGAGGACTCCTCTTTTCCCTCAAAAAGGGAGCTAAGTGTTTAAGGGTGTAAGTAGATTCCAAGTTGGTGGTTAAGAAAGTAAGGAGTCAGTATGCGTGTCATGATAAGAGGCTGGTGACATATAGGAACTAGGTATGGGTGCTGATTGAATATTTTGATGAGTTTGACATTCACTTAGTGCCCAGGAAAAGAAATGGCATATCAGATGCATTAGTTGTAGCAGCAAGTATGTTGGAACTAGTAAGTTAATCTCCTTTGAAAATATTCTCTATAGATCTAGTCTCAACACCCACAATATCTGACAACATTACTCATTTCCAAGTCTTTGAAGATGATAGACACATTCTAGCTTTCCTTGCTAATTTTGCCACCTTTGAAGAACAAATTATTGGTATATCTCTGATGAAGATAGTAATGAGGATATCGTTAACCTTTCCACAAATGTTATTCCTAAAGGTATGGTGACCTTAGAATGACTTTTTGACTATGATCCTAGGGTAAAAGAAAGACTGACTATTGACTCAGATGCCAAAAAATATGAACCACATAACATTGGTTAGGAAGGTCAAGAAAATATAGTTTATATTGGGAAGATTTGCATTCCCACTGAGGGAGAAAATCTTGCAAATCCTAAGGGAATATATTGATGTTATAGCATGGGGATACGAAGACCTGAAAACATTTGATACATCTATTATCACACATGTTATACCTTTGAAACCCAATATAAATCCATTCAGATAGAAACAACGATCTGCCAATTCATTGATAGAGCCCCTTATTTTCGAACAAGTTCAGAAGTTGCTTACTACTAGGATTATTTTCCCTATATGCCATTCCACCTGGGTGGCTAACCTGGTACCAATATAGAAAAAATGGAGAGATTAGGTTGTGCGTAGATTTCTAAAATCTCAACAAGGCATCTAAAAAAGACAACTATCCCTTACCTTCCTTGGATGAAGTTGTAGATAGGAAATTTGGAAATCATCAAAGCAAATAGCAAATTGGTCTAGCTCAATCACAAAAACTCAATTGCAATGACCAATCCTAATTACACTCAATGAAAACATGAAAACAAGACATTCAAAATGAAAACTAAGCAAACCAAATGCAGATGTCTCCTTCATGTGGCTCCATTGTCCTTCTTTCTCCTTCAAATAGCTTTTTTTTGTGGATCTCACCTTCAAGTGCATGAGTATAATGTGAAAGCAAGACGACAGCATAAGGGTACTAGAAGCGTGATTGATTTGACCAGATCCTTTGATTGAAGAAACTCATCCAATTTATAAACAAATTGGAGAGAGGACAAGATTAGCATGAAAATGATATTAGAGGCAATTGATTTCAAAAATGGCAAAATTGAGTTGAAGAAAGAAGGTTATGACACCTTCTATGTCATGAATTATGACATATTGCCAATGCAAAGGTTAGAGGACTAAAAGCTTTATGACATCTTGCTATGCCAACAGTATGACGCATGAGAAATTCATGCTTCCACCGAAGCACAAAAATAGGGAGAGACTAGAGAGAAATTGATTAGGTGGAAATTGAATTTAGCAAATTAGAAAATGAGGTGGAAATTAGGAATTGGAAAAATTAGAAATTGATGAAATTAGAAAATTAAGTGAATTAATTAACAATTTTTCATTCATTAATTAATTCACAAAAAGAGGAGGAATTAATTAGCCAATTAAACAAATATTTAATTGTGACAAGAAGACTTAGGATAAATAAATAAATTATTTCACCTAGAGGGAAAATGCCAAACAAGATTAAATGAATAAATCATAAAACCTTAGAAGATTAGGTCTTCACAAAAGATAATTGATGTAGATTCGATTTGATCATGATTCTGACTTGATAAATGATTTGATTGATAAACAATTGAAATTGGTTGACAAATTGACCAATATTGATAAAGAGACCAAATTGATATGCACCAATTGACATGATTGAAGAGGACAAGGATCGATGACAAATCGATCGCAAAATTGACAAGATTGACAAGGACAAGGATCGATGACAAATCGATCTCAAAACAACAAGATTGATAAGAGGACAAAACCCTAATTCAAAAGCAATAAAAATGAGGAATGCAAAAGAAGGACTCGATGCTCACAAATGATAAAGACCAAGTATGCAACATAGAAGAAATGTTAATGCGATGCAAAAATACCTAAAATAAGGCAATGCGCCAATGTTAAAGTATGACTCCGCAAGCGTTGACCATTTTTAGATGTCTACATTTTGCCCCTCTTTGAGACAATGCGATTCTAAGCATTGTTTCAAAGAACAATAATGAAAATGCCCTAGACAATAATAATGACATATGCATGCCCCCTCGAGGAATTGGCCAGAAAAATCCAAAAAAGAGGCCAAGTGATCGATAAGAATAACAGAAGACGATAGGTTCGAACGGACTGCCAAGACTGATGGAAGAAATGTTAGTAAGAAGAAATTAGACAGAGGACAGTTAGAGATGAAGGAAAACTTGCTTTCACATATGCACATAAGTAGGTGAGAACCTTTATTTGATATGGCAAAATGGATGCGGTGCAACATGGCAATGAAGGCTAGAGCGATAATGCAATCCCTTTCCGTAAGATAGACATGTTCACAGACAAGGAATAGTTCAAAAATCCTAAGACAGCTTGCCCCAGAATGTTATGAAACACTCCACAAATAGAAGACAAAAAATAATAAAGGACCATGAGCCATCCCAACCACTCTAAATCACTTAGTGACATCATCGAGCAACATAGGAACATGGTCGAAGCCAAAAATAAATCAATAAAAAGATAAGACTTGCAAATTCAAACAAGTCAAACAAACATTCTGATCATCATTGTCAAAAGTGGAAAACAAGAATGATCATGTTGTCTGATTCCAGGAAATGCGGTACCCCATCTAAGATAGGACACAGTTTGGTTTGGAGTATACCACACCCTGTATAAGACCCATTATAATAGTGACAAGGACAAATGATATTGATGTTGAGTGATTGACATGACAATTTTGATCAGTTTGAATGCCTGGTTTGATTGAAAAGTTCATCTATTAATGCGTGATTTCATTAAAGCACAATGTTTGATTAATTATCGTTGGATGTATGCTCAGCGATCTGTCTATGCACAAAGGGGATATTTATTGACAAAATGCAAAATGCCAAAGGAATTGTTTTTGGAATTTGAATGTTTTGAAAAAAAAATTGTTCATTTTTTTCAGGACATTATTTGATTTTTTTGGTTTTTTTTCAGAACATTATTTGATTTTTTTTAATTTTTTCAGGACATTATTTGATTTGATTTTTTTTTTTATTATTTCAGGACATTATTTGATTTTTAGGGATTTTGCCTCCAGTGTCTAGCAAGGCAAGGAATATGATAGGTGAATAAATAGGCTTTCTGAAATGATGATGGATAGAGGGAAGACAAAGGCCTTTTATCATGGAGATAATGCGGATGCAATTTTCAAGGGCTATGGCATGATGGGACAAGAGACTGGATATGACAATGCACAGCAGTGACATGGCATGAGGGACATGTTAAGAGGTTTTTGAAACCATGTTTAAATTTTGCGTCCTTATGTCAGATCAAGATCAAGGAATGAAAAAGAGTGTATGGATAGTGATAAGATATGGATAGGATAAGCAAGACCAAGAATGGATAAGGGACATGGACTGAAGGTCGGGATAGGATACGGGATAGTGGCAGAAATTTGCAATAAGATAGGGAATATGGATGAAAAGTTATAATAAGCAAATGGATAAATGACCAAAAGCTATGATGGACTACAAGATGTGTGATGCTCATGAAGATCCTCAGCCTTGTCAAGATCAAAGGTGGAAAGAGGAAATGGACATGAGGGACAATAGGATATGAAGGGTAATGACAGGGGTTCGATAGGATAGTGAAGGGCAATAAGATATGAAGGAGGAAACCTGCCCCCAAGTACGGTATGCAAGAAGTTCATAGATTACACATGATGCCTGTTTGCCAAGTTTTCATCATGGTACTTGCCCAAGGCGCCTGTTTGCCAAGTTTTCACCAGTGGACAAATTATTTTTGCTTTAATTTTTTTCTTTTGTCTTTTTTTTTTTTTCAATTTTTTTTTGTATTTTGACTTTTTCAATAGAAGTTGGACACATGATAGGGGATGGAAGAAGGACTCAAGCATATTATTGTTTGGATAGTAACTTGAAATAAATGGACCATGACCTTTGAAAGTATGCTCAAAGACGTTGGTAGGATGAGGACATGGAAAATGAGATGAAACTAAGGCAAGGATTTATGCAAAGGATTGGACCAGAGGGATGGAAGGATGGAAAATATGCATTGGATAATGGATAGGGTATTGGAAAAATTGGGCTTTAGTGGATGAAAATGAAGGCAAGATCAACATTGGCACACACCTTGACGGGTGATGGACTGATGGAGGAAGAGTGGGTTTTGGATATGGAGATTTTGATGAAGGAATAACTAGGGATTTTGGGACATAAGGGCCCAAAATGGATGAAGAAGGTGATGGAGGAACAAATTTGAGAGGGTTGGATGGAGGAATAGCAACTTTGGATTCCAAGTTGGATGTTTCTTTAGGCTTTTGTGCTTCAAGGAGTTGCTTCAGGATCCACATGGTTTTTTATTTTGCATGCTTTTGTGGTTCCTTGGAGTGCATTGCTTGCACAGGGGATTTAGGAACCCATATAGATTTTGACTTTTGTTTTTTAGCAATGGGCCTTTGTAACCTTTTGGATTTTTCCTTTTCTTTTTGGCTCATATTTTTCTTTGCTTCGACATGTTGATTAGATTGGACATGTTGATCCTTGAATACATGTGGATTGCTAGACTTATGACATTTATGCTTGGCATCCAAATTGCTTGGAGGGGGAAAGGAATGCATGGATAGATATGAATGAAATAAAATTCTTTTGGATGGATGAAATTTACTCAAGGATGTGTGCCTTTGCTGACCTTGCATAGAGGACGAAGGGATATAAGGACCTAAGATGGATGGAAAGTATGATGGGGAAGGTGTATGTTTTGATTTTGATGGAGGGATACCAACGTCTTGAGAGTGAGTTGTGTAGACATGACCCTTAAGATCTTTTTTGATATGGAGGGATTATTGCTTATGAAGATCTACTCCTTTTCCTTTATGAATATCTTGACTTGTAGGATACTCTTTTTGTTGGGAAGAAGACGCGAGTCCATTATGAGGTGGATATGATATGAGAGAAATAATGAGATCTTGAAGTGGATCAGATTGGACCAAAGTGGAAGAACCCATTATGCATGTCGAGGATTCATGAACATCTTGCACTGACATGTTAGAATCATGAGTGGGATTAGGATCATGAGGGGGACTTGGATTGTGTAGTGGACATGGCTCAATGACAGGCTCTTCAAGAGATGGAATGGGAAAAATAATGGGATCATCAAAAGAAATGCGATCTTGGAGTGTGTATGGAGCATTAGGACAAGGAGATGGAGGAACAAGTGGATCCTGTGGAGGATCTAAAGGAATAATTTGATCTTGACAAGGAGGAAGATCATTGGAATCCTCTTTAAAGGTGCTTTGCTCTTGACTTTCAATGGGATCATCATAAAGGATGGAAAGGATATCTTGATCTTTCTCAGGAAGTGGAATGTCAATGGGATTTGAAAGGACATTGTGTTCATGAAATGGAAGGGGATCATTTGGGATTGGATGAACTGGGATATCTTGATCTTGCCCGGGGAATGGAGTGTCAATAGGACTTTGGATAGGATGGACAAGAATAGGGGAATCATCATGAGTTTCTGGGAAGATGAGATCCTGGTCAACAATTGGATGGGATGATAAGGTTTCAAGATCTTGATCTTGATCTGTGATGGATTCTGGCAAGGAATCAATGCTTGAACATGAGGAAGAGGGACTTCAAATGGGGTCCTCTAAAACAGGTAATGGCAATAAAGTGCATGGTGGCATTGGGTCTTGTATTTCTGAAACATGACAAGGATGTGCATCATGAATTGGATTATCTTGGCAATCAATTATGGATAGTCCTTCGATAATTTCATCCTTGGGTGCATTGTTTGATGAGGACAATATGGAAGGTTCCTATGAAACTTCTAAAGGTGTAGGGATAGATGCCACTGGAGAGTCAATTTGTTTGTGGGGGGATGAGGCATTGCTAGACATAAGTGTATTATCTTGATATTCCTCAAAGAACTCACTTGGTAGTTTCCTTAAGATCATTGCAATAAAGCCACCTTTCTTTCGAGGTTTTGACATAGTTGTATCTGGAATTTGAACTTGTTTGGCAAGGAGTTGGTTCTGATCTGATGTCATGTTTTGATATTGGACTTGGTTCAATTGTTCTGACATGTTTGAAACTTGGGTTGGTGTGTGCTGCAACCTTTGTTTTTGAACGTTTGGTTGTGGTTGTTGACATTGATATTCCACCATTGGTTGAACCATTTGTGGACATTGTATAGTTGGTTGGACATATTGTTGAAATTGGACCATTGGTTGTATTGGTTGTATATGTTGGACCATTGGTTGTGTCTGTTGGAAATGTTCGAACTATTGAACAATTGGTTGTGATGGTTGTGTAGCATAGAAATTAGGAATCATCACAAGATAAGTAGATCAAAACACAAGACATGATAACTTAATCAAAAGAACATTCATTGTAAATGAACCTAATTCTAAGTACATTCAATAGAGGTATGAAAACAAAGCATTTAAAAGAAAATATCATGCAAACCATATGCTTCTTCCATGCGGCTCCATTGTTGTTCTTTCCTCTTCAATGGGTTTGTGGATCTCACCTACAAGTGCTCACACAATTGAAAGCAAGATTGATGAAAATCTCAAGAGTACTAGAAGCGTAAGTTTGGTAATTTGATAGAAATTTGGATTAGGGGGTTATTAGCATGAAAGTGATTCGAATAGAAATTCAAATCAATAATAGCAAAATTATGACATATCTATGACAAATTGCTATGCAAGGCTTATGACAATTCTATGACAAATTTCTATGTCAAGAATTTATGACAATTTATGACAAATTCTATGACAAATTTCTATGTCAAGAATTTATGACAATTTATGACAAATTTCTATGTCATTTCCATAAATTTAGGAGAGAAATAGGAGGAAATTGAATTTAAGAATTAAGAAATTAGAAAAATAGGGAAAAGAGGAATTAAGAAATTAGAAATTAGGTAAATTAATTAATAATCTTTCATTTATTAATTAATTCACAAAAGAGGAATAATTAGCCAATTAAATGAATATTTAATTGTGATGAGAATACTTAGGATAAATAAGTAATTTATTAATCCTAAAGGAAGAAAATGATAAGCAAGGTTAAATGACTAAATCATGAAACCCTAGAAGGTGAATTAGGTCTTGATGAAAGATAATTGACTTGATCATGATTTTATTTTGGATTGATAAATGACCAATGTGATAAATGATTTGATTGAGATTGGTTGACAAAAATTAATGACAAATTGACCAAATTGACATGATTGAAAAGGACAAGGATCGATGACGAATCGATCGCAATATGACAAGATTGACAAGGACAAAAATCGACCAAAATCATGATTAAAGATTGTTGTCGACAAGACCAAATTCGAAGACGAGATGAATGAAGAATGTAGAAGAATGACTCGATGTTCGCAAATGATAAAAACCAAGTACGAATCATAGGAGAAATGTTAATGCGATGCAAAAACCTAAAATGAGGCAATACGCAAATGTTAAAGTATGACTCCGCAAGCGTTGACCATTTTTAGGTGTCTACATTTTGCCTCTCTTTGAGACAATGCGATTTTGAGTGTTGTTTCAAAGAACAATAATGAAAATGCCCCAGACAATAATAATGACATATGAAAATGCCCCAGACAATAACAATGACATATGCATGCCCCCTCGAGGAATTGGCCTGAAATATGCAGAAAAGAGGCCAATTGATCGATAAAAATCATAGGATCGAACGGACTGCCAAGACTGACCGAAAAAATGTAGAGGGCAGGTAGAGATGAAGAAATACTTGCTTTCACTAATGCACAGAAGTAGGTGAGAACCTTTATTTGATATGGCAAAATGGATGCAGTGCTACATGGCAATGAAGGCCAAAGCGATAATGCAATCCCTTTGCGTAAGACAGACACATCGCAGACAAACAACAATCACAACCAAAAGGAAAAGGATCATGAACCATCCCGGTCACTCTAAATCACTTAGTGACATCATCGAGCAACATAGGAACATGATCGAAGCCAAAGATAAATCAGTAAAAAGATAAGATGCACAAATTCCAACAAATCAAACAAACATCTTGATCTTCATTGTCAAAAGTTGAAAGCATTGGTAGGACGATCATGCTGTCTGGTTTCAGGGAATGCAGTACCCCGTCTAAGACAGGACACAGTCTGGTTTCGAGTATACCACACCTTGTATAAGACCCATGATAGAAGAGACAAGGACAAATGATTTCGATACTGATATTCGAGTGATATGACAATTTTGATCAGGTTGAATGTTTGGTTTGACTGAAAGAGTTCATCTGTTAAAGCGTGATTTCATTAAAGCACAGTGTGAAATGGATTGCAAGTGTCATTGGATGAATGCTCAGTGGTTTGTCTTATGCACAAAAGGAATAATTTATTGCAAAATGTTTGTTTTTGTTTTTTGGAGTTTTACAATTTTTTTGTGTTCATTTTTTCAAGACTTTATTTGATTTTTTAGGGATTTTTTTTTTTTTGATCTTTTTTCAGGACATTATTTGATTTTTAGAGATTTTTTTCAGGACCTTTTTTTGATTTTTATGAATTTTTTCAAGACATTTTTCAGTTTTTTTAAGACTTTTTTCAGGACATTTTTCAATTTTTATTTTTTTTTGGATTTTTTCAGGATCATTTTTCAATTTTTTTAAGACTTTTTCAGGACATTATTCGATTTTTATGCTCTAGTGATTGATCATGACGAGGGAAAAGTACCCAATGCGCACTTGAAAGACACATAAACCAGGACCAAAACATATGTACAAGACACTGGAGTAAGCAAGACAGTGATGTTGACCAATAACAGGCCTGGAATAAAACATTGGGTTGAGTGAAAGATAGGCATGATAACTAGCCGAGAGAAATCATGGCTAGAAGTCATGATAGATGACGGAGAAATAATCTCATTACTCATGGTGCCTGATTGCCAGGTTTTCACCATGGTACTTGCCCAAAGCGCCTGTTTTGCCAGGTTTTCACCATGGTACTTGCCCAAAGCGCCTGTTTTCCCAGGTTTTCACTAGAGGGCGAATCCTTCATTTTTTTCTTTTCTCTTTTTTTCTTTTTTTCTTTTTTCATTTTTTTGTATTTTTTGCTTTTTTCATTTTTTTGTATTTTTTGCTTTTTTCATTTTTTTGTATTTTTTTCTTTTTTCATTTTTTTGTATTTTTTTTTTTGTATTTTTTTGGATTTTGACTTTTTCAGAAGAAGACGGACACATGATAGGGAATGGAAGAAGGACTCAAGCGTCTTTTTGTTTGGATAGTAGCCTTGAAAAAAATAGACCATGACCTTTAAAAGTATGCTCAAAGATGTTGGTAGGATAAGGACATGGAAAATGACATGAAACTAAGGCCAGGATTTATGCAAAGGATTGGACCAAAGGGATCGAAGGATGGAAAATATGCATTGGATAATGGATAGGGTGTTGGAAGAATTGGGCTTTAGTGGATGGAAATGAAGGCAAGATCGACATTGGCACACACCTTGAGGGGTGATGGACTGATGGAGGAAAAATGTATCTCAGATTGTGAGATTTGGATGGAGGAATAGCTTGGGATTTTGGGACATAAGGGCCCAAAATGGATGAAGAAGGTGATGGAGGAACAAATTTGAGAGGTTTGGATGCCAAGCTGGGTTGTTCTTTTTGTGCTTCAAGGAGCTTCTTAGGAATCCACATGGTTTTTGATTTTTCATGCTTTTGTGGTTCCTTGGAGTGCATTGCTTGCACAAGGGATTTAGGAACCCATATATATTTTGACTTTGCTTTATTTTTCTCAGTGGGCCTTTGTGGCCTTTTGTATTTTTCTTTTTCTTTATAAATCATATTGTTCTTTGTTTTGACAAGCCGATTAGATTGGACATGTTGATCCTTGAATACATGTGGATTTTTAGACTTATGACTTTTATACTTGGCATCCAAATTGCTTGGAGGAGGGAATGAATGTCGGTGTGGATGGGAATGACATGGAGGCATGTGGGATGGATGGAAGGTTCTCCAAGATGTGTGCCTTTGCTGACGTTGCATAGGAGATGGAGGGATATAGGGACCTAGAATGGATGGAAGCGATGATGGGGAAGGTGGACATTTGGATTTTGACTTTGAAGGGATACCAACGCCTTGAGTGTGAGCTCTGTAGCCATGACCATTAGTATACTCTTTGATATGGAAGGGTTCTTGCTTGTGAAGGTCTACCCCTTTGCCTTTATCAATATTTTGACTAATAGGATACTCTTTTCTTTGGGAAGAAGACGCGAGTTCATTATGAGGTGGATGTCATATGAGAGAAATAATGAGATCTTGAAGTGGATCAGATTGCACCAAAGTGGAAGAACCCATTATGCATGTAGGGGGTTCATGAACATCTTGCACTGACATGTTAGAATCATGAGGGGTATCAGGATCATGAGGGGGACTAGGATTGTGTAGTGGACATGGTTCAATGATAGGCTCTTCAAGAGATGGAATGGGAGAAATAATGGGATCCTCAAAAGAAATGAGATTAGGACAAGGAGATGGAGGAACAAGTGGATCTTGTGGAGGATTTGAAGGAATGGTTTGATCTTGACAAGGAGGAAGATCATTGGAATCCTCTTTAAAGGTGCTTTGCTCTAGACTTTCAATGGGATCGTCAGAAAGAATGGAAGGGATATCTTGATCTTGTTTAGGAAGTGGAATGTCAATGAGATTTGAAAGGACATCGTGTTCATGAAATGGAATGGGATCGTTTGGGATTGGATGGACTAGAATATCTTGATCTTGCTCGGGGAATGGAGTGTCAATAGGACTTGAAAAGGTGTTCTCTTGGATAGAATGGATAGTGATAGGAGGATCATTATGAATGTGTGGGAAGATGGGGTCTTGGTCAACAATTGGATGGGATGATAAGGTTTTGGGATCTTGATCTTGATTTTCTTTAGGACACATATCTTCATGCTCTAAATTATCCTCTTGACATGAGGTTGGACTTTGGATATGCATGGGGGATTTTGACAAGGAATCAATGTTTTGGCATGAAGGAAATGCACTTTGAACATTTGTGATGGATTCTAGCAAGGAATCAATGCTTAAATATGAGGAAGAGGGACTTGGAATGGGGTCCTCTAAAACAGGTAATGGCAGTAAAGTGCATGGTGGCATTGGGTCTTGTATTTCTGAAACATGACAAGGATGTGCATCATGAATTGGATTATCCTGGCAATCAATTATGGATAGCTCTTGAATAATTGCATCCTTGGGTGTATTGTTTGATCAGGACAATATAAAAGGTTCTTGTGAAACTTCTAGAGGTGTAGGGATAGATGCCACTGGAGAGTCAATTTTCTCGTGAGGGGATGAGGCATTGCTAGACATAATTGTATTATTTTTATCTTCCTCAAAGAATTCACTTGGTCGGTTCTTTAAGAACATTGCAATAAAGCCACCTTTCTTTTTAGGTTTTGACCTGATTGGACTTGGAATTTGAACTTGTATTTGATTTGATGTCATGTTTTGATTTCGAACTAGATGTTGATCAGATTGGTTTGACATGTTCAAAATTTGGCTTGGTGCATGTTGCAACCTTTGTTTTTGAATGTTTGATGGCGGTTGTTGACATTGATATGTTGATTGAACTTGTTGATATTCCACCATTGGTTGAACCATTTGTTGACATTGTATAGTGGGTTGGACATATTGTTGAAATTGGACCATTGATTGTGTTGGTTGCATATGTTGAACAATTGGTTGTGATGGTTGACAATCTGATTGATAGTAAACACCTTGTTCTTGTTGTGGAGGCACATAATGTTGAAATTGATGTTGTCTCCTTTTTTGTAATTGTTTCATCATCTCTATTTGCGAGAGGAGAGCTGGTATGTCTGATCGTTCAAGAAGAGATCTTACATCAATTGGCTCAATATTTGGATTTTGACCTGGAAATTTTTGAAACATTTTGGACATTTGTGATCTAATCTTCTCACTGTTTTTCACTCTTTGTTCGAAAATCTCTTGTTCTTGAGCTAGTTTCTCCTCTAGTTTTTGTATTTGGAGACTTGTTTCATCATCATAAGTTTTATTGATATTGCCTTGTTGTTGGGTTGGATAGAATTGTGATTGCATTGTCGGTTGATATGTCAAACTTTGTTGCATCATTGGTGCTTGGAACCTTGTTTCAATAGACATGTCACTTATGCAAATGCAATATTTTTTTTTGGAATTTTTTTGATTTTAAAAGGATGATGTATGATATGCAACTAAATGCAAACTAGATAGATGAAAATGCAATCTATGTTAAGAATGCAATCTATGTTTTTGTTGTTTTTGAAGATTTTGACAAACTTATGAATGCAAATCTAAGAGAGGGACCCTTAGGAAATTGGAATGATATCTAGACCTCAAAGGACAAAAGGGCTTAATTGACAAAGGACAAGATGACAATGTCTCCCCTATATGCTTGGATACTAAGCTAGGTTTGATGAAATGATATTGATGACAAAAGGACAAAAGATTTGATAAGGTCTAGACTTCTTAACAATGACTTAGGGTTTATCAAAGATTTGGATTGCTCAAGTATGACAAGACCTAGGTTTTTGAGACTATATGCAAAGGGACAATTAATATGCAAATGATCTTAATATGATATGACAATGACTTAGGCTTAATGAAGAGACTTGGGATATGCAAATGCAAATGTATGACAATGTCAACCTAAGATGAAACCTAAGGTTTAATTATGAAATGATATTACTCTTATGCAAGAGGACATATGCAAATGGATGACTTCTATTGATATGCAAAAGAAGTATGACTTAGGTGAAACGTAACCTTGATACTTGACAATGACTTTGAAAAATGCAACCTAGGATGAACCTAAATGTAATTGACATAAGAGTTGAGACAAGTTTTTGAACAATGTTGGATCATCATGTTTGAAGGAATATGATCTTTGAATCTTGTTGAATTTTTGTTGGATGAATATCTTGGGTTTAATCTTGTTTTAATCAATGTGTTTTGCTTTTGAAATGGGATAACATTCAACTTTTGACAATCAAAGAATACAAGATGTTATAACTTAGACTCAAGATAATCATGCTCATTTCCACATTCCTTAGGGTAGGCAAGGACATTAGGTACTTGAGAGGTAGACTCATTATGGGATTCAAGGAGAATACATAGATGCTTGACCCCACGGGCTCCCCTCCACGACACTCACTTCTCAGGGCAGCCAAGCATCAGTCCCCATGGAATCTCCCCATGGCGAACTTAGTATCTCTTCCAAGTATCCGAATTTGTCCTTCTCAAGCAACTAGAAAGGTTTTTGGCCTCTAAAAACAAGGTATGTAGTAAGGGTTTCTGTTAAGCGTTACTCCTTGATGTCATGCAAGCATGATTGAGACATTAAGCCCATCAAGATACCAAACAAATGTAGTTGCGCAAGCGCGATTTAGACCAAGAGGCCCTACTTAGATGTTGATATGAGAAAGAGTTCAAGGGTCATCACTTCCCAAGTAACTGCAATTCCCACGTAACACTTCCTTCAAAGCTTTCGCTCATCAGGTATTTTTTTATAGTGAGTTAGAATGCCAAGGAATTCTAGCCGTACTCACTTTGGGTCATTCCCTTCTCACGATTATCACTCACTTGCTAAAGCAAAGTGGTCGGGAAGGCAAGCCCTCTAATGGAGACAAACAATCAACAACACAAGCATGGTATCGAAGATCTGGATTTCTGATCACCCTATGAAGGATGAGAGCATACTCTCCTACTCCAATGTCATAATTAACAAACAAAGAAAACAAAGGTTCATTTCCACCTATTTATAAATCACTAAGTGCCTAATTAAAAATCTCAAACACACAATTTGGTTGTTTCTCCAAGGCAACCTGCAAAAACACATGTCAGAAGTTTGATTTGTTGTCTTTGACCATCGAATCTGCATAACACATGTTAGTAATTTGATTTTTAGTCTTTGTCATGCATATGCCAAGATCCTGCACACATAATCAGTACCAAAATCCAAAGCATAGAAAACAGAATGCAAAAACACCAAAGATTTCAAGTAAAAACTGCATTTTTCACCTCTGATCTGGACTTGACACAGGCGCAGAAGTCAGGACACAAGCGCAGGATGTCTAACACAAGCGCAGAATGTTTCAACACAGGCGCAAGATGTCTCAACACAGGCGCAGAATGCTTCACACAAGCGCATAAGTCTCCAGAATACCCTGCACGGCCCTGTTTTTGAGTTTTTGACCTGCAAATCAACTTAGAAGCACTCCAAATCACAGTAGAGGGGTTAGAAGGTTAGTATTCATGTCGGGTTCACCAATTAATGTAGCATAGAAATTAGGAATCATCACAAGATAAGTAGATCAAAACACAAGACATGATAACTTAATCAAAAGAACATTCATTGTAAATGAACCTAATTCTAAGTACATTCAATAGAGGTATGAAAACAAAGCATTTAAAAGAAAATATCATGCAAATCATATGCTTCTTCCATGCGGCTCCATTGTTGTTCTTTCCTCTTCAATGGGTTTGTGGATCTCACCTACAAGTGCTCACACAATTGAAAGCAAGATTGATGAAAAGCTCAAGAGTACTAGAAGCGTAAGTTCGATAATTCGATAGAAATTCGGATTAGGGGGTTATTAGCATGAAAGTGATTCAAATAGAAATTCAAATCAATAATAGCAAAATTATGACATATCTATGACAAATTGCTATGCAAGGCTTATGACAATTCTATGACAAATTTCTATGTCAAGAATTTATGACAATTTATGACAAATTCTATGACAAATTTCTATGTCAAGAATTTATGACAATTTATGACAAATTTCTATGTCATTTCCATAAATTTAGGAGAGAAATAGGAGGAAATTGAATCTAAGAATTAAGAAATTAGAAAAATAGGGAAAAGAGGAATTAAGAAATTAGAAATTAGGTAAATTAATTAATAATCTTTCATTTATTAATTAATTCACAAAAGAGGAATAATTAGCCAATTAAATGAATATTTAATTGTGATGAGAATACTTAGGATAAATAAGTAATTTATTAATCCTAAAGGAAGAAAATGATAAGCAAGGTTAAATGACTAAATCATGAAACCCTAGAAGGTGAATTAGGTCTTGATGAAAGATAATTGACTTGATCATGATTTGATTTTAGATTGATAAATGACCAATGTGATAAATGATTTGATTGAGATTGGTTGACAAAAATTAATGACAAATTGACCAAATTGACATGATTGAAAAGGACAAGGATCGATGACGAATTGATCGCAATATGACAAGATTGACAAGGACAAAAATCGACCAAAATCATGATTAAAGATTGTTGTCGACAAGACCAAATTCGAAGACGAGATGAATGAAGAATGTAGAAGAATGACTCGATGTTCGCAAATGATAAAAACCAAATACAAATCATAGGAGAAATGTTAATGCGACGCAAAAACCTAAAATGAGGCAATACGCAAATGTTAAAGTATGACTCCGCAAGCGTTGACCATTTTTAGGTGTCTACAGGTTGAAAATCTGATTGATAGTAAACACCTTCTTGTTCTTGTTGTGGAGGCACATAATGTTGAAATTGATGTTGTCTCCTTTCTTGAAATTGTTTCATCATCTCTATTTGGGAGAGGAGAGCTGGTATGTCTGATCGTTCAAGAAGAGATCTTACATCAATTGGCTCAATCTTTGGATTTCGACCTGGAAATTTTTGTAACATTTTGGACATTTGTGATCTATTCTTCTCAATGTTTTTCACTTTTTGTTCCAATATCTCCTCTTCTTGAGCTAGTTTCTCCTCTAGTTTTTGTATTTGGACATTTACATCATCATGATAAGTTTGATCCAAGTTCTGAGACATGTAGAGATTGGATTGACATGATTGATTTCTCAATTGTGATGACATGGCTTCGTAAGAAGGTTGAGACCTCATTTCAACAAACATGTCACTATGAAATGCAACTAATGGGATTGACAAATGCAAGCTAAAAGGATAACAATGCAACTTAATGTTTTTGTACCTTTTCAAGATTTTGACAAACTTTTAGGGATGCAAATCTAAAAAGAGACCCTTAGGAAACTGAAATGACGTCTAGACCTCAAAGGACAAAAGGACCAAGTGACAAAAGGACAAAATGACAATGTCTCCCCTATATGCTTGGATACTAAGCTAGGTTTGACCAAATGACATTGATGACAAAAAGACAAAAGTTTGATAAGGTCTAGACTTCTTAACAATGACTTAGGGTTGTATCAAAGATTTGGATTACTCAAGTATGACAAAACCTAGTTTTGGCACTATATGCAAAGGGACAATTACTATGCAAATGACCCTAATATGATATGATAATGACCTAAGCTTAATGAAGGGACCTAGGGTATGCAAATGTGACCTAATGTTATGAGGACAAGGATGCAAATGCAAATGTATGACAATGTCAACCTAAGACAAAACCTAAGGTTGAATTATGAAATGGTATTACTCTAATGCAAGAGGACACATGCAAATGGATGACCCTTATTGATATGCATAGGAGTATGACCTAGGTGAAACCTAACCTTGGTAGTTGACAATGAATTTGCAAAATGTAAACCTAGGATGAACCTAAATCTAAGTGACATGAATGTTGAGACAAGATTTTGGAAAATGTTTGACAACCATGTTTGAAGGTGTTTTGAACTTTGTTGAATGAAATACTCTTGTGTTTAACCTTGTTTTGAATCAATTTGTCTTGGTTTTTTTTTTGAAATGAGACACAACTCAACTTTTGACAAGAAAAGAAGACAAGATATTTCAACTTAGACTCAAAACAATCATGCTCATTCACACATTTCTTATGGATGGCAAGGGCAGTAGGTACTTGAGAGGTAGATTCATTATGAGATTCAAGGAGAATACATAGATGCTTGACCCCACGGGCTCCCCTCCACGACACTCACTTCTCAGGGTAGCCAAGCATTAGTCCCCATGGAAATCTCCCCATGGTGAACTTAGTATCTCTTCCAAGTATCCGAACTTGTCCTTCTCAAGCAACTAGAAGGATTTTTGGCCTCTAAATACAAGGTGTTTAGTAAGGATTTCTGTTAAGCGTTACTCCTTGGTGTCATGCAAGCATGATTGAGACATTAAGCCCACCAAGATACCAAACAAATGTAGTCGTGCAAACATGATTTAGACCGTGAGGCCCTACTTATATGTTGATATGAGAAAGAGTCCAAGGGTCATCACTTCCCAAGTAACTGCAATTCCCACATAACCCTTCCTTCAAATCTTTCGCCCATCAGGTATTTATTT
The DNA here is from genome assembly GCF_030272615.1 of Cryptomeria japonica. Taxonomy (NCBI): domain Eukaryota; kingdom Viridiplantae; phylum Streptophyta; class Pinopsida; order Cupressales; family Cupressaceae; genus Cryptomeria; species Cryptomeria japonica. The sequence goes on along the minus strand of NC_081415.1, from coordinate 403,787,176 downwards.
ATAGTGAGTTAGAATGCCAGGGTACTCTGGCTGTGCTCACTTTGGGTCATTCCCTTCTCACGATTGTCACTTGCTTGCAAAAGAAAGCAAATGGTCGAGAAGGTAGGCCCTCTAAAGGTAACAAACAATCCGAGCCATGAGAATGGTATCGAAGATTTGGATTTCTGATCACCCTAAGAAGGATGAGAGCATACTCTCCTACTCCAATGTCAAACTCAACAATCAAAGAAAACACACATTCATTCCATCCTACTTAGCAATCATACTAGGTGCCTAATTATGAACCACAAACACAAAAGTTCGGTTGAAATACAAGGCAACTTAAAAAATCATCAAGTTAAAAGTTTGATTTGTTTGGTCTTTGACTAGCGAACCTGCATAAAATTTGTTAGTAGTTTCATTTTTGTCTTTGTCATGCATAATGCCAAGGTGCTGCATAGAGAATTAGTACCAAAGAAAAACAAAAAAGCAAAAACAAAATGCAAAACAAAGCAATTTGCAAGTAAAAACACTGCTTTTTACCTCTGTTTCTGGCCTTACATAGGCGCAAAATGTTTCACACAGGCGTAGAATGCAGTAACATGGGCACAAATCCCTTTGACATAGCCACAAAAGTCCTTGACATAGGCACAGATTGCTTGACACAGGCGCAGAACTCTCCTACACAGGCGCAGAAGTGCCCGAATACCCCTGAATTGCCCTGTTTCTTGGGTTTTTCACCTGCAAATCAACTCAAAAGCACTCAAAGCCTGGTTAGGGGGTTAGTTCATGTCAGGTTCACCAATTAATGTAGATAGGAAATTTGGAAATCATCAAAGCAAATAGCAAATTGGTCTAGCTCAATCACAAAAACTCAATTGCAATGACCAATCCTAATTACACTTAATGAAAACATGAAAACAAGACATTCAAAATGAAAACTAAGCAAACCAAATGCAGATGTCTCCTTCATGTGGCTCCATTGTCCTTCTTTCTCCTTCAAATAGCTTTGTTTTGTGGATCTCACCTTCAAGTGCATGAGTATAATGTCAAAGCAAGACGACAACATAAGGGTACTAGAAGCGTGATTGATTCGACCAGATCCTTTGATTGAAGAAACTCATCCAATTTATAAACAAATTGGAGAGAGGACAAGATTAGCATGAAATTGATATTAGAGGCAATTGATTTCAAAAATGGCAAAATTGAGTTGAAGAAAGAAGGTTATGACACCTTCTATGTCATGAATTATGACATATTGCCAATGCAAAGGTTAGAGGACTAAAAGCTTTATGACATCTTGCTATGCCAACAGTATGACGCATGAGAAATTCATGCTTCCACCGAAGCACAAAAATAGGGAGAGACTAGAGAGAAATTGATTAGGTGGAAATTGAATTTAGAAAATTAGAAAATGAGGTGGAAATTAGGAATTGGAAAAATTAGAAAATTAAGTGAATTAATTAACAATTTTTCATTCATTAATTAATTCACAAAAAGAGGAGGAATTAATTAGCCAATTAAACAAATATTTAATTTTGACAAGAAGACTTAGGATAAATAAATAAATTATTTAACCTAGAGGGAAAATGCCAAACAAGATTAAATGAATAAATCATAAAACCTTAGAAGATTAGGTCTTGACAAAAGATAATTGATGTAGATTCGATTTGATCATGATTCTGACTTGATAAATGATTTGATTGATAAACAATTGAAATTGGTTGACAAATTTGACCAATATTGATAAAGAGACCAAATTGATATGTGCCAATTGACATGATTGAAGAGGACAAGGATCGATGACAAATCGATCACAAAATTGATGAGATTGACAAGGACGAGGATCGATGACAAATCGATCTCAAAATGACAAGATTGATAAGAGGATAAAACCCTAATTCAAAAGCGATAAAAATGAGGAATGCAGAAGAAGGACTCGATGCTCACAAATGATAAAGACCAAGTATGCAACATAGAACAAATTTTGATGCGACACAAAAATACCTAAAATAAGGCAATGCGCTAATGTTAAAGTATGACTCCGCAAGAGTTGACCTTTTTTAGATGTCTACAGAAGTTTTGTAGATTGTGAATGGTTCACAAATGATGTCATTCTTTGATGGTTATTCTGGGTATAATCAAGTGTTGGTCAGCCATGAAGATCATTTGAAGACAACTTTCGCCACCAAATGGGGTACTTATGCATATCTCCGGATGCCATTCAGGTTGATAAACACTGGCGCAACCTTTCAACAAGCAATGGATATTGCCTTCAAGGAATTGATCTGCAAATGCATCATCATATATATGGATGAACTCACCATATTCTCAAAAATCAGGAAAGATCATCTAGACCACCTATGTAAAGTGTTAGAAAGATGCCAAAAATATGGCATATCTCTTAATCCCAAGAAGTGTGTGTCTGGGGTTGTTGAAGGGAAGCTCCTTGGTCATTTGATCTCAGAGAGAGGAATATCAATCGATTCAGATTGAGTGGAAGCCCTGCTGAAATTGCAAATGCCAGGGAATAAAAAGGAGATGAGATCTTTCTTTGGGAAGATTAATTTTGTGAGAAAATTCATCATTGGATTTGCAGAGATAGTCAAACCATTGGATGAGATGATGAAGAATGATGCCAAAATAGAATGGAACACTGAAGAAAAAGAGTCATTTACCCAGATCAAGAAATCCATTGCAAAAGCTCTTGTGTTGACTAGTCTTGATTATACTTTGCCATTCTACATATATTCTTTTGCCTCATTGCATTCTGGTGTTGTTGTTTTGACACAAAGACAAGCGGGAGATGAAAAACCAATTGTATTTATGAGTTCACCTTTCAAAAATGCTGAAGTAAGATACTCAACTCTTGAGAAACATGATTTTGCTTTGGTAAGAGCTGTAAAGAATTTTAGACCCTATATCTTTAGGAGTAAGATATATGCAATTGTCCCTGACCAAGTAGTCAAGTCGTTACTAATGCAAAGTGAACTTGGAGAACACCGTGGAAAATGGATGGCCATTTTGCAAGAATTTGATTTAGAAATGCATCCCATGAGATTGGTGAGAGACCAAGGTGTGTCGCAAACAATAGCAGTTGATACCCCCCACATTCAATGTCAACATTACACTTTGGAATCATTCACAAAAGATCCCTAGTACATGGATTTGATTTTTATTTTACTGAATAACAGATGCCCATAAGGATTGATTGTGACACAAAGACAAGACTTGAGGCTCAAAAGTGCCAATTATATGATTAAGGATTCAACACTCTATCAAAAAAATTATGAAGGCATCTATCTTAGATGTCTAGATTGCCAGGAAGCTAGTAAGATGATTGAAGAATTTCATGGCAAATATGGTATGAGCTATGGGTTGGCAGATGCTACAACTCATCAAATCATAAAAGCTAGTTACTATTGGCCCAATATATTTAAGGACACTCATGCACATGTAAGGCACTATCACACTTGTCAGACAATGACTTCTAGAGAAAGGAATCTAGCTATGCCCCTTCAGCCAGTATTTGAGGTTATACCTTTCGTCCAATGGGCATTGGATTTTGTTGGAGTGATTAACCCCAATTCATCTGCAGGGCACAAATTCATACTGACCGCCACATATTATTGCACTCCCTAGACAAAAGCCCAATCATGTAAGAATGCCACTACAAAAATAATTCTTAAATTCCTTGAAGAACATATCATGACCAGGTTTGGAATGCCTATGTGACAACTGTCTAGCTTTTACTTCTGCACAACTAATGCAATGGGAATATGAATTCAGGGTAGTTCTTAAATTTTTGTCTAATTATTATCCTCAGGGAAAAAAAGTGGCTGAGTTTACTAATAAGAATATCCTAGATGTCATCAAGAAACTACTTGAGAAGAACCCTAGGGATTGGGACAACCAATTGAAGTACGCCCTTTGGGTTGAGAGAACAAGAATTAAGGCTGGCCTAGGGACTTCTCCATACTACCTTGTCTATGGAAAAAATCTGGTTTTCTCGGTCAATATAGAAATCCCTATCCTCCAATTGATGAAAGAACTTGAAATTGAGGACCAGGTAGAAGTTCGCCTCCCGAACCTGTTTAAACTTGATGAATGTAGGATAAACACCTTACAACATTTCGCTAAGCATCAAGCTATCATTAAGTGATGGTTTGATAAAAGAGACAAGGTGAATATCTTTTGAATCTCTGACTTAGTTCTTCTATGGGATAAAGCCAAAGAAAAGAAGGGTTATCACCATAAATTTGAAAGATTGTGGTTAGGTCCTTAGCAAATTGCTGAAATCTTAGGAGAGAACACCTTCCGATTGAGCTCATTAACTAGAGAACCTGTACCATTTCCTATCAATGGTCAGTTTCTCAAGCATTATTTTGATTAAATATAAAGTTGAGCTTGATCCTCTGTATCATAGTAGTTTAGTTGTTTTTGTTTGCTTTGTTTTCTTTTCTTTTGTTTGTTTTGTTGTGTTTGTTTGTGTTTTGGTTTTGTTTTGTTTTGTTGTCATTGTTCGTTGCTTTGTTTCATTTGGGGAAAGTATTTATTCTCAAATTTTTTGATATGGTATATATTATTTGCATAACATGGTTGCATTTTGAGAGACTTTGATTCTTAGCTCTTTATAAATTCATTATCCCTGGGATAGTTTTGAAATCCTTGCCTACATTTGTCCAAGGTGGAATATAAAAGGTCAATGATGATTTGAATTTTTGATATTCAATTGGTGAAGACTAACTCGATTGCCCAACACCATCGTCACATTAAGATACATCATGAAATCCTTGAAGATGTCAATAGAGCTTGTTTCAAAGTGAAAAATCCAAAGTCAGGTTGTTTATCGTTGTCCACCATGGTCCCCAACCCGGTTTCAGAGATTCATTGTTTTGAAAGTTGCTTTAAGTTTCAAGCATTTAAGGCTTTATATCCAATAAAGTGAAAGTAAATGCTTTAAAAAAAAGGAATGAGAACAAAACTATTAACCTGATGCAACTTCTTAGGGTGTTTCAAGTAATCTCCACTAAGGCTATAGACACCTGGCTGGCAGTGGAGCACTACTTGACGAGGACCAGAGGTATCTCTATCGAGACTATAGAAGCCTGGCTGGTAGCATATCTATGCCTAGGATAAAATTTCACAAAATATATATGTTGACTTCACTCATGTAACTTGGGTTCACGTTCTATTGTCTATCTTCATGATTAGAGAGATTCAGTACTTAATCGGAAGCACACACTTAATGCTGATCTTGTTTTGTTCCTAATTTGATTGTCTGGTCATTGGTTCATTCAAACCTTATTACCCTAAATGGCAGTATTCTTGTAAATCTGCAAAAACAAAGAATCTGACATTCTAAAATGCCTAGAGTCATTTTTCCCAGAAAGTCGCCATTTGTTATACCTTGCGTATCTACCCCCATCATTTTCTTTGGCATGAAAATGTGGGTCCTCCTTTTCTTGTCTTTTGTTTTCTTTCTTTTTGACTTCCTTTATGTTTTTGCTTGGGACACTTTAGAACCCCAGAGTTCTGAGGTGCCCTTTTGTTTGTTTTCATCTCTGCTTTGGAACTCCGGAACCTCAGAGTTCCGAAGCGTTCTTTGTGCTTTTGTTTCTATGAGACTTCAAAATTCTAAAACTTCAGAATCTCGTAGTTTCCTTCTTGTCATTTGGTTCAAGATCTCAAAACTCTGGAACCCTGGAATCCTAAAGTCTTGTTTGTGTTGTTAGCTTAGGGCCTCAGAACCTCGTAGTTCCAAATTCTTGTCTTTTTTCTTCTTGTTTTGGTTGTGTTTTGGCTTGAGTTTCAGAATTTTGGAATCCTGAAATCCCGATTTCATTTTGTGTTCCACCTTGGAACTCCGAAACCCTGAAGTCCCAAGATGTCATTTTCCATGTGTTAAGGCCTCGGAACCCTAGAGTTCTGAGCTTCCCTTTGTTTTATTTTGGGAGTCCGGAACCCTGGAATCCCGAGGTGGTTTTTTGTGAGATAGTATAGTTGCCAAAGAGGAGGGTATAAATAGGGCAAAATGGGTGATTTTCATTCGTTTGTGCATTCTTCATCTCTGAAACTTGAGCTCTCCCTTTGCATGATTTGCTTCCTCACTCATTCGTGTTTTCCGGTTCATGGCCTCGTCAGGTTGGTTGATTTTTTTGTTTTTTTTTTCTCATTTTTCATGTCATTTAGCTAGGGTTAGATTAGATTTTTATGCTTTTAATAAAATTGGCTGATTCATTTTTCCTGCCTTGCAGAATCCTAGTTTTAGCACCTTGGGATCTCAGAACCCTGAAATCCTGAAGTGCCTAAGTTCTACCTAACTTAGCAACTCAAAACCCTAGAACCCCGAAGTTCCAAAGCCCTCATTTTAAAAGAGTTTTATCTAACTTGGGATCCCAGAACCCCATAACCCGGAGATCCTTGCACCTTATAAACTTTGATGTTTTACCCACCCCGGAACTCTGGAGTTCTGAAGCTGAACACTTGAGAGATTTGCCCATTTCGGGATCCAGAACCTTAGAATCCCAGACTTTGTTTTTGAAGCGGTCTTATCCATTTCGGAACCCCAGAACCCTAGATTTCTGAAATTGACTCTTGTAATGTTTTATCCACCCCGAAACCCTGGAACTCTAGAGTTTTGAAATCTACCTTTTGAGGTCCTATGCCAAACTTGAAACCCCGTAACCCTGGAGTTCCAAAGTTAGTTTTTTTTCCCTTTCCTTAACTTGGGATCCCAAAACCCTGAAATCCTGAAATTAGCTTTTTTGAAGGGTTTTACACCCTGAAACCCCAGAGTTCTGAAGTATGTGATGATTTGATAATATGAAGTAATAGATAATTATTGATCTTTTCTTGCAGGATAAAGTAGATTGATGAAACCATCCCCAAGAAAGAAAAGGACTAAGGAGGAAGCGAAGCTTGACAAGAAGCCAATAACGCTAAAGTATCAATATCAAGGAAAGATGCTTGCCTCAAAGCTAGAAGATGAAGTTGAGTGGGTGACTGATACTAAGATTGGGCATATAGAGATTGAAGACATCAAAACCCAACTGACACCTGCGCCTCATACCCTTGATGCACCATATAGGAGAATCAAAAGATTAGGGCTAGTAGAAGTGACTCTTTTTCCTCAAGCCATGCAGTCATCCAAGCTTATCATGACAATTTCCCAACACTACCAATCGAACTCCATGAAATGTGTTGATGCAAATGGGAATGTGACTGTAGATCTATCACCAGATATGATATTATTGAATTTTGGGATACTAGTGAGGGAAGAGGTTCTAGTAACAACTGAGCAACAATCCAGCTCTATATTTGTGAAGAATGCTTCTAATTGCAAAAGACATATCAATGAATCCTCGCTAGAAGAGCCAAGGAAGACATGTATAAAGGATATAGATATTTTGAGAGTAGACTTTCGGGAGCCTCAAAGAGACCTTATCATCATGTTGAGTAGAGCCTTTGAAAGCCAGATTACAAGCATTTACACACATGGATATTTCATTACATGACCACAATTTTGATTGGAAAAGAATATTTTAATTGGCCACATATTTTTGATAACATTCATAATCAGCTAGCCATAGTCCTCCAAACGAAGAATTTCTTCATGAATTTTTATGTCATATGGGTGCTAGCTCATGTTGGTAAGTTTACATGGCTAAAAACTGAAGGAAAACTAGGAGAAGAAATCAGACAGAAAATAGTGTGGAAATATTACACTCAATTGCCTATCTCTTAGGCCAAACTTCATTTTAAAAGATTGAATGATGCTTTCATTTATGCTGTAATAATAAAACTAACAGGTGATGTTAGATATAGACTGACCCCAGAGGCAATGTAAATGGTTAAATAATGGGGGTGTTGGTTCTTAGAAAACCAATGATCTACCCACCTTCGAGTTAGTGGCTTTACAGGCAATCCATTCCTTCTACCAAGGTATTGTAGCAACAAAATAATCATTTTGGAATATGTCAGGCAATTGGTTGGTCTACATGAATTGCTAACACTGAAGAGTAAGATAAAAATTACTTTGCCCATTTCTCTAGAACATTATACATGTCCTAATATACATGCAGCTAAGGAGACAGAACAAGAAGTTCAAGATTTGATCATAAAAGAGTACAATTATTCAAGAGAGAGATATGACCCATATGAAAAACTAAAACAAATGATGCCTATCTCTTACAAAGGTCACAAGCCAGCCATACAATATTTTTTGGCTAATTTACATAATATATTTGAGGCCATTGATAAAGGATATTATAGGTTGACTGCTCCACAGATCAAAGATTTTGAAATTGAAACAAATATTACAAAGGAGTTAAGGGATGATGGTGAGTTGCTTGATCCCATAAAAAAGAAAAGGGAGTTGATAAAAGACCCCTTACTCCAATTAGATGGTCCAACCAAGAAGATGTAGATATTGATACTGTTACTGCAAAGGTTGTGGAGAGAACAACGCAATGGCTAAACTTAAGGATCCGACCAAGTGCTGCCAAGGAGAAGAAAAAGGGAAAAGCTATTGATAACCCTAAGACCAAAGTCAACAAAGAATATGTAAGAAGAATGAGGTCTGATTCAAGGAAGAATACTTCCACTGATCCTGAGGCAACAATACCAATTGATAATCGGGAGCTTAAGAGGTAGTTGGACACTAAAATGAAAGAATCTCAATTCTTGAAAACTGGTGCTCAACATGGGATTACCATAGGGTTACATGCTATTCCACAAGCTTTCATTACTCTCATTGTTCCTACTATTGGGATGGTTCCAGGAGAGGGCACCTCTAAAATTGAGACTATTGAAACACAACCTCCTCCCGTTCCTTCAACAAGAAAGAGCACACCTCCTCCAGTGCCAACCCAAGAACAAGTCATCATCCATAATATTGAGATAGATTCTGATGAAGATGATGAACCAATTGTAGTTGTAGCAAAGAAGAGGAAAGTTGGAAAGAAACAAAAAGAACCATAGGAGGAGCCTTCTACAACTCAACCAGAAAAACAACTTAGGGTTACAAAATAGCCAGTAGTACATGTGCAACCAATGGAAATTCATGTACAGGTTATGGGAGAAGAAGGATATGATGAAGGACAAGAACACAGTGAACATGTTGAACATGATGAAAAAGATGAAAGGATGGTCCTTACTCCTAAAAACCAAGAAATATTACTTCAATAGTTAGGAGGCGAAGGGAAAAGGCAGGCAAAAGAAACAAAAAAAGTATTTGAATAAGAAGTTTCAAAAAAGTTGGAGATAACAAAGAAACAACAATCCACACAGGTATTGCAAGCTAATCTTGCTCAAAAAGTCTCTCAATTCCAACAAAGGCCACCAAATCCTACAGATCAGCAGGAGAAAAAAGAAGAACAACACGAGTAAGAGCACCAAGAAGTAGAGTAGGACCATAATATAGAAGCTCACATGATTACTAAAGATGCAATGGTGCAGGGAGGGAAACAAGACGATATTGTGCCTCAATGGTTAAATCTTACCTTCAAGAAGAAGGAAAAGGTCATCCTCTCGAATATAACCTTGCAGGATGCAATTACCGAGTCTCCAAGGAGAGCAAAGGAAGCAAGAAAAATCCATCATCTATCAAGGACAAACTCAGGAGATGTAATTGCTAACATAACAACACTGGTTCAAGATTATGAAGAATCCTCTCAAGACACCCCAAGGTGCCAAGTATCAAAAGTCAATTTGGGTAGAAAAACTAAGTGGGGAAAGATTGATACTCTAGTTGCTGCGACTTCCACTGTCTAAATAAGAATGAAGAAGGAATATAAATGAAGGTAGAGGTCAAGGCACAATTGAGGCAATATAAGAAACTAATCATGGAGATAGCCAAGCATCTTGATTATAGAAATAACGTTGCTTTTCCATCTACTTCATCGCTCCCGCAAGGTGATATTAAGGCATTGTATGAAATGAGGAAAGTGGCCACAATGGTTAAGACTTGGGCAAAAGATCAATTGAATAAAGTTAAAATGTTTCTAGAAAATACAATAGAGATAGTTGAAGAAGCCTATTTTAATGAAAATGCTCTTATTTACTATTCCACACAATGGGAACAATGTTGGAATCTAAGAACACTTAGAGGGGGGGGGGGGGGTGAATCAGTGTTCTGTTGGTATATTCAATTTAAACCTTATTATAACATGCATTCACTAACTGGTAAACCAATACACATATAATTGAAAGAAGTAAATCAATCACACAAATGAACACCATAACAAAAATAATTTATAGGTGGAAAACCTCAAAGAGGAAAAACCATGGTGGGATTTGACCCACAATATCAATCTAGTGGCCATATGAAAAGATATTATATAATATGGGGGCCTGCACATATAGGAAGGCTTACCGCATAGAGCACACTGCTCAACACAAAGGAGTCTCACTTACTACAATCACTTTGAATAATAAAACATAAAATTGAACTCATTTAATGCATCTGCTATGCCTCATTGAGTTCCGATTCAAGATCTGACTATTCTGGTTCTGAAACCTTAAACCCTTACTAGAATGACCTTCACTCTATGAGCACATCCAAAATCATCTACAAACCTCATGTACATGGTCTCTGCATTACAAAACCTATCTCTGTATCATACATCAAAATGATCTAATCAACTGACCTATATACCCTTACAATCCTTCATGACTCATGTCGACTTACAGAGACAATATAAAAATGATTATACATGCCGGCTCATTACATATATACATAAATAACAAAATTATTTTCTGATTTCCAGATCTCCCAATGATGTCCGCCTCCAATGTCGGTATTCATAGAGTCCTTCCTACAGGTGAAGATACCAACCAGTGTCGGTGAAGTGTCTACCGGTGAAGTACAAAACCAAAGAATGAAGCCAAAACATTTTACCATCAATGAAAATGAATGAAACCAATCAAATGAGTGTCAATTGCCAACAATCTCCCCCTTTGGCATTGATGGCAACACTCATGTGAAAAATGATAATGGTTTCCATCTACCGGATTCAACCTGCGACTGCTCCCCTTGAGCTGAATATCCACTTGTAATCATGATCTATACAAATACTCCTAATATCTTGATTTCAAGGATATATTTTTCACCTATACCTCCCCCTTTGACATGAATGCCAAAAAACACCAAAAATTGGGATGAAAAAATGAAATTATGTACAAAGAATGTGTCCCAAAACACTTTACCGGAGCTGAATATACTTGAAAATTTCCGGATAGGCTTTCTCCAAAAGCTCTAGATAAGTGTCCCAACAAGATTTGAATGTGCCAGATACTGATACAAGTCCACTAAGCATATGAGAATGGGAATCTTTCTCCTTAAGATCTACCTATGTGGGATTACCAACTATATCAATGCATTCCTTCTTATGTACACTCAAGGAGTCTAACTAGGGACTCACCAATCCTCTAAGCCCTTTAGCTCTCCTTATGATTTTGTCTCTTTCCCTTTCAAGAGATGAAATTTAAGCTTCTAATACCAAAATCTTCCCATCAATAGATGTAGTCAAAGAATTGGAACCATCAAAAGATTTGACTATACCTACAATTTTATCCTGAGAACCTTTGATCCCTTTATATATATCTGTAGTAAGTAATCTAGTGTTACAACATACTCTGTATATATTTGTACATTGCCTTAAAGTAGTATCAATTAACTTCAATTTGTTAGTAATCTCTTTCTTCTCTAATTCAATCAAGTGATCAAAAGTAGCTCTCTTAGCTTGAGTGAATCTTTCCAATGCCTGTCGGTTAGATATTTGCTGCAGTGATTGAAAATCCTTAGAAATGTGCTCAGTAATTATTTTGAGCTTGCCGGATGGGCTTGGTCCTTTGTCAAACTGGCACTTCGGGACAAGTCTGTGCAAAATTGAAATTGACTTATTAATTATTCCTTTGTCCACTGATCCTTCCTTCATCATCTTTTGAGAAGCCATCATCATGAGCTCAATAGAACTCATCTCAGTTATGCTCTTCTACTCTACCTGGGAGGTGTCAATTGACAATAATGATGTGTTGGATACCAGATTCCTCTCCCTTTTCCTTTTATGGTTTAATACCTTTAATAATATCCTTTATTGTATTGGTGGCTTTGCCACTTGGTGCAATATCCATTACTGTCCGTTCCACATGAACTGTATCCTTTACTCATACATTCTATGTATCTACCGGTATCTCCTCTCTATCCTATAAATTAGATTCTATCGGGGGCTCTACATCCAATGCCTTAGTATCCATCAAAATTGTAGGTGGGGTACCTACTATACCTTTTCCTTTCCCTTCAACTGGGATTTCAGTAGTCTCAGTCTTGGATTTCGATGAAGAGAAGAAACCAAGGTTATCAACAAAGAATTGAACCCATGCCTTGTGAGTTTCATTGATTATTTCATTAACCCTACCTGCCATAAGACTAATTATCCTGTGCTTGTTGCGGAAAATTGTTCTGTCTGCAACTTCAAGGGTTGTATCCAACTCATTTGGAGTAATTGAACCATAGTTAGTTAATAAATCTTGAATTTTTATGTGCTTATCCTCCATAGCAGATAATCTCCTAGTATCTAGATTTTCATATAGTTGTGTTGGTATTTGCTTCTCAATTTCTAACAAAGCCTTCTTAAATATATCTAGGTATAACAAAACTACTTCATCAATTTCTTTATGCTCATCATCATCTAAGTGCTCATAATAATATTGTACATTTTTCAACATACCATCCTTAGTGATTTCATCTATCAATTATGTACAAGTCTTGGGAGGGATTATAGATACATTACCGATTGCAATAGCAAGGTCTATGTCATCCTTCTTCTTTCTTCTACTAATATCAGATGGTGCAGAAGGTGTAAGAGATGTTTCCTTTAGATCTCTTTTCTTTTCAGGTTTGTTGGTCGGTACCTTGATTGTGACCTTTCTTACCGGTTTCTTCCTTGTTACTCCTTAGACTCCTCACCTTTCTTCCTCAATACCCTCTTGAATGCTAAAGGAGTGTCAACTTTAGTTCCAGAGTTTGATGGAATGGGCTCAATGAAGATTTCAAGCTCTTTCCTCTTCCTTCCTTTTGCCAGAACAACATCCATTAAGGCCTTGATGTCTTGGGATACTTGTTCAACAAATTTGTTGGCCTTGCCTTGCTGTTTCTCCCTCTTCTTCCTATTGAATTCAGTTTCAGTTTGAACCTTTTGCTTCTTTTTCTTTGCAGTACCGAAAGTCTTTTCAGCCTCATCAATTAGAGCATCAATTAACATTTTAGCATAAGCATCCAGAATCTCAACTTCAACCTCATATCCCATCTCCTCTATCCATATCTTCTAGCGTTTAACTGCTTCCATTAAGGTTTCATACTTTTTCACCATAAAGAAGATCTCGGTTGATTATTTGTCAACAATGTGGTTAGGAACCCTTTCTCTAGATTTCATTTCTTTCTTAAATGCCTTGAAGTAACCCCAAACCTTATCATCTTGTAAGCTACCCAAGCTAGCAATAGATTGCTTCAATTGTCTTCCTACCGAGATATCAAATTCCCACTGTCTCTTCCCAAAATCAAGAGTTTCATTAAGGAAAAATAGAATCAAGCAGACAATGAGATCCCATATTGGAATATCCCTATCTTCTCTCCTTTAATATTTCCAAGGTTAATTAACAACTCATTATTCATCCATCCACAAAGATCTATTTTCTCATTTTCCCTCCTAATCTTATGTGCGACATATATGCAAGAGCTAGAAACAAAATTGAAATAATTGGATTGAGTTACCTTATACCTAATGATCATGCTGCCAAATCTAATGTCTCTATCAATGATGGTGCTGACCCTCATCGATCGCTAGTTCAAAGTTGCGCTAGTGAGTTTATTAATTTGATCATTTGAAATCTTTTTCTTTGGATGTTGACCAATCTACGACAAACCAGTGATGGCCCTAATGGCCTCCTTCATGATCTTATATGTCCTATCCAACCAAATGAACTCTCCATGAACTCTACTCAGTACATATCGGATGATCTCATCTTTGAATTTCGGGATATCAAGAATTCCAGTAAACCCTAGATCCTCAACATGCTCATATTCGGGCTTCATCTTTCCAGAGTCACCCATTTAATCATTCATATATATATTCTTGATGTCACTGGTACTTAAATCCTCAATGTGAGAGTGAATATATGCTCTGACATCTTCCACATAAACAACTCCTTTCGAAACACGCAAAAAATGTGCCAATCGAATCATCCAAGGTGGCAATAGGCAGGAATTGCTTGAAAATTAGCCTGAGACGATCCTTAACCTCGACAACAGTTGGATTTGCAATGAAAGTAGGTGTAGAGGATGATCCAACTTCCATGATGAAAGATGATTGTGATAAATACCTGAGAAATGGTTGTCGGTGAATAACCCTAGAGAATTCTTCCAAGTGCTGGTGAAATCGCTGATGAAGTTTTCTGATTGCACTGAATCGCCTTAGACTCACTCTGTATCACTCTAGATCACTCTGAATGCAAGGTGATAAAAAATGAAGTGGATTCAACCTTTTAACCTTTGAAAAACCCTAATCTGCCATTGATATGAATGACTTCCAGTGGAACATACTGGATCTCAGTCGAACATCTCCATGTCGGATAAACCTTTTCCAATGTGTGGAACTTCTTCCAAATCTCCTTCCCAGGGCTCATACAATATTTTCATGAAATTTTCCTACCCCTAAGGCATCTACCTCAGTTACTGGATGAGCTTCCTACTGGTGTAGGAGCAATCTCCTCTGTCAGTTGATTAACTGGAGTAATTCCATCTACTGATTGATCATATGAATTCCTAACCCATTTCTTGGTATGATCCAATCGGATTTCATTGATCTTTTCTTTCCCTTTATCATTTGATCCATCATTGTTAACCGGTGGATTTCTTCTTCTACAAAACTTAGCTATGTGTCCAATCTTGTTGCATGCATAGCATGTAATATTGTTCTTTTGAATTGCTTTGCTATAACTGGTATAATTGCTTTGCTATAACCAGTATAATTGCTTGACCTGCACTGATTAGCCATATGTCCAAATTTTCCACATGCATGACATTTTACATTCATTCTGCAATCTTCTATCTTATGACCAAACTTAGTGCATTTAGAAAATTGATCGAGAGTAGAGTTATAGTTATGATTTTCTCTATTTCTACATTGCCTAGCCATATGACCAAATTTATTACAAACAAAACATCTAACATTGAATTTTGTAAGGATTAAGCTGCCTTACCGATTTCTTTTGGTTGTTCTGATCCTCATTTGCAGTACTAGAGCTTTGACCTTGTTCAAAAACAAGTCCACTGGAATCTCCATTTTGTGTTTGGCTTTTCAATAATTCATCAACCTGTTCTAAACTAACCTTGAATTTGTCCTTGTACTCACTTGCAATAGTCAGATCATCTCTTAGGAATATCATCTGTCTTTCATGTTCTTGTTCATTTCTTTGGGATTGTACTAATTATGTTCTCAACATATCATTTTCATGATCCAACCAAATGCATTCATCAGATCTATCTTTTAGAGATGTCCCAAGGTTTTCTTCATTCATCTTCCAGTCTTCTTCATTCATCAGAGCTTGCATTTCTTTCCTCATGACCACATTCTCTTGACTCAGCTTCTGACTTTTTTCATTAAGGGCATCTTTCTCTTCATTATCTTGATTTTGTAGAAGTTCCTTCCTCCTAGCTTGAATAGATGATAGCCTCTCCTTTAGGATAAGAATGAATTCCTTTGCAGAATTTAATTCATCTTGTAACTTCAAGTTCTTCATCCTTTTAGCATCATAATCTTCAAGTGCTACCTCAAGTTTTTTCTCCATACTCATATCCATGGATTCCAGATTCAGGATCTTCCTCAAGTTGTTAGACTTCCTCCAAGGCACAAGGCTCTGATACCAATTGTTGGAATCCAAGAACACTGAGAGGAGGGGTGAATCAATGTTTTGCCAGTATGTTCAATTTTAACCTTGTTATAAAAAGCATTCACTAATCGATAAATTGGTACATATATAATTGAAATAAGTAAAGAAATCAATGAACCAATCACACAATTAAACACCATAAAACAAAGAATTTATATGTGGAAAACCTCAAAGAGTAAAAACCACAGTGGGATTTTTGACCCACAATATCAATCCACTGGCCATATGAAAAGATATTACATAATATGGGGGCCTGCACATGCAATAAGGATTACTATCTAGAGCACACTTCTCAAAACAAAGGAGTCTCACTGACTACAATCACTTTGAATAGTAAAACATAAAACTAAGCTCATTTAATGCATCTTCTATGCCTGATTGAGTTCCGGTTCAAACCCTGACTGTTCTGGTTTTGAAAACTTAAACCCTTACTGGAATAAACTTCACTCTATGAGTGCATCCAAAATTATCTACAAACCTCATATACATGATCTTTGCATTACAAAACTCATCTCTACATCATACATCAAAATGATCTAATCAACTGACCTATATACCCTTACAATCATGAATCATATCGGCTTACATAGGCAATACCAAAATGATTATACATGTCAACTCATTACATATATACATAAATAACAAAATTATTTTCTTATTGCCAGATCTCCCAATGATGTCGGTCTCCAATGCCGGTATTCATAGAGTCCTTCCTACCAGTGCCGATGAAGTACCAAACCAAAGACTGAAGCCGGAACATGTTGCCATCAATGACAACATATGAAACCAATCAAATGAGTGTCAATTGCCAACAAACAAAAACTTCTTCAATTCTCAAAACAACACAAGATCCTAAAGAAAATCAGAGGATTAGAGGAAGATGTGACTGTGAAAGAGGATATATTGGGAGGATAGACTATTGATAAATTACAATCATGTATAGACATTCTAGACTTGAAGGTAGAAATAATGGAGCAGAGTCACATCAAGGTTCTGAAAGAATATCATCCACTCCTTGACGCACTTGAGCAATATGATCAATTCTTGGTCAAATTGTTTGGAAAGTATGGCCACAACCTCAAACAAAATAGAGTGTTACATCAAGAGGTTGTACTCAGCAAGTGGGATTTTTATGTTGCTGATTATTTATTAAATACTACGAAGGTTACTATAGAAACAATGAATAGATATATCTATGCAATTTTATAGTGTCAAGGAGATAAGACAATAATGTATCAAATGGTCAGCAAGTCACAGAGTATAAAGGAGATACTTAGAGTATCTAAATTTAGGATAAGTTACATTGTTGACCCACCTACTGCTTCCCTCAACTTCTTCATCAACAATTACCAGAACTACAAGAAGAAGTAAATGATGAACTTGTAGATGTAAGAAGCACTAGAGCACCATCACCACAATCATCAGCACTACAACTGAGCCTTCAACTTGAGCTGCATTTAATACTTACTTTTTGAGCATTCCTTTTTGCATGATTCAAAGTTCTTGTTGTAGGGGAATAGTTTTGGAAGTGAACATTGAGTACTAGTTTAGTAACACTTAATTGCAGTTCATAGGTAGCGACTTGCATGTCGATTGCAACTCTCCCCTTTTGTAATCCTAATTTGTAGGCATGGTGCCTTCCTAGAATGTAGGGTTAAACTCTATAAATTGCAGAATTTGGGCCATTTGAAGGGTCCATGAATTGATGATTCAAGGCTATTTAGATAGACAATTTAGTTTTATGCAATTTCTTTCCTATGAACTCTTGAAGATTTTGTCATTTATTTTACAAACATCAATACAAAAGCAGCTTGTGGATTTCTTGATCTACAATACATGTTCTCTTGGTTTTTGTTCTTCATAGTCTAGTATCTTCTTCCATTTGAATCAGTAACTTGTTCTTTCAATCTTTATTGTTTTATGGATCATATTGTGCATGTTAATGGTGTATGAGGATAAAATAGTAAAGTGATTATATGATCTTGTGATTTCCATTTCCATTTATGTGTGGGTTGTATGACCTCACATATTTGTTGGAATGTCCCTTTGAATGGTCATTAGATGTTATTGATAATAACTTGTTGTGATCCATTGACTTTGTAATTCACTAAGTTGTTCAATATTGGTTTATTTATTATCTCTTGTTACCCTGACCAATCTTTTGCAATTTCTTTATCAAGTGTAAATCAGAAAATACAAAAAAAAAGGATTTTGTTTGTTTTGTTTCAACTAGCAGGCCCCTTGACAGGTACAATCGCATTAGCCAATGCATGACCTAACACCATCATGACTCGAATATAGAGACCTTGGAGTAATTAGTCTTTCAAGATTGATTGCTTTTCAGGAGAGGTGGTATACGTTTCATATTCTACTTGACTATTGATGAGTGTGTCAAAACAACCATCAACAAAAAATGGCACTAGAAGGAGGGCCTCAAATAGTCTATTCTGAGTACCCATTACACTATCATAGTATGACCTAACATGGTACTCCAAGGAGATGGATTTCTCCCATTTACAAAATGCAATCTTGGTTACGAACAAGAAGAAGTCATTTCTCAACTCTATCTCCTTGCTTGGAACAGTAGAAAGAGTTATAGTGATTGCTTACATATGAGAGAAGTGCTTGAAAACAATAGGCAGAAGGGTAGACACATAGAAGATGAAGCACAAAGACAACTCTTTGCTTAAAGAAACCCTCAACCACCTCCTAAACCACTGAGAAACTAAGGAAATAAACTGGAGTATATATCTTTTTTTTCTCTAGAATGCTTTTAGAGAGTTCTTAGGAGCACATCTTCCTCATCGGACTTGGTAGAGTTAGGACCTATGACTAGGAAGAAGAGAAACAAATATAAAGGATAGTCTTCAATAGAATAATTGGTGCAGTCAACAGAATTAAACATAGAAAACTAGCTAATCCCTAGTCCTCAATCCATCGCTGCACCTTTTGTAAGTCAGAATCCATCATAACCTCAAATGGGATTTTTCAACCAAAATCATACACCATTAGGAGAAATACCTAGAGGAATTCATGATCTCCCTAGAAACCCATACAAATTTTGTAGAAAGTATGAGTTTGGGGGACCTAGGACAACAAAAGAGCATATTCAAGCACTAAAGGATGTAGTTGTTCGTAGCCACATCGAGCATGAGGATGTGGTATATCGACTCTTCCCATACTCACTTGGAGATAATGAGTATAATTGGTATTTGACGCTACCTGCCAACTCTGTCACCAGTTAGGATATTTTGGAAAAAGTTTTTGTGTCTCAGTTTTGACTATATGTCGATCCGACAACCCTTTATCATCAATTTGCTTCATTGAATAAGTTGTCTAATGAACCTTTGACTACCTTCA
The DNA here is from genome assembly GCF_030272615.1 of Cryptomeria japonica. NCBI lineage: Eukaryota > Viridiplantae > Streptophyta > Pinopsida > Cupressales > Cupressaceae > Cryptomeria > Cryptomeria japonica. The sequence continues at coordinate 403,767,886 of NC_081415.1, read as the reverse complement.
ATACAATTTTTTAGAGAGATTACAAAAAGCTTCAAGCTCCTTATCAAGTGTGACAACCAGTAGCAATCAAAGCTTACTTTATGGCCATAGACCCTTGGAGTGAAATTTTTATTATACAAACTGTACTTGAAGCTGACAGGGATATCTTGGCAAAAGTCTATGCCTTGGCCATCAAAATGAATCAAGAATTGAATCAAACACTTGGATGAATTGGAAATAACCTTCCTATTGGCATGAGTTACTATAATGTCATCGTGGGTGGGACCAATTTCGGAAGAGGAAAAAAAATTGCAACATGGAGAGAAGGAATAACTAAGTTATCACCATATCCATAAAAGGGAACATCATGAATACCTTAGATAAAAATTGAAATTTAACTAGAAAAAGAAGATAATGATTCCATTTAATCAAATACATTTATGATCAAATAATATAACCATGTGTCATATTAATCAACAATGTTGTAACCAAAGTAATGTTCAACCATTGTATGCAATGGGTTTATAGAAATTTCACACAAAAATCAGATTTAAAATTTAAAGTCAAAAGTTATGCAAATGTAAGAAGAGTTGGGTTTGTTGGAATCAATGAACACTAAGAGGGGGGTGGTGAATCAGTGTTCAGGTATTTGTAAATTTGTTAATCTGATTCTTTATCATCCAGATGCACAAATAGAAAATTTAAATGTAGAAACACAAAGCAAATATGCATATAACCATAACACCAATATTTTTATGTGGAAACCAAAAAAGGGAAAAACCATGGTGAGATTTGGACCCACAATATTATTATACTATGGATAGTAGTAAAACAATATTACATAGTTGCAATGCACATGCATTCAAGCACACTGCCTAGAGCTCACTTCTCAATTACAAAAGGGCTACAACCTAGAGGAGGGCTCACTGCCTTACATGATAATAAAAAAATATTAAAATGAGAGATGAATTGAAGAAAAGCATCTGACCATGCCAAATAACAGTTCCATTTAGGCACAAAGTGATCTGATGTTGTTGTTCTAATAAACTACTCTATTTTGCCCTGCTATTGATTATCGGATCAACAGACTTCAAGGTGCACACATGAAACTGAACTCAATCGCTCCCAAAATCATCTCACATATCATATCCAAACATAAATGCATTAACCAAGTTGATTTTATATATCCGCATTGGCAAAAATGATCTTCCACAAGTTTTCACAAAATATCTGAATATGAAACATGTAGCTTCAAGTCAGCTCAAATCTTCACAAAACCATATTCCAGATCCAAACATATGATCACACACTTTCCATAAGTCAATCCAATTACCTTTAACTTACCAAAAACCACTGGAATTACCTCAAGGAATCTGGTCCACATGATACCATTAACAATGAAGATAACCCTATTTTTTTTCTCTACTAGATATCAAACATTCTAACATGCTTAAGAGACAACACCAGAGGATAGAATTGCATGATAATCTGCTTCTCATACTCAATCAACTTAACTTAGATCACTGAAACAAAAAAAAAAACACCAAAAATGAGAAATTCTTAGCAATAATGTACACTGAGTATCATCGATAGACTTATGCCAAAACATACTCAAGACATCCTCAAGACATCCGCATAGTGAAAACTCCATACCAGATAAGATCAATAAGCTGAGTTTCAATCAAAGAAAACTCCTAAGAAAAGTCATGCACCATACATCACCAATATCCACTGAAGCATCACCAAAATAGTGTCTTATGCCAACAATCTCCCCCTTTGGCATTGATGGCAACACTATGAAAAATGCTCCAAAAACTGCAAGAAATATGACAATCTGAATTCTATACACTCAATTGAGTCCCCCTAATAATAAGCATCATTTTTCACTATTATCTCCAACTCTCTCCCCCCCTTTTACATCAATGGCAAAGGGTAGGGATCAACCAAAACTTATGTACAAATGAATGCAATAATTTACATGAATTTAAAAATATCTGCATAGGTAACCTTTAAGGATTTCAAGTAATCATTCCATCCTCTCAAGAAACAATCTAATACATTAATTAGAGCACTAAACATGTATGCATGAACTTCAAGACCTTTGAGATCAGATGTCATCAGTTTACCTAAAGCACCGGTTGCATCCTACTGAGTTCCAAGTAAGGTGTCCATCTAAGGAGTGATCATACTTCTTAGTTCTCACACTCTGCTCAATACTTTCTCTTTTTCTTTAGTCAATCCCTTTATTTTGTCAGTAAAATCCATTATTTGGGCTTCAAGGGAACTTGGAAAAACTGAATGAGGGGCAAATGAATGACCAATACTTGCAAGCTTCCCTTCAAAATCTCTTATTTGCTTATCAATATCTATAGTAAACTTGGGCAAAAATATACGTGATTTGAATATTTTTCTGCCTTCACCTAATGCATCCTCTACACTCTTCACTGCAGTCTTCAAAACTTCTCTATCAACTTCAATTATCTTCAAATAGGTTTTAAGCCTCATCTTATTGAACTTATTCAAGACCTTTATATCTAAAGCTTTTTCTAATGATACAAAATCAGATTCTACTTGGTTCAACATATCCTTAATCTTACCAGAGCGTGAGTCATTGGTAATCTGCTTAAGGTTAGGCAAAACTTTCTCCAAAACTGTAGTATCCAAAGATATTGCCTCTTTCTCTTCTGATGTAGACTTGAGTAAGTCCTCACTGGCTTTGATTTGTGCAAGGGTGGCCAACTTTAATGCTTGAAGATGGGATAGGGTGCTTAAGTCAACTAGACCATGAGAAAGATCATCTTCAGCTGCAATCTACTTTCCTTTATTAGGAACAATAGCTTTTGTCATGGTTGCTAGAGACTCGACAATTTTCTCATCACCCTTCTCCTTCACAACTTTCATGGTTGCTAGAGGCTCAAAAATTTGCTCATCACCCTTCTCCTTCACAACTTCTTCAATATTATCCTTTTTACCCTCTTGGCCATCATATTTATCACCCTTTCCTACTTCACCTAACTCCTTTACTATAACTTCTTTAGTTATTTCTATCTCAGGAGGATCCTGAGTAGCATCACCAGAGCTATCCACAACTTCAACTGAAGCTTTTTGTTCAACTAGATCAATTTGTATAGTTGGTTGATCATGAGGAACTTTTGTCTACACATGAATTGCCGGAGGAGAAGTGTCTTTACTTGAATGTCCTTCCGGTTGGGTATCATTATTTTTCGGAATAACTTGATAGCCATTTTCTTTCAAAATTTTCCTTAAAATACCTTCAATATCTTTTACTACTTTGTCTACCCTTCCGATCATTATTTTATTCACTCTATGCTTGCTCCGAAAGTTTTCCCTTGCAAGTCCCAAAATATTAGGTATTTCTTCTCTAGTTATTTTCGGACACAACTTTACTAATGTAAATTCTTCCAACCTTTTATCCTCTATATTGGCTATGTGTCATCAGGCATCCAAGATATCATACAAGCTCTTGGGGATAATAAATGATAATTCTATCAAAACCTCACTGAATTTATCCATATACTCTACAATTTCCTCTTCAACAACTCGTTGATCTTTATCCTCAAAATTCTCATAATATACATTAACATTTTTCAAATTTCCATCTTTCAAAATCTCATCAATTAACTATTGTAAAGTCAATGGGGGCACAATTTCCTATGGACCTTCTATCTTACCGGATTTAAGAGCTTCATCTATCTCTGATTTCTTCTTCTTGCCTGCCCTAGCCTTTCTGAATGGCTCTGCTTGAGACTTAGATTTCTTGGTTTGAGGAGCATCACTAGATGTAGGCTTTCTGACTACCCTTGCATAGGTGGCAGTCTTCTTTACTTGCCTCACCTCTTCATTTGACTATGTTTCCTCTTTTGTTGCAATATATTATCTTGTAGACTTCTCCTTCTTCATTTTCTCAGTACCACCGATAGATACTACTGGTTTAGGCTTGGGAGGAGGTACTGGTTTCTACAGACTAGGGGCAGGTGCAAATTTGCTAGTCTTAGCCTTGGGTTGCTTGGGAGGAGCCAGTTTAGCTTGTGGCTTCACAACATCTTCGTCCTTCAAAATTTTCTTCTCTCTTGCCTTCTGCACTGCTTCTCTGGTAATGCCCACCTATTTACCCAGTTCCTCTACCTCCTTTCTCACTTTCCTCTTCCTTTATGCCTCAGTGAATTTCTTATGTAGGCTTAGGTCTTTTTCCTGAAAAGTTCCAAATCTTTGCTCCTTTTGATCTACCAGTTGACTTAGTAGGTATTGAGCATATGCTTCAAGCATAATAGCATCAACCTCATACCCCATGGGCATGATTCAGGTTGTTCTTGGCTCAACTGCCTCCATATGGCATTGATCTTTATCAACCATAAAACAAATTGTCTTCTCATACTTCTCTACTATCTCTTTGGGGATTCTTTCTTAGGATTTCATAGAGGCTTGGAAATTATTGAAATATCCCCACAAGGTAGATATTCTAATTGTATTGTCACCTATACCCAACAACCCTTCCTTAATTTGCATCACCACCCGTTTTTCATAAGCCCACTGGAATTTACCAATATTGGGGATCTCATTCAAGAAATATAGAGCTAAGTACACAATTAAAGATCCAAACTTGAAAGTATGTTTCTTTTCTTGTTTTATTTTCTTCAAATTTCTTAACAATTCACTTAAAACTACTGAACAAAGATCACACCTTTTATCCTCCTTAAGCATCTAATATGTAGTGAATATTGTTGTACTAGAGATTGAATTCTGCCTACTGGATTGATATACTTTGTAGTCCACCACCATTGAGGTGAATCTCACATCATTCTTAACTATATCACTAATTGTCATCGAACGATTATCATATTGGGAACTAGTAACAACTGCCACAATGGTATTTTGCACTTTTCTTAGGCTCAGAATCTCACCAATTGCACTCAAACATGTGACTGCCTAAATGGCCTAGTTTGTGATCTTATGTGGTTTGTCCAGCCAGATAAACTCATCATGAACCCTTCTAAGAATATTCCAGACCCATTCCACTTCATCAAATACTAGAAAATGGATGAACTATTTGAAACCCTTTTCGATAAGAATCTTGTATTTTGGCTTCAGGTTGCCAAGGCTATCCACCATATGCTTGTTGTAGAGTGTAAGGATGTCTACATTTCCAAGTTCTTTAAACTCACAGTGAATGTATGCCCTTATATCTTCATTGTGAAGAACACCGTACAAAACTGAAGAAAACACTCCTTCCGAATCATCTTCGACCGATTTGAAAGGATGCCTTTTGAAAATGGGCCTATCCCTCTCAGAAATCAACAACCATAGGGTTAGCAATGCCAGATGTGGATGTCATTGCAAATTTAGGGTTTAAAAGATAGCTCATGAATGCATAAATACCTCTAGATTCTCAACTGGGCGCAGGAATTCAGTGAATGATCGCTTCAAGGTTGCTTTATGCTATCGAATCTCTTTCACTTTGAAGCTCTTCTCTTTTCTCTTGGTCGCATTGTGAAGAATAATATTTTGGAATGCCTTTTTAACCTAATTTTGATTTGTAATAAATTCTCAACCTTAAATCTTTCGCTTACCTTACTTTTCATCATTACATTCACTAAATTACCAATCTGTCACAAATCTTTTGGATATCATCTGCATAATTGATCTAAATCTTCTGCAACCTTCCAGAACCGGTTATAGATCTCTAAAGAGGGGGTTCTAATGATTTACATGAAAAACTCCCCCTAAGGCCAAAAATCCCTAGTTACAGATGAGGTTCCATCACCGGATTCAGGTGTGGAGCCATTCTACACATTCTGATCTTCTTTCTTTACCCACATTTTCTTATGCTGGTCTCTTATTTCATCTACCTTTGCTTTGCCTTTCTCATATGATTTGCTCTTGTTCACTAGTGCATTCTTGCTTCTGCAATGCCTTTCAATATGACTTAGTTTATTGCATGCATGACAAACAACATTTCTTTGCATATGCCTAAAGTTCATTTGATTTGGTCTCATCCTACATTGGCTAGATATATGTGCAAACATCCCACATGCAAAACATCCCTTATTCTGGAAGTTGTTGATAGATGTTTTGACACACTCACCAATAGTCAGGTAGAATATGAAATGTATACCACCTCTCCTAAAAAGAAATCAATCTCGAAAGACTAATTACTCCAAGTTCTCTATAGTCGGGTCATGATAGTGTTGGGTCACTCAGTGGCTGCTGTGATTGTACCTGTCAAGGGACCTGCTGGTTGAAACAAAACAAACAAAATCCTTTTTTGTATTTTCTGATTTTCAATTGATAACTAAACTTTAATAGATTGGTCAGGGTAACAAGAGACAATAACTAAACCAATACTGAACAACTTAATGAATTACAAAGTCAATGGATCACAATAAGGTATTATCATTAACATTTAATCAGTATTCAAAAGGGACGTTCCAGCAGATATACGAAGTCATACAACCTGCACATAAATGGAAATGGCAATCACAAGATCATATAATCTCTCTACCATTTAATCCTCATATACCAGTAACATGTGTAATATGATTCATAAAGCAATAAATCTTGGAAGGAAAAGTTGCTGATTCAAATGGAAGAAGATACCAGACTACGAAGAATAGAAACCAAGAGAATACATATTGTAGATCAGGCAATTCACAAGCTTCTTTTGTATTAATCTTTTATAAAATGAATAAAAAAATCCTCAAGAGTTCATGGGAAAGAAATTGCATAAAACTAAACTTGCTAACTAAATGGCCATGAATCATCAATTCACGGACCTCAAAATTGCCCAAATTCTACAATTTATAGAGTTTAACCCTACATTCTAAGTAGGCACCATTCCTACAAACTAGGATTACAAAAAGGGGGGAGTTGCAGTTGACATGCAAGTCGCTTCCTGTGAACTTCAGTTAAGTGCTACTATACTAGTACTCAATGTTCACTTACAAAATGATGCTCCAATAGAAATAACTTTGAATTATGCAAAAAGGAATACTCAAAAAAGTATTAAATGTAGCTCCACTTGAAGTCTCAGTTGTGTTGATGGTGATTGTGGTGGTGGTGCTCCAATGCTTCCTACAACTACAAGTTCATCATTTACTTCTTCTTGTATTTTCGGTAGTTGTTGATGAAGCAATCTAGGGAAGCTATAGGTGGGTCAACAATGCAACTTATCTTGAATTTAGATACTCTAAGTATCTCCTTTATACCCTCCAACTTGCTGACCATTTGATCCATTATTGTCTCAGATCCTTGACAGTGGAAAATTACATACATATATCTATTCATTGTGTCCATAGTAACCTCTGTAATATCTGCAAAATGATCAGTGACATAAGAATCCCACTTGTTGAGTACGACCTCTTGATGTAACACTCCATTCTATTTGAGGCTATGGCCATACTTTCCTAACAATTTGATCAAGAATTGCGCATATTTCTCAAGTACATCAAGGAATGGAGGATGTTCTTTCAGAACCTTGATGCAAATTTGCTCCATTATTTCTATCTTCAGGCCTAGAATGTGTATACATGATTGTAATTTGTCAATAGTCCCTCCTCCCAATAAATCCTCTTTCGCAGTCACATCTTCTTCTAACCCTCTGATTTTCTTCAGGATCTTGTGTTATTTTGAGAATTGAAGAAGCTCTTGTTCCCATTGTGTGGAATAGTAAATAAGAGCATTTTTATTAAAATAGGCTTCGTCAACTATCTCCATTGTATTTTGTAGGAACATTTTAACTTTATTCAACTGATATTTTGCCCAAATATTAACCGTTGGGGCTACTTTCCTCATTTCATACAATGCCTTAATATCACCTTGCAGGAGAGAAGAAGTAGATGGAAAAGCATCATCAGTTCTAGAATCAAGAGGCTTGGCTATATCCATGATTAGTTTCTTATATTGCCTCAATTGTGCCTTGACCTCCGATTTTGTTTTATATTCCTTCTACATTATTGTTCGGACAGTGGAAGTCGCAACAACTAGAGTATCAATCTCCCCCCACTTAGCCTATCTACCCAAAATGACTTCTGATACTTGGTACCTAGGGGTGGCTTGAGAGGTTTATTCAAAATCTCGAACCGATACATCTTCTGAGTCTGTCCTTGATAGATGATGAATTGTTCTTGCTTTATTTTCTCTCCTTGGAGACTCGGTAATTGCATCCTACAAAGTTGTATTTGGGAGGATGACCTTTTCCTTCTTCTTGAAGGTAAAGTTTAACTATTGAGTTGCAGTTTTGTTCTGTTCCCCTCCCTGCACTGTTACATTTGCAGTGAGCCCGTGAGCTTCTATATTCTATTCCTTCTCTTCTTCTTGGTGGTCTTGTTCCTATTGTTCTTCTTGTTTCTCCCACTAATCTAAAGGAGTTGGAGGCCTTTGTTGGAATTGAGCAACTTGTTGAGAAATATTAGCTTGCAGTACCTGCATGGGATACTTTTTCTTTTCTATCTCCTCCAACTTTTCTAAAACTTCTTCTTCAAATACTTTTTTTGTTTCTTCTACCTGCCTTTTCCTGTCCCGTCCTAACCACTGAAGTAATATTTCTTGGTCCTCAAGAGTAGGGACCATCCTTTCATTTTGCTCATCATGTTCAACATGTTCTTGTCCTTCATCATATCCTTCTTCTCCCATAACCTGTACATGAATTTCCATTGGTTGCACCTATACTGTTGGCTCTTCTATAACCCCTAGTTTTTTTTTGGTTGAGTTGTAGCAGGATCCTCTTGTGGTTCTTTTTGTTTCTTTTCAACTTTCCTCTTCTTTGCTACAATTGCAATTGGATCATCATCTTCATCAGAATCTGTTTCAATTTTATGGATGATGACTTGTTCTTGAGTTGGCACTCAAGGAGGTTTGGTCTTTTGTGTTGAAGTAGTAGTAGGAGGCTATGTTTAAGTAGTCTCAGTTTGAGAGGCGCCCTCTCTTGGAACCATCCCAATAGTAGGAACAATGGGAGTAACAAAAGCTTGTGGAATAACTTGTAACCTTGTGGCGATCCCATGTTCAACGACGGTTTTCAAGAATTTAGATTCTTTCATTTTAGCATCCAATTGCCTCTTAAGCTCCTGATTATCAATTGGTACTGCTGCCTCCTCACGATCGGTGGAAGTATTCTTCCTTGAATCGGACCTCTTATTCTTACATACTCTTTGTGGACTTTGGTTTGAGGGTTATCAATAGCTTTGCCCTTTTTCTTCTCCATGGTAGCACTTGGTTGGATCCTTAAGTTTAGACATTGCATTGTTCTCTCTAGAACCTTTGCAGTAATAGTATCAATATCCAACTCTTCTTGGTTAGACCATCTAATAGGAGTAAGGGGTCTTTTATCAATTCCCTTTTCTTTGAATAAGGGATCGAGAAGCTCACCATCATCCCTTAACTTCTTTGACATATTTGTTTTAATTTCAAAATCTCTAATCTATGGGGCAATCAACCTGTAATATCCTTTTTCTCTGGCCTCAAAGCTATCTTGTAATTATCCCAAAATTCTTCTAAGGCTGGCTTGTGACCCTTGTAAGAAATAGGCATCATTTGTTTCAGTTTTAAATATGGGTCATATATTTCTCTTGAATAATTGAACTCTTTTAGGCTCAAATCCTAAAGTTCTTTCTCTGTCGCCTTAGCTGCCTGTATATTAGCACATGGAAAATGTTCTAGAGATATAGGCAAAGTAATTCCTATCTTGTGCTTCAATATCAACAATGCTTGTAGACTAACTAATTGCTTGGCATACTCGAAAATGATTATTCTATTGCTACAATACCTTGGTAGAAGGAATGGGTTGCCTGTAAAGCCTCTGACCCGAAGGTAGGTAGATTGTTGGTTTTGCAAGAACCAACACCCTTATTCTTAAACCATTTGCATTGCCTCTAGGGCCAGTCTGTACCCAATATCACCTGTTAGTTTTATTATTACAACATAAATGAAAGCATCATTCAATCTTTTAAAATGAAGTTTGGTCTGAGAGATAGGCAATTAAGTGTAATATTCCCACACTCTTTTCTATCTGGGATCTTCTCCTAGTTTCCCTTTAGTTTTTAGCCCTGGAAACTTATCGACACAAGCTACCACCCATATGACATAAGAATTCATGAAGAATTTCTTACTTTTGGAGGACCGTGGTTAGTTGATTATGAATGCTATTTGAAATAACCCGTGGTAAATCAAAATTGTATGCATGTAATTAAACATCCATGTATGAAAATGCCTACAGTTTGGCTTTCCAAATGCTCTACTCAACATGATGATGAGGTCTCTTTGAGGTTCCTGAAAAATATGCTTTCAAAATCTTTGTAGCTTTTAGCCCTTTCTTGCTTGGCTCCTCGAGCCATGCTTCATTGATGTGTATTTTGTAATTAGAAGCATTCTTTAGAAATATGGAGGTGGACTGTTCTTCAGTTGTTACTAGAACCTCCTCTCTCACTGGTATTCCAAAAGTTATTCCTATCATATCTGGTGAAAGATCTACAATCACATTTCTGTCTGCATCAACACATTATCTTGTATCCGAATGGTAGTATTGGGCAATTGCCATGATAAGCTCGGGTGACTACATGGCTTGAGGAAAAATAGTTGCCTCTACCAGCCTCGATCTCCTAATTCTCTTGTAGGGTGCTTCAAGGGTATGAGGTGCAGGTGCCAGTTGGGTTTTGATATCTTCAATTTCTATGTGTCTAATCTCAGTATCAGTCACCCATTGAACTTCATCTTCCAACTTTGAGGTGAGTGTCTGCCCTATTGGACCCTTAAATTTTTTTAAGGTTCTAGATTCATACTAGGAAGCAAATCTCTCTCTGCAATTATTGAGATCAAGTGTGTATTCCACTCTGAGTTCCCTGCAACCTACTTTGATGCATGAACAAGGTGGTCGATTTCCAGGTATGTATATGGTTGCAAAGACGAAATCATTCCAGGTAAGTCTTTTCGAATCATGATTTCTTCTCACCTAAGCATTATTATATCAGTTGCTTCCATTTTAATTTTCACAGAGATCAGAGGTCATTTGATGTATTAATTTAAAATTTATATTGCCCGCGACTAGCTCTGACATGCCAGTTTACAAAGCAAGTACCAAAATTTGGTGAGCTAATTGAAATTTGAAATAAAACCCATGTTTTATTTAAATTATCATAACTTTTGGCCAAATTTCGTGGTAATCGGATGCCTGGTTAGTCGGCAATGAAATTAATCCAAAATAGGCCGCAGAAGAAATTAAATTTTTTATTTTCTTGCATAGTTTGAAACAATTTTAAAAGGGAAGATTGACAGAAGCACTAAATTAAAAATAACGCTCTCGGAAGAGAGATAATAAAGCCTCTATGCCTAATAAATCAAAACCAAAGGAGAAGTCTTCATTGCCATAATATATTTTTAATTTTTGTTTTGCAAAGGGTAAGTATTTTTATTTTAATATTTTACTTTTGGAAATTTTTAAAGGGTAAAATGATTTATACTTCCAAGCAACTATTTTAGCATGAACAAAGGTCTAGATTGTTCTTTAGGGAAAATTATTTGTTCATAAGGGATATGTTGTCAATGTTTCTATTTCTAAAAATATGATTAGAAAGATATAAATTTATTAAGGTATTTGATTTTTTTATTTTTTATTTTTTTTTGGTGGAGGATACTATAACACAAAATTATATTTCTTAGGTTTGCATGTAGGAAGTATCTTTTTACCTAAGAAATTTAATAGAGTATTTTATTTTCATAATGATTTTTTACCATTCATGTAAATACCATAGAAAAGGAAAATTATTATTTCAAAGATTATATTTTCCACATTTTATGAACTTTGAATTATTTTATTTTATTTTTTGAAAGGGAAATATTTGTGTAAAAGGAATAATTATATTTTACATAGAAATGTTCTTTAATGCATAATATTTGATTAATAAGTGGATTTTAATGTTATGATCTTTTAAGCTTTCATAAATATTTTTTACCTTAAATTAACGAGTTGAATATATATTTTTGAGTAAATTTTATTTATGAATAACCAAAGAATGAGTATATTTTAATTATTTTTCTCTTTTGTTGGTTTAGAGAGTAATAATATTTCCAAAAGGATTTGTTACTATTGGAAATTTTCAGAATTTATTAAGTAAAAATTTCTCTAAACATTATTAAATGTAAATAGACAAATTTTTGAGAAATTTTAAAATGATTAGTGTAACTTTTGAAAGATATTCTGAAAATCATTTGAATGTTAGGGATTCTTATTTATGTAAACATTTGCCCTAAAATTCTATTTTAAGGGGAAAATTATTAAATATCCCTCATGTAATATAAATTTTTTATTACATTGTTTGGTGTGCAGGACACTCACATATGAAAGTTTGAATTTATTTTTCCTAAGCACGTGTTGAGCAGGGAGTATTTCTCACCACATAATAATCTTTATTTACTTGCAAAAGCACTTTGAAAACAAATTTTATTTGTAGTCTTTGATATAATTATGATAATATTCTAATTGCCTTTGAAGAAGTTATAAAATAATATATTTTGACAAAGGGGAAATTATATTTATACATAAGTGCTCTCAATATGGTGACCTAATGATATTGTCTCTCATCATGTTTTTACCCTAATTTTTTGAATTGAATCCATATTGGGGTAAATATTATTCTTTATTGTATGAATAATGTATTTGAGGATCAAAGTGTGAATATTATATTTTGTTCAAAGAAGAAAATGTATTTTGAAAAGTTCTTTTTACCCAAGGTAAAATGTAACATTTATTAAAATGGATTTTGGTGTTTTGAGGCAATCTTTTCATATGCATATTATTTGCCCTAAGTTAATAAATTGAATATGTTCATTAGGGTAAATTATTTTTATCATATAGTTAATGTTTGATTGATTTTTACAAAGTATTTATCCTATATGATAAAATATTCCCAAGAAAGATGAAGTTGTCCTAAAAGGATGAAAAGGTATTGCAAAGTTGGAATATTTATCCATGCTTATCATTTTCTAAGGGAAGTATTATTATTTACTATAAAGTATTTTACCTTCTATTATTATTTGGAAATATATACTAGGGTAAATATTTTGTTTTATTATATGAAGTAATGTTTTAAAAGTCCCAAGTATAAATATCACTTTGCAAAATATACTCTTGATGATATAATTTGATTAAGGAGGATTAATCTTGCATTAGGGAAAGGGATTATTAATCTTTCATAAGAAAAACCTAATTGAGAGTATTTAATTTTTTAAATCAATGAATTTGATTGGTTTAGTTTATGTGCAGGATATTTTATCAAAGTTTGGTGATGAGGAATATCAAGGAGTTCAAGAGCGGAAGTGGAATTTTATCAAAGTGAAAGATTAGAAAGAACATTATTAAGCATCATTTAGTATTTTTTAGGGTTTGCTTTGTAATTATTGCTTAAAGCAAAGGGTGTGTCCTTTGAGAAGCAACTGTCTGTAACTATCCCTTATGTGTATAAAAGGGAAGTCACCCAGAACAAGGGGGGACAATTAGAGAGTCATAAGAACAAGATACTGTTGTAAGGATTGAATATCATTTTGTATTAGAGAAGTCTATAGGAAGAAGAAGTATCATTTTGTGCAAGCAATCTGTAATGGAGTATCTACAAGTGCAGCTTATGTATGCAATTATTTCTTGAAGATTAATATACAAATTTCGCTGTTTCTTTTTCCAAATATTGTGTACACTTTTGTGTTGATGGTTGTCTTTGTCCTCTTGATAAATTTGTTTATATTTTTCTATGATGTGAATCACATGCTATTGCATTAAGTGAAAGATTGAGTTCTTATTGTTTGTGTAACGCATACTGAACCTTCATAGTTGATGAGAAATTGTCTCTTGAGTTGATAAGATATTTTGTCCACAAAGTGTCATATATATTGCTGGATAGAGGCACTAGTCTGTTATTGATCTTTTAAGTTTTTTATCTGTATGCATTCAAGGTCCTTGATAGAGAAACGTTCTTCCCAAATCCTATATGAACTGATCTATGCAGATTTCATTTAAGTCCTAAAAGTAATCTCATTTTCAATATACATTCACAATCATTTCTTTTCAAAGCATTCGGTTAAAGCACATAATAAAGCATAGTTGCAGAACAATAATTTGCCAGTTGTGTAAACTTGCTAAAAGGTTTAAATCCACTATAAATAACCTCTTTTGTGCTTGAGAGGAAGAGGCACACCCACCTAGGTTCAGTGGAGCCTTAAGTGCAGAGGGATTTGGTCTTTGACCATCCTTGTTCGCTGGCCAAGGTTGATTGGACTACCTGAGGATTCGACAAGCCTCTTGTTTTCCCAATCTGTGGTTTTGGGCATCAACATGCCCTTGATATTGATACTTCATTGTTATTGGCTTCTTATCAAGCTTTTCTTCTTCCTTTATTCTTTCCTTTCTTGGGGATGAGTCCATCAATCTTCTTTATCTTGCAAGAAAATATCAATAATTAGCTATCACTTCATATTATCAAATCACCACATATTTTGGAACTCTAGGTTTTCGGGGTATAAAACCCTTCAAGCAGCTAATTTCGGGATTCCGGGGTTCTGAGATACCGAGTTATAAAATGAAAAACAAGAAGGAACTTCAGGATTCTGAGGTTCCAGGATCCCGAATTAATGAAAGGGCAAAAGCAACCAACTTCGGAACTCTAGAGTTCTAGGGTTCTGGGTTTGGCAAAAGACCTCAAAAGGGAGATTTCAAAACTCTGAAGTTTCAGGGTTCTGACGTAGGTAGAATACTCCAAAGATCAATTTTGAAACTCTGGGGTTTTGGGGTTCCAGGTTGGATGAGACAACTTAAAAAATAGACTTTGGGATTCTAAAATTTCAGAATCTCAAAATGGGAAAATCTCTCAAGCAAGGGACTTCAAAACTCTAGGGTTCTGAGGTGGGTAAAACATCAAACTTTATGTGCAAGGATTTCAGGATTATAGAGTCCCAAGGTGGATAAAACTTTGTCAAATGAGGGCTTCCGAGCTCCAGGGTTCTGGGGTTTCGAGTCGCTGAATTAGGTAAAATTAGGCACCTCAGGATTTTGGGGTTCCGAGATCCGAGGTGCTGAAACTAGGGTTCCACAAGGCAGGAAAAATGAAACAACCAATTTTATTGAAAGCATAAAAATAATCTTACCCTAGCTAAACAACATGAAAAAAATGAGAAAATAAAAACAAACAAACAAACCAAGCAACGTGACGAGGTGACGAACTGAAAAACACGAACGAGTGAGGAAGCAAATCGTGCGGAGGGAGAGCTCAAGTTTCAGAGATGCAAAATGCACAAATGAATAAAAATCACCCATGCTGCCCTATTTATACCCTCTTTGGTGACCATACTATCTCACAAAACATGACCTCGGGATTCCAGGGTTCCAGGATCCTGAGATAAAACAAAGGGAAGCTCGAAACCTTGGGCCCTGACACATGCACAAAAATACATCTTGGGACTCCGGGGTTCTGAAGTCCTGAGATGAAACACAAAATGAGTCTAGGATTTCAGAATTCTGAAATTCCAAAGCTCAAACTGAAAAACAAAACAAAACAAGAATTCAAATTTTCGGGGATCTAAGTTATCAACATAATGAAGAAGACAAGACTTTGGAACTTCAGGGTTCTGAGGTCTTTAAAAAAAACACAAAGGCACAAAGACCACTTCGGAACTTCGAGGTTCCGAGGTTCTGAAGCAAGCCAAAAACAAACCAAAAGGGCACCTCGGAACTCTAGGGTTCTGGGGTTCTGAAGTGTCCAAAGCAAAAACAAAAAGGAAGGCAAAAAGAAAGAAAATGAAAGACAAAAAAGGGGGACCCGCATTTTCATGCCAAAAAAATAATGGGGGTAGATATGCGAGGCATAACATAAGTTGATCATCATTCTACACATATTTGAATTATTACCAAAGTTTTTGCATATGAAACATTGAGTGATAAAGGTAGGACCATTATTCATCACATTATTTATCATTTCATCATTCATCCTACTTCTGCATTGATTTACCATATGACCAAATGTATTGCAAGTAAAACATATACCATTGAATTTATAGGCATTAGGTTGTCTAACTAGAGGTTTCTTTCTCTGCTGATGATTATATTTTTCATTGATTTGTCTGAGACCGGAGGATTCTCCTTTCTCAAATCCAAGTCCTCGCATGTCTTTTCCATGTCACTAACTATCTAGCATCTCATCCAACTGGGCTGAACTAGCTTTGAAATTCTCTTTGTACTCATTAACAGTAGTCAGCTCATCTCTTAGAATTATGATCTGTCTTTCAAATTCTTATACATCATTCTTTGTTTACACCAATTCAAGTTTCAAATGATCATTCTCATATGTCAATCTAGAACATTCATCAGATCTTTCTTTCAAGGATTGAGTCAAGATTTCTTCATTCTTCTTCTGGTCTTCAATCTCCTTAGTCAGCTTCATCACAATAGATTGTATCTCATTCTTCAAAAATGCATTCTCCCTTGCCAACTTCTCACATTAATCAGTCTTGTCTTGATTTTCAATGCTTTGCTCTTCTTTCTCCTTTAGCTTGTCCATCATCTCCTTTCTCTTTTCCCAAGAGGTGTTCAATCGATCTTTCATGGTTTCAATGAAGTCTTCAACTGCATTAAGATTTATTTTTAGGGTACTCTTTTCCTTCATTGCTACATCAAGATCTTCGAGTGCCACACTAAGCTGTCTCTGCAAACTGGAGTCCATTGATTCAATCTTCTGGATCTTCCTCAAGATGTTAGGATTCCTTGGAGGAACTAAGCTCTGATACCAATTGTTGGAATCAATGAACAC
The DNA here is from genome assembly GCF_030272615.1 of Cryptomeria japonica. Classification (NCBI taxonomy): domain Eukaryota; kingdom Viridiplantae; phylum Streptophyta; class Pinopsida; order Cupressales; family Cupressaceae; genus Cryptomeria; species Cryptomeria japonica. The sequence continues at coordinate 403,751,105 of NC_081415.1, read as the reverse complement.
TGAGAGGGGGGTGAATTAGTGTTTTAGTATTTGTAAATTTTTTAATTTGATTCTTTATCAACCAGATGCACAAATAAGAAACTGAAATGTAGAAACACAAAGCCAATATGCATATAACCATAACACCAATATTTTTACATGGAAACTAGGAAAGGGAGAAAACACGATGGGATTTGGACCCACAATAATATTATACTATAGCCAGTAGTAAAACAATATTACATGAGTTGGAATGTGTTAGAGTATTTGGGTATTTACTTGATTAATTAAATAATATCTATCTATTTAATTATTTAAGTTCCCTTTATCTCTTTTACACCTAAGCTAACTTTAGGTCCATAATAATTAATTCTTTTATTAATTATTATGTGCAAACCTAGGTTTTCCCTTTTAGGGCTTCTTGACCTATTAAAGGTTAAGTTTTTTCTTTTCTTTGTAACAAGAAGGAGGATTATTACATTACATTTTGTGAATATTGAGCTCTCTCTTTTTGAGCATATTTTATGTGTATTTCTTTCTTATGTGATTTGCTTCCTTGCTTCTCCTTGTAACAGGTTTTTCAACTTGCAGAGATCATTTGGGCTCCTACGGTGTTGTATTTTCTCAACTCCAACATGGTATCAGAGCTTCAGATCTGCAGCTATTTGTTCTTGTTTTGAGAATTTTTGCATTGGAAGCAGATCTAGGGTTTCAGGCAATTTGTTTTGTATGCTTACGGATAGGATTTTTTTGTCTGAGCACTTTGCACCTAAATAGACCTCACCATCATGCTCAAAAGGCCCAAAAACCCCTATAGTCATATAAAATTTATCTATTTTTGACTCCTGAGCATCTGGGTGAATTTTTTCTCCAACAATAGGCTGTACGGCTTTGGCACGCAAATCGAGAAAAAAATTCAATTTTTTTTTTCTTTTGCCTTTTTACTACATGCAGGCTGGATTTTGATTTTTTGAAAAAAATAAAAAAAAATAAAAAAATAAAAAAAACGGTGAAAAAAGAAGCAAGTTTTTTGCAATTTTTTGGGTTTTTTGGGATTGCGCAAGGTATCGGCGCTAACAGTCCGGCCGTCGTACGACGATCGAACCTATCAGTCCAGACCCCTACCGTCACGCCCACCAGACCCCGCTGGTCCTCGGTCTCTGGCCCCACCTTTCAGCCCCTACCGATAGCTCCCTGCGGCCCCCGTCGCTCCTCGACCCTGCCGCCCGCCGGCCCCCACCACTGGTCTTCCTGCCTGTGGCCCACGCCGTTGCGACCGCAGCAACCCTAGCCGCCGCACTGCCCTAGCCTGCTCCGCTCAGCCTGCAGCACCTTGCCCGCGGCGTCGCGCCTCTAGTGCTCTACTCTGCTTATCCCGTAGCGCCGCGCCGCCAGCGCTTTGCTCCGCCCGACCCAACACCTCCGCCCGGCCTATCTCCGCCTCCCGGCCGCTGCACTGCCTTTGCTCCACTCTGCTTGGTCCTGCTCCTCGGCCCCACCGCCTGGGCTGCCTTTGCTCCGCCCGATGGCCGCTCCACTACCGGAGCACCACCGGGGAACCACCAACCTGCCACCAGAGCGCCACTCACTAGCCACCTCTGCTCGCCAGAGCCACCAGACTACCCCTTCCTTTTGTTTTGAAGGGGGGTTTGATTTTTTGGTCATATCTTGGGCATACAAAGTCATTTTTTTGAAAACAAATAGGCATCGAAAATTTGGTTCTGAGCCGGACCTCGTGATGTTGGTAATTTTTTCCAATTTTGTTGTTTGACTATTTTTTTTCCAGTCAAAGTGAGGTCTCTTTTTTGCACTCCGAGAGACGTAGAATGAGCATCCGACCTCTATTTTTCAAAAAAAAAAAAAATTTGGAAAGCGTGTGCTGTGTACTTTCTAGCCATTTGAGTTTTATTTCCAGATTTTTTTCCATGCATATTTTATTCATTTTTTTTCTTTTCAGCACTCTGGTGGATATCTTGGTTGTTTCAGGTCCTGGGATCTCTTCTCTGGGTAGGATGTCTCTATTTTGGTTCTCCTTTCTCTTTCCAATCTTATTATCATTGTAGCTTCTTTTATGCAAATGCACTGAGATAAAGTGCCATTGTGCATTGTTTACTTGGGATCTTGCACATCTTGTGCCTTATTGTACATGCACTTTTGATAAAGTGCCATGAGGGGGTTGATGTTTGTCTTGTTTGCCATCCACCTTTGTCAAGTGAGTGTTCCTTCCATGATATTCGCCTCATGTTATGTGTCAAGTGAGTGTTCCTTCCATGACACCATGTACTGTCTCAGCACCTTTGATGTTCTTGGTTCTTCGTCATGCAGTTCTTCTTGGCCATTCTTTTCAGTGTTCCTGTCCCTCTCCTTTTTCAGCATTATGGGGAGGTTTGTCCTGTTGGTTCTAATGCTTCCTTGGTTCGATTGATCAACTCTTCAGGCTTTGGTGTTTTCATGCCATCTGTATCTTCGATTTCAGTTGTTTGCCTTATTTGCCTTCTGATTCGAGTAGTGTCATTTGAGGTCACTCATACAGATTACAGTCTTCTCTACCTGGTCATGTTCTTTTTCAGTGGAGGTTCTTCAGATCAACAATTATTCTTTGACAGTGTTTGCAGGTTCTTCATGCTTCAATGGTGTTCTTTTCCATCTCTTTTTGGAGTAGAGTTTTTTTCCCACGTGGTTTTCTCTATTTCTCCAGTTCATAGAGATTTCATTGTATTTGGGTACCTGATCAGGCCTTGTTGCCGGGACCCATCTTTCCTGCTTTCAGTAGTTGTTCTAGGTTTTAGCTTCTCCCTAAGTCTAGCTTAAGGGGGGGTGTTAGAGTATTCAGGTATTTACTTGATTAATTAAACAATATTTGTTTAATTATTTAAGTTCCCTTTATCTCTTTTACACTTAAGCTAACTTTAGGTGCATAATAATTAATTCTTTTATTAATTATTATGTGCAAACCTAGGTTTTCCCTTTTAGGGCTTCTTGACCTATTAAAGGTTAAGTTCTTTCTTTTCTTTGGAACAAGAAGGAGGATTATTACATTACATTTTGTGAATATTGAGCTCTCTCTTTTTGAGCATATTTTCTGTGTATTTCTTTCTTCTGTGATTTGCTTCCTTACTTCTTCGTGTAACAGGTTTTTCAACTTGTAGAGATCATTTGGGCTCCTGTGGTGTTGTATTTTCTCAACTCCAACAGGATGCACATGCATTCAGGGACACTACCTAGAGCTCACTTCTCTATTACAAAGGGCTACAACCTAGAGGAAGGCTCACTACCTTACAAGCTAATAAAAAATAATTACAATTAGTAATGAGCTAAAGAAAAGCATCTAACCATGCTAATAACAGTTTCGGTTAGGCACAAAGTGATCCATTGTTGTTGTTTTGATAAACTTCTTTGCTTTGCCCTACTACTAATTATTAGATTAAAAAAACTCAAGGTACACACGTGAAATTATGTTCAATTGATCCCAAAATCATCTCACACATTATATCCACACATAAATGCATTAACCAAGTCAATCTTATATATCCACACTAGCAAAAATGATCTCCCACAAGTCGGCTTCACAAAATATCAAAATATGAAATGTGTAGCTTCAAGTCGGCTCAAATCTTCACAAAACCATATTCCGGATCCAAAACATATGATCACACTTTCCATAAGTCGATCCAATTACCTTGAAATTACCAACAACTACTAGAATTACCTCAAGGAATCTAGTCCACATGATACATCATTAATAATGAAGATAACCTTGTTTTATTGTTCTACCGGATACCAGACCTTCTAACGTGCTTAAGAGACAACACCAGAGGATAATTGCATGATAATATGCTTCTGATACTCAATCAACTTAAATCAGATCACTGAAACCAAAAAAACATCACTAGAAATGAGAGATTTTCATCAACAGTGTACATTGTGTATCACCGATAGACTTATGCCAAAACATACTCAAGACATCCTTAGGACATTTGGATAACCAAAACTCCATACCCGATAAGATCAATAGGTTGAGTTTCGATCAATGACAACTCCTAAGAAAAATCATGCACCATACATCACCAATCTCCATTGGAGCATCACTCGAATAGTGTCTTATGCAACAAGGTTTACCAAAATGTAATGTATGGGAAATGGGGCTCACTAGTCTAGACATGCAAACTAGGAATCAAACCCAACACCACCAAATAAATTTGAGAAAAACCAATATTACCAAATACAAACTTGTGTATAGAACTAAAAAGGAGATGCAAAGAGGAACTTGCCATATAAATCTAAGTTGAAACTGGGTGGGCACTATGGCTAGGTGCCCTAGTCTAGATAGCTCTTTAGGTGTAGAACATGATTCCAACTAAACTTGTGAGCTCCCAAACTATCATTTGATCAACTTGTAGGTTAAAACACCTAGACTATGGTGGTGGCCATCGTAGTCATCCTCTTTTGTAATACATATTCTATCATTTCCTCTATCTTTGTCTATACTATGCTCCTATATCCTTAGTCTAAACATGAAACCTGTTTCTAATCCAAAAAATACAAAAGAGAAGAAAAATATGAGTTGGGTTGTATATGAGATTGCCTTATTCAAACCCCATGCTGGAATTGACCCTACAAGAATTATTATTAGGAAAGAAATAAAAATCTACAGTAATATATTGAACTAAAACAATATTATCTCAGGTTTAATGATATCAATGATGATGCAATGCTCTTAAGGTAACCCCTCTATGTGTTTATACAATAACATTATAAATGGTCAAAAAATTCATCATTAAAATATAACTGAAGTTTTCTTGTTGTAGCTTGATGTTCCTTAAACTCATATCTTCTATTGAAGAATAGGAAATGCTCTTGAAATGAATTGAGGGTGATGAATTATATAGGCTTGTCAAGATAATTTAAATTTTTGGCCTACTTAAAATTGTCATAGACCAACTTCAAGGATATATCGAGAAATGTCAAGGCCAACACATTACTCTCCCAAAATTTCAGTCAAAATGCATCACACACTTCAGACTTGATGAAATAGGCCTAAATTTTAAGTTAAGCATCATAATAGGGCCTTGATATTGGATATATAATTTATATTATGATTGATGACATTTAAGTGGGGGAAAAATTTCTTTGAACTTTAAAATGAGATAGGCTCTATATAAGCTTAAAATGATAAAGAATAAAGAACACACTTAAAGTAAGGGTCAAAAGAAGAGTGTATTAAAGTTTTAAAATAAGACATGACTCATATTATTGAATTGAGGATGAATTCAAGGAAAGAAAAGGTCCCAAAATGCTTAGAGGAATGGAAAAATAAAATAAAATGACATCTATGAGAGTGTAAAATTAGACGCATAATTAAAGGAGTACAATGTATGGCACTATAGATATATAAATGTGGGAGAGAAAATGTTGTGCCTAAACAAGTGGCTAGTTTTGTTTGAAGCTAAGCCACAAGATCCTCAGTCAACCAAGAATTTTTTGGTGAGGAGAGTAGAGGAGACCCCTCAAATCTTAGGCCATTATAGATGGGATCTATGTTTACAATTGTCCCATACTATAAGCCTTTGTGCATAGAAGCCTAGGATCCATTGGCCATTAATTATGCAATTTAGGAGATGTAGACTGTACCTCAAATTTACTCACATTCACTCCCTTGTTTTGAGATGGAAATTCTTGGGTTGGGCTTCTCTAGCTTCCCAAGGAGAGAGAAAATGTGAGCCCTTGTGCCACTGGATGTCTAGCTATATTCTCTTGAAAGAAAGGTGTCTCACACCAATCCTAGGGTGTTAGTGCTTGCATTATGGGCCTATATTAAGTATACACACATACTTGAATAATTTGGTTGTGCTTGCTTATGTCTGTCTCCAAGTTGAGCTATAACAGTGATGAAATTGGCCTTTTTAGCCTTAAGCCGTATCACCCTAAAGTCCAGAGTTACTCAACCATTCTATTTTTATTGTCTTCTAAGTGTCTTATTGAAAAAAATTAAAACATAAAATGTTTGTTCAAATCAAATAACACTCTTAGACACACAATTTACAAAATCAGACCAGAATTATGGATTTGAGTAAAATAGTCTCACATCTATTCTTAAAAAAACTAGGGCCACATAAATTTAGTCAACTATAAGTTTTGTACTACAACTATAGATTTTATCATTGCATTTATTCCAGTTAGTTACACAAGTATTAGATTCTATCATACATTTGTTGCAGTCAACTACACATCTATAGGATTTGGTCATATATTTGTTAAACTCTACCACACATCAATCTTGTTGACTATATCCTAAATTTTGACATATTTGAGTAGAATTATGCAATTGAAACTTCTTGTCATACATATATAAGAGTCTGCATTGCAACCAACCCATTACCTGATGGATCTATTTTACACTAAAAAAATAGGGTTTTTACCTTGAGAATCCAAATCTTAGACCAAACTAGATTTACATAGACTAGAGATAGAGACCTGAGACCTAACATATAATCTTAGCTTAACATTTTTATTTTATACACCATTGCATTCACTTATCTTAGGAACACATCCATTTAGGATCGAATTATCATCAAGCACCCATCCAACATTTCAACCAAAAAACCAAGTATATCAAAACCAACAAACAAATCAAATCCTAATTAGACCATAGTTATTCATTGGTAGTCTTGATATCACACCATCCATCATCCTATCAATAGTAGGGCCTAAAATTCACCAATATAGTTTAGGTTTAATAAATTTTATCAACCAACATTGTGATCATTATCTTTTTGAGGTCTAGACTTTTCTTGGGTTAATTTTGGTCCATCATCGTATTAGCATATGAATAGCAATTTGGAGGAATTGATTATGTGTTGCATTGATGTTTTGTCATTGATGGAAACATCGACTATTTTGGTTGTTTACTAGTTTCCAGTTGGTTTTGGTAGAGTGGTTGGATTATGATATTGATCCAGTATGCTTTGGTTTGTGGAATTGGTTTGGATCTATCATTCATGCTATTCAAATGCGTATCACGATCAGTTGGTTTGGGATTTGATGACTCAAGAGCTATCATTTGGTCTAGTAAGCCTTTTGGTTACCGGTAAAGGTTTTACCAACAGAGCTTTGTTAAAGATATTTTGATGCACGTGATAAGTGGTGTTGGTGCGGCTTCTATATGGCTTTCAGGATGTTGTTGATTATCTTGTTCATGTTCCTGTTGATTGGTGGTGTTGGATTTGGTTTATGATGACCTATTCTGGGTCCAGTGTTATCTAGGTTATGGACCAGTTTATGTAACATGTTGGTGGATGATCTCGATGCATTACTGGTAGGATTTAATGATTGGTTTACATTATTTTCGGCCTAAGGTGACTTGGTTGATCATTGGATTGCGGGTTTATGTTATGAATCTATTGTATTATCTTTTAGGTGGCCGACCTAATTGTTTAGGTCCTAGGTTGGTATAAATATGATGTAAGATCTCTTTGTAGATCATGGGTTATGGGATATAGGATTACCTATGTGCGAATAATGTTGTAATCATATGCAGAGGTTTTGGTCAATCATAGGTGATCAAATTGGGTTTGTGGAAGAGTTTTAAGGACTCCAATATTGAGCTTAACTGGAACTGTACTCAAGCATAGGAGATGCTATACTTGCAGTTCAATCTTCATTTCGGATTGTAGTCTGATGTTTTTATAGTCAGTGAGGCTCCTTTTGTGATGAGCAATGTGCTCTAGGTTGTTGGCCTTCCTGCATGTGTAGGCCCCTCATTTTGTAATCACATACTTACTGCATAAGTATTATCTGAGTGTGGGTAGGCTTCCCACCGTGGTTTTTCCCTTTACTAGGTTTTCCACGTACAATTCTTGGTGTCATGTATTCTGGATGGATGGTAACTATTTTGTGATTTATGTTTATGTTTAATTGCTATATCAGTTATTCTGGTATTTGGTTTATGCATTTCGGTATTGAGTTTATGTGTTCCGGTAATAAGGATTTGAATGCTTAAAGTTCTATAATCTGTTGACAACTGATTCACCCCCCTCTCAGTTGTCCTCTGGTTATTTGAGTTGTCTAACAATTTAATCATACTAGCATGATGCAATTTGGATCATCCTCAAACTCATATCAAACTCCATGACAAGGTGCTACATTGCAACCTTCTACTGATAAATTCTCCTTGACTAATGTTGACAAAATAATAACTCAGGAGGAAATTGACAATATGTCTCAAGATCCTTGAATCTTTAGATTCATGGATGCAATATTATCTATAGACCCCAATAGGTATTTCTTATTAATAGCATATAATGGAGCTAGAATTCCTTCTGATCTTGTCATCTCCAATGTGATAGAGCCCACATTTAATTCAACATCCCAAAACATAGGATCTCAAAACATGATACTCCCACAAAAAGTTTAGTTTCCTAGTAGTTGAACATGAGCATGCCTTTGGTAAACGCCTCACATGAAATGAATAACACAAAAATTCCTACACCACCATACTTTGGACTACAATTCCCAAACCCACTTTACAAAATGTGACCACTCACCCAAAAAACAACACAATCCACCAACACATCACACACAACCCAAAATAATATAACCAAAACCAAAACCTGAACTAGAACCAAAACCATGCCACCCAAAATCAACAACCAAATACATCACAAACAAATATAAACTTCATCCCACAACCCAACATGTCTCTTCCACTTAACACAACAACCAACCAAAACACAAACACATACATACCAATAGACACTACAAATTGTCTTAATGCTTGCAAACAAAATTTTACTAATTTTTCATTTAAATAATTGAATAAGTTTAATTATTTAATTAAACTAACTTTATTCTTCCATTTCAAATTCAAAAATCAAAATGTCCCTCCATCATAATTCAAATAATTTTTAATTATCTTAATTTTTTCTAACACTAATTAAATAATTTTTTATTATTTAACTAATTCTTTCATGCACAAACAATCAAATAATTTGTACTATTTAATTATTATAAAGATTAATTAAATAAATTTAATTAGTTAATTAAATGTTTTCTTCTCCTTTTCTCACAATTAAATAATTATTTTGATTATTTAATTAATTAAGTCTTATATAATTAAATAAGTACTGTAATTAATTTAATTATTCACTTATTTAAAATTGAGTTCTTCTAAAAATAAATAGAATATTAATTTATTTATTTCTCTTTCATGCACAATTAAATAGTTATTTAATTATTTAATGTTAATTTAATCTTTCACTTCCACTTCTCCAACTCCCACTCACTTTTAGTTTGACTGATCAATCAATCTTGGCTAACTCCTTTCAATAAATTATCTCCCTAATTAGATTGATTGACTTTTTCATATTTAATCTCATCCGCTAATCTTATATGCTTCTAATTGATCGGATATCCACTCTTGATCAATATTAGAAAACCTATAAAAGAAACCTTGACCATGTATTATTTCTAACTATAGTCTTCGAGCTTTCATTCGATTACACTACAATAATAGTTCTATAGATTATGAGACCAACATATTACCAATACACGAAGGTCAAGAAGCGTAATGAAGGTCAAAATGATGCATGCTTTATTGAGGTATAATTGTTATATTTCTATTTTGATTTTAGTTTTGCATTATGTTGGGACTTCAATTTTTTTTTCCAATTTGAAGACCCAGGCTCAAAATTTTGTATATTGCATTCAAAATTGCCTTTCAGAACAGGCCTTTGTAGCTCAATTGGTGAGCTCATATTTTTGCGTTGTTGGAAGTGCTAAATTTTGGCTTTTGATATGCCTCTCTTGTGATAAAAATCCTAGGGTTTAGGGTTTTTGGAGGATTTTTTATTTTGCTAAGTTTCCCCTTTGTTCTCTTGGGCCATGTTATGTTTCACAGTTGACCGGAGTCAGACGGTTTCCTCTCCTTAGGTCATGATTGGGAGGATTCTCTATCATAAGTTTATTGGCCCCACACATCAAGTTTTTATATCAGGCCGATTACCTAAAATATTTATTCCCTAATGATCATATAACTCCCTTGGTGACTAAAGCTTAGTCATATTTTTCCTTAGGATGGCCCCATCACACGATCACTTTATCCATTATGACTCCCATGTGCTTGAATTCTTCACTTAAGTGCTGATCCCAATATCCCAGTTGTGCAAAATAAGAAAATCATATGAATGTCTGAGCGGTTGTTATCCCGTGAGTATATTCACAGTGGGTACTACTCGCGCAGGATAAGTTGAAAGCATAATGTAGAGAGAGGTGTTATCCTGCGAGCATCATCATCCAGTTTCTTGATAGAACGGGATAAGACTAAGGCCTATTTACAAAATAAATGTTGCCCTATGTTACAAAGAGAAGCATCGCCAAGGCTCGCGGGATAAGGCATGTAAGGCAGCAAAGTGGAGGTTTCCCTTATCCCGTAGGGCAAAAGGCAATGAACAAAGGATGCGCGGGACAAGGCCCACAAGGAAACAACGCAAAGGAAAGGTTTTTCTTATCCCGCGGAGTAGAAAGCAACAAGAAAGGGTCACACGAGACAAGTTAACAATGGAAAAGTAAAAGGTTTTCTTATCCCGCGCGTCCCCGCAGGGATAAGAAAAGGGTTGTGGGATAAGAAAGAACTAAGGTAAAGGGAAAATAGCTTATCCCACATAGAAGCAAAATAGGATATAGAGACATTATCAACCAGCGAAAAGAAAAAAGGAATATGAGCAATGTGGGATAAGAAAATATCAAAGCAAAAGATGAAAATACTTATCCTGCATGGCAACAAAGATCAAGACTGCTAGTGTATGAAGAGGCAAGGAGTGAAGATGAAGATACAACGCAGATAAGAATGATCAAAAGATACTAAAGAAATCCTTACCCCACAAAGGTTCCCATTAGTCAATTTAGGCTCACAAGATAAGAGAGCGAAGGGAAACAAAGATGGAGTTCCTTATCCCGCGCATCCCCACGAGGATAAGGAAAGGGCTGTAGGATAAGAAAATGTTGAGATGAAAGATAAAAGGGCTTATCCCATGTGGTCTTGAGACATAAAAGGCAAGCAAGGAAACACAAGTGATGCTAGATAAGGAAAGGTAAAGACAAAAGAAAGGGAGACTTGATAGGTTTATCCTGCGAGGTTAACTAAGGATGTGAAAAGTCATGTGGGATATCGAAAAGTTGAAGTTACAAAGGAAAAGCTTATCCCATGTGACTATGAGGAACCAGACTGCCAGAAAAAGATAAAGGGGAAAGGAGCGCGGGATAAGAGAGGAGGAAGCCGAACAAAGAAAAATCAAAGAAGGCTTATCTCGTGCAGTGTTCAAGAGGCGTAAAATGGCTTGCGGGATAAGAAAATATGAAGACAAAAGGAAAAGGGCTTATCCCATGAGGGCAAGAAGGGTGTAGCAAAAGGTCGTGGGTTAATAAAGTGAAGGAACACAAAGATGAATTTCTTTATCCTGCGTGTCCTTGCGGGGATAAGGAAAAGGTCAAAGCCGCAAAGGGAGATAGAGCTCCCCATTATCCCATAGTGTGAAAGTGATAGAATGAGGGGCTTGTGGCGTCAAGTTATCCATGTCGAGGGTTGATGGAGGTTGACCAGAGGACAGAGGGGAGTATTTTGAGGACATGGCACGTATTGATTGGCTAGGTTCCACATATCGAGAAAGGAGATGATGCTAGTGAAAATGATTGTGCCAACATGCTGCAGGTAGATTTTTGCAACCAGATTTGATCAAACAACAACAATGGTGCCGAGGGGTCTTGCATTGAATGAGGATCAGTTGAGTAGCTCCATGAAATCTGATGATCTTTTGCTAGTGGGATTTTTCTGCCTTGAGCACATCAAAGGGTCTCCAACCAAGAAGATGAAAGGACACAAAGAGGGTATAGATTACTAAATATAGTAATCTAGGTTCAGAGATCAGTTAAAATGCAGTAGAGGATGAACTAAATGTGGTAGATTTATGTGAGGCTTGAAGCCCCTACTAATGGTTGTCCTTGTGATTTGTGGTCCCAGATCCCAAAGACTATATTCATGGCTTCTTGCATTGATTATCTCTAGATGGATTACATGCAGAGTAGGAAGAGGGATACCGCATTGTGTATTTTATCCCAAACAATCTAATTTTGATGCATGTGTCTCACTTGGCCTGTAGCTTGTTTTGCTCCCTTGTCTTATAAAAGGGAATTCAGGGCTAGTGTGAAGGGGTTGGTTATGAGTAGAGGTTGTGTTTGGTTGAGGTTCTTAACGACCTCCATGTATAGTGCAGGGATGTAATGATAGTTAGTGTATATCTTCAACTTGTGTAGACTTTATATCTTGAGTATTTGTAATTGGCAGGGCAAGAATAGATATTGGTTTTCCTTGCTTTTGTCTCCAATATGTAACTAGGTTATTTATGAAATACACAATTAAGGATTGCATGTGTTTTGTCCCAGTAAGGCTCATTCCATTTTTGCATCTCTTCAAGGAAGAGATTAAAATTCTTAAGTAGAATGGTGAGTAATGCATGTTGCATATAGGATTGTTAAGCATGATTGCAGGAAGACTAGGCTGATGGGTGTTGATAGAAGGTATTAGCACTTAGATCTCCTTGGTTACAAAGAAAAATACTTGGATGTAAAGTTCCAAACTAAGGGATAACTATACTGCTCAATTGATGAAGGCACTGGTCATATGTTATTCTCATTTCCAAAATCCCTCTCTTTTCAAGTCTCTTTATTTTCTTGTTTGTAGGAGTAGGATTAGTGTCGAAACCTTCCCTCAATGAATTGCATAGATGCTTAAAAACTAAGGTTGATGCCATAACAAGGAGTTAAACTATCTTCCTTAGTACATTTTCATTGGGATGATTGTTGTACACATAATGTCCGTAATATTGTGAAGTTGTTAGTTGTTTTGACATTGCATAGGTTCACCCGCCTTGGTCTTGTAGAGCCAAAAGTGCAGGAGATCTCAGTCTTGTGACTAAGTCTCATTCATTGGCCAAATCCCTCCCTGAGTTTGTCGATGAGTTAGTTGCAATTCCTCTGGGACTCAGGGACTATTGGTTTGGGAACCAACAGATTGACGACTATGCTGGGGAGTCTTAAAAGAAAAGTGTATCAAAAGGTTGCCTAGAGTCTCTGGTTAAAAGGTATTCAGTCTAGAAGAAGTTTGTTACAGCTTGTATAAAGGAGTTTGAAGTAGCTTTGTTGGTGAAGAACTCAGAATATTAAAGTTTTTTAAATAAGCTTTCTGTTGTTCAAAAAAATGTTCCTTTGCAAGGAGTTGGCAACTCCGTTAAAGACCCTAATGAAGGGGTGATGTGAAGATCCAGACCTTTGAAGTTTTATTGAAAAGGAAAGTGAGCAACAATTGCATACTTCTAGTTATTCTCAGAATATTGCTGAGAATAAATTTTTTTCTGAAAATCATGTGTTAAAAGTTTTAGCACTTGAATGTTTCCCTATTGAATGATTTTAGCATTACTAGAGGGAAGTTGTAATAAGAAAGTTTTTACATGCTTGTGGGTATTTTATAAGTTATGTTTCTTGAAAGAAAACATGCATGTTGTAATAGTGTGTGATCTTGAGAAAGGGTTGTGGTCAAAAGCATTTTCAAGTTGTATTTACAAAATCTTGGGTGAGCACATTTAAAATGTATCAAAGTATGTATCCCTACTTGGCTCCTAGTGTAAATAGGCTAAGAAGTTAGCCCTAGCCAAGAAATCAAAGAGATTTAATCACTCAAAGGTATAAGGCTTTAAGATTTTATGTTATTGTGGGTTTCCCAAACCCCATACCCCTTGAAGTCAAAGATAAGATTCCTAAATTCGATGGGTTGAAGGAGGAATCATCTAAGAAGAATTTGCAATGGTTCAATGAGATAATGGAGGAATATAAGGTCAATAATGATGATGTGTTTATGAGACTCTTTGTTCATTCCTTGAAAGAGGATGTAAGAGAGTGGTTCTCTAATTGGTTACCATGTTCGATCAGCTCATGGGAATAGTTTCAGTCAGCTTTCAGAGATCAGTTTTGTGAGAAAATTTCTATCTTCAATGATCTAGGATTTTATGGAGATTCACATTGAAGAAGATGAGATGGTCTCAACTTTCAATCTCAGATTTGCGAAGACATTGAAAATAATCCCACAGAATATCAGACCATCAGATGACATAGCTTTAGTGGTTTACCTTGGCACCTTTGGTAAAAATATGAGCTACGGGCTAAGAAATGAGAGCCCTAAAATGATTTATGAAGCTTATGAGATAGCCAAGAACATTTATAAGGTCTCTAAGTTTGGAATGGGCAGAACGTTAAAGCTTGAAAAGAGAGCTTGGTATGTAAATAAGAAAAATGGTTCTAAAGTAAGAGGTAATTTCCAGCTTGATGTCCCCTCATGTGTATCTCCCCAAAATGAAAATCAACAAGTTTTACATAGTGTTGTTCATGAGCCCAGAGCTAATACAAAGTATGTTGAAGAAGCAAGTGTGCCTCAAGAAACATTTATTTTTGAAGCGCCTACTCCAAGATGCACCTATGAGCAGCTCAATTATGTGTATACACCCGAGAATGATTGTTTGCATCAGTTTGAACCCAGTGTCCCAGAACCAGTGATGTACACAAATGAATATCAAGCTAAGCCTTGTGTTTCTCACTAGCAATATGAAGGTGCCATTGATCCAATGGTGTATGACCGAGATTTGGTCAGCAATAACGCAATGATGTTTGAAAGAAATGAAGACATGTCAGTGGTAGTCTTATGGTGGTCTTGACTCAAGAAAAATGTTTGGTGTTATGGATGCTAATAACATGACACCTCAGTTAATAAGTGAACAAAAAATACATTATACTGATTATGCATATACAAGTGTTGAAAACCATGCAAGTTATGATCCCCATGCTCATGCTTATGATAATGTTGTCTACTTCCATGATTAGAGTCATGTGGTTTGTTGTCTTAGTGCTCAGAATGTCGATTGTGAATCAAATTTAGATTCAGTTGCAGCATATGAGACTGGGGTAGACTTGAACAATGATGATGACTATAAATATGTGCTCAATGAAGAAGATGAAGCCTCACATCCTAGTTTCACCTATGAATATGATTATGTTGATGATGAGTTTATTGCTCAGAGTTATGGCATGGTGTAGCAACGTGATATGAATGAAGTGCAAAGGCCATGCACCTAAAATAAATGAGCCTATATGTGCTGATAAAAAAATTGAAATGGTTTATACAACTGTGATGAGACCATAGACATGAACTAGCATGTTTTTTGCAATGACATGCTTGCGACCAATTCCTATGTGGTCTTAAATCCACTTTTTGAAGAGGAGGATGCACTTTTAGATGAGGAAGTTGCATTGTCAATATGTGAGAGTGACCTCCATGAAGCTAAGGAAATAGGTTCATATGTTCTATATGAGCTTAATTTTAGTGAACAAGATGTTGGTACCTCAATTTTTTCATGTGATGAGTTACCTATGTACCACGAGGAAGTGGATGAGCGGGAAACACAGTGCATCCATGATTGTTATACCACAAAACTAGCTGATGTCATAGAGATTTTAGACTCTTGTGTGGAATCATAATAGGACCAAAAATAGCTTGGATTGACAATATTTTCTAGCTAACATGAGTCATGCCCATGAGGTGGAAGATACTAGCAATGCCTATGAAGGAATATAAGTTTTTGAACTTCATGAAGATAACTATGGTGAACCTGAAAGTGTGATGATTGAAGATGATTCAGAGATCTATGATTACATAGTTGAATAAGTATATCTATGAGTTCCACTATAAGGATCAACATCAAAAGGACTCTCATGCTGATTTTGATGAAGAGAGCTTGCAAAATGTGACTGAGCTCTTTGATGAGAGGTCCTATGTGCATGAGCAAGAAGATTCAAAAGATGAAATGGATCTTCTCTTGATTAATGAGGTAGAAACACGTAATGTTGACAACAAAGAGGTGCATGAGTGTTTTCAACTTGTAGGAAATCCATGTGCCCATTTGATGAATCATGCATCCATGGTATGTCATGATGTAGGCTACAATGAATATGAATGTGTGTCTTTCAAAGAGCATGACAACCATGGGTTGTCTTATGATGAATACTTTCAGCTGTTAGGTAGTGGTGCATTGCAAAGTGATTGGGGTAATGAGAGAAGCAGTATAAATAAGACATTAGCTGCTAGTATGAATGGTTATGCCTATGATCAATGTGTTTTCAACATTTAATTTAGATTGGGCATAATGAAATCTGTGGGATGCCATATTTTTGATAGGGGTAAGTTTTGGTTCTACATGTTTGGTGGTTTGGGACCACCTATTGGATGCTAAAGTCAGATTTTTAGAATGCAGTACACAATGATAGAGTGGCCCAATGGACAAGGCATTCGGTTTTCTCCTCCAGAGATCTAAATTATTGCCATGCCTGCGAGGGGTATGCATCCTTGAGATAGAGCCACTGTTGGGACTTCAAAATTTTTATCCAATTTTGAAGACCTAGCCTCAAAATTTTGTATATTGCATTCATAATCGCCTTTCAGAACATGCCTTTGTAGCTCATTTGGTGAGCTCATATTTTTGCACTATTGGAAGTGCTAAATTTTGGCTTTTGATATGCCTCTCTTGTGATGTTTAGGGTTTTTGGAGGATTTTTATTTTGCTAAATTTCCCCTTTGTTCTCTTGGGCTATGTTATGTTTCGTAGTTGACTGACGTAAGCTAGTTTCCTCACCTTAGGTCATGATCAAGAGGGTTCTCTGTCATAAGTTTACCAACCCCACACATCAATTTTTTATATAGGGCTGGTTACCTAAAACATTTGTTCCCTAAAGATCATATAATTCCCTCGGTGACTAAAGCTTAGTCATATTTTTCCTTAGGATCGCCCCATCACACGATCACTTTATCCATTATGAGTCCCATGTGCTTGAATTCTTCACTTAAGTGCTAGCCCCAATATCCCAGTTGTGCAAGATAAGCAAAAAGTATGGATGTGTGAGTGGCTGTTATCTCGCGAGTATATTCATAGTGGGCCCCGCTCGTGCGGGATAAGCTGAAAGCATCATGCAGAGAGAGGTGTTATCCCGCGAGCATCATCATGCAGTTTCCTGACAGCGCGTGATAAGACTAAGGCTTATTTAGAGAATAAATGTTTCCCTATGTTACAAAGAGAAGCATCACCAAAGCTCACATGATAAGGCATGTAAGATAGCCAAGTAGAGATTTCCCTTATCCTATAGGGCAAAAGGTGATGAACAAAGGTTGTGCGAGATAAGGCCCACAAGGCAACAAAGTGAAGAAAATGTTTTCCTTATCCTGTGGAGCAGGAAGCAACAAGCAAGGGTCATGCGAGACAAGTTAACAAGGGAAAAGTAAAAGGTTTTCTTATCTTGCGCATCCCCACGGGGATAAGAAAAGGGTTGTGGGATAAGAAGGAACTAAGGTAAAGGGAAAATAGCTTATCCCGCATAGGCGTATAATAGGGTATAGAGACATGATCAAGCAATGAAAAGATAAAAGGAATATGAGCAATGCGGGATAAGAATATATTAAAAAAAAAGACGAAAAGACTTATCTCGCATGGAAAAAAAGATCAAGACTGCTAGTGTATGAAGAGGCAAGGAGAAAAGATGAAAATACAACATAGGATAAGAATGATCAAAAGATACTAAAGAAATCCTTATCCCACAAAGGTTCCCATCAGTCAGTTGAGGCTCGAAGGATAAGAGAATGAAGGGAAACAAAGATGGATTTCCTTATCCCACATGTCCCCATGGGGATAAGGAAAGGGCCATGGGATGAGAAAATGTTAAGATGAAAGACAAAAGAGCTTATCCTACATGGTCTTCAGACATCAAAGGCAAGCAACGAAACACAAGCAACGTGGGATAAGGAAAGGTAAAGGCAAAAGAAAGGGAGACTCAATAGGCTTATCCCATGGGGTTAACTAAGGATGTGAAAAGTCACGCAGGATAAGGAAAAGTCATAGTTATGAAGGAAAAGCTTATCCTGCGTGGCTATGAGGACCTAGACCACCAGAAAAAGATAAAGGGGAAAGAGCATGAGATAAGAGAGGAAGAAGCTTGATGCAGAGCATCTCGAAAAACCAATCACAAATATAGGATCATGCTGATTGATCCACATTTTCATCATGAGAATAACTTATTAGAGGCATATTTCATCATACTTCAACAATCAATCAATCAAGAAAATATAAACTTAATCTAGGTATCAAACTTGCCAACTTGCTGTCCCCTTGGATAATCCTGTACACAAAGGTCTATAACTCTCTAACCCAAAAACAAAACCTCAATCCCTTCGGTCAGACTTTGAATAACTAAATTAGAAACAACATATCAAAATATTATCCACATCCAACGGTTCAATTAAAAGTTATGTCCGCTGCATTGAGATCCATTTTTGTTGTCCCCAAACAAAGCATGTGCATGTCCAGTCCGCCTAGGGCATCAAATATCTTTCAAAAAACAAACCCAAATGATCTAAAACCAATTTTACATGAACCCTTTATGGATTTAATTTAATAATATGTAATACATTAAATTTTCCAATGGTTTAATCTATATATAAAGACACATCATTGCCTGCAACTCCATTGAAGATAGTTTAAAACCAGTTTTCACCAAACTCTTCATAACTTCCACAAATATAAACAAAAAAGTATCAAACCAAAATAAAAGAAAGATAATTCACATATATTTTAATTAAATCTATTTAGAGGTCATAATTATTTCATATGAGTCCATACCATATGCTGCAACATGACTGTTCTTAGGAAACCTCAAATCTGCAATCAACAACTTTCACCAAAAATTCCATAAATTCTTCATTTCTAAAGATAATCACTCCAAACCAAAAGGAAAATAAAATTAATTCGCATATATAACTATTAATTATATATATACAAAGGTTTCCAGACCATACATGGTCGCACAAGTCCTAGAACCAACATAAAATTTTGAAAGCCAATCAAAATAACAATAGTCGAATGCACCAAAATGTATCAAAATGTTCTCCTTTCTTCCCTTTCTTCCTTTTCTCACTTGGAATGACCATAAAATTCTTTTTTATAGACTCTTGGTCAGTTTTGACCATACAACTACCTCTCATAACCAGCTTTTAACCCCTTTTGCAACTTTGCTTGACAACATTTTGTTGTCAAGTTGACAACTTTTACACTTTTGCACAGATGACTTTATGGCTTTATAAAAACCTTCAATACATGTCCAAATGACCATTTAAAAATATTATACATTCTTATTATCATTTCAAGGGTCATTTCACAATTTTTAACCCATTTGACCAATTAAGAGCTTAACTAGGATAATTTGACACCTTTTTACAAATGGCTCTAATTAGCCTTACATATTTATTCACCATGACTTAAAATGAACATAAAAACTCAAATGTGATTGAATTTACTCATGAATTGCATTTTATCTTCTTGTAGCCTCTTGGTGCTTAGGTACTCCTGCACCATACTCCCCTTGTTGCTTTGAACTCAAGTTCCTACTTGAGAGTAGCCCTTGAAATGTGGTGCCATGCTTGAGGATTGTCTGCTCATCCATCCAAGTAGAATCCAAGTCTGGTAAACCTCTCCACTTGACTAGATGTTCCTTGTAGGTGTTCTTCCTAGTCTGTTTTATCACTTTAGTGTCCAACACTTTCTCCAACTGGAGTGGTTGGCTAGGTGGAAGGTCCTTCAGCCATTCAACCTGTTCATCATCAGCTTCCTACAAAGAATTGTTATCATCTACAATACTCCTAAATGGAATGAGATCACAAACATTAAAAATAGGAGAAATAGCAAGATTAGGTGGTAGAGAGATTTCATATGCATTATCTCCAAACTTATGGATGATTTGTCAAGGACCAATCTGCATCATCTACAACTTGGTGTACTTGCCTTTAGGCAACCTGCCTTTGTTCAAATAAGCCCACACTTGATCTCCTATTTTGAAACTGACATATCTTTTTCTATGATCTGCATGTACCTTATACTTCTCTGCAGTAGATTTCAAAGTCTCCTTCACCTGTTCATGCATTTGTTTGATAAACTCGGCCAAATATTCTCCTTGGGCACTTGCTTTGAAATAATTTGGTAGCTCTCTTAACTCCATCACCCCTCTAGGATGAATGCCATAGTTGATCTAAAAAGGAGTTTTTCAGTGCTCCCGTTAATAGTATCATTAAATGCAAATTCTGCCTGTGGAAGAATTGAATCCCAAGCTTGTGCATACTTCTTGGTTAGACATCTGAGTAGGTTTCCAAGAGACCTATTTGTGACTTTAGTCTGCCCACCTATTTGAGGGTGGTAGGTAGAACTGAATGACAAATTTGTGCCTAACTTCTTCCAAAGAGTTTGCCAAAAATGGCCTTGAAACTTTACATCTCTGTCTAATATGATTGAGGAAGACAATCCATGGATTCTGACTACTTCCTTAAAGAATAAATTTGCAATGTGAGATGCATCATTTGTGAACTTGAAGGGTACAAAATGTGTCATTTTACTGAATCTATCTACAATGACAAAAATGATGTCAAACCCTTGTCTTGTCCTAGGCAAACCAATAACAAAGTCCATACTCACACTATCCCATGGTTTTGTAGGTATTGGCAATGGTTGGTAAAGGCCTTGATTTGTGCTAACTCCCTTAGCTCTTTGAGAGATTGTGTAAGACTCTCCAAACTTCCTAATGTCTATCTGCATTTTAGGCCAAAAGTAGTGCCTCCTGACCAACTCTAGTGTTTTATCAATACCAAAATGACCTCCCATAGGATCACAATGTTTCTCCTTAATGAGATTTCCTCTCATTTAACACTTTGGAATACACAACTGTCCCCCTTTGAACAATAAGTGATTCTGAATCATGTAAACAAAATACAAAGTATGATATGCGTCATAAAGAGTAATGCGAACCTCATATATCTCACCAAAATCTGCATCGTCTTTGTATAGGTCTTTGAGGGCATCAATCCCAATACTCTGGATCTGAACCTCCTGCACTAAATGGACTCAATTACTGAGTGCATCTGCCACTTTGTTTTGTGTTCCCTTATTGTGTTTTATAGTGAATGTATAGGCCTACAGCTGCTCAACCCACTTCATATGCCTGCAACTTAGTTTCTCCTGTCCATTCAAGAAGCTTAATGCATGGTTGTCAGTGAAAACAATAAATTCTTTGGGCAAAAGATAATGCCTCCACTTTCTAAGTTCTTGCACCATTGCATACAGTTCCAAGTCATATGTACTATACTTTTGTTAAGCTTCATTCAATTTTTTAGAAAAAGAATGCAACCGACCTACCTTCTTGGCTAAGGATAGCTCCAATGGCCAAATTACTTGCATCTGTTTCTACTGTGAACATTTTATTGAAATTAGGAAGGGTAAGAATAGGAAATTGTGCCACTCTACCTTTCAGGTATTCAAATGCATCCTCTGCTTTGGTTGTCCATTCAAACTTTACCTTTCTTCCTCCCTTGATGGTATCAAGGAGTAGTGCACAAATGTGACTGAAATTCTTAATGAATTTCATATAGAATGTCGCCAACCCATGAAAGCTTCTCACCTCTCCCGGTGTCCTTGGTGTTGGCAAAGTCAAGATGGCATCTACCTTCTCTGGATCCATATTCAAAGTACGTTTGGATATCACAAATCCCAAATATATTAGTTCTTCTTGCATGAAAACACATTTTTCTAGATTTATCAACAATTTCTATTCATGAAGTCTTTTTAAGACTTGACTAAGATGTTCCAAGTGCTTTGCCTTGGTGTTACTAAAAACAAGTATATCATCAAAATACACAACCACAAACTTTCCATTGAAGTCCTGAAGAACTTCATTCATCAATCTCATGAATGTGCTAGGTGCATTACTAAGGCAAAATCGCATGACAAGCCATTCATATAATCCCTCTATGGTTTTAAATGTAGTTTTGCACTCATCTCCTAGCCTTATCTAGATCTGGTGATAGTCTAATTTAAGGTCTATTTTTGAAAAGTAACATGCACCTTCTAACCGATCCATTAGATCTTTAATCCTTGGAATTGGGAATCTGTATTTGATTGTGATTTTGTTCACTGCCCTAGAATTGGTGCATATCCTCCATTTGCCATCCTTTTTAGGGGCTAATACACTAGGGACTGCACATGGACTCTTACTCTTTTGAAGCAACCCTTTATCCAGTAGATCCTGGACTTGTCTTGAGACTTCTATAGTCTGATAAGGGGTAAGCTTATAAGCTGCTTTGTTAGGTAGTGAAGCACCAGGTTTGAAGTCAATGTGATGACATACATCTCTTAAGGGTGGTAGGGCATCTGGCATGTCTCCCGCAACTACACCTTTGTTAAAGTCAAGAAGTTCTTGCACTTCTTTGGGTACCTCCTTAGGGTTTTCCTGCTCCTTGGGCTTCAAGATTAAGGCATAGGCTCCTTTGGCTTCTTTTATGGTTTCTACCATCTCCCTTTCTCCTACCAATAATACCATTGGTTCCTTTTGTTTTTCATTCCTCAGGTCAGGTAGTGGTTTCATGGTGTATACATTTCCATCCTTGTTAATGGTATAAGTGTTTTTCATCCCATCATGTTGTTCCTTGAGGTCATACTGCCAAGGGAAACCTAACAATAAATGAGACACATCCATGTCTACAACATCACATAGTACTCTATCCTTATATTATCCTATAGAGAAATCAACCCAAGGCTGTTCATTTATGAGGGTTTGTTGGCCTTTGCTAAGCCAAGATACATGGGATGGGTTGGGATGGGGTATCTTACAAGTTTGAGTTTGTCTACCATTTCTTTAGACATTAAATTCTCAGTTGAACTAGAATCAACAATAATTTTATAGACCTTACCGTGGCTCTTGCAATGGGTCTTGAACAACATCTTCCTTTGTGGTGGTTCTTGTGGTGCTGGTGTCTTCAGCAATGTCCTCTTCATCATTAGGCATACTCCTTCTTTTGGATCCAAATCATTTGAGGGTGAGTGGGAACTTTGTGCATCTTCCTGAATCAGGTTTGTTCTCCTATCTCCTTGCATGCTTGATCCCATCTTCTCCTGACATCTATTGGTATGGTGGCCTGTTTGGTTGCAATTAGAGCACCTCATAGGACCTCCATTTCTTCCACCAGATCTGGCTTTGCTATTGGATCTCCTGCCTCTCTATCCACCTCTAGAATTGCTATCTCCTTGTGAGTTCTCTTGGTTTGACTCTCCTTGGGGTCTGAAGTTTTGTCCCTTTCCACTAGACATTCCTTTACCTCTATTATTGAAGTCCTTTTTGCCTCTGCCCCTGCTATTTTGGTCTTGCCTCCTCTTGAGATTTTCTTCGACCTTCAGTGCCAATTGATAGCACTTTTGCACTATCTCTGGGTTGCAAAGGTTCAGTTCATCCTGAATGTTTATTCTCAGACCGTTCAGGTATCTATCTACCTTCTTAGTTTTACCTTCCACTGTCTTGGATTTTAGACATAGCCTTGGTTCTTAGGTACTCCTACACCAAAGCTGAACAAAGTAAAATCAAAGAAGGCTTATCCCGCGCAGTGTTCAAGAGGCATAAAATGTCTCACAAAGTAAGAAAATATGAAGATAGAATGAAAAGGGCTTATCCTATGAAGGCAAGTAGGGTGTAGCAAAAGGTTGCGGGATAGGAAAGTGAAGGAACACAGAGATTAATTTCCTTATTCCGCACATCCCCATGGGAATAAGGAAAAGGTCAAAGCCACAAAGGGAGATAGAGCTCCCCATTATCCCGCAATGTGAAATTGATAGAATGAGGGGCTCACGGGGTACGTAAGAACAAGGAGAACAATGTAACTTGTTATGCTGCGATGCCTAAGGCCATGAGATGGAATCATAGCACGCATAATACACATGTTATGCGATTCACAAAAAACACCACCATGGAACCCGATGGTCAAGTTATCCACTTGGACGGTTGATGGAGGTTGACTAGAGGATAAAGGGGAGTATTTTGAGGACATGGTACATATTGATTGGCCAGATTCCACCTGTTGAGAAAAGAGACAATGCTAGTGAAAATAATTGTGCTGACATACTGCAGGTAGATTTTTATGACCAAATTTGATCAAACAACAACGATGGTGCCAAGGGGGCCCGCATTGAATGAGGATCAGTCAGAGGATCAGTTGAGAGGCTCAATGAAATCTTATGATCTTCTGCTAGTGGGATTTTTCTACCTTGAGCACATCGAAGGGTCTCCAACTGAGAAGATGAAAGGACACAAAGCAGGTATAGATTACTAAATATAGTAATCTAGGTTCAGAGATAAGTCAAAATGCAGTAGAGGATGAACTTAATGTGGTAGATTTCTGTGAGGCTCAAAGCCCCTACTGTTGATTGTCCTTGTGATTTTGTAGTGCCCCTACCCTAGTCAACTTTGCAAAACCGGTTTGACCTTGGTTGATTTCCTATGTGGCATTCTTGAATGGTTGAATTACTGTGATGTAATGTTGTAGATTAGATAACATGAATATTGTGCGTACCTATTATTGTGCTTTCACATGGATTCTTGTGTAAGTTTAATTGTTTCCCTACTTCTTGTTATAAATCTCAAGCTAACACCTTCATTGAATATATATATGCTTGCATGACTCATGTTGTAGGAGATTGTAGGTATAGTACCGCCTAGGTGCGAGATTCGTCTTCATCAGGATTCACAGGGTTGAATATACCTCTTTCATCCTTAGAATTTGGATTAGGTGGTCGTAAAACCCTTGTCTTTCCCTAGTCATTCTCAAGTGAGCGTCGTGTGTGGTCCGTCAGTTTCCCTTTTCGTTTGGGTTGTGGGTCATGTGTTTGGTTAGCTTTCTTGGTTTGCATGCCTTGCATGTGGTAAAATTGAGTATTTTATCCTAAGTATTTAGTTCGATTTAATGTGTTCATTTACGCATTAGTAATTGAAGAATTTAAAATAAATAAGTTTCCTTTATGTGATTAATCATTAATTAAAAAGATCGCTTTATTTATGTTTGTAGCAAGTTTAAGTATTTAATTTGATTTAGTGTGTTCATTTACGCATTAGTAATTGAGGAATTAAAATAAATAGGTTTCTTTTATGTGTTTAATCAGTAATTAAAAAGATCGCTCTATGTATGTTTGTAGCGAGTTTAATTTAATGGTTAACTTTAAATAACAAATTTATTCAATTGATGCATTTTAAAAGAGAAAGATTTAAAGTTATTTGAAATATAAATAATTTAATCTCTTTTGCATTTTGGTAAAGAAAGGTTAATTTTTATTATTTAAGAAAATCATTTTTTATTAGAAAAGCAAGTTTAATTTATATGTATATTTGATATAGTGTTAAAGATTTATTTTGGGAATTTAATTAAATTAAAATATTGTATCCCCATCAATATTGTGAAACATAAATGTGAGCTTAGTTAATATTGAGAAAATTAAAATTAAATGAGAGAGAAGCATTTTAATTTTAATTAGAAAAGCAAGTTAGATTATTTGAATAGTTGAAAAGAATGATTATTTTCATTTTTTATTTAAAAAGCATTTAAATTCGAAATTAGGTCAAAATTTCATTCTTTTAACCTAGGTTGGAAAAATATTTTGGGGGCTGTTGATTTTTTTGGGGGGAAAAAAGATATTTTTGATGGAGATTGGGGATTTTGGAAGGATGGATTTTTCTATAGCTGCAAGTTGGGATCTTCTTCAAAATCTTGCCAGGAATACGAAATGAGGTAGGATTCGAACGCATCTCTTGATTTCTTGTGATATTGGGTTGGTCTCTTTAAAAAAATGGTTGTTCTTGAAGATTTCTTGCTGTAAACCTCCATGAATGTTCTTAAAATTTAGGTATTAGTTTGGGAATATGGTTGATTTTGTGGTTCAAGATTGTTTAAATGGAGTAGATGAAGGAGTGTAAATCCATTCTCTTATTTTTTGCCTTAGAAAATTACTGAGTCTATGTTTATTTGGGTTGTTTTTGTTTTCATATTTTCTAAGTGCAATCATATGTCTAAGACTGCAAATTGGGGTTTTTAGCTATTTTTATTTTATGGGTTTGTTGATTTAGTTGTAAAATCAATTTTGGGTATTCTTGGTCATTTTGGAAAAAAAAAAAAAAAAATTCACCAGAATGGGTTGCCTGGGAATGGAAATGTTTGGGTTTTAGATGGATTAAATTCATTTTCTGTTTTGTCTCAGAAATTTTTGAGTACATTTTATTTGGGGTTTTGTCTGAGATTATAAAAACAAAAAAAAAATGTATATAAATGTTTTGACGATTTCAAAATGGAAATTATT
Organism: Cryptomeria japonica; assembly: GCF_030272615.1. Classification (NCBI taxonomy): domain Eukaryota; kingdom Viridiplantae; phylum Streptophyta; class Pinopsida; order Cupressales; family Cupressaceae; genus Cryptomeria; species Cryptomeria japonica. The sequence goes on along the minus strand of NC_081415.1, from coordinate 403,724,832 downwards.
TCCCAGAAATTGACTGGGAATTTCTCTGTGACTGCTCATTTGGGCGCCGGGGGGGGGGGTGCAGATTTGTTTTATTTGTTTTTTCATTTTTAATTTTTAATTTTTAAAAATTGCAATAAAAAAAATTGTATTACGTGGGATGGGAGAGCCAAGGCTCAACCGTAATCCTCACGCCTTGGGCTGCCAAGGGGAGAGCCAGAATGTGGAGCCATGGCGCGGCCTCCACATAGTCGTGACAGTGTGGAGTCCACAACATGGACTCCATAGCCCTTCCCTTTGGGAGGGAGCCCATGTGGGTGGCCTTTGTTTTTCTTAAACAAAAAAAATATATAAAATAATTAAATAAATAAAAGTTTTTTTTTTAAATTTTATTTTTAATAAAAGTTTTTCTTTAATATAGTTTTTAATTAATTATTAATTATTATTAATATGTATTTATTATAGGAGTTGAGAAAATACAACACCACAGGAGCCTGAAGATCTTCTGCAAGCCGAATAACCTGTTACAAAGAGAAGCAATGAAGCAAAATCTGAAGAACATACAAAACACAGAGAATATGCTAAAAAAGAGAGAGCTCAATATTCACAAAAACATGTAATGTGATTCTTACAATGAAAAGAAAGAACTCAACCTTTAATAGGTCAAGAAACCCTAAAAAGGGAAAACCTAGGTTTGCACATAATAATTAATTATATGCACCTAAAGTTAGCTTAAGTGTAAAAGAGATAAAGGGAACTTAAATAATTAAACAAAGAATGTTTAATTAATCAAGTAAATACTCGAATACTCTAACACCCCCCCTTAAGCTAGACTTAGGGAGAAGCTAAAACCTAGAACAGCTACTGAAAGCAATAAAGATGGGTCTTGGCAACAAGGCCTGATCAGGTACCCAAATACAATGAAATCTCTATGAAATGGAGACAAAGGAGAAAAACTAGTGGGAAAAAACTCCTCTCCAAAAAGAGATAAAAGAATATCACTGAAGCATGAAGACCCTGCAAACTTTGTCAAGGAATAACTACTGATCTGAAGAACATCCACTAAACTAGAACATGACCAGGTAGAGAAGACTATAATTTGCATGAGTGCCCTCAAATGACACTACTCAAATCAGGAGGCAAACAAGGCAAAACAACTGAAATCGAAGATACAGATGGCATGAGAAACCAGAGCCTGAAGAGCTGATCAATTGAACCACAGAAGCATTAGAACCAACAGGATAAACCTCCCCATAATGTGGAAGTGGGAGAGGGACAGGAACACCGAAAAGGACAGCCAAAAAACAACTGCATGACGAAGAACCAAGAACATCAAAGGTGTTGAGACACATCATCATGAGGCGAATGTCATGGAAGGAACACTCACTTGACAAAGGAAGATGGCAAACAAAGGCAAACATCAACCCCCTCATGGCACTTGATCAACAGTGCATGTACAACGAGACACAAGATATGCAAGATTCCAAGTAAACAATGCATGATGGCACTTTATCTTAGTGCGTTTGCATAATTACAAGCTACAATGATAAGAAAACTGGAAATAGAAACGAGAATCAAAGCAGAGACACCCTACTCAGAAAAGAGATCCCAGGACCTGAAACAACCACAATATCCACCAGAGTGCTGAAAAGCAAAAAATTGAATAAAATATGCATGGATTAGAATTTGGAAAAAAAAACTCATATTTCTGGAAAGTACACAAAACACGCTTTCCGAAAATATAAAGTTTTTGAAAAACGGAGGTCGGATGCTCATTCTACGTCTCCCGGAGTACAAAAAGGAGACCTCACTTTGACTGTGAAAAAACATAGTCAAATAGAAAAATTGGAAAAAATTACCAACACCATGAGGTTGGCCTTGGAACCAGCTTTCCGACGCCTATTCGTTCTCAAAAAAATGACTCCATATGCCCAAGATAGGGCCAAATAACCAACCCCCCCTGAAAAAGCCAAAAAAGGGGGTCTGGTTGCTTGTTGGTGGTCCGGTGGCCAGTGGGTGGCGCACTAATGGTGGCTTGGTGGCAGGGCGGTGGCCGGGTGGTGGCTCGGTGGTGGAGCAGTGGTCGGCCAGAAAAAAAAGGAGACGCCTAGGGAGCAAACTGCCGGCGGCTGGGAAGAGGAGCGGCGGGGGCCAGGGCGGAGGGTCGCAGGCGGCGGCGGTGGAAGCTTTCGGCTGCGGCAGGCGCAAGGAGTAGCAGCGGCCGGATGGCGATGGGCTATCCCCAGCAGAGCAACTAGCGGTGCAGCGGGCGGCCGAGGAGCATGCAGCGGCTGGCGAGAGTCGGAGACCGGGCCGGCGGCGGCTGGAGAAGGATGGAGGGGCCACTGGCGGGGGTCGGACTGACAGGTCTAATAGGCCTGTCAGTCCGGTACCCTGCGGTACCCAAAAAAAATGTGCCAAATTTTTTTTTTTAAGAACCCTCCTTTTTTTTTTCGCCTTTTTTTTTCAATAATTTTTTTTTAAAAACAAATTTCGGCTTGCATGCCATAAAAAGGCAAATTTTTTATTTTTTTGAAATTTTTTTCTCGATCTGCATGCCAAGGCTGTACGACCTGGATCTGAGAAAAAAAATTGCTCCCAGAGGCTCAGGAACCAAAATAGGTCAAATTTTATATGACCATAGGGGTTTTTGGGCCTTCTGAGCACAATGGTGAGGTCCGTTTAGGCCCAAAGTGCTCAGAAAAAAAAAAGCTCAAACCCTAGGTACATAAAAAATTCCTAAAACCCCAGATCTGCTTCCAAAGCAAAAAATTCTCAAAACAAGAACAGGCAGCTGCAGATCTGGAGCTCTGATACCATATAGGAGTTGAGAAAATACAACACCACAAGAGCCTGAAGATCTTCTGCAAGCCGAATAACCTGTTACAAGGAGAAGCAATGAAGCAAAATTTGAAGAACATACAAAACACAGAGAATATGCTCAAAAAGAGAGAGCTCAATATTCACAAAAATATATAATGTGATTGTTACAATGAAAGAAAGAACTCAACCTTTAATAGGTCAAGAAACCCTAAAAAGGGAAAACCTAGGTTTGCACATAATAATTAATTAAAATAATTAATTATATGCACCTAAAGTTAGCTTAAGTGTAAAAGAGATAAAGGGAACTTAAATAATTAAACAAAGAATGTTTAATTAATCAAATAAATACCCGAATATTCTAACATTTATTAATGAAGATTAATATATATATTAATTAATAATTAATTTGAAATTTGAACGTTATTAAATATTATTAGTAATATATATTTTATTAAGGAAGATTAATATATATATTGAATAATATTTAATTGGATTATTGTGTATTATTAATTATTAATTATGTATATTTTATTAAGCATGGGTTAATAAATATATATTAATTAATATTTAATTTTGGTATCAGTATTAATGGGGAAGTATCTCCTTTTTTTGGGAAAATGATAAAATATTATTTTAATCGGAAAATTGTTGAAATAAAATATATTTAATAATTAATGATTTTTAAATAATATGTTATTCATGAACACATTGTTTTTCGATTTGAATGATATAGGTCATCTGAGAACTTTAGAAATATAATACTAAAATATATAAGTATTTGAAAAATGAAATGTTCATCATGGGATATTCTGAAAACTCAAATGATATGCTAATAGAATTATCAGAAATTTAATAATGCATCGATTGAAAATTTGGTAAGTTAATGATATCTTCTTTTAGTAAAATAAATGTTTTAGTTATATTCTTCCTCGATATTGTGAAATAGACAAATGGTAATATGGCAGGTTTAATTTATGTCTTCGCTTCTGTTTAAGTAATGGCAAGGCCTTGATATGTTTGTTTGGACCCTATCGTTGTTTGATTGGGGCACCTGTTTATGTCTTAGGTCTCTAGATAGAGTACTGTCGGGCAATGGACCTTTGTACTTTCTTTTAATATGTTTAGTTGGATCCGTTTCTAGGTAGGGATCATTTATGTATTTATTGATCGAAGTGGTCGTTGTATATTTGTTCACGTTCGCCTAAATGGCAGGATAGTAACTGACGTGAACCTTATGTACCTTTAACTTATTTAATTATTAGAGGGGTCTTGCAGTTGAGTAGACCTGAAGATGTAGCCCTCTAGGGGTGAACTCCGAGATCATCTCGGTGTTATGTGATGCTTTCGTTTCTCATGTTTCATGGTTAGTGCTAGTATGTATGGATGACATTTTGATAAAATGTATAAGTGGATTAGATGAGATTTATCATAATGCATGTATGTCGTCGTCTATTAAATGCAATAAATTGGATCATGGAGGAATTGTATTCTGCTAATGTAAATGAAAATAAGTATGCATGTAAAGATCCCATTAGTTATGATGAAATTATAGTGCATTTTGGAACAAGATGCATGGCATGGGTTTAATGTATAATTGAACGTAATGAATGGATAACAATTATTGGATGAACTTGTCATATTACCTAAATTGTAATTCTAATGGATGAACTTCATTTAGTTATTTACATTTTAATCTTAATAAATGAACTTCATCATAATAGCTATACTTTAACTATAATGGGTGAACTCATTGGTTATTTACATTTCAATCTAAATAAATGAACCTCATCTTATTAGCTATATTTCAATTGTAATGGATGAAATCATTGGGTTATTTACATTTTAACCTTAATAAATGAACTTCATCTTCTTAGAAATACTTTAACTATAATGGGTGAACTCATTGGTTATTTACATTTCAATCTAAATAAATGACTTCACCTTATTAACTATATTTTAACTATAATGGATGAACCCATTTGGTTATGTACATTTTAACCTTAATAAATGAACTTTGTTATGTTAGTATATTGTAACTAAAATGGATGGACTCACCAAGTTAACCATATTTTAACCTTAATGGATGAATTTACATGTTATCTATGTTTTAACTTCTATGAGTAAATTTCCTCGTGTTAGCCTCATCTTCAACCATAATAGATGAATGCTTCCTAATTTCTATAATGTTAATTCACTGAACAAATTATATCCATGTTTCAAGAAATAGCATGTAATTAAGATAACTTGCCTAATTGGAATCAAATGTTGTGAGTTGAGTTAGGTGTTAAGATACGTAATCACATTGGGAAACTCCTTAGGTTTGTTTAGTCTTTCGCTATGTTATCTAAATATATGATAACTCAATGTGTCTTAATGTTGAGTCTTATATAAAAAAAAAAAATTTGCACTCCAATTGTGTGTTTTAGCTTTATCCCTTCGGGGTTTCCTGGCGGGGCATTACAGATTTATGGTCCTAGATCCCAGAGGCTATCTTCATGGCCACTTGCATTGATTGTCTCCGGATGGATTGCATGTAGAGTACGAAGAGGGACACCTCATTATGTATTTTGTCCCAGGCAATCAAATTTTGACATGTGTGTCTTACCTGGACTGTAGCTTGTTTTGATCCATTGTCTTATAAAAGGGAATTTAGGGCCAGTGTGAAGGGGTTGGTTCTAAGTAGAGGTTCTGTTCGATTGAGGTTCTGAATGATGTCCATGTATAGTGTAGGGATGTAATGATAGTTAATGTATATCTTCAGCTTCTATAGGCTTTATATCTTGACTATTTGTAATCAATAGGGAAATAATAGATATTGGTTTTCCTTATTTTTGTCTCCAATATGTAACTGGGTTATTTATGAAATACATAATCAAGGATTGCATGTGTTTTGTCCCAGTAAGGATGGTGTTCATTTTGTTTTTGCTTCTCTTTAAGGAATAGATTAAAATGCTTAAGTAGAATGTTGAGTAATGTATGTTGCATATAGAATTGTTAAGCATGTTTGCAGGAAGACTAGGCTGATGGGTGTTGATACAAGGTATTAGCACTTAGATCTCTTTGGTTACAAAGAAAAATACTTGGATGTAAAGCTACAAACTGAGGGATAACTTTGCTTCCCAGTTGATGAAGGCACTGGTCATATGTTCTTCTCATTTCCAAAATCTCTCTCTTTTCAAGTCTCTTTATTTTCTTGTTTGTAGGAGTAGGATTAGTGTAGAAACCCTCCCTCAATGAAGTGCATAGATGCTTAGAAACTAAGGTTAAATCCATAACCAAGAGTTATACCATCTTTCTTAGTAAATTTTCATTGGAATGATCTATTGTACATGTAATATTCTGAGTATTGTGAAGCTGTTAGTTGTTTTGACATTGCATAGGTTCACCTGCCTTGGTCTCGTAGAGCCAGAATTATAGGAGATCTCAATCTTGTGACTGAGTCTCGTTCATTGGCCAAATCCCTTCCCGAGTTTGTTGACAAGTTAGTGGAAATTCCTCTAGGAATCAGGGACTGTTGGTTTGGGAACCAACACATTCATAAATACTCCAATTATTCAGAGGTTTTGGAAATAATTTAAATCATAAGTTCTTGTGGTTGCCTCATTTAAGGTTTCATTATGCTCTAAAATTCTCCCCCTCATACATTTTGGCATGCTCGGTGTGACCCACATCCCTAAAATTAATGGAATTTTGAGAAAAAAATAGTTTTGAAGGTAAAAGTACCTATGATGCAACTAAAACTAACAGATCTGGTTACGATTTTGCAAGATCCTGCACTACAACTACCTAAATAACATTGCAATTGCCTATTTTTCTTTACAAATGCCATGAATCCTACATTGCAATCATCAAATCCAACATTGCACTCATCCAAATAAACACCATAGCTAATCTGTTCCAAAATTTGATTGATTTCCAAGAATATCAGTTTTTTATTTTAGTGCAAGAAGTTTAAATCTTACATTTTTTTAAATCTCTAACAATAGAATTTGGCTTTCTAGGCATAGTTGTGTATTTATTTTTTCATTTTTTAGTGTAGGAATTATGTACCAAAATCGTGTAATTCTATATTGCAATAAACAAATATTGCAATGTAATTGTCACATAGTCATTGAATCCTCCATCTCAGTCATCGTACCTAGGTTGTGACTAGTGAATTATGCAACACATCTATCAAATATAGTGACATAATTTACTGGTAAAATTAAGGTATAAGATTTTCAAATTTTTAATAATGTCAAATAGTTTTATTCACATAGATCAAGGGTTTTGTGTTACTAATATGATTTGTGTAGCTCATTAGCGATCATTGGGAGAAGATATCACCTTGTAACTACTAACATATCTATTCTAGGTTATGCATCTTTGATTTTATTAGATTAGCTTAGATTTGGATTTATTAAGGGATAATAACCTCTATTTATTGGTGTTTGACGTGCTTGCACAATTTTTGATAATCTAAAGGTGTGTATTTGTATATGTTGGCAATTAACACTCATCTGGTAGTCACCTTCTGAGGTGAATTACTTTTTGGGTTGTCATCGATGGAAACTCATCTTTAGGAGACGATATTTTTTCATCCGGATTCATCACTTTATCATTTTGTCTAGTTAAGGCCAACCGATATACACCCTATGGTTTACACTTGTTAACCGGTTTTTCTTGGTACCAATAATTCATATTATGGGACTCCATAAATTCATTTGAGGAATTGAAGGAAGCATGCTAGGCCAACATCAAACAAGATCATCGGGATAATTTGTAATATACTTTGTGATCTGGAAGGAAGCCGATAGTTTTATTTTCATTGTGAAGGCCGTCATGATGAACAAGTTATAAAAGTATATAAGGGAGATCACTTAGCAATGGATTATACACTTTGATATGATGCAATTTGAGATGTGAATGAGTTAGAGAATGATGGTATGCAAATTGATGAGCAAATGTTAGTGTATATGCGCAGTTGCATGTGCACAATCCTAATCGGTACTAGGACAAAGTATCAGTATCACCAGTTCAGTTGAGGACCTCAGAGCTACAACCAAAACTTATCCAGCATGGTCAGATGCATCATTCAAGTTCAATTTTGTTATAAATCATTTTGTAATGATCTATAAGTTAGTGAGACTTCCATATTTGTGTATTTGAGTAGTGAACTCTAGGCGGTAAGCTTGTATGCATGTGCATACCCCTCTATGTAATATTTGTATACCTTGATCAAGTATATAGATATTGTGGGTATCAACTCCACCATGATTTTTCCCTTTATAGGGTTTTCCACATATAAATACTAGTGTTATGGTATTGCCTTATGTGTTGATTTGTTAATGCACTTTAATTTTATATTTTGTCATCGGGTTGATCAACAATAAGTTCAGAAATTCAATAATTGGTAGAACACTGATTCACCCCCCCTCTTAGTGTTCTTGGATTCCAACAATTGGTATCAGAGCCTAGTTCCTTAGAAGAAGTTTAACAACTAGAGGAAGATCCGGAACTTGGAATCAATGGAAACCGGTTTGCAACAACAACTCCAACTTGCTCTTGATGATCTTGATGATGAAAAAGAGAAAAGCAATAAATTAAAGAATGAACTAAGGCAAGCCAAAGAATACATCATTTCATTACAAGGGAAGCTATCAGCTTCTCAAGATAAGAGGAAAGAACTCTATGATCAACTACAAAATCAGAGTACTGATGAAGAAGATGCCTTGAAAGATCAATGTCAGAAACTCACTTAGGAGAATAATTCCTTGAAGAATGAAATGCAAGGCCTAACCATGATAATGTGCAAGGAGATTGAAGATAGAAAAAAGAATGAAGAAAACCTAGCTCAAGCATTGAAGGATAGATCAAATGAATGCAACCGACTGATACATGAGAATGATATGCTGAAACTTGAATTGATTCAGTCCAGGAATAATGAACAGGAACTTGAAAGACAAATCATAATAATGAGAGATGATTTGACCACTGCAAATGAGTACAAAGACAAGTTCAAAGCCATCTCCACAAGACTTGATGAATTGTTGAAAAACCAGAGAGATTCTAATGATATGAGGGGTATTGGTTATGAAGTAGGAGAAAGCCATGGAACTGCACAACAAGATCAATTATCCAGTCATAAACATAATCATGTGAAAAATTCAAACAACTAGAACCAGAGATCATCGGTAAGACAACCTAATGCTCATAAATTCAATGGTACATGTTTTGTTTGCAATAAATATGGTCATGTAGAAAGTCAGTGCAGAAATAGGAATAATTAGAACAATGCATCATTCACCAGTCAATGCTTTAACTGCAATAAACATGGTCATAAGTCAGCAGAATGCAGAAGTATTAGAAATGTCAGATGTCATGCTTATAGTAGATATAGACATATGGCTAACCAATGCAGATCAAAAGATATTCAAGGGTATAGAAAAGAAATTCAAAAGAACAATTTTACCTATTATGCATGCAACAAGATTGTACATATTGCTAAGTATTGCAGGAGTAAGAATCCTTCGGTAGCTAATGGAAATTTAGATGAGAAAGGAAAGACAAAGGTTGAAGATATCAGAAAATAGCATGAGAAAAGATGGGTTCAAAAATCAGAAACACAATCGGTAGATCAACCGGTAGAACAAACAGGTGTTGCACTAAAAGCAGGAATTTCAACCAGTAACTAAGGCACTTTGCCTTTGGGGTAGGCAAATCATTGAAGATCATGCAAACACCTTGGATTAGGTTTGGAGTTAGGGAATTCTAATTGCGGATGGAAAATCAAGAAGAATCAAGTGTTTACTGGAACCTACTTACAAATTATGTGATCCGGTCAGATTCTCCAGTAGCATTTATGACAATGGAAAATTAGGGTTAATGGTGATAAAAAGGGGAAAAAGTTAAATCATTTCTTCACACAACGATCGAGCATTCTCAAGAGTGATTTCCAAGGCAATCAAGTGTTGGCATTACAATAGAAAGGAGATTGTTGGCATTTCAATAAGGATATTGAGAAGGTTGTTGGAGATTGTTGATATAACTAAAGAAGGATGATTACTATCTTAATAATATTATTTTGTCATTGATGTCAAGAAATTGATTTTTTGATTCAGTATGATGTTGCCATATCTTGAGAAGTATGTGTTGATGAGTATTAGGAGGTCGGTAAGTGACACAGAAAGAATGTGATAATAAAGGGGAGATATAAGTTATTCAATGGGCAACTATTACCAAGTTAGACAATGATGAGATCATGTTGTTTTGATATCCTACACATGTTGTTGATTATAAGTTTAATACTGTATTATGTCACCGAGCAAGGAACCTAGTCGGTAAACCCTAAGGTACCTAGTTGATAGACCCTAAGGTTATCGATATCAGTTAACAAAGGCATAATGTCTACCGAGTGAAGTTCAGTATTAACCGAGTAACAACCGAGTTATAATAGATCGCATTGGATGGATAAAAACATTATTTAATGAAGGATGCTAATGAGCTGGAGATGAATAAATGATTGGTTTGTCGCACAAGAAGTTTGTTAAGAATCTATGGAAATAAAAATACAAGAGGAAGATCTACAACACATATTGAACCACAATAACCTAGCACAAGTTCCTAGGAAGGAATGCAAGTTCCAAGGCGAGGTAAAACATTTTCAGATCGAAGGATACACTGAACCTAGTCAAGTTTGATGATCTGATGGCTAAGATTGATCATGGGAAATGTGATCAAGGAGATTAAGTAGTCAGAAATTGTTTATAAATAAGGAATTGCTGATAAACACTAAATGCGGGCAAATGTATGCACAGTGATGCTATAGGAATGTTTACCAAGCTTAGAAGCTTGAAGATCTGATTGAAGAACAGATTGAGAAGCCCAACAAGCCCATCAAGGGATTAGATAAGTCTTATGACAAGATTGTTTTGAGCAAATAAGAATATGCTTTAGCATTTCAGATGTGAAGTTGCAGATATATTTTATTACTATTGTTTATTTTGTAAGTGACAGGAAATCTCTTAACCGAGTGGACCTAACAATCTTATTTGTAAACACTCTAGCAAGGTAACATTCTAAATGAGTGTTTGAAATCCTTTGACAAGGTCACTTCTAACAAAGTGCAAGACTCTAAAAAGTCTGAGGGAAATCCCTTAACCGGGTCACATCTAGCAATGTGTTTGTAATCTTTAACAGGATTTGCTTTTAACCGAGCATACTCTAGAAGGGTATATTTCTTAGTGGGTTCGAAATCCCAGAGTGGTTTTTACCTATTTGGGTTTCCATGTTAAATCTGGTGTTATATGTGTTGTGATGTTATCTGTTCATGAGTTTGAATGTTTTACAATTTTGGTTATGTATTTTGAAGTATAAGCTATTGAGGTTGAATCTGTCAAATATATTGAAGATTAAGTTTGTATGATTCACCCCCCCCCCTCTCATCTTGTTTACTATTAGCATCAAAGCTTTACAATTGGTATCAGAGCTATGGACTCTGGAAGAAAAGTTTAAAGGTACTTGAGGCAAAGATCTGAAGATGTATAAAAGGGATGCACCAAAGCTGAACAAGTCAAGTTTCTCCACATGGCAGAAAAGGATGAAGATGCACTTATCAGGAATTGGAGAATATGCAACATATAATTTGGAGAATGATTACATAGCACCTAGCACCAACCTGATGACCTTGGAAGAGATAAAGGAAAAGCAAGAACATATTCAAGCTATGATTGAAATAACATCAGCATTGACCGACACAGAGTTTAATGATCTAGAAGGCTGTAATGATGCAAAAGCAATGTGGACCAAGCTCATATCTGTGTATGGTGGTGATGAACATGTCCAAAGAGAAAAAGTAGATAGTCTAAGAGGACAACTTGAATCCATGAGAATGAATGAAGGTGAGAACATAACCCAATACAGTACAAGGTTAAAGGAAATTGTCAATCAAATTAAAGGAGCAGGAGGAACTATTGAAGAGAAGGATGTAACAAGTAAGTTGTTGAGAACCCTTCTACCTGCTTATGCCATTCGAGTCTTTGCAATCAATGAATTAAGGTCTGTACCAAACATGCCAGTCTCTTTGGATGTCACTATCGATAAGCTACATGCATTTGGGTTAAGTAATTTTGATAACAGTGGGTCTTCGGTAAATAAAGTAGAATCTGCATTTAGTTCTTTTCATATTGGTGAATCTGATGACTATAATGATAGAATGAATAAGTATTCCGAAGGAAATCACAGTGGAGCAAGTGAGAGATTTCATAAAAACATGGAAGAAGTACAGAAACTATATGAGGAGATCAGAAAGCAAGAAGATTTTGAAGCACTATTGGCCAGAAGGTTACCAAGAGGCAAAGGTAAGTATAAAGGAAATCTACCTTTAAAATGTTTCAATTGTGATAAAATAGGACATATGGCTTCTAACTGCCTTGACAAAGAATCTAGTGAGAAGAGAGAATACCAAGAAGACAAACATAAAGACAATCACTACAGAGGACACCGAGACTTCAGAAGGAGAGACAGAAAGACATGCCTAGTAGCTGATGAGGAATCCAACGATGATAAATCTGATGAAACCGATACAGAGGAAGTTGTTTATGTGGCTATTAAAGATGGATCAAATGAAGAAAGGTATAAAGAAAAAGCCCTAATATCTCACATAAATAATACTGATTCTTGGATCATAGATAGTGGATGCTCACATCACATGACAGGTGATAAACACAAGTTTGTTAAATTAGAAGACTATGATGGAGGATATGCAAGATTTGGTAATGATGCACCATGTCAAGTGAAAGGTAAAGGATCTATAACACTTCTTGACAATGCTAAATGTGATGATGTATACTGGGTTGAAGGTTTGAAATATAATTTGTTGAGTGTAGCACAACTAAACAATACATGATACTGAATAGAATTCCATAAGGGATGTGTCAAAGTTCATGACAAACATAGAAAGTTGGCTGCTACCGGGACACAAACAAAAGGTAATACATTTCATCTTGACTCAACTCAGAAAAAATGTCTATATGCAAAAATAGAAGATACCTGGTTATGGCATAAAAGGTTTTGTCATGTAAATTTTGATAATCTGATCAAAATAAGTAAGAAGCACCGAGTAAGAGGTCTACTGAGCCTGGAAAAACTTGAGAATGCTATGTGCCAAGGATGCCAGATGGGTAACATGACAAGATCAAGCTTTACAAGTAAGTCCTACGCATCTACAGGAATTTAGATCTAGTACACACTGATCTTTGTGGTCCCATGAAAGTTCAAAGTTATTATGGTGACAAATACTTCATATTATTTGTGGATGATTACTCAAGGATGATGTCAGTTATGTTTTTAAAAGAAAAATTAGAAGCTTTTCAAATGTTTAAATGGTACAAGGCAAGAGTTGAAAATGAAATAGGAAGACAGCTGAAATATCTTAGATCTGATAGAGGAGGAGAATTCACTTCTAATGAATTTAACTTATTTTGCAATGATCATGGTATAAAAAGGCAAGTGTCTGCACCGAGAACACCTCAGCAAAATGGGACAGCTAAGAGAAGAAACAAATCAATTGTAGATTGTGCTAGAACCCTGATGATAGAAAAGAGGGTACCTCAAACATTTTGGAGAGAAGCAATCAGCATTGCTGTTTACACCCTGCACTGAGTACAACTGAAGAAAGGAACTATGAAGACACCATATGAAATCTGGTATGACAAGAAACCTAATGTAAGTTATTTTAAAATCTTTGGAAGTAGATGTTATGTTCACAAAGATGACAGAAATGAAAAGTTTGATTAGAAAAGCGAGGAAGGAACATTTCTTGGTTATACTTCTAGAAGTAAAGCATTTAAATGTCTAATCAAATCATCTAACAAAATAGTAGAAAGTGCAAATGTGAAAATTGATGAATTTGCAGAAAGAAATGATGAAGGAAATTCCAAAGAACCAGAAAATTATGAAGAATTTGTTTATGTTCAACCAAGAAGTCCTACCAAGAAAGTTGCTGAAGAATGAAGATAATATCTAGTTACCGAGTGATGAAGAAGATCATACAGAGCCTACCGAGCCTATATTAGCCAAATATGTTAGAAGAAATCATGTATCAAGTCAGATTATAGGAGATAAGGATGATCCAGTGATGACAAGGAACAAACTAAGACAAAACACATGTCTGATATTTGAATTTGAACTGAGAATAGTAAAAGAGGCATTTAACAATGAAGATTGGGTAAATGTAATGACACAGGAGATTGATCAAATCAAGAAGAATGAAACTTGGACATTGGTCCCAAGACCGAAGGACAAAAATGTAATCAGTACAAAGTGGATTTCATAAACAAGATAAATGAAAAGGTGAGGCCATTCGGAACAAAGCAAGACTAGTTTGCAAAGGTTATGATCATGAAGAAGGAATAGATTATGGTGAGACTTTTGCACCTGTGGCTAGACTTGAGGGAGTAAGAACATTGTTGGCATATGCTGCTTTCAAAAATTTCAAGGTATATCAAATGGATGTTAAGTCTGCATTTTTTAATGGTATACTAGAAGAAGAATTTTATATTGAACAACCTAAAGGATTTGTTGAAGACAAGAGTAAAAATCAGGTATGTAAATTAAACAAAGCTTTATATGGTTTGAAACAAGCACCTAGAGCATGGTATGAGCGACTGCACTCTTACTTGATCAAGATTGGATTTATAAGGACAAGTGAAAACAACAATATGTACATGAAGAATGATGAGGACAATGGAATACTGATCTTAGCCATATTTGTTGATGATATTATTTTTTGTGGAAATGATTCTCTATGCAAGAACTTTGGAAATGAAATGTGCAAAGAATTTGAGATGTCATTAATCGGTGAGATAAAGTATTTTATAGGTTTACAAATACTACAAATGAAAGATGAGATTTTCATTACTCAATCTAAGTACATAAAGGAAATCTTGAAGAATTTTGGAATGGAGGATTCTAAACCTATAAGTACTCCTATGACTACTAACTGTAAACTATCAAAGAATGATGAATCTGCATCTGTTGATGAGACACTTTACCGATCTATGATTGGAAAGCTGCAATATGTTGTTCATAGCAGGCCAGATATAACACATGTAGTAGGAATAGTTGCAAGATTTTCTGCAGATCCCAAAGAAACCGATATGACAGCAATCAAGAGAATTTTCAGATACCTGAGAGGCACTGAAGAATATGGCTTAGTATATGAAAAGAGGAATGATTTTGATTTAAAAGTTTATACTGATGCTGATTGGGCAGGAAACATTAATGATAGGAAAAGCACAAGTGGTGGAGCTTTCTTCTTGGGAGATAGACTAGTAAGTTGGCTTAGCAAGAAACGAGGATGCATTTCACAATCAACAACTGGAGCTGAATATGTCACTGCAGCATTGAATTGTACAAATATAGCATGGATCAAGCAACTATTGGAAGGTATAAATGAGAAAGTTACCGAGTCGGTAACTATATTCTATAATAATACTAGTGCCATTAACATTTCAAAGAATCCGGTAATGCACTCTAAGACAAAACATATCTCTATAAAGTATCATTACCTCAGAGAAGAAAGTTGTGCTGGAATATATTAGTTCAAAGGAGCAAATAGCAGACATCTTCACAAAGCCACTGCCAAGGGACACTTTTGAGTATCTCAGAAGCAAGTTAGGGGTCCTACCCCTATCTTCTACTCACTGACAAAGTTCGGTGAAAGCATCAATTCGATGACTCTATTGAATATTATTTGTGGATTGATGCTGATTTACGCACTTTAGGAGGTTTTCTAAAGGTGTGCAGGAAATAGTAATTGGAGACAAGTTGCTTTGACCGAGACTGAGATAATACATGTGTAACACAACAAGGCAAATCACTTCACAGGGGAAGAAACCATGAATTATCTCTTTTTATTTTTGGCATTGTTGTCAAAGGGGGAGAAGACTAAATGGAGAAGATAACAGAAACCCAATGCCAGGGGGAGAAGACTTCAGGAGAAGGTTCGATCAGCTCAAGGATAACAGGAGAAGACTAAATAACAATCTGAATCCAAATCAGTTGGAACAAATCAAGTTGGTATTACCATTTAATTGTTGGTTTTGCCATCAATGCCAAAGGGGGAGATTGTTGGCATTACAATAGAAAGGAGATTATTGGCATTTCAATAAGGATATTGAGAAGGTTGTTGGAGATTGTTGATATAACTAAAGAAGGATGATTACTGTCTTAATAATATTATTTTGTCATTGATGTCAAGAAATTGATTTTTTGATTCAGTATGATGTTGCCATATCTTGAGAAGTATGTGTTGATGAGTATTAGGAGGTCGATAAGTGACATAGAAAGAATGTGATAATAAAGGGGAGATATAAGTTATTCAATGGGAAACTATTACCGAGTTAGACAATGATGAGATCATGTTGTTTTGATATCTTTGATATCCTACACATGTTGTTGATTATAAGTTTAATACTATATTATGTCATCGAGCAAGGAATCTAGTCGGTAAACCTTAAGGTTATCGATATTGGTTAACGAAGGCAAAATGTCTATCGAGCGAAGTTCAGTATTATCCAAGTAACAACAGAGTTATAATAGATCGCATTGGATGGATAAAAACATTATTTAATGAAGGATGCTGATGAGCTGGAGATGAATAAATGATTGGTTTGTCGCGCAAGAAGTTTGTTAAGAATCTACGGCAATGAAAATACAGGAGGAAGATCCACAACACAGATTGAACCGCAATAACCTAGCATCCTAGGAATGAATGCAAGTTCCAAGGTGAGGTAAAACATTTTCAGATCAAAGGATATATTGAACCTAGTCAAGTTTGATGATCTGATGGCTAAGATTGATCATGGGAAATGTGATCAAGGAGATTAAGCGGTTAGAAATTGTTTATAAATAAGGAATTGTTGATAAACACTACATGCGAGCAAATGTATGCATAGTGATGCTACAAGAATGTTTACCAAGTTTAGAAGCTTGAAGATCTGATTGAAAAACAAATTGAGAAGCCTAGCAAGCCCATCAAGGGATTAGATAAGTCTTATGACAAGATTGTTTTGAGAAAATAAGAATCTACTTTAGCATTTTAGATGTGAAGTTGCAGATATATTTTATTACTGTTGTTTATTTTGTAAGTGACAGGAAATCTCTTAACCGAGTGGACCTAACAGTCTTATTTGTAAACCCTCTAGCAAGGTAACATTCTAAATGAGTGTTTGAAATCCTTTGACAAGGTCACTTCTAACAAAGTGAAAGACTCTAACAAGTCTGAGGGAAATCCCTTAACTAGGTCACATCTAGCAATGTGTTTGTAATCTTTAATAGGATTTTCTTTTAACCGAGCATACTCTAGAAGGGTATATTTTGTTAGTGGGTCTGAAATCCCACAGTGGTTTTTCCCTATTTGGGTTTCCATGTTAAATTTGATGTTATATGTGTTGTGATGTTATCTGTTCATGAGTTTGAATGTTTTACAATTTTGGTTATGTATTCTGAAGTATAAGCTACCAAGGTTGAATCTGTTGAATATATTGAAGATTAAGTTTTTATGATTCACCCCCCCCTCTCATCTTGTTTACTATTAGCATCAGAGCTTTACATCAAGAGTCCTTAGGCGTTTCATGCAAGCATCTCCATTCGAAGAGCATTTCATCATCCAAAAAGTTATCAAGGTATTTATCATTTGCTAAAGCTCTTGAAATTTAACCTGGCATCCTCATCAAATGTTGATACTCCTATGGTAGTTGAAATCAAGAATCACCCATGCCCATAATTCAAGAAACATCCTTAAAAATCACTTTTGGATGATCCTTTGGGGGCATTTTCCAGTTTATGTCATGGTGTTCTTCACATTGAAGATATCAGGGCATATATGCATTGCAATATCGAAGAAATCAGGGATTATGAGATGTCCTGCGTATTCACAGATCACCTTATCACTATCAATCAACTCAAACTGGAATATGCACAATTTAGGAGGAAGGGTTTTACCCAGTTCATGGATTTTCCATCCTTTAACAAAGATGAATGGTTGAGGTACATCCTCAGCCGAATTCATGGGGAATTCTTATGGTTAGATTGGTTGTACAAGATAACTGAAGAAGTAATTAAGAATATCACATGCCTTTACAAAGTCAAAGATGTGTCAGGGTTTCAACAGATATCAAACACAGATGTATGCAAACTCACCAATGCAACATATGATGGAAGATCAATGTGGGTTGATGATATTAGGGATCTTGATGTGAAATTTGCCACAATGGTGATTGGCTATAAGGTTTATCAATCTAACTGATTGAACTCAGTCTCCGGAACTACCATTCACATTTCCTATCAGATGGTGAGAGAAGATGCACATTATGACTTATGCAGTGTGATGCTTAAGGAATTATAGACCAACCTCCGTAAGATCAAGCAAGATAAGAAGAATTCATTCCGGCATGGTTCTCTAATTATATGTTTAACCTTTTAATTTCTGAATATGGTACCCGGTTATGGAAGGATTCAATGGGCATTTGATAGACCGGTTGCAACTCAAATAGCACAAATACTAGACCGATAGGGAGACCAGCAGTAGAAGGCTAACTTGTGAGCATTTTTTGAAACATTTCAAGAAGAGATAAAGAGTAGGGTAAGGATTCCTAAATAAATTGTGAAAAAATATAAGGACACAATCTATTTCATGGTTAATAAGGATGAATGCATGATGGAGGCAATCCAGCCTAGAACAATTTAGATTATGCCAATGGGCTATGAGGTAGATGCGGCCACACTTGATGGATATGCACAAAATCTACTCACAACTCATGTTGATAAAAAGGAAGATAAATTTGGAACTTCACTAGAGAAGGGACTAAAATCCCACCAGGAATAGGTTGCACCCAACATTAAAAAGAAAATGACAAGAGTTGCAGTTGAGCAACTAATTAGTGAAGGTCATGACAAGGTAGAAGTGGAACAAAAAGTTAAAATACTTGAGACCCAGAGAAAAGAAGAACATAAGAAGAAGAGAAAAGAGGAGAGAGAGGAAAAGAAAGTAGCTCAAGCCACACCAAATGTGTTAGTCCTAACTGATGTTGAGAGGGGAGGGGTGAATCAACACTTAATCAAAATTTCACAATTTAACTTTTATCTTAAATCTTCATTCATCTAAGATCCAACAATATACTTAATCACTATGGTAAAATATGCAAGCATGAAAGGTTGACAGTGACACCAAGAAGTTATCTCGTGGAAACCCAATAGGGAGAAAACCACGGTGTGAGTAGGAACTCACAAATTTTGCACTATTCTATAGTACGCCCGATTAAGAGCCATCCCTGTTAGGAGATTGCAAAGACATTGTTAGGTGCCACCCGATTAAGGGATTTTGATCAAGGCCGGTTAGTGCCTTTACCCTATTAAAGGTAGCCTGGTTAGAGGACTTAGAACATTAGCTAAGATGTTACCGGGGTAAGGGATTTTACAGTAGGGACCTATTAAAGTCCACACAGTTAAGGGATTTATGTTGCAGTTGTTAGAAAGCAATAGATGGATGATCTTCTGAATTAGCTACTAATAGCTTGATCAGATCTCAATATGCATTCCACTCAATACACACCAGTTGTGTCTTCTCTGCACAACATCAGTTTCCTTCTTACACCTTCGGCTAATCACTCAACCAGTCACCTCTCCTTCGACACTGCACTCTGCCTATCCTCTGACCTTTAGCTTTGCACTCTGCCAGTCCACTGTCCTTCGACTCTACCCTCAGCCGGTTCTCTATCCTTTGACTTTGCACTCAGTCGGTTCTCTTCCTATCGACTCTACACTGAGTCGATCTACCTCACACACACTCAACTGTGCTAACAACTCTTAGCACTTCCTCTCACTTTTCTCTTCACCTTGGATTGCCTTCAACAAGATTTCCTTGTTTCAAATTTCATGATCAAAACTTTCTAAAAGAGCTCAAGAACTCTTTATACATTTTCTATCGACACCTACAGGCATATCCTCATTCAGATCAATCAAGTATTTCAAAAGATTTCAAATTCAAACTCTCCCGCTCTTTCTTTGCATGCCTTTCAGCAATTTTGCCGAGTGTTCAACCAGTTCTGCCACTGCATCTCCTAAGGATAGAAGCTTCTGAGTCATGTTCAGTCAAATAAATGCGAACCAGAGAATCTACATGTAATCATGCTTGACTACATGATAACTGAAAGTTAACTTTACCAACAAATGATTTGGCATAAACACGAGCTTACCAACTCATTCTTTGCCACCACAACTAAATGGTTGATCACTGCTCTCAGATTTATGGTGACTACCTGTCTTTCTTCTGTCATACCAGTGTACCAGTGTGTAACTACACTTCTTACTTTACCAGTTCATTCTTTGGCTACTGGTTTGTTGTGCTAGTATCATTTCTCTCCCCTATTTGTCAGTGAGTTACTGGTTGGTTGGAGCAAACAAGTTTCCTTGCCTGAGTCACCTTTTGTGACTTCACCACCACCAAAGTGACCAATCTTCCTGAGTGATAGATTGGTTGACTTAATTTATCTTTCCTTGAGCTAAAGTAACCTTTGGTCATTCAATACCAATGTTGTTTCCATTCACTATTGCTTACTGAACAACAACACCACTCTACCTATACCACTTCACCGGTTAGTGTCTTCACCGGTAAGTGTTGGATACCAATGACAAACCTTAGCACATATACCAGTTTTCAAGATAGACCAGTTTTGTCAATGCCAACAATCCAACAATCTCCCCCTTTGGCATTGATGGCAAACACTTCAAACTTTGGCTAAACCGGTATTGAGAGGGGAGGGGTGAATCAGTACATTACCATTTTTTACTAATTGATACTTTAGCTTTAAATATGAACTAATTAACCTTTCACCAATGTACACATTTAGTAAAGAAGATCAAGAATACATGAAAAGATACACAAAGACACACCGAT
This sequence comes from Cryptomeria japonica, assembly GCF_030272615.1. Taxonomy (NCBI): domain Eukaryota; kingdom Viridiplantae; phylum Streptophyta; class Pinopsida; order Cupressales; family Cupressaceae; genus Cryptomeria; species Cryptomeria japonica. The sequence continues at coordinate 403,704,092 of NC_081415.1, read as the reverse complement.
TTATCTCGTGGAAACCCAATAGGGAGAAAACCACGGTTTGAGTAGGAACTCACAAAATTTGTACTCTTCTGGAGTACGCCCGATGAAGATCCATCCCTGTTAGGAGATTACAAAGACACTGGTAAGGTGCCACCTGGTTAACGGATTTTGAACAAGGCCAATTAGTACCTTTACCTTGTTAAAGGTAGCCTGGTTAAATTACTTAGAACATTAGTTAAGATGTTACCCGGTTAAGGGATTTATAAAATGGGACCTGTTAAAGTCCACCTAGTTAAGGGGTTTATATTGCAATCATTTCAAAACAACAGATAAATGATCAGATACATGAAGCTACACATTAACCTGATCAGATCACAATTAGGCATCAGCCTTGGTCTACATTGGTTGTGCCTATCCTTCACTACTCCAACTTCTGCCAGTTTGTTGATACTTGAATCCTGCACTACCTATTCTCTGTCACCTGAGTCACTACTCTATGAAACCCCACTCTACCGGTCTTTTGTCACTCGGCTCTACACACCCTAAAACTCCTTGTGTCCTTATTCACATTAACTTCATTCACCTTAACAACAACCCTCTCAAGAATGAGATATGTGAATTTATATATCCTTAAGTCTCTCGCCAACTTTTCCATCCAAAACATACATTTAAAAATTCCATTGTCAAGCCTTAAAATATGCTTCTAAAATCATGCAGGAATCTCTGTCAATACTATTGAACATGTCGATATGTCCATTGGTTGACTGAGAGAAGACTTTCGATTTAATTGGTTGTAACTAAATGTTACCAGTCTGTCAGTTACCGACTTTTCTGGTGAACCGATCACAACCTTGTCTAGCTGATTTCTTCATGTGAACTAGTTTAGTCTTTGCTTAGCTGGTGGACGTCTTCCTTACCGATCTACTCATCGCTACTTGATCAGCTTACTACTTGCTGGCCTAATACTTGCATGTCTACTGCTTGCCGATATACTTACTGTCTGCTTGTTTACTCACTACCCAGTTTGGTTGATCCCTAAGAATAGGGAAGAGTAAGGAGATGATGTTGCCAACAATGACAACCATATCATTTACCAGTCATACAAAATTGCATCAAAATTCCAACAAACTCCCCCTTTGGCATTGGTGGGAAATTCTACAAACTACTGTGCCTATCCCATGGCCCCTACTCCTGACAAGACTCCATAAAAGCCAAAATTCCCCCTTTTGCCATCAATGGCAGACTATCAAAAATGATTTGTCAAAATAAAGTAAAAATTTCTTTAAAGGTTTCTTGAGCAACTTTTAAAGAAGATTCCCATGAAGATTGAATTTGTTTCATGGTAGTAAAGTTGCCATGTAATACTGCAATGAAGACCTCCATATCGTCAACTGTCTTGCAATCAGGTGCATGAATAAAGTGGTTTGCCTCTTTAATGTTCAGTTGCATGAAGTCTATAATTGGTGCTAAATAGCACTGGAGCTCTAACATGCTAAGACTTCTTTTGTCTTCTTCATCTTTCAACTTTTTGAGTTGATGATTGAGCATTTTGATTTTTCCAGTGAAAGTTGATGTTGAACTACTAAGAGGATCAAATGAGCTTACCAGATCCTGAATCTCCTTTTGAATATGATTTATGTTATCATCCAAATCTTTGATTAAGACAAGAAATTTTGAAGATTTCATCAGGGGTTGACCAACTTGTTGTAGTGTGGTCTTAACCTCTTTTGTTCTGGTTGATAGAGAAACTTTTCCAACTAATATTTGTTCCATTAGGTTATCTCCTCACTTTGTTTCATATTGTCTTATTGCAACCTTCTCCAGATCGGTTTCTTCCGAACTAATTGCTTTGACCAGAGTATTCAATTGATCAATAATAGATGCAGTATCATCAACTACAATGTCCGAGATGAGATCAGAGAGAATTTTTTTGGTAGAGGTGAGGATTCTTGCCTTCTTTTTCTTTTCTCTCAGTTTTACCTTTTCAGCTTGGATTCTTAGTTTTTCTGAGACTTTCATCAACTTTTTAGGGGTCATTTTCTTTATATCTATAATTGAATCACCTTCTTCTTCGTCCTCTATTCCTTCTTCAAATTGTAAGGGCTCAGCTTTTGAGCTAGTTGTTGTGATGATTCTTACCTTTTTCTTTACATTTTCCTTGTCTAAGTCTAATTTTATTTTTACCGGAGGGGTATCCAACACTACGGTGTTATCTTTTATCTTCTCTTCCTCTTTTCCTTCCTCTGATTTCTTCCCTTCCTCTATTTTCTTTTCTTCCTCATTTCCTACCTTTGTTCTCTTCTCTTCCTTTGTCTTCTTTCTTCCTCTTTTCCTTCTTCTATTTTCTTTTCTTCCTCTTTTTCTTTCTCTTTCTTATTTTTTGTCTTTGTTTTCTCTATTCTCTTCTCTTCCTCATTTCCTTCTTGAGAGAGATTAGGATTTGGTGTTGACAATTTTTTGTGAGGTGTATCCTCATAAGGAATATCTTCAACTAACACTTCATCTTGACCTGACAATTTAGTTTTATCAGCTTCCTCTACCGGGGAAGTATGAACCGGTTGTTCAATACCTGTTGTCAGATTGGGGATGTCTGACACAACATCTCCTATGATGTCCTCAACAGAGAACATATTAAATCTTTCAGTGGAGTCTTTAGCTTTTCCTTTATCAAGGACAACTGCCCCCTTTGTCCTATTTAGTTTCTTGTTCAATTTATTCTTCAACCTTCTTTTGTTGGTCCATAATTTCCTACCATAGGGCAATACCTTCAGCGTGCACTTCTCTAATTTCATCTACTGCCACTCTTCTAGTTTTGTTCCTTATCTTGAAATGGTGAATTCATGCTTCAACCACCAGTGAAGCTTGATTAAAATCTAATTCATGTTGCACTTCCATGAGTGCTTTTATTCTGAGCTCTTTTTCAATAGCTAGAGCAGTCTTCCATCTTCCTTCAATTTTATCTAGCAAATCTGATTGAATAATGCCATACAATTCACTGGGAGTTCTACAAAAGGTGTGCAAGTTCCTGATCAAAGCTTCCTCAAGTTTCATCTTGTCTTCATCATTACTAAGAGAATATCTCCTTCCAACACTGGACAAACCTCCAAATTCATTGATGCCATGCACCATCTCATCAATTGTTGGAGCTTTATTCCTTTCACTTCTTCTAACCTCTTTTACTTCCACATCTGACCCAAAGTCACCTTCTTTCTTATCCTCTTTAAGTTTTGGGTCACTCTTTCTCTTTTTGGTGTAAGTTAATCCTACCGGTCTATCTTTGCTTGGTGAAGATACCAGAGTACCTAGATTCTTTTCTTTTGTGTATTTTGCTGGTTTAGTTGCTACAGTGCCCTTTGGTTTTGTTTTTGTCACTTTCTTCTTTTCACCGGTCAGTTATTCATCTTTGGTAGGTGTGACCCTTGCTTACTCACTTGCATCGGTGGAGGTAGTGGAACCTGATGCTTCACCTCCATATTTCTTGTCAAGGGTCTCAATCATTTTCTTTACTTTTCTTTTAATGATAGGCACCTAAAGTTCTTGTTTTATTTTAGAACTTGCCTCTTCATATGTTCCAAACCTCTTTACCTTCAAATTTACTAGTTTAGATAGAAGCATATTGATTTAAATTTTAACCAGATCTGCTACAACCTCATACCCCATAGGTGGAACCCAAAAAGTTTTGGGTTCAACTATTTGGACAATACATCAATTTGTATCTACAAGAAAACAAATGTTGTTCTTGTATTTCTGCACTACTCCAGTTGGAATTCTTTCCCTCTTGTGCATTCTAGATTGGAATTCTTTGAAGTATCCCCACATTGCTTCCCCAAATTTATCTCCTAGATCCCTAATATTTTCACCTATTTGAACCATGATAGGTTTCTCTTGTGACCATACTACATTACCCTTAGTGAGAAAATATTTAAGCAAATAGAAGAATATACATACCAGTAGAGAGCCATATTTGAAGAATTGCTTCTTATCCTTCTTTATTATTTCCATTTTCACCATGAACTGACTTTGAATCATCTTGCATATATCATATGTTTTGTCTTCTTTGATAATCCAATATCTAGCATGGATGGCACCGCTCGACACACTGTTCATCCGACTTGATTGATATACCTTGTAAGCCAACACTGTAGAGGCAAATCTTACTTCAACATCCTTAATATGAGTGATAGTCATTGATCTACTATCACACCGGGATTTGGTTAACCGAGTGACTTCAGTTGATGAAATTTTTCTTAGGGTTAATGCTCCATCGGTTGCATTGAACCCTGCCACTCTTTGAATCATCTACCTATACCACTTCACCGTGTAGTGTCTTCATTGATAAGTGTTGGACATCAATGAAAAACCTTAGCACATATACCGGTTTTCAAGATAGACCAGTTTTTCAATGCCAACAATACAACAATCCCCCCCTTTGGCATTGATGGCAAACACTTCCAACTTTGGCTAATTAGATGCATGCTTCTTCATCTCTGTAACAGTCTAGTCATTTTTCCCTAAGTGAAGACTATCTCCCTCTATCGCTGATATCTACCAATACTCAAACACTCTAAACATACCTCCCCCTTTGATAACAATGCCAAAGAGTCCATTCTAAACACTTACAAGACTACTCCCCCTAACCGGTGTAGTCCACACTCATCAATCTAGTTGTTTTTATTTGAAAAACTTGAAATTATACCAGATTGATGTAGAACCCTATTTGCTTATTATACTGAATGGAAGGGCATGACCCCCAAATTACCTTTGAGATAGTCAAAGGTGTCCTTCTATAGTGGCTTGGTGAATATATCAACCACATGCTCTTTTGTTGGTATGTACTCCAACACCACTTCCTTTTCTTGAACTTGTTCCCTTAGATAGTGATATTTGATGGCCATATGCTTCATTTTGGAGTACATCACCGAGTTCTTAGATATGTCAATGAAATTGGTATTGTGAAAATGAATCACTATCAGTCCAGCCACTTTTTCTTGAATTCCATCCAGCAGTTGCTTGATCCAAACTATCTGTGTGTAGTTAATTACAACAACTACATACTTAGCCTCAACTATAGATTGAGATATGCAGTTTTGTTTCTTACTTGTCCAAGACACAATCCTTTCTCCGAGAGAGAATGCTCCTCCACTGGTGCTCTTCCTATCATCGATGTTTCCAACCCAATTTGAATTAGTGAAGACACTTAAACTAAACTCTCCTTTGTGTGGATACTAGAGACCATACTGATCAGTCCCCTTTAGGTATCTGAATATTCTTTTGACTGCCATCATGTGAGTTTCTTTTGGATTTGTAGAAAATCTAGCAACTAGGCCAACAACTTGTGCTATGTCTAGTCTGCTATGTACTGCATACTGTAATTTACTGATCATGGACTGGTAAAGTGTCTCATTCACTTCTTCAACCTCATCATGTTTAGATAGCTTGCAACCTATAACCATTGGAGTTCCAATAGGTTTACAATATTTCATTCTGAAAGTCTTAAGAATTTCTCTTATGTACTTAGTCTGACTGATAAAGATGCAATTCTTTAATTGAGAGACTTGTAGGCCAATAAAGAACTTAATCTCACCAATCATGGATATCTCAAATTCTTGCTGCATTTGTCTTGCAAAGCTTCTGCTCATCTCATCATCTCCTCCAAAGATGATGTCATCTACAAAGATCTCAGCAATTAGGTGTTTTCCTTCAGCTCCACTCTTCAAATACAGGTTACTATTATCATTGGTTCTTTTGAACCCAATGCTTAGTAGATATGAGTGTAACCTCTCATACCAAGCTCTCGGTGCTTGTTTCAGCCCATACAGAGCCTTTTGCAACTTGCATACATATTCCTCCCATCTTCAGATGCAAACCCTTCTAGTTTCTCTATGTATACTTCTTCCTCTAACACCCCATTTAAGAATGTCGATTTAACATCCATTTGGTATACTTTAAATCTTTTATAAGTAGCATAGGCCAACAAAATTCTAGCCCCTTCCAGTTTGGCTACTAGTGCAAAGGTTTCTCCATAGTCCAATCCCTCTTCTTGAGCATAGCCCTTACAAAACAATCTTGCCTTGTTTCTTATTACCTTACCAGTTTCATCCATCTTATTTCTGAATACCCACTTGGTGCCTATTACATTTTTATTTTCCGGTCTGGGTACTAAAGTCCATGTATCATTTTTCTTTATTTTCTCTAGTTCTTCTTCCATGGCTTTGACCCAGTCATCATCTTTCAAAGCCTCTTTTGCTATTTTGGGCTAAAAAATGGAGAGCATACACTCATTCTCTCTTGCTCTTCTCCTGGTTAGAACTCCTGCATCCTTGTCACTGATGATATCTTCTACAAAGTGATTATTTCTGACATATATGGCCAATACCGGTTCACTCCTTGGAACTTCTTCTACTGATTGTGTAGGTTCTATCTCACAGGCTTCTACATTAGCCGCTTCTTCAGTAGGTTCCATCGATACATTGTACTCAAACCCTTTATAGTCCTCCGGTTCACTCTTACTGTCCTATTCATTTTTCTCAGAGTACTCATCTACTTTGACATTTGCACTTTCCACAATCTTACCGGTCCTTTTGTTTAGACATCGGTATGCCTTGATCTTTGTTGAGTAACCTAAGAAGGTTCCCTCATCACTCTTGGGATCAAATTTTCCAGTGTACTCATCCCTTTTGATGTAGCACCTAGTTCCAAATACTTTGAAATAGAAAACATTACGTGAGTAACCACTCCATAATTCATAAGGAGTTTTGTTTGTCCCCTTCTTTACCTATATCTGGTTGAGAGTGTATACAACAATTCTTATTTCTTCTATCTAGAAGGTATGTGGGATATCATTCTATATCATTAGAGTTTTGGCACAATCAATGAGAGTTCTATTTCTTCTTTCAACAACTCCATACTACTGAGGAGTTCAGGGTGTAGACATTTATCTCATGATTCCCTATTCCTCATAGTAGTTCATGAGCTCTTGAGAGGTGAACTCTCCTCTTGTGTTTGATCTTAGGCACTTCATATTCTTATCGTTTCATCTTTCTACTTGAGCCTTAAACACTTTAAACATGTGAAAAGCTTCTAACTTTTCTTTTAAAAATACAGTCCACATCATTCTTGAGAAGTCATCCACAAATAACATAAAATACTAGTCTCCATAGAAGCTCCTGGTTCTCATGGGACCACATAGGTCTGTGTGAACTAAGTCCAGCACACTTTCAGATGAGAAGGTTTTACTATTGAAGCTGGACTCGGACAACTTCCCTAGTTGACACTCTTTGCACATAGCATGTTCAAGTTTTACTATGTCAGGCATGCCTCTTACAGATTTTGCCTTACTGATTTTAGCTATGCTATCAAAATCAACATGACACAATCTTTTGTGCCATAACTAGTTGTCTTTTACTTTAGCCACTAGACAATTACCTATGGTGGTGTCTAGATGAAATAAATTACCTCTTGACTATTTACCAGTGGCAATTAAACTTGCAGATTTGTCATTTATTCTACATATCCCTTTATTGAACTCTAACTGGTATCCTTTATTGTTAAGCTATGCAATACTTAACAAGCTACACTTTAATCCTTCTACCCAAAAGACATCATCACAAATTGTCTTATCATTCAAGGCTATAGACCCCTTACTTCTTACTGCACATGGGGCATCATTTCCGAATCTCACTGTTCCTCCATTGCAATCCTCCATGCTAAGGAATTTGCTTCTGTCACCAGTCATATGATGAGTGCAGCCACTGTTGATCACCAATTATACACACCAGTTTGTGCTAGAAATAAATGCCATATCTCCTTCTTTTGTGTTTTCCTCTTTGACTACCACAAAGGCAATGCAATCATCATCAGATCTCTCTGATTGTTCATCAGTGACTCCTTCTTTTGCAAGATAACATTCCTTCTTGCTCTTGTCACTGTAATTTCTAAAATTGTCCTTTCTATCTCTATCATTGTCAGGATATCTTGAGGCAATATGACCTATCTTATTACAGGAGAAGCATTTTAAGGGTAATTTACCTTTGTATTTACCTTTACCTCTTGGCAGTCTTCTTGCTAGTAGAGCTTCAATTTCATCTTGCTCTTGTTCCTCAGAAAGCAGATTGTCACTCTCATGGGAATGCTCGGTTTGTGGTAGTAGAGCTACTACCAGTTTCTTTCCTTCTCCTTGTGGGTGCATACATCATGGATGCTTTGAAAGAAGCATCAATCTTTGGTATGATGTTGTCATAATTGCTCAATTCAAAATCAGTCAACTTGCCGATCAATGAGTCAAGAGTTACACTGACTATTCCCAAGGATCTAAGTTCCTGGATAGCAGAGACCCTTATGGCATATTGTGGTAGCAGAGTTCTCAAGATTTTGCTAACCATATCATCCTCCTCGAGTTTTCCTCTTGCACTTTTAATGGAGTTTACTACATCCTTTATCCTCTTACTATACTGCTCTATGTTTTCACTTTCCTGCATTCTCATCTCATCATATTTTCCTCTCAGGCTGTCTACTTTGGCCTTTTGAACATGGGGATCTCCCCCATAGACTGTCTTCAGCTTATTCCATATTTGAAAATCTATTTTCAAATCTTGTACCTCAACAAATTCATTATCTGAAAGTGTGCTAACAATTAGATCCATAGCAGCAATATTATCTTGCCTTTCCTTGATCTGTTCTGGAGTAAGAGTCCCTGTAGGTTCATTGTATTCTGTGATCACATGAATCTAGTAGTGTTCACCTAGGGATTTTAAATAGAGTTTCATTCTTCCACACCATAAGATGTAGTTCTCCTTAGAGAACTTCAGACCCTCCTTACGCATCATCTTTGATCTTTCACTAAACTAATTAAGCTTCTTTTGATTCTAGGGACCTGATGCTCTGATACCAATTGTTAGTCCCAACCGGTGTTGAGAGGGGAGGGGTGAATCAATACAATCAAAATTTCATAGTTTAACTTTTATCTTAAATCTTCATTCATCTAAGATCCAACATTGTGCTTAATCACTGAAGTAAAATATGCAAGCATGAAAGGTTGACAGTGACACCAAGAAGTTATCTCATGGAAACCTAATAGGGAGAAAACCACGACGTGAGTAGGAACTCACAAAATTTGCACTCTTTTGGACTACGCTCAGTTAAGAGATATCCCTGTTAGAAGATTACAAAGACACTATTAGGCTCCACCCGGTTAAGGGATTTTGATCAAGGACGGTTAGTGCCTTTACCGTGTTAAAGGTAGCCTGGCTAGAGGACTTAGAACATTAGCTAAGATGTTACCCAATTAAGGGATTTTACAATAGGGACCTATTAAAGTCCACCCAGTTAAGGGATTTATGTTGCAGTTGTTAGAAAGCAATAGATGAATGATCTGTTGAATTAGCTACTAATAGCTTGATCAGATCTCAATATGCATTCCACTCAATAGATACTGGTTGTGTCTTCTCTACACAACACCAGTTTCCTTCTTACACCTTCGGCTAATTACTCTGTTGGTCACCTCTCCTTCGACACTTCACTCTACCTATCCTCTGACCTTCGGCTCTGCACTCTGCCAGTCCACTATCCTTCATCTCTACCCTCAGCCGGTTCTCTTTCCTTCGGCTCTGGACTCAACCGGTTCTCTACCTATTGACTCTACACTAAGTCGATCTACCTCAGACACACTCAACTGTGCTAGCACCTCTTAGCACTTTCTCTCACTTTGCTCTTCACCTTGGATCGCCTTCAACAAGATTTCCTTGTTTCAAATTTCATGATCAAAACTTTTTGAAAGAGCTCAAGAACTCTTTATACATTTTCTGTTGACACCTACAGACATATCCTCAATTAGATCAATCAAGGATTTCAGAAGATTTCAAATTCAAACTCTCTCACTCTTTCTCTACGCATCTTTCAACAATTTCGCCAAGTGTTCAACTAGTTCTGCCACCGCATCTCCCAAGGATGGAAACTTCTGAGTCATGTTCAGTCAAATAAATACGAACCAGAGAATCCATATGTAATCATGCTTGACTGCATGATAACTGAAATTTAACTTTACCAACAAATGATTTGGCGTAGACACAAGATTACCAACTCATTCTTTGCCACCGCAACTAAATGGCCGATCACTGCTCTAAGATTTATGGTGACTACCTATATTCCTTCTGTCATACTGATGTACCGGTATGTAACTGCACTTCTTACTTTACTAGTTCATTCTTTGTCTACCGGTTTGTTGTGCTAGCATCATGTCTCACCCTTGTTTGCTAGTGAGTTACCGATTGGTTGGATCAAACAAGTTTCCTTGCCTAAGTCACCTTTTGTGACTTCACCACCACCAAAGTGACCGATCTTCATGAGTGATAGATCGGTTGACTTAATTTATCTTTCCTTGAGCTGAAGTAACCTTTTGTCATTCAATACCAATGTTGTTTCCATTCACTATTTCTTACTGAACAACAACACCACTCTACCTATACCACTTCACTGGTTAGTGTCTTCACCAGTAAGTGTTGGACATCAATGACAAACCTTAGCACATATACCGGTTTTCAGGATAGACCGGTTTTGTCAATGCCAACAATCCAAAAAAATGTTTTCCTAGTCATAACTAAACCACCTAAAGAACTAGAAGGACCATCCGATGAGCTTACTAGTCCCAATCCTAAGGAAGAAAGAAAAGAAAACAAAAACTGAAAAGGGAATATGTTGCAGTATCTTCAGATGAGACAAAATCAGATGAAGAATTCAAACAAGCTCTAAAGAAGAAAGGTGTATTTGCAAGAGTTGTCAGAGGACAACCCTCTGCTGATAAAAGAAAGATCAAAGGAAGGAGCCAGAGAAGGAGCAGCCCAAGAAGACTCTCAAGATTATTGTTGTATACAAGTAGAAGCCCAAAGGAGATGATATATCTAAACCGGAAGCAAAGAAGAGAACAGGTAAGCAAAAGAGGTCAGATGCTTAGGAAATCATAGATCAAATTATTAATGATAGAAATCTGAAAAGCATTTCTGTATTTTATGATGAGAAGGATAAGAAATAGTTAGAAGAGGCCATTGATTTATATATTGATTCATTTAGTGGAACATTGATGGAATTGGAGAAAATTTTGCCAAGGAACTGTATGATAGATTAGAAACAAGGAAATTACATGCATAAAATTTGGACATACAAATGAAAGAAATAGAATTAGTTAATCTTTGCCCATCTATCACTCCATAAGAAGTTGCAGATTTAATAAGTGAGGCAATTCTGATAGAATTCAAACCTAAACACTGGATAAACAACTTAATTTTGGAAAAATATGAAGAGATCCAAAAAGAAGCTATAGATATATGGGTAAGAATTCTTTTGAATAAAGGATATGAGCTTAGTCCCAGTTTTGTACAATCAAAGAAAATTCAATTACCAAAGGATAAGGAACCTGAAAAGAATGATGAACACAATGTAAAAACTGATCCATTAATTACTACTCCACTGACTCATGAGTCAAATTTTGACATTGAGGATACTTAGAATGCTCTGGAATCAAATGTATAGGATGTTGAGGAAGAGGATGAAAAAGAAAAAGGTTCATAAGAAAAGGAATTAAGGGAAGCACCAAAAGAGGGTGGTGCACCAAGTGGCAAAGCAATCAATGCACATGAGGTGGAGACTTTAGCAGAAAAGGAATCAACAAATACACCCCTAAAAACCTCTATTGAAGATAAAGGCAAAAGGATAGAGACAGGTTTCCCTTCTAGATTGGAAATTGACACATCTCTAACACAAGCCAAAGGGAAAGTGTCAGGATTTTCCATCAGTTTTGACAAGACTTACCACTTGATGTCACCGATAGAAAAGGTCTTGGCTACTACTGTACTCCAAGCCCATGCAAGTCAGGAGTTAGCTCAAGAAGAATCCAAGGACAGGGAATTGATACAGTCCGCTTTTGATATTTTGAACCGTCCTGTACCAGAATTTCAAGCAGATTAGAGCTCAAGCTCTTCTGGTAAACTACAACAAATAATTGAGTATATTCCTAAATAGTATAATTCTTTAATTAAAATCTCTGCACTTGAGGCCAAAGACAAATTTGTTGAGGCTAGGAAGCAAACATTTTTGCAAATGATATCAACCAGAAGGGAAAAACTTCACACATGTCTATAGTCCATTGATGAAGCCTTAGCAGAAGGAGGTAAAGTATATAAAACTTGTCCAGATTTTTCAAAGCTCAGCGCCTCCCTAGACAAGTAGATTATGGATTGTAAAGGCTAATTAATTCATATTTCACATGCTTACAATCTGGTAGCAAACTTAACAAGTTATCTTGAAGGTCTAGTTTTGGCAGTCATGGATCAAATATTGAAGTTAGAAAAAGAAAGGGACAGTATGATAAGGAGAGCCACAGAGCTCCAGAACTTTATAGATCCTTGGTTAGATAACCTGCTTTGCCACAAAATAGTGTATAACAAATATGCAACAGGAGGATCTCACTGAATCCCAGGATATCGAGTACTATGCTAGTCTCTTGAAAGGGTTCAACTCCATTATAGATTCACTTAAGGAAGGATGGGATACTTACTTTTCATTTTTGAAGACTTTGTATGCAGAGATTTTGAAATATGTATAGGGACCGGTATATATGTGTAATTCACTTGTACATATTTTGTTGTATATATTCACCCAACTTTGTCATTGATGTCAAAGGGGGAGGATTACAACAAAAAATGAATGAATATCACAGGGAGAGAGTACAGATGTAAATAGTTGCATGGATGTACAGGAAAGGGGGATCACACTCAGAGGTAGTATCATTTTTCACATGAGTGTTGCCATCAATGCCAAAGGGGGAGATTGTTGGCAATTGACACTCATCCAATGGTCACCTTTTGAGGTGAATTGCATTTTTAGTTGTCATTGATGGAAACTCATCTTCAAGAGATGATATTTCTTTATCCAGATTCATCACTTTATCATTTTATCTATTTAAGGCCAATCGGTATACACCCTATGGTTTACACTTGTTAACTAGTTATTCTTGGTATCGGTAATTCATATTATGGGACTTGGTAAAGTTATTTGAGGAATTGAAGGAAGCGTGTCAGGTCAACATAAAACAAGATCATCGGGATAATTTGTAATATACTTTGTGATTTGGAAGGAAGCTAACATGTTTATTTTCATTATGAAGGCCGACATGATGAACAAGTTATAAGGGTATATAAGGGAGATCACTTAGCGATGGATTATACACTTTGATATGATGCAATTTGAGATGCAAATGAGTCAGAGATTGATGGTATGTGAATTGATGAGTGAATGTAAGTGTATGTGAGCAGTTGTACGTGCACAATCATAATTGGTAGCAAAACAGAGTATCAGTATCACCCGGTCAGCTAAGGATATCAGAGCTACAAACAGAACTTATCCAGCATGGTTAGATGCATCATTTAAGTTCAATTTTATTATAAATCATTTTGTAATGATCTGTAAGTCAGTGAGACTTCCATATCTGTGTATTTGAGTAGTGAACTCTAGGCAGTAAGCCTGTATGCATGTGCATACCGCTCTATGTAATATTTGTATACCTTGATCAAGTATATAGATATTGTGGGCATTAGTCCCACCATGGTTTTCCCCTTTATAGGGTTTTCCATGTATAGATATTTCTGTTATGGTATTGCCTTATGTGTTGATTTGTTTATGCACTTTAATTTTATATTATGTCATTTGGTTGGTCAAAAATAAGTTCAAAAATTCAATAAATGATAGAACACTGATTCATCCCCCTCTTAGTGTTCTTGGATTCCAACAGTATCATCTCTCCTTGCATGCCCATGCAAACTTGGGTGCAAGAGAAATAGACACATATCCCCAATTTTTTTATTTTTAGTAGAAGGCCTACTTGGGGATTTCATCACCCTCATGTTTGACCTTAAGCACATTTCTTGATGAGCTATATAAATGGGGGAGAGAAATTTTTTTACCCCAAGGAGTGGCTAGTATCATTGAAAGATGAGTTGTAAGACCCTCGATCCTCCAATTCTTGTTTGGTCAGTATTTGGATGATACCCCTTTGATCTCAGGATATTTCACATGAGATCTTTATTTACAGTTGTCCCCCACTACAAAACCTTGTTTTAGTAGCCTAGGGTCCTCTCGTCATTGCTTAGTGTGATGCAAGGGATGTAGATCATACCCCAAAGTTACAATGTACTTCCCTAAGTTGAGATAGGAATCTTTGGGCTTTATCTTGTATGCCTCTCTAGGAGAGAGTTAAGAGAAATATTCTCTAGGTTTGGATCTCTAGCTATGCACTCTTGAAAGAAAGGTGAAATAAAGGTGTCTAACACCATTTTGAGGTATTAGCACTTTCACTATGAGCCCACATTGAGTATACACACAAATCCAATTAATTAGGTTGTGCTTTCTTAAGGGTGTTTTCAATTGTTCCAATTCAATGAAGCCATTGGACTTCTTTTTGGCCTTAGCCTTATACCCTAAAGTTAAAAGTCAAAACAACCATTGTGTTTGTATAGTCTACTATGTATTCTTGCCAAATTTGAAACATTGAATGTTACACTAAATAAAACACAATCAAGTAGAAGACAAAATTGCCAAATCTGATTAAGTTCAAGCAACTACATATCTTGTACTACAATTGACACATTGTGTACCACGTGTGCTAAATCATATAATGCAGCTAAACAATTCTATATCATATTCATTAAATCATGTAATGAAGTTGCGACATCCTGTATTGCTACTGCTAAAATCTACCACACATTTGTCCCATCAGTTTATCCTCTATTAGAACAACCTATGTAGAACACCACAATTGATCAATCATGTATTACAACTAAGATAATATGCGCCACAACTATGAAATTACCTATCACATCCACCTCAATATTGAAAAATTAGGGTTTAAACCAATTTTTTTGTGATTTAGATCATTAGACCTATTATTAGATACCAAACACAGATATCAAAGTCCTGATAGTTCATCCCAACATAACATTATACACCTTGGATTATCCTTGCACACATTTATCCCAGAATAGCAACCTTAGACAAAATTCTCATTTCAACATTCACCCACGATAAAAAAAACTTAAGATATGTAGATAGATATGATCAAACCTTATTTGTTCATGGATTGTCTTGACCTCATGACATTTTCAACATCATCCTATTAATAGTTGGGAATAAAACTCACTAGGCTAGTTTAGGTTCGACTTTAACAACCAACATCTTGATCTTTGTTCCTTTTGAGGTCTTGAAATTCCTTGTTCACTTTAGTAGATTATTGCATTAATTGACATCAAGCATCCCAAAATTCAAGAAAAAAATCCCAAAACAAGCATTTGGAATCATAATACATCTACAAGACCCCTAGCATCTTTAGCATTCATTAGCATAACAATTGATACTCTATAAGTCTTGTATGGCTAATGCATGATCACAACCTAAAAGAAAACAAATGGACCCTACATTTGACCCTACTTTCAATCCTACCAATACAATACACTTTAAGTCATCCTTGGGGTTACATCATGCACCTCAAAGGGTAGCTACCTTTCAACCATATATTGATGAATTTTCCTTGACAAACATTAGAAACAACATAAATCAAGAGGAAATTGAAAATGTGCCGCAAGATTCTAGGGTTCTCAAAGTTATGGAGGCACTCTTGTCCAAATTACCCAATAGATACTTTATGTTTCTAGCATGAAATGGGGCCAAGGTTCCTATTTATTATGATATCTTTGTTGTGCAAGAATATACAGCTAGCATAATGTCCCAAAACATAGGATCCACACACATACCTCCACTACCAAATGACCCCATGTCTTAGCAATTAAACATGATCGTGCCCTTGACAAATATTCAACATTCCATGAAACAAAAAAACATCCCTACATGGACCACATATAGCCTACAATTAACCAATCCACTTTTCAACACACCACCTCTTGACCCAGATGACCCAAATAACAACATTGTGAACCTAAAATACACCAACACAATATAAACCATAACACAAGCCATGACAAAATAATCCCAGCCCAAGACAACAAAAAAAATAACATGCCGCCTCCATATCCTAGGAAAACACAATTAATGCTCCACAACAAAACAACACTCAACCCTCAAACACTCATGCAATATCATTAAACCAAACCTCCAACACTCAACCTTCAAAGACTCATGCAACATTATTAAACCAAACCTTCAATATGAAATCCTCAAACACTCATGTGACACCAACAAACCAAACCTTCAACCAACATGTCCCTACACCATCATGACAAAACACCATTGCTACAAACACCTACAACCAAAACCCTCCATACACACATCATACATACTTCTCCCAATAACACATCTACAAACCCACACTCTACATACACACCTCCACCTAATCCAACATATTCATCTAACTTGACTACCCAACACCTAAATCAACAACACACATTCAACCAAAAAACATAACTACTAAGCCAAAACACACATACATTCAATCAACCATCAATTGAAAACAACACAAACCCTTTGATAGATCCAAATCAACATCAGGATTTCCCTCCTCAAACAAACAAACTTCACATATGAACATCACAAACCAAGATCCTAGAGCATAAATTGTAATATTTATAGCAACAAATGATGAACATATAGGTTAATGGACATAAAAAGACATACATGATGGATGACTTGTCCCTATCCATTTCAAAAAACATTACACATGCCATCTTTCACACCTAACTTTGAAATATCAAAATTTAATAAATACAAGGGAAAGGGAGATCCTAGGGACCCTATCTAAGAATTCTCAACCACTTTCCTTGAGGTTTCTTATAATGATACATATCTTGTGCACCTCTTACCATAGAGTCTTGGTGGGAAATCTATATAATGGATTCACACCTACCACTTGGTATACGAACATGAAAAAAATTAGTAGAGAAATGTATTGCACACTTTTCCTACAACATTGAACATGATGTATTAATGAAAGATCTTTATAACACCAAATAAAAAATAGAGAATTTTTTGCCTCATTATTACAAAGATGGAGAAATAATTCAAGAAAATGTCCATGACACATACCAAAGAAATAACTAGTCCATATATTCATTCAAAATTTGAATTAAGAGATGATGTTTCAACTCCAAGTCCAGTGTTTAAACACATTTGATGACATTATAAAAAAGGAAATATCCATTGAGAAATCCCTAATCACAAAAGGACTCATGAATATTTACACCAAAAATAGTTACCCCAATACAAAAAATGATAAATCAAAATTTGGTCATGCAACACAAATGTTACAAATGATGGTGTTGTATATGTTAAAGTGGTAAAAAGGCTTAGTCCATTATTAGCCTTAAAGGACTTGCAAACACACAAATAATACATCAACCATATTATAATGATCAATCAACAAACATGGCTCAAAATAATTCACAATATGGTACCTCTAGGACCAATAAAAATATACCAAGATAGAAATACACGCCCTTAGGGAACTTACCAAATAAGATTTGGAGAATCTTATATTGTCTAATGCTATTACACTCCCTGCAATAAAAACACTATGAACTGAGATACTTCAAATCATCCTAGTGGAGCAATAATGACTTCTACAAGTATCACAAGATTGAATGACATAAGACCTCTAATTTTTATAAACACAAGAAATTTATTCAATATCCCATTGACCAGGGAGACATAGAGGTTGAGAATCCATCAGGATTCTCAAACACAAATTACATAATTTTTAAATATCCTTTGCAAAATCACAAAAAAGATAAGGCCTCTAGTTTGAGGAACAAACAAGACAACAATTCTAATTAAATTAACATCTCCTATAAATACATAATGAATCATATCCAATAGGATAAAAATCACGTGTCAACCATCAACATACAAGATAAAAATCTTGATATTGTTATCACAACCCATTAATCCAAATTGGCCCTCCAAGGGGCCACTTAAAAGTCACAATGTACAATCCAATACAACCTTTTAGATAATTTAGGAAAAACACTTGCATAGATGTATATCCTTGAGATATTGCATATATCTCCATAGCATAAGACAATCCTTGAAAAAGATTTACACAATTCTTCAATTCCCGCTAATAGAAATGTAAACCAATTTCATGCCATGGTAGGACATCTTGCAACCTCACACCACGCTGCATTCATTGAGAAAGATGTGTCATCACAAACCATACCATAATGATCCTCTCCATCTTAAATTTTTTGTACACAAACAAAAAATCAGATGAGTTTCAATAGATGGAGGAGCAAGCCTCAATATTTGTACCTTGAATTTAGTCAAAACACTAGGATTCTCTGAGGGATGCATAGACAAATCAAATAGAATTATGATAATAGCATATGATGATGTTGAGCATCTATCCAAAGGTGTAATAACACTTCCCATCAAAGTTAGACCAATAGTTTTATTGCAGAAGCACTGGTCTAGTTCTTACCGGTTGAGCAATTTTTACTGAAATTGTTTGAGATCATGGCATTTCTTCTTGTTTCAGTGTTTAGAATTTTGGTTTTGGGTTTATTCCCTTGTGTTCATCATCTTTGTCATGTTCGAGTTTCATGTCTTTTGGATTTAATCCTGGTGACTTATTGATTCTGGTATTGGCGCGGTTGATATGTTCTTACCGATTATTCTGGTAGTGTGTTGAGCGAAGTTGGATTGGATTGCGGTTGATCTTTGTGACTTGTAGATTATTGATTTATGTTTCTTGTGTCTTGTTCGATGTTCCTAGAAAACCACGTGATGTTTTGTGCATTAGAAGTTGTTCTTAATGATTTGAGCCGACATGTTACCGTTGCATGTTTCATGAATCGGTTGGTCTTTGGGCCGACTTGATTAAGTTGTAATTATATGTGGGTGGTATTAATGGAAGCTTGTGAATCATTTGAGAGGGAAGACGTTAGAAGATTGATGAAAAATTTTAGAGATTTAGTGAAGATGTAGATCCGATGAGATTCTGATCCGATGGACTAAGGTCAAAAGGCTAAGGTCCGGATTAGGGTAGAACTAGCAGATTGATTCTGGAGGCCAATCTGATATGTGGAGGATCTGCAGATCTTGTAATAATATTGTAAGCATTATTTATATCCTGGACTACGATCCAACATGTGGCATGTGTAATTCTTTAGACTGTAATAAGATTTAATCATGTTGTTTACCTGTTATGTGTTATGTTATGTTACCGGTTGTTCTTTCTATTGTTACTGGCATCTTGTTATTGGTTACTAGTATATTTTGCATGGTTTATGTGTTATTTTGCAAGGATTGGTTGTCCTTCATTGGATCTCCCTATCTTGACTACACCAAGTGGTATCAGAGGTGGTTTGGAAACTTGTTGTTGGACAGAGCACTGATTATGCACCGGTTGGTTGGAGAGGAAGTTGAGGCAACTTGTGGACTTGTTTAGATTGCTGATCATGAGCTAGAGCAAGGTTTGTAGGTAGACCGCTGATCCTAGAGCTTGAGCTTGAGGTAGTTAGTGGGTGGAGACTTGAACAGATCATTGATTGAGGCAGGCTGTAGTTTGGACCGATAGATCGCCGAGGAGAGGCAACTAGAAGGTGTAGTTACATCATCAAACCTCCTAAGGTAGTTGCAAGTACCTTCTAATAGATAACCGAACCAGTTCAAGTGATGGGACTCACTTTTCAATTAACCCCGAGAGTTTGATGTAGGAGCATCAGTCTAGTTCTTTCTAGTTGAGCAGTTTTCAGTAGAATTGCTTGAGACCATGGCATTTATTCTTGTTTGAGTGTTTAGCATTGTGGTTTTGGGTTTATTTCCTTGTGTTTGTCATCTTTGTCATGTTTGAGTTTCATGGATTTTGGATTTAATCTTGGTGAGTTATCAATTCTGGTATTGGCCCGATTGATATGTTCTTACCGGTTATTCTGCCAGTGTGTTGAATGAAGTTAGATCGGGTTGTGGTTGATCTTCGTGACTTGTGGATCATTGATTTATGTTTCTTGTGTCTTTTCTAATGTTCTTGGAAGACCGCGTGATGTTTTGTGCATTGGAAGTTGTTCTTAATGATTTGAGCTGACATGTTACCATTGCACATTTCATGAACTGGTTGGTCTTTTGGATGACTTGATTAAGTTGTAATTATTTGTTGGTGGTATAAATGGAAGATTGCGAATCATTTGAGAGGGCAAAAGTTAGAAGATCAAAGATAAAGTTTAGAGACCAAGCAAAGATGTAGATCCGACAAGATTCTAATCTGATGGACTAAGGCCAGAAGACTGAGGTCCTGATTAGGGTAGAACCATCAGATTGATTCTAGAGGCCAATCTGATATGTGGAGGATCTGTGGATCTTGTAATTGTGTTGTAAGCATTATTTGTATCCTGGACTGCGATCCAACATGTGGCATGTGTAATTATTTAGACTATTATAAGATTTATTCATACTGTTTACTGGTTATGTGTTTTGTTATGTTACCAATTGTTCTTTTTGTTGTTTCTGGCATCTTGTTACTGGTTACCAGTATATTTTGCATGGTTTATGTGTTAGGCTACAAGGATGGGCTATCCTTCATTTTATCTCCCTACCTTGACTGCACCAAGTGGTATTAGAGTTGGTTTGTGAACCTGTTGCTGGATAGAGTACTGATTGTGCATCAGTTGGTTGGAGAGGAAGTTGAGGAAGCTTGTGGAGTTGTTGAGATCGTCAATCATGAGGCAGAGAAAGGTTTATAGGTAGACCACTGATCCTAGAGCTTGAGCTTGAGGCAGTTAGTGGGTGGAGACTTGAACATATCACCAATTGAGGCAAGCTGCAGTTTGGACCGGCAGATCATTGAGGAGAGGCAACCAAAAGTTGTAGTCAGATCACCAAACCCCCTGAGGTAGTTGCAAGTACCTTCTGATAGATCACCGAACCCAATCAAGTGATGGGACTCACTTTTCAACTAAACCCAAGAGTCTAATGCAGGAGCACCAATCTAGCTCTCACTAGTTGAGCAATTTTCAGTGGAATTGCTTGAGATCATGGCATTTATTCTTGTATGAGTTTTTAGCATTGTGGTTTTGGGTTTATTCCCTTGTCTTTGTCATCTTTGTCATGTTCGAGTTTCATGGCTTTTGGATTTAATCTCGGTGATTTATCAATTCTGGTATTGGCTCGGTTGATATGTTCTTACCGGTTATTCTGGTAGTGTGTTAAGCGAAGTTGGATTGGGTTGCGGTTGATCTTCGTGACTTGCAGATCATTGATTTATGTTTCTTTTATCTTGTCTGATGTTCTTGGAATATTGTGTGATGTTTTGTGCATTAGAAGTTGTTCTTAATGATTTGAGCCAACATGTTACCGTTGTACATTTCATGAATCGGTTGGTCTCTGGGACAACTTGATTAAGTTGTAATTATTTGTGAGCGGTATAAATGAAAGCTTGTGAATCATTTGAGAGGGAAGAAGTTAGAATATCAAAGACAAAGTTTAGAGATCGAGCAAAGATGTAGATCAGGCGAGATTCTAATCCGATGGACTGAGGCCGAAAGGCTGAGGTCTAGATTAGGGTAGAACTGATAGATTGATTCCGGAGGCCGATCTGATATGTGGAGGATCTGTGGATCTTGTAATTATGTTCTAAGCATTATTTGTGTCCTGGACTACAATCCAACATGTGGCATGTGTAATTATTCAGACTGTAATAAGATTTATTCATACTATTTATCGGTTATGTGTTCTTTTATGTTACCAGTTGTTATTTTTGTTGTTTTTGGCATCCTGTTACTGGTTACTAGTATATTTTTCATGGTTTATGTGTTAGGATGCAAGGATGGGCTATCCTTCATTAGATCTCCCTACCTTGACTGGACCAAGTGGTATCAGAGTTTGTTTGTGAAGCTGTTGTTGGATAGAGTACTGATTGTGCACCGTCTAGTCAGAGAGGAAGTTGAGGCAACTTGTGGACTTGTTTAGATTGTCAATCATGAGGTAGAGCAAGGTTTGTAGGTAGACCGCCAATCCTAGAGCTTGATCTTGATGTAGTTAGTGAGTGGAGACTTGAACATATCGCTGATTGAGGCAGGCTGCAGTTTGGATTGGTAGATCATTGAGGAGAGGCAACCAGAAGTTGTAGTCAGATCATCGAACCCCCTGAGGTATTTGCAAGTACCTTCTAATAGATCACCAAACCCAATCAAGTGATGGGACCCACTTTTCAATTAATCCTGAGAGTCTGATGCAGGAGCATCGATCTAGTTTTTACTGGTTGAGCAGTTTTCAATGAAATTGCTTTAGATCGTGGAATTTCTTCTTTTTTGAGTGTTTAGCATTGTGGTTTTGGGTTTATTCCCTTGTGTTTGTCATCTTTGTCGTGTTCAATTTTCATGGCTTTTGGATTTAATCCCAGTGAGTTATCAATTCTGGTATTGGCTTGGTTGATATGTTCTTACCGGTTATTCTGGCAATGTGTTGAGCGAAGTTGGATTGAGTTGCGGTTGATCTCCGGGACTTGCAGATTGATTTATGTTTTTTGTGTCTTATTCGATGCTCCTGAAAGACCGCGTGATGTTTTGTGCATTGGAAGTTGTTCTTAATGATTTGAGCTGACATGTTACATTTGGACATTTCATGAACTAGTTGGTGTTTTGGCAGTCTTGATTAAGTTATAATTATTTGCGGGCGGTATAAATGGAAGCTTGCAAATAATTTGAGAGGGCATAAGTTAGAAGATCAAAGACAAAGCTTAGAGATCGAGAGAAGATGTAGATCCACCAAGATTTTGATCTAGTGGACTGAGGCCAGAAGGGTGAGGTCCAGATTAGGGTAGAACTGACAAATTGATTCCAGAGGCCGATCTGATATGTGGAGGATCTGTGGATCTTCTAATTGTGTTGTAAGCATATTTGTATCTTGGATTGCGATCTAGCATTTGGCATGTGTAATTCTTCAGACTGTAATAATATTTATTCATATTGTTTACCGGTTATGTGTTATGTTATGTTACCAGTTGTTCTTTCTGTTGTTTCAGGCATCTTGTTACCGGTTATCGGTATATTTTTCATGGTTTATGTGTTAGGCTGCAAGGATGGGTTGTCCTTCATTAGATATCCCTACCTTGACTGCACCAAGTTTAGGACACATAATGCCAAGTCTTGTACCTTGATCTTGGATAGAACCTCCTCCTCAACTAACCATGGATTCATGTCATGAAAGATGCTCCTTCCACATATCATCAATGCATCAAATTTTCCTACAATGGCATAGGGATCACTATATCAAGTGACCTCGATCCCTTCCAGTATTCCAATAACTTAAAAGGGATTCTTGAATGTCTCATACCAATCAACCAAGCAACCTCATCCTCTATTCCATCTTACATTGATCTCATCACTATCAAAGTCTACTAATACATCTCCCTCTAATATGGGGTCAAGGTTCAAATCTAAGACCAAGGTTGTAGTGAGTACATTAATAAAGAATCTTTTTTCATTGGCAAGTTGCCAACCTTTCCCAAATCCTATAGCAAGTTGTCCAATCTAGAAGAACAAAAAAGTCACCATATAGTACCAACCTCCCACCACATTGCCAAGTGGGGTGAACTTAATAAGGAATCCATAGAGGAAGACGTTTCCACCTATATTTATAAGGATGAAGAAGATTTATTACTGGTTAAGTTACCTATTGAGTAGTATGGTAAGGGATTCACTATTATGTAATAAAAGGGATATGATGACCACAATGGCTGGCCTATGGGAATAAAAAAAGGAATCAAGGAGCCCATGCAACCTCTACATTTTCCAAAGAATAAACTTCTTGGGTTTACACGACTAAAATTGGGTTCTCCTAGTACTAAGTTACTTTTGAATAAATACTTTAACGCTTGTAATTGTATCAAGACATTTAATGATGATATTGACTCAAACTCCTATGAAAATAAATATATTGATGGTTATGCCTAGATTGAAACCTTTTGGTACCCTACTAATTCCTCAATATTTACCTTAGATGCCTTATCCATATACTTTTCTAATACTACTAATAATATTTCCCTAGTTTACCTTCAACTCGTCGATGGGCACCAACAAGGACCTTTGAACTTGGATATCTTTTTAAATGATGAGTCTATTACTAATTTTATGAAAATTCAAATGAGATTTACCCTTGAGTGATCACAAAGCTAGTTTTTCCATGAAATCTTAACAATACAACTTACTTTGGAGAGTCCATTCCACCTTCTAGTTGTAAAAGTGAAAAGATAAAAAATTAAAAAGGTCTTCAAGTGAAAATCAAAAGGAACCTTCTAACTATGAAATGTGAAAATAAAGGATGCATTCAAGGGTGAAAACCTCTTTTAGGTGCTTGAGGATGGAAGGATGGATGTACTCTCAAAAAATTAAGAAATATCTCCACTCTTAGAAAATAAATCACTAGAGGTCAACCTTGGTACATAAGAGAATCAAAAGATTGTCCACTTTTTTGTATCTCCAATAAAAATAGGAAGATTACATTTTACTAGATTCTTCAAAGAGATTCAAATTGATTTTACCTAGTCCTATGCCAACATGCCTAGACTAGACCATGAACTAGGCCTACATCATCTACCTCTCTATCTTGGAGCGAAACCTATCAAACAAAATTTTAAAAAATGCATCCACATATTTCTCTCTCAGTAAAGGTTGAACTAAAGGAACTATTGGGTGTTGATTTTATCCAGCCTATTGATTATGCAAAATGGATCTCCAACTTAGTCTCAATCACTAAGACAACTGGGGGCATTATAATTTGCAAAGATTTTACAAAATTAAATAAGGCATGTCCAAAAGATGACTTCCCTCTACCAAATACTAACATGATTTTATCTTTGACAGTTAGTTATGAGATGTTGAGATTATTGGAAACATGAGTATGTGTTGTCATTGATGTCACACTTGTGTGTATTGATGACTGTAGCATCGTAAAATGCATACCTTTAATTAGGGTGTCCAATTTTATAGTCTCCTAGCACTCATTTTAGTATTTCCCATTCCTCTATGCATTATGGAACCTTTATTGTAATGAATCAATATTTAATTTAATATTATGGGTTTTATTCCACTTTATTACATCATCACACTATTATTTGGGCCCTAAAATCTAGGTGTGCCCTTTATCTTTTATTATCCTAATTTATCCTTATTCTACCCCAATTTCAACTTCCAAAACATATTTCACATATCTATACATCATGTTTTAAGCCACCAAGATAGAATTAGCATTAGAATCTTATTATCTTGCATCCCTAAAATTTAAAAAAAAAAGGTTGTCAGGACTAGGTCGCTTCACACTACTTGGTCCTATGCTTTTTGCCCTGAATTTTGGGAGGATAATAAGGTGGTCCTACCCTATTAAAATCTATCTGTGTGTAAAAATAAACTAAATCTAGGTCACCCTTAAGGTGATTTTAATTATGAAATCCCTATATAAGGCACCCTCCTCAATTCATTTTCAACATCTTATCTCATGCTAGCATTATCATCCAATTCAAGAGCAATTATTCTTCCTCAAAAGAAGATCTAGTTCAAAGAGAAACAAACTACATCAAAACATATTCATATTATGTTTTATTTATAATTTCATGATGGATTTTATGTGATTTATCATGTTATTGGATCAACCTATTGATGACTTATCCTAAGAGTATTGCATCACCTATTGAAGGTCTAATCACTTACAATCAAGTATTTCCATTTTAGATCTAGCCTTGCCCTCAAAAGGCAAGTTTTCCAATTCAATTCAATTTCAATTTCAATTTCAACCAGTGTTAATTCCAAACCCAAGGTATGACCTGTGCAAGCCCTTATCCGCATCACCCTTTCTCTCCTCTTGTGTGTAGGTATAGATCACCGATGGAGAAATCGAGTTTAGGGGACCTTCAACAAATTGATACAAACCCATTCTAAGAAATTGGAACCAGTTTTATAGAACTAGGGTTCTTGGGGTGCCCCTATCCAAACCAGGGCACTTGGGGTGCCCCTGTCCTTAGGGTTTCCCTCTAGATTTTGCAAGAAACTCTGTCTTAGTCTTAGAAAATAGATTTCTAGAAACTAGCTATAGGGCAAAAGACGAGGGCATTTTTGGTGTCCCGATCCCACAAATTTAGCTCTAAATTGCAGGTATTGTTGCACAGTCAAATTTAATATCCATTTTTGTGTCTTTCATAGAATATTTGTTTGTTTATTAGTCAATTACAAGAACATAAGTTTTTATTTACTTCATAGTTTAGTAATAGTTTTACATTGCTTCAACATATCTCCATAGTTCATTCATTTTCTAAAGTAGCAAAGGAATATAAATGCTTGAAGTGTCATTTGACTCTCTTCTATAAGAGTTAATAAAATATGATCACTCCTTTAGGTAATTGCGTATTCTAATGTTTGTATGAAAGTGGACCTTGGTTTTAGTCCCACCCGATTCTATTTTCATTCATTACATTTTGTTGAACCCAACGCTTGTTATATTGGCACATCTTCTAACTTTAATATTGTATAATTTCATTGCATATATTGAGTGAACATTTCTTTGGTTACATGTAACACCCCTCTAACTCTAGTATGGATAAGGGGTTATTATGATATTCTAACTTTACTCAAATATTATAAAGTAAGTATAATTGATATTAAAATGCTAATAAATGAAATTAGAAATACATGTTAGATCCAACTGATCTCTATGATGATGATGTATGTTAGATTTGTAAGTTTATTAAATAATTAAGTTGACCCCATTCAAGGAGTAGTTATATGTTCATAGTTGTAGTGGATTAATATTGATAATGTTATCAATATAGCTAATAAATTGAGAGTAGTAGTGTTATGTTTATATGAATATTGAGATGGAAATGGGTGATATCAAATCACTCAAATATATGAGAGGCATGTGATGTTAAATTCCCTTTCTGTGGATTTTAATTACTTTGACTATTCATATATATGTGCGAGAAAATTTTGTTGATGTGTGGATGTTTTATTGACTACAAGTATAGAGCATCAACTCCACTTGGCTTCACAAGTATGAGCATTCTCATATCGCCAATGGTGGTTAATAGGAGATGACACATTGGCCAATTTCCTTAGCCTCATTTGTTGCACTTAGTTGAGTGTGATTCGTCCTCTTTAGACTTGTGTTTTATTATGGCAATCATATTTGGTAATGTTCGGTAACCCTGACACTTTGTGAAAGCTATGTAAAGGGTGTCCTGTGTTCTTATGCATTTGTTTGAATTTTCTACTTATATTAGTTAATTACTTAAATAGTGATTTTTGTGATTTAATTCTTATTTAATGGTTATTTATGATTAATTTTCATAGAATATTATATTATTTTTGCATGATGAAATAATGTCTAGATGAATGTTTAGGGGTTCTGAGATCAATCGAGCTTGAAAAGGGAAAAAGCATCAATTTAAATTGCAATTTAATAAAAAATGAATTTTATAGTGTAAATTCTTAACAAATAATTAAAAAGAGATTATTGTATATTTAAAAGAGCTTTATAGGACATATTTGTTCTCATTATGATAGGCATTACATAATTAGAGTAATTTGGGCCATTTGGGATTTGAGAAATGCATTTTAATTAACTATTTATTTGATTATTTCATAAAGTAAAAAGTGATGTTCTTTTAAAAGAGAAATAACGTGCAATTTGATACTTAGCCAATTTTTGAGAGGAAAAGCCCTCTCTTTGCTTGATTTTTCAAAATTGGAGATTTGATTGGATTTTGGATGGATTCTTGTGAGATTGGATGTATTGGATTAGGAATTTGAAGAGCTTCAAGATGTCCAAGTGTAATGCCCCGCCAAGAAACCCAAAAGGATCACACTAAAACAAAGGAATAAAAGCGGAAATAATTTTTGTTTTAAACATAACATATAATTAAGGTGCATTAAGTTAACATTGCACTGGTTAAACATAGAAGCAGAAGACTTATCCAAATCCTAAAGTGTTCCCAACGAAGATTACTTAAGAAAGAAATTGAAAGATTAAGGTTCACTTAACCACTAATGATGCATGTCAACTAACCCTAATACATTGCAATGATATCCATTTAAAGAACCGAATTAGACATGCTTCAATTACATACTAAAGATTGCATACATCTAGTTAATTACAATAAAACATTCAATAACCTCATTATTACTGTATACACCTAAAAATGGTCTAAAGATAATTAATTAAATAAGAAATTATTTAATTAATCCCCCTTCCTAATTTAATTAAATTCATTAGGCAATTTGATTAAATTCTCCCTTTCATGTACTTATTAATAAATCTAAGAATTTATTTAATAGGTTCATTTCCATAGTCCCCTTTGATTAATTAATTCAAATTAATTGATCCTCCCCCCACTTCAATCAATTCTTCTAATCCTCTAATTAATTAAAACAAATCAATTTATGAGTTGTTGAGAATTAATTAGTCTTTTCCTGTTATTTAAATTTTTAAATTCAAATTACCCACATGTCTCCTAACTTCTAACCACTTAACCTAACCATCCCTCTAACCTAACCCATTCCACCTAACCTTGGGTTTAACTAACCCTAATCTATCTTGCACATCCTAACCTCCTATGGTGTGGATATTTTCTTCTTGAGACACATGGCACTTTAGCCACATGTCTCCTCTCTTGGACACTTGCCCTTTTATCAGCAAAGCTCCTTGACACTTGTCACCACAGAGATGACAAGTGTCTCTTCCTCCAACCTCTTCTCCAACCTCCTCCAATTTCACCCTTGATATCTTCAGACTCAATCTTGACCGTTGATTCCTACCACCTCACCCCTAGCCTTGGAAATCCTATAAATATCCTCCATTTTGGAGCAATAAGGATCCCATCTCATTTCATCTTATGCATTGTCACTATAGGCAATCATTTGAGCATTGTTGTTTTAAGAAATTGCATCTTAGATTTAATTTAATTTGATCATTTTCTAGCTTAATTGCATCATCATCATAGCTTAATCATGCATATCATTAGCTTAATTAGTCTCTTGGATCAATCTAGCATAACCAATCTCATCTTTTCATATCATTATCATTTCAAATCCTCCATCTAGGTGTAGTCAAGTCACTGGGATTGCTTATCCAAATCTAAGAGCAAATCCATACTAGCATCTCTTAGGAGGTGATAGGTCTCTTTGTCATGGTTCATCTTTGTTTGCTTATTATTTTCTAACCATGCTTGTAATGATCTATTGAGTGTTTGTGTTGTAGCTATAGGTATCACACTTCACAAGAACGACATTTTGGCACCCACCGTGGGGCCGAAAATCTCATTTTTGGCCTCTCAAGCATCATCAAATCTTCATTTCTGGCCGGGTTTGAATCAGAATCTCGTACAAGTTCCTTTTCAGCCTCGTATGAGCTCCTTTGTGCACCTAGACCATAATTCTTTCTTACTTGTATGTGTAGGATTTGAGAAATACAAATCCACAGAACCCAAAGAAACTTGCATGCAAGAAACCTGTCACAGAGAAAGAGAGAGAACGAATACAAGGGTTTTGGCTCTGACAAAGTGAAAAGATTTATTATCAGAGAAAAATGAATCAAGAAGAATGACAATAATACAAGAGATCAATCCTTATAAAGGAGATCAACACCAAAAGGAAAACCTAACCCTAAGGTGAGAGTATTTAATAATTAAATATTAATTATTAAATGACTAATATGCATAAAGTGAAATCTTAAGAGGAGAGTAAAGTTAATTAATTACTTTACTCTAACACCCCCCCTTAAGATGAGATACAATGCAGCTACAAACAATGCAGAAGAAAGCAAAGGAACTACAATGCAAAAGAGGGTCTCAACAACAAGGCCTGATTAGGTACCCGAATACAAGAAAATCTCTATAAAGCGGAGTAAAGGAGAAAACCCAGTGGGAAAAAACTCCTCTCCAAAAAGAGATAAAGAATCATGCTAAAAAGAAAACATGAAGGAAGGAAGGCCTCACTGAGACCCCTCAAGGACAACTTCCTTCACCCCAAGCATGGAGCGCAACTGAAGATAGTGCAGAGATGCCAAAGGTTTAGTGAAGATGTCTGCAACCTACTCCTCTGTAGGAATGTACTCCAAAATGAGAGAACCATCATGAATCAACTACTTGATGAAGTGCATGTGGATTTCAATGTGCTTTGTCCGTTGATGCTCCACTGGGTTGTGAGAAATGTGAATGGCACTCTGATTGTCACACCAAAGAATAGTGGGACAATCTGGAGGAAACCCAAACTTTGTCATCAACTGCCGAAGCCATAAAACCTCCTGATTGGCTAACACTGCTGCTCGGTACTCAGCCTCTGTAGATGATAATGTAATAGCAGACTGCTTCTTGCAAGACCATGTGATAGGACTAGAACCAAGGCAAAAAACAAAGCCAAAAGTAGACTTCCGATCATTGACATCACCAGCCCAATCAGAGTCAGTGAAGCCAATGATGTGAGGGGATCCTGAAGTGTAGTGAATGCCATAATGAGTGGTGCCCCAAATGTACCTCAAAATACATTTGGCCGCTTGCCAATGGCTCTCATGAGGATCGTGGGAGAACCGAGAGACAAGGCCAACCACAAAGGAAAGATCAGGACAAGAATGTGTTAGGTACAACAAACTGCCAACCAACTGCCTATATAAAGTGGGGTCTACTAAAAGGGTAGAGCAAGTGGAAGACAAAACAACACCTAACTAAAATGGAGTGGGGGCAGACTTGCAATCAAGCATGCCAAATCGCTGAAGCATATCAAGAGCATACTTCTCCTGAAATATGGAAATCCCATCCGAAGACTGAATAACCTGTAGACCCAGAAAGAAGTGCAAGAGACCAAGATCTATCATCTCAAACTGCTCCATCAAAGCTCTCTGAACATTCTGAATCATGGAGGATGAGCTACCTATAAGGATGAGATCATCTACATATAGCACAAGAATCAAAAGATCACCCTCCTGACGCTAAATATACACTATGTGATCGGAATGATAGCGTGTGAAGTGAGAGGAAAGCAAGAAAGGGTCCATCTTCTCATACCAAGCCCTGGGGGCTTGTTTGAGACCATACAATGAACGTCGAAGTCTACAAACCAAAGAAGTGTCCTGCACAAATCCCTGAGGCTGCTCCATATAGATCTCCTCATGTAGGTCTCCATGCAAGAAGGAACTCTTCACATCCATCTGAAACACTGTCCATCCCTGTGAAGCTGCAAGTGAAAGTACCAGGTGTATAGAATTCATTTTGGTGACAGGAGCAAAGGTCTCAGAGTAGTCAATACTCTCTACCTGAGAAAACCCCTTCCCAACAAGACGGGCCTTATACTTATCAATAGAACCATCTGCAGCATACTTGGTACGATACACCCTCTTGCACCGAACCAAATTTCTTCCCTTAGGAAGAGGACAAAGATCCCAAGTATGATTCTTCATCAAAGAAGAATACTCCTCATCCATGGCCCTATCCCACTCAAGGTGTCCTATTGCCTCTGAAAAATTTTGAGGATCAGCTAAAATGGCATGACTCAAAAGACTAGAACCAGATGTCTGAGCACAAGTGCGACGAGTATCTGAAGGATCACCTGCCAAAGAACCAGCTGCATCAACAGTGTCACGGGCCCACCTCGGCAAAGATGGAGCAACTGGTGGTGGTGGAGATGGTGGATCATCATCTACATCATCCTCAAGAGAGAAGTAATCCTCAAGAGATGAAGAGGAAGGAGTAGGAAATGAGGGAGAAGCTGGTGATGGAGAATCCATTTGAGGATAGCACTCATCAAACTGGACATCCCGCCGAAACAAGACCTCTCTAGAATCAAGATCAAACAACCTGTATGCCTTAACATCCTCACAATAGACAACAAATATGAGTGGTCGGCTCTTCCTCTCCATGGCTTTCTGCTGAGCATCAGGAATAAATGCCCAAGCCTCACTACCAAAAACTCAGAATGTAGAAACATCAGGCTTGACATGGGTCCAAGCCTCCTTAGGAGTCATATGTCGCAATGCCTTATGAGGCATCCGATTCTGAATATAATTGGCACAATTGACTGCCTCAACCCAAAATGAAGAACTCATAGCTCGAGACTGTATCATACAATTTGCCATCTCCCATAAGGTTCTGTTCTTTCTCTCAGCAACACCATTCTGCTAAGGGGTGTAAGGAATGGTAAATTGATGCTGTAAACCATGCTTAGTGCAAAAATCTCTGAAAGCCTGATTAACATACTCCCCCCCATTATCTGTGCGTATCCTCCTGATAGAAAGTCCAGATTGCTTCTCCACAAATGTCTTAAAAATCCTGAATGAGTCAAAGACATCAGAATTGTACTTAAGAAAGTACACCCATGTACGTCTGGAGAAGTCATCAATAAAAGTGAGCACATAACGGGCCCCTGAAAAGGAAGGAGTCGGAAAGGACATAAGATCACTGTGTACCAACTCTAGGGCTGCCCTAGCACGAGAGGCTCGACCCTTGAGAAAAGGATCTCGATGATGTTTGCCAAGGACACAACCACGACATACACCATCGGTACAAGAAATCTATGGAAGCCCAATCACAAGTGCCTGTGTACTCATCTGCTGTAGATATCTGTAATTGACATGGCCAAAACGCTCATGCCAAAGCCTGCTCACTGAATCTGCATGTGCTATAAGAGAGGAACCAACAGTGTCTGAACTCTCAAAGCCATCAAAACTATATATGTGAGATGCAGAATCCACACTCCCAGTAGCCACAACCAAGTCAGGATCATGAAGATCTCGAATAAACACATCATGAGGTGAGAACTCAACTGTCTTACCAGAGCCAGAGTGACAAATCTGATAAACAGATAGAAGGTTTGTCGAAATGTCAGGAACCAAAAGCACATCCTGAAGACAACCACCATCCAATGAAATAGTACCAGAACCCTAAATGAAAAGTTGTGCTGAGTCACCAACTGCAATATGTCTAGTGCTTGTAGGGGCAAGAGCGGTGACCAAATCCTCTATGTGTGTCATATGGTGAGAGGTACCAAAATCTAGAATCCATGTGGATGCTGAGGACAATGCTCGTGCAGAAAGAGCATGACCTTTCCCTGTGGGCTATGAAGGAGGCTGAGGTGCACTGATATTATGCTATTGCATGGCTTCCTCCAAAGCCTCTAAACGTTTCCAACACTTGGAAACGGGATGTCCTTCCTTGCCACAAAAACTGCAAGGATCACCAGATTTCTTCTTAGTCTTGGAGGAAGACTCACCAAACTTTGAAGATTTGCCCTGTTTAGAATTGGACTGTGGTTTTGAATCAAACTTAGGTGGTGGCTTGGAGGGATTCTCACTAGCCTCTGAATCTTTCTTAGGCTTCGATTTTTGCTTCTGTTTTCCTCTAGAGGACTGGGCTACCAATGCTTGGTTCTGTGAATTGAAAAGTAAATCCAACTGCTTAAGTTTAGCTTGCTCACGAGTTAGACGATCACAAAATACCTCAAAAGAAGGCATGACATGTCGATCACCCAAGGCATCCATGGTGGAATAGAAGGTCCAAGAGAAGATCTGAAATGGACCCCGAAGCTTGGAGAGGATCAGGAAAATGCACTCTGTATCAGTCTTAGTCTTACCACAACCCTGCAAGATAGATCTTTACTATTTGAACTTCATCAGAAAGTCCTCAATAGAGGGAAACGAATCAGGTACCAAGGAAGTTAACTCTGCCTCAAGCTGCAAAGCTTTGAACTTGTTGACAGTACCAAAAATTCCATCAAACTTGGTCCAAATGGCTCGAGGAGTGAGACAACCCTCAAGATGAAACTGGAGACTGTCAAAAATGTGTAAAGCTATCAATCCAATAGCCTGATCCATATTGTTCCTGTGCTGCATAACCTCAAAAGGATGTGTCAACTGAGGCTGAACCTCATCCAAACAGGACCATAACCCTCGAGACTGGAGAAGAGTCATCATGCGACCCTTCCAAGTGTGGTAATTATGCGGTGTGAGAGAGTCAATAGGTCTGTTGGCCATCCTGTGAACTGTGCCTCAACTGCTCTGTATTTTTTTAATTTTATTAAGTGGTCTTTCATAACTAGACAAAAGATGCAGAAGGGGTTTAATTGTTTTGTTTTGGTGTTTGTAGATTCTAGTTTTTTGATATAAATAACAGAAAGCAAGAAAAAACACCCCCCCACAATGCAAAAAATTAATCCCCAGTACAAACTGAAAGCTTGAAAATGATAGAAAGCAATAACGGGTTGAGACAAAATTTTGAGCACTTGAAGAATTTACTGATGAAATAGACTATAGATCTGGAAAGAGAACAGAACCACCTTTCCAATGCCTATTCACTTTCGAAAAACGAAGCAAAAATGAGCAAGTTATGCCCCTCGGAGTGCAAAAAGGCTCATCAGACTTTGACTGCAAAAAAATGCAATCAAACTGGAGAAATATGAAAAAAATTCCTACACCATTAGAATGAGCTCAGAGTCAGCTTTCCAATGCCTATTTGTTTTTGAAAAATGGAGATCGGACGCCCAATTAATGCTCGATTTTGTAAAACAGCTCCAAAAAGGCCCAGATGGGCTCTTATAGCCCTCAAGGGCTTAAAAAAAGGAGGCCCCTGGTCCTCTGAGCGACCAGGAGCTGGCGCAAGGGGCTGGTGGCATGGGGGCGGCGCTGCTTGTTTCGGTAGAGGGCAGTGGTCGCCGGGCTGCTCACTGACGACGTGCATGGTTTTAAAAAACTGCGCTTTGTTTTTTAATTTTTTTTTTTTTTTTTTGAATGTGCATCGAACTGTGTGCCCTGGGGCCGTCCGGCCTTGGGGCAAATTTTTTTTGCCTTCTGGAGCAACTGTGTCCAAATCGGATGAATTTTATATGAAAATAGGGGTTTTGGGGTGCTACGAGCTCAACGGTGAGGTCCGTTTGGGCTCAAATTGCACCGAAAAAAAATACCCCTATTCCAAAATAAAAAACAGAAGACAAACACAGATCTAATGCAACGAAAACCTAGATCTCAAAATCTTTCAAAAGTCTGAACAAGCTACAACAGATATGGCTCTAATACCATGTAGGATTCGATAAATACAAATCCACAGAACCCAAAGAAACCTGCATGCAAGAAACCTGTCACAGAGAAAGAGAGAGAACGAATACAAGGGTTTTGGCTCTGACAAAGTGAAAAGATTTATTATCAGAGAAAAATGAATCAAGAAGAATGACAATAATACAAGAGATCAATCCTTATAAAGGAGATCAACATCGAAAGGAAAACCTAACCCTAAGGTGAGAGCATTTAATAATTAAATATTAATTATTAAATGACTAATATGCATAAAGTGAAATCTTAAGAGGAGAGTAAAGTTAATTAATTACTTTACTCTAACAGTATGAGCTTTTAAGGATACCGAATTATCGTACAAACTCCATTTTGTACTCGTACGGTCACAAAAAGACACTCGTATGATCAAGTAAATAGTGTCGTACGAAATTCTTCTTCTGTGTTTTCAAATCAGATTGCATTTTAGGGTTTTCATGCTTCAATTTAATTATTACTAATGCTAACCCTGGTCTGATTATGAGTTTTTCGGCAACCTAACTGGTTTTTGCAAGATGAATTGTCGAAGATTACGCTTGTCAAAGATTCATTTCATCCAAACATCATGACTACTAATGCATCTATTTTGCAGGTTGCCTAGGATGACTCAACCAAACTTTATGTCTTCTTTAAATTTTCTAGGCACACTTGATTTTGCTAATGGAAATGAACAATCGTGTATTATGTGTTTTGATGATAGGTGAGTATTCTCTCACCTTTCTTAGGTGATTAGAAGCCAGACTCATCCTTTGCTTTCATTAGTGTATATCTTTAGCGGGCCTGCCCTCCCAAGGAGCTAATAACTCTAAGCCATTAAGCTTAGTGAGAGGGGAACGACCCAAGTGGGAACGAGTAACACAAAGTACTCCAACCCACTATAAAATAAATGTGATTTGATAAAAATCAAGTCAACGACAATGCTCAATAATAGCTCTCCTTCGTACCTTCGGTTATATCAAACCTTGGTTTTCAAGGCTTGGAGACCTATTAATTGAGTTTATACCCCGACACGTAGAACAGATCCCTTACTAGTTCCGATTAAATTAGAAGCTACCTGATTCACCTCCGAAAGGGGGATAATCTTTGTGCAAGAGAGATAGTAACTCTCCCAAGACACTTGCCATATCGTGCCCCCATTAGCATTTGGAGTCGGATAATACGGTGTTGAGAATCCATTGCATGAGACTCAGTGGCTGTATTTTGATTAGCTATTGGGTATGTACCTAAGTTTGCAAGCAAAGGTTTTCTCTCTTAGCCAACTACCTTAGGTAGCATATTGTGCTTGAGGTCACTTATCATATCACGTGTTTGTTGTGTCTTCATCCCTAAAATAAAAAATTAGACATTTAAAACTGAAAAACATAAGCAAAACATCAAACTTCAGTGATAAAAAATCTATCCAAACAACATTTTTTACCTCTATTTTGTCTTGAGTTGTATGAGCTTATGTTTTGTCATATGAGCCTTCTTGTTTGTCGTATGGTTTAGAAAGTTTTATCGTATGAGCCTTCTTGTTTGTTGTATGGTTTAGAAAGTTTTGTCATACGAGCCTTCTTGTTTGTCATATGGTTTAGAAAGTTTTATCGTACGAGGCCTCTTGTTTATCATTTTTCTCAGTGGGAATTGTTGTACGAGCTTTTGCTTTGTCATATGAAATTATTGATTTGTTGCATGGGCCTGCATGTATTGTTGTCTAAAGCTTCTTAAACTGTTGTACGGATTTCTATCTCTGTTGGTCCAGAGTTGTATTCTTGCACATCTTTTTTAGGTCTGTCATATTTGCTCGGTCATTTTACAGTGATCATAAACACCTATCATCTGTCATTTTATGCTTGGGTTGTCTTATTGGTTTACTTGGTCAAGTTATCATTTGTCAAATCTGATTCGAAAGCTAGACACCTCAAGATTTTCAAGTACTCACCCTCAACAAGTTCAAGATCTAAACATCTCAAAGTGCATCATCACCCTCTTTGATAAACAAATCACCCAAAACATAGTTTCTCATTAGGATCTATCATCCTTTATCACAAAACTACAATGTTTGGTCAGGACAATCTTGTCCCACATCATAGGATATATCATTCCTATTAGACTTGGTTTTTATCAAAATCATTATCATTGCACTCCAAAACTGAAGATCGAAAAACTTGCAAACTTTTAAACACTTGAATCATCTTTTCATGTCATTTCGCTCTATCGCATTTGTTAGAGTTATCTTGTATTAGCTAATAATTATTTATTTTAATTATTAGTTATTAAACTCTACGCTTAAGCTAAACTTAGGCATTTAATAATATTGTAGGTATTTAAATACACATTATCCCTTTAGGGTTGCACACCTTTAGGGTTGCTATTATCCTTATATAAGGATTATGTTGTACTTGTTCATTTAATTGATTCCCTTTCTGAATGATAATTTCTTCTTCAGAACATTTATGTTTTTTTTCTCTATGTGCCTCCATTATTCTCTTGTGACAGGTATTTGCATGCAGGTGTTCATGGGATCTCTGAAGTTGTATTTCCTCAACTTCTTCATGGTATCAAAGCCTACATCTATTGCTTCTTGTTCTTGATTTTTCAGAAGATTTTTTGGAGGAGGGTTTCAAGCTTTTTCAGAGTTTTTGCCTCCATTCTTCTCTTGTGACAAGT
The DNA here is from genome assembly GCF_030272615.1 of Cryptomeria japonica. Taxonomy (NCBI): domain Eukaryota; kingdom Viridiplantae; phylum Streptophyta; class Pinopsida; order Cupressales; family Cupressaceae; genus Cryptomeria; species Cryptomeria japonica. Next base: position 403,666,403 of record NC_081415.1, on the reverse strand, counting down.
ATTTTTCTTGCAGGTGTTCTTGGGATCTCTAAAGTTGTATTTTCTCAACTCCAATATGGTATCAAAACCTACATCTGCTGCTCCTTGTTCTTGATTTTTTAGAAGATTTTTTGGAGGAGGATTTCAAGCCTTTTCAAAGTTTTTATTGGATCTAGGGCAACTATTTTGTTTTTGATCATTTTGGGCTCAAACGAACCTCACCGTTGAGCTCAGAATACCCAAAACCCTCCATTTTCATATTAAATTTGTCAAATTTTGACAAATTTGGGTTCTGGACATTTTTTTGGTTTTGCCTTTTTTTGGCATGAATTTCGAGAAATTCATCAGAAAAATCATTAAAAAATAAATTTAGAGTAGTTTGGGCCAAAAAACGACCTCACCGTTGGCTTCTGATGGGTGTTTCTAGTCATTTTGATATATAATTCGACCTATTTCGGTGACAAGGTAATCTAGCCCATGATTTTTTCATTGGCACACTTTATGAGACACAAAAATCTGTACGACTGTACCTACAAATGCGTCAGAAAATTTTTGTTAAAAAAAAAAAAAAAAATTAATTTTTTTTTTACCCTCTTTATGCCCTAAAAGAGGGTTTTTTTTTTCTTCTTTTGGCCATAACTTGGTCATACGGAGGCACTTTTTCAAAAACTTTATATCATCAAAAAGCTCTTTTCAAACTCTCTTCAGATTTGGAGGTTTGATCTTCTGATTTTTCTTTTTTGATGGTGTTTTTTTCTGTCAAATCCAAAAGTTTCTTTTTGCACTCCGGGAGACATAACTTGAGCATCCGAACTCCATTTTTTGAAAACTTTATATAGTTAGAAAGCTTGTTCTGTGCACTTTCCAGCCATATGAGTTTTATTTCCAGATTTTACTCCAGGTACATTTTATTCAATGTTTTTCTTTTCAGCACTTTGGTGAATATCTTGGATGTTTCAGGTCCTGGGATCTCTTTCTTTGAGTAGGATGTCTCATCTTTGTTTGTTCTTTCTATGTTTCTAGCATTATGTATCTTCTTATCTTTATATACATCATTTTGTAAGCATTTCTTTTTTTGCAAACGCACTGAGATAAAGTGCCATTATGCATTGTATACTTGGGATCTTGCATATCTTGTGCCTTATTGTACATGCACTACATTATAAAGTGTCATGGGGGGGTTGATGTTTGCCTTTTTTTTCCATCTACCTTTGTCACGTGAGTGTTCCTTCCATGACATTAGCCTTATGATGTGTGTCAAGTGAGTGTTCCTTCCATGACACTATGTACTTTCTCTGCACCTTTGATGTTCCAGGTTCTTCGTCATCCAGTTCTTGTTGGTCGTTCTTTTCAGTGTGCCTGTCCCTCTCCCTTTTCAACATTATGGGGAGGTTTGTCATGTTGGTTCTAATGCTTCCTTGGTTTGATTTATCAGCTCTTCAGGCTTTGGTGTCTCATGCCATCTATATCTTCAAGTTCAGTTGTTTGCCTTTGTTTGCCATCTGATTCGAGTAGTGTCATTTGAGGGCACTCATGCAGATTACAGTCTTCTCTACCTGGTCATGTTCTATTTTAGTGGAGGTTCTTCAAATTAGCAGTTACTCTTCGACAGTGTTTGCATCTTTTTCATGCTTCAGTGGTGTTCTTCTTGCTTTTCCATCTCTTTTTGGAGTAGAGTTTTTTTCCCATGTGGTTTTCTCTATTTCTCCAATTCATAGAGATTTGGTTGTGATTGGGAACCTCATCAAGCCTTGTTGCCGGGACCCAATTTTTTGCCTTCATCATGTAGTTGCATTTTTTGCTTCATGCATTTAGTTTTTTAGCTACTCCCTAAGTTCATCTTAAGGGGGGGTGTTAGAGTTATCTTGTATTAGCTAATAATTATTTATTTTAATTATTAGTCTATTAAACTCTATGCTTAAGATAAACTTAGGCATTTAATAATATTGTAGGTATTTAATTATTAAATACACATTATCCCTTTAGGGTTGCTATTATCCTTTTATAAGGATTGTGTTATACTTGTTCATTTAATTGATTCTCTTTCTGAATGATAATTTCTTCTTCAGAACATTTATGCTTTTCTTCTCTATGTGCCTCTATTCTTCTCTTGTGACAGGTATTTGCATGTAGGCACTCTTGGGATCTCTAAAGGTGTTCTTGGGATCTCTGGGATATATCGTTCCTATTGGACTTGGTTTTTATCAAAATCATCATCATTGCACTCAAAAACCAAAGATCAAAAAACTTGCAAACTTTTAAAAACTTGAATCATCTTTTCGTGTCATATTTCTCTATCGCATTTACGTTGACAATTGATCACTTATAAAAACAAATTTTAGACAATCGAATCCGAGCACAATATCTAACACACGTGCATGCGCATTTTAACCAGAGCTCAGAGATGAAAAATCATAGAGATGGAAATCGAAACATTGGAAATAACCGAGGAGCATAGAACCATGGAACACAAAGATGAAATACAAGTTGAAGAAGAAAAAACATAACAATATGTCTGACACATCAAAAAAGATCCTCAATTCGATAAATTTATGGAGAAAATATTGGAGGGAGACAAAGAAAAATAATTCCTAATGTTAGCAAGAATTGGTGCTACACTCCCCCAAGATTTTGATGTGAACAAATTGACACAAAAGAAAAGTGACCCTCCTCCTAATAATGAATAATATGAGGATATTTTTTATCTTAAAATGAACGACACATCAATTCCTAGTAATACCAGAACTAATGAGGAAACTTACATGCCCAAAAGAGATGAAGTAGAAATTCTAAATAACATTCAACCCAATGAAGATACAAGAAGGGGTAGAGATGATACAACAAGAGATCCAGATCCTCCTAGAATTCAAAATCATGGTTATGCAAGAACAAATCATGTTGATAATCCTATCACAATTCTCACACAACAAATACAAACACTGCAAACACAAATTCAAGATATGCAGAGAGGAAATGTTAGAAGATACTCACTTCAAGAAATCTCTCCTTATCCATTCAACATAAATGTAAACATGATACCATTTCCTATAGGTTTTGAAACTCCTAGATACAAAAAATATGATGGAAGCACTGACCGTCAAGATCATATACAAGAATTTTGCACATTGAGTATGGAGTTTGTACATGAGGATACCTACTTGATGAGATTATTTCCAAAAAGCTTGACTGGACTAGCTATGGAATGGTTCTCCCAACTTCGACCTGGAATCATATCATTCTCAAAATTGGTGGATAAGCTTGTTTCACAATACTCTTACAACATACAACATGAAGTAACAATGCTAGACCTATGTAACACCAAACAAAAGAGTGGAGAACCTTTTGTGACATTTTTACAAAGATGGAGACGATTAGCTTCACGATACCCTCGTACAGTGCCAGAGTATGAAAAAATGAACATATTCATCGACAACCTAAATGATCAAATGAGTTATCATCTAAAAATGCAAGGAAATCAAAGTTTTAGAAAGATGATTGATAATGGAATCAGAATGGAGGAAGCCATGATAAAGAAAGGTGAGTTGAAAATATACAAAGACGAAGTTCATCCTCCTAACAACACTAATAACAACAATCACAATGATAAGCCAAAGTTTTGTAATAGAAATCATAATGTTGTCAATGATGGAATAGTGGATAACAACAATGTGAAACCAAAGCAACCGGTTTTTTAATTTATCCCATCACTCAGCACCGGCTCAGCAAAACAATCATTAGCAAAAAGCAACTATCAAAAATTTCTTTCGAAGGCAATTTACAAAAATTGGTGAACCCCTTGGGTCAGCATTAAAAACGCTTCTCGCAAACAAATTGATTACTTTGCTAGAAGAAAGGAACTACGAACCTCAAGTCAAACCACCTTGGTGGAATGATAACCATTATTGCGATTTTCGTCGAAACAAGGGATATCACACAAATAGTTGTCAGTGGTTGAAACATGTCATCCAAGATTTGACTGATAATGGAGTAATAACTATGGATGGACATACAACAAATGAATCTCATACAGCTTTTAAAACTCTGCTTCCAAACTATGAGAAGGGTGAATCATCAATAACAAATAATGGTAAGGGTAAAGAAAAGGTAAACTATGCTCATACATATGATAATGTGGTAAATGTGATTGTAGTTAAAGAAAAGAAAAATCAAGAACCTTCTCATGCCATCACAAGAAGCAAAGCTAAAGTTGTTTTATCGAGTCCTATAACAAACATGTCATCCATTACCAGACAATACAATCTAGTGGATCAATTATAGAAAACACCTACACAAATATCCATCTTGGAACTTTTAAAGCTTTCACCTGCACACAAAGAAATTCTAGAAAGAGCATTAGTAGATACAACAGTGTCTAAAGATCTGGATATAGATCAATTCCAAACCATGGTGGGACACCTCACAATGCCTCACTACTTATCATTCACCGAAGAAGATGACATGTACTTGCAACATCCCCATAACACTCCCTTGCATATCAAAGTCATCATTCATAAGATGCTAGTTAAACTTTTCCTAATAGATGGAGGAGTTGGCTTAAACAATTTCTCTTTGAGTCTAGTCCGTACTCTAGGTTATTCAGAAGATGCAGTTGATCCCTAGAAAAAGATCACCATTAAAGCCTATGATGAAGAAGAGTGCTTGTCTAAAGGAATTGTGATGTTACCCATCAGAGTGGGACCTTTACAGAAAGACACAGCATGCCAGGTTCTATACTTGGACTTATCATATAACATACTCTTGGGAAGACCCTAGATACATGATATACAAGTTGTGCCATCAACATATCATCAGTGCTTAAAGTTTCCCTACAATGGGCAGGAAATCATGATCTCAACAGATTCAAATCCATTTCAGTATTGTAGTAATCTCAAACCAGCTCAAGAAGTCATTGTTCCTCATAATAGGGAGGCATCATCTTCAAACACACAATCTAAAGAAAAATCATTTACCTCAATTTTTTCAAGTATGAAAAAACAAATGTAGCTAAGAGATCAAGGGAATGGATAATATTCAATATCACAATTACCACTTTCTCCTAAATCCTTTGGAAAACCATCAAACTCTAAACAACAACCAATTGTAAAACATCTTCCAATATTTGATGGAGCATTTGTTAGTGCTGGAACCTTATCAGAGGAAATAGAAGACAAAGATGTGCTATAGTGGCTACACAAGGATGAAGAAGTTCAACAAAAGATCAACAATGTCTGCATACCTACAAAAAAGTATGGAAAAGGATTTAACATTCTCAGAAAAATGGGATACACTGGAACAAGTCCTATAGGGAAAAGAAAAGAAGGTATATCAGAACCTATCCAACCTTACACTCAGCAGGCTACAAACAAAACAGGCTTAGGGTATGGACAAGTCACTCTACCAGAAGCTACATCTTTTAGCCAACAACAAGAGGAATATGAAAATAGACAAGAACAATTGGCAATTAAAAGGGAAGAAACATTAGCTAAGCAACAAAAACAAGCAAACATGAAATGGGAAAAGAAGCAAGCTTCAAATCAACAGAAAAAACAAACTAAAAGTACCTCTCAAGCAGCCTTAAATCTGAATCAAAACAAGCATGAACCTAGTACTAATCAAGGAGAGCTCATAGAAAGGTTGAAAAAACTCAATCTCAGTCCCGAAGAGGTTGAATATGAAAGAAGAAAAGATATAACAAGAAAAGTTGAAGAAACAAATCAAATACTATATGAACAAATCTGTAGATTGTAGGCTGCAAGTGATACAGATTCTAATGAATGGGAATGGGATTCCTATCACTCTAAAGAATTAGCTGAAGAAAATTGCTTTGAAGAAGATATAGGAGTTGATGTAGTTCACATGTATGTAAGGCAAACGTTAAGAACTATTTCACTTGAATCAGAATCACATTCGACTGACTTGGACTTAATCGAGGACGATCAGGAACCTCTTGTGTGAGGTCATTCTGATGAGAGTATCATTCTAGACATCGACATACATATTGAAAACTTTGATACATCCATCATGACTCTTGATACTTTTGAAACATCTCAACCTGATGACCCCCTACCTCTAATTCACCTCAAACTTATTGATTGGGAAAATGAAGGACATATTGCCATTGATACCTTTCCAAATGACCATGCCATATTTGTATACCTTAATGCAATCGAACCCGCAACAACTCTCACTAAGAATTTCAGAAACGCATCTTCCAGTCAAGTGTGTGCCAAATATCCTAGTCGCAAAAAGGAAAATAAAGAAAACAATATCAGGTCTAATGTTGAAAACCATTTCTTGGCAACATTAGATCAAGAAAAAGTAAAAAGAAAGGATGCATCTAACAGTGAAAACATCCTCGAGGCATCGAAAGATGGGAGATTTGACACTTTACCTGCACACTATCAAGAAAGGTCATCCATTCTAATTGAACCAATAGAGGTAGTTAACATTGGGACAACAAAGCAACCAAAGATCCTACATCCAGCCATTTCTCTGTCAGAAGAAGAAATGCAACAATATATAGAATTATTCAAATGGCGGCAAATCAATTTCGCCTGGTCATATGCAGAAATGCCAGGATTGGATCTAGAGCTTATTATGTATCACTTGAATGTCAGTCTCGGAGCTAAACCAGTCAAATAGAAGTTAAGGAAAGTGCATCCACATATTGCTCTCCTAGTCAAAGCAGAACTAAAGAAATTATTAGATGTCAGATTCATCAGACCTGTAGCTTATCCTCAATGGGTATCCAACATCGTTCCTATTTCAAAACCATATAAAAGCATCAGAATATGCACAGACTTAAGAGATCTTAATAATGCATGTCAAAAGGATGACTTTCCTTTGCCTAACATTGAAATCATTGTAGATTTAACTGCTGGACACTCCATGTTATCTCTAATGGATGGTTTCTCTGGATACAATCAAATTAAAATGACACCTAAAGATTAAGAAAAGACAACTTTCACATGCTTGTGATAGTTCTAATACTTAATATAAGTACATATCTAATAGCCAACAAGATGAGAGGTGGGGGGGGTGAATCATACAAACTTAATCATCCATAAAAACATCAGATTCAACCTTGGTAACATATATTTCAGTAATAAAAATTGTCAAACATGCAAACTCAAAAGCATATAAACATCATAAACCTCATAACACCAGATTTAACGTGGAAACCCAAATAGGGAAAAACCACTATGGGATTTTGGACCCACTAAGAAATATACTCTTCTAGAGTATGCTCGGTTAAAAGAAAATCCTATTAAAAATTACAAACACATTGCTAGATGTGACCCGGTTAAGGGATTTCCTTCAGATTTGTTAGGATCTTCACCTTGTTAGAAGTGACCTTGTTAAAGGATTTCAAAAACTCAATCAGAATGTCACCTTGCTAGAGGGTTTTACAAATAAGACTATTAAGTCCACTCGGTTAAGAGATTTTCAACTTCACATCTAAAATGCTAAAGCAAATTCCTATTTGTTCAATACAATCTAGACATAGAACTAATCTTGTCTATCTGTTGGGCTTCTATACTCTATCATTCTAACAAGTCTTCTAGCTTTTGTGCTCGGTAATCACTATGTAGCATCCCTGTGCATACACTTGCCTGCATACATTGTTTATCAACAGTTTCCTATTTATAAACAATTAGGTAACCGCATAATCTCCTTGATCACATTTCCCATGATCAATCATAGCCATCAGATCTTCGATCTTGTCCAGGTTCAATGCATCTTTCGATCTGAAAATGTTTTACCCCACCTAGGAACTTGCATACATTTCTTGGAACTTGTGCCAGGGTATTGCGATTCAATCTAAGCTATAGATCTTCATGCCGACTTTCCTTTGTCTTATATTGATTAACAGACTTCATTCACGACTCACCAATAATTTAATCAGTTCCAGCTCATCAGCTTCCTTCATTAAATAATGCATGCAAACATTTAATGCATTCTATTATAGCTCGGTTACAACTCGGTAACAACTCAGTGAATACTAAACTTCACTCAGTAGACATTCCGCCTTCATTAACTGATAGCAATAACCTTAGGGTTTATCGACTAGGTTCTTTTCTTGATAACATAGTATAGTATTAACCTTTACATTTTATAGCATATGTATGATGTTAAAACAATCTAAAACATCATGATCTCATCATTGTCTGACCCGGTACTAGTTGCCCATTGAATACCTTACTCATCCCCTTATTCATCATATTCTTTCCTATGTCTTTAACCGACATCTTTATAATCTTCAAATCATACTTCTCAAGATATGGCAACATCATACTGAATTAGAAAATCAATTTCTTGACATCAATGATAAAATAATAATATCAAGACAGTAAACATCTTTAATCAGTTATATCCATAATCATCAACAACCTTCTCAATATCCTTATGAAATGCCAACAATCTTTCATTGTTTGTTATAATGCTATATTGCTAACAACTTGTGGGGTACTTTCTACTGGAACGTCATGCCTTTTGGACTAAAAACACAGGTGCTACATATCAAAGAGCTATGACAACAATATTCCATGAAATGATGCATACATTTATGAAAGACTATGTGGATGACATCTTGGCCAGATCATACAACAAAGAATACCATATAGGAATACTAGAAAAGATCTTTGATATGTTAGAACAATATAAGCTACGACTCAATCCTAAGAAATGTGCCTTTGGTGTCACCTCAGGCAAGCTATTGGGATACATTGTTTCAGCTAGAGGTATTGAAGTAGATCCAGCTAAGTTCAAAGCAATAATCGAGATGGCATCTCCCAAGAATATAAGTCAACTCATATCACTCCAAGGAAGACTCTAGTCAATCAGAGGATTTGTTGCTCAATTGGAAGATAAATGTCAACCATTTACTCATCTATTACACAAAAATGTTCATTTCAAGTGGGACCATCAATGTGAGGATGCATTCAACAAGATCAAGGCATATCTCATGCAACCACTTGTCCTAATGTCCGCAATTCCAGGAAAACCATTATTAATCTATGTATTGACCACTGAAGCATCATTAGGAGTTCTGCTTGCACAATAGGATAATGAAGAAGAAGAATGAGCCATCTACTACATTAGCAGAACATTAGTGGGATACGAGATCAACTATTCTCCAATAGAAAAAGCATTCCTGGCAGTAGTTTTTGCTTCTCAAAAATTAAGACACTATCTACTATCTCACTCCATCAAGTTGATAACTAAAATCAATCCATTAAAGTATTTACTCAGCAAGGCACCATTAACAGGATGATTGGCAAAATGGATCATGATCCTGAGTGAGTTTGATATTGAGTATGTTGACAGAAAAGTTATAAAGGACAAGTCATTACAGACCAACTAGCTGAGGCACCACTTCAGGATAATCGTCCTTTGCAGATTGAGTTTCCCGATGTTGATATCCTAACAATCACAACAAAAACATGGCAATTATACTTTGATGGTTCATATACACAACATGGATCAGAAGAAGGTATTCTGTTTATCACACCACAAGGTCATACCATTCTAAAAGAATACAAATTAATCTTTCCATGCACCAACAACACATCAGAATATGAAGCTTTGGTTACAGGTATCAAAATGGCTATAGAATGGAACATTACACAAATTCAAGTCTTTGGAGACTCTCAACTCATCATCAATCAAATCAATGATGATTATCAAATAAAGGATGAAAATTTGATGCCTTATAAAAAGATGGTTGATGATATCAAGAAATAATTTGTAGAAATAACTTTTTAGTAGATTCCAAGGAATGGCAACAAAGCAGCAGATGCCATGGCTACACTTGCTTCTCTCCTTCAGACACATGAAAATCAACATCATTATGAAAACCTGGTGGAAGAGTTGTTTTACCCTGCTCATAATTGTCCCAATTCCCAAACTATTTGTCACCTTGTTCGGCATGATTCCTCCCACTATGGCCAAACTTACACATACCTAAAAGATAATATCCTCCCTCCTGACTTATCAAAAAATCAAAAGAGAAACTCTATTCACCAATCCTCCCATTACACTCTCGTCGTAGAAACCCTGTTTAAAGGAGGTCTAGATGGTACTCTTTTAAGATGTCTTGAACAAGAAGAATCTGAGAAGGCCTTACATGAAGTCCATAATGGCATTTGTGGCACTCATTCAAGTGGTCTTACCCTTTCGAAAAAACTCATATTCTTGGGCTATTATTGGCCAACTATGGAACAAGATTCTTTTCAGATAGCTAGAACATGCAAACAATGTCAAATACATGGGAATTTGATTCATGCACTAGCACAAGAACTTCATCCTTTGGAAACATCTTGGCCTTTCTGTCAATGGGGTCTTGATCTAGTAGGAAAGATAAATCCTTCTTCATCCAATGGTCATAAATTCATCCTTGTTGCTACATAATATTTTACAAAATGGATTGAACCAGTACCTCTCACAAATATCACAGGAAAACAAATTGTTGCATTTATCTTGAACTACATCATCTATCGCTATGGAATACTCATGACCATTATCACTGATAATTGGTGACCATTCAAGAATCAGGATGTACAAGAACTATGTGAGAAATTCAAAATCCAACACAGATTTTCCACACCCTACTATCCACAAGGGAATGGGAAAGCAAAAGCATCAAACAAAACTATTTTGAAAATCCTCAAAAAGATAATGAATGATGTTGGAAGAGATTAACATATTCAACTGAACCCTACTCTATGGACCTACCTACTAGTATCCGCACACCAACAGGGGCCACACCTTTCTCTCTTGTTTATGGATCAGAATCAATACTGCCAATATAAGTAGAGATACCTTATCTACGAGTATCATTAAAAGGTCTTATCCCAGATGAAGAACAACGAGTTTCTAGATTGCACAATTTAGAATTGATCCATGAATGAAGACAAAATTCCTTTGATCATTTAAAGGTATATTGGCAAAGAATGTGCCAAAGTTATAATCACAGGGTCAAACCATGAGTCTTTCAAGTTGGGGAACTAGTACTAAAGGAAAATCCATGCAACCAGGCAGATCGAGAAAAGAAAGGAAAGTTTGAACCAAACTGGTTAGGTCTATTTGTGATCACAATAGTATTTGGGTCAGGAGCATATCAGCTATCAACACAGGATGGGGATCAACTTAAGGAACCCATCAATAGAATGCATCTAAAGAAATTTTATGTCTGAAAAAGCAGAAAATTCAAAAATAGTGAAAAAACTGAAAATCCAAAAACAGTGAGAAAGCAAAAAAATCTCAGTGAAAAAAAATTTAAAAAATCCCAAAAAAGTAAAAAAAAAAATCCAAAAAAAACAGAAAGTAAAAAGCAGAAAATCCAAAAAAGAATCAAATATGAGAAAAAGTGCAATAAAAATAGATGGTGAAAACTTAGCAAACAGGCGCTATCTATCCGCTAGCTCTTCCATCTATTAGTTCATGCATCCTTCCACTTGCATTCATTCAACGTTGTTCATATCCATAATAAAGCCTTTGTACATACACAGGCATCTCGGATGGCTTCTTGCCATGGTTTGGATCATTGGGTATATCATAATGAATTTGTTTCTAGGCTTGGGGCAAAATCCTGCACCTAGCTAGGAGCAAAATTTTTGATCATTTTGAGCTTAATCAAATAGGTAGAACAATAGTCAGGCAACTCTTATCAAGCGAAAACTGAGACATATCTAACATTGAACATGAGATCAAATTATCAACCATCAAACTGTCACAAAGTGAGTCTAAGCACATCACACACTTTTCCATGGATCGTATCTTTTGGATAATGATTTTAGCATGATTGTTCAACTTTTCTATCTTGATTTTCGCTATCATGATTTCTGAGTAACTCCAGGATGTCTTTGACTAGAGGAACAAGGAAGGAACATGCTATTTTTCTTGTCTATTGTCTATAAATTAATCCTTAATATGTGCAAATTTGTCTCAAGACATGATCATCAAAGTATCATCGAAGACATTTTCGATTTGCGTATTGAAATGATTAATACTGCATGTTTTACGTAAGCAACACTCAGGTCATCTTGGTTCAATTATACCTCGATGCTTATGCTAACTTGCCATATCAAAATCCAGGAAATTCATTCTTAAGTCATCATGGTTTAATTATAGCATCAATGTTTTCATACGTCCCACATTTAATAATCTCAATGATGACAAAATGCAATAACCCAGTGACTGATCCAGTCATCGTGTTGTATTTCATTTGTATTTAGCTTGCATTTCATTATTGCATGGGATCTTGCATGCTCATTTTATCCAAGGTTAAATCTATCACAGGAATCATCAATGTATCATCATAGGTGTATACGTAATCAGAATGATGACTCATCTCTATCCAGATATTATCGACTTAGTGAAAATCTCATACTCCCCTACCAACAGAATCAACATCAGCATATCTAAATCTTCCTGCAATTTGATATCAATAAACTATCAGTTCTTTATCTAATCAATCTTATCAATTCTATCAATCAATTGCATCTAAATCGATCCTATCATGTCTTACACAGGATGTATCTTTCCTGAAACTGGATGTTCTGATCATGTCTTATACAGGATATATCGTTCCTGAAACTAGATGCTTTGATCATCTGTGTCTTGTACAAGAAGTGTCATTCCTAAAACCAAACTGAATCTCAATCTTATCTAATCAATCAAGCCTTATAAATAATAAAAAACTACATCACCATGATCATAGAACTTGCATTTTCATCAACCACAGTTGCAGACATCAAATCATTTCTAATTGGGATATCAATTTCGCAAAAATCCAAACACTCCAAAGGTCAATTATCTCAATTGATCTCCTGAGGGGGCATCATCATACTGCAATTTATCAATCAATGTCTGGGGCATCCTATCGAACTAATATTATCATCAAAATGAGATTATTCTTTGAATCAACATGTCATCACACCTCGCTTCAAAGAGGGGCAAAATGTATACACCTAAAAATGGTCAAAAGATAATTAATTAAATAAGCAATTGTTTAATTAATCCCCCTTCCTAATTTAATTAAATTCATTAGGCAATTTGATTAAATTATCCCTTTCATCTACTTATTAATAAATCTAAGGATTTATTTAATAGGTTCATTTCCATAGTCCCCTTTGATTAATTAATTCAAATTAATTAATCATCCCCCCACTTCAATCAATTCTTCTAATCCTCTAATTAATTAAAACAAATCAATTTATGAGTTGTTGAGAATTAATTAGTCTTTTCCTATTATTTGAATTTTTAAATTCAAATTACCCACATGCCTCCTAACTTCTAACCACCTAACCTGACCATCCCTCTAACCTATCCCTCTAACCTAACCCATTCCACCTAACCTTGGGTTTAACTAACCCTATCCTATCTTGCACATTCTAACCTCCTTATCCTAATCTCCTATGGTGTGGATATTTTCTTCTTGAGACACATGGTACATTAGCCACATGTCTCCTCTCTTGGACACTTGCCCTTTTATGAGAAAAGCTCCTTGACACTTGTCACCACAGAGATCACAAGTGTCTTCCTCCAACCTCTTCTCCAACCTCCTCCAATTTCACCCTTGATATCTTTAGACTCAATCTTGATTGTTGATTCCTGCCACCTCACCCCTGGCCTTGGAAATCCTATAAATATCCCCCATTTTGGAGCAATAAGGATCCCATATCATTTCATCTTATGCATTGTTACTATAGACATATCATTTGAGCATTGTTGTTTTAAGCAATTGCATCTTAGATTTAGTTTAATTTGATCATTTTCTAGCATAATTGTTGAATCATGTAGCTTAATCAATCTCTTTTCTAGATTGATTGCATCATCATCATAACTTAATCATGCATATCATTAGCTTAATTAGTCTCTTGGATCAATTTAGCATAATCAATATCATCTTTGCATATCATTATCATTTCAAATCCTGTATCTAGGTGTAGTCAAGTCACTAGGATTACTTATCCATATCTGAGAGGTAAGCCATACTCGCATATCTTAGGAGGTGATAGGTCGCTTTGTCATGGTTCATCTTTGCTTTCTTATTATTTTCTAACCATGATTGTAATGATCTATTGAGTGTTTGTGTTGCAGTTGCAGGTATCACACTTCACAGGCATGACAATTACCATTACAAAATTTGCCAACTATAGTATTTCAATCACATTACATTTAATTTATAGGATGACATATGAATTAAATAAAGATCTTATATTGATTTACATAGTTTACAACATGCCAAGAAGGCATAATAATACAATGATACCATTGAACTCATAAGGTTCAAATAGGTACATTAATGGATCCATGAAGTCCAAAGGAATCCAATTGGAACAAGAATATGAACAAGTCCAAGGAGCAACTGGAACACTTACAAGACAACCCTCACAAGAAGGAGCGAACATGATACCGATGGAAAGTGGCACTAGCACCTGACCATGTGGTTGAAAAGAACCATCCCTCTGTGCTAGGAGATAGCACTAAGACCCACTAGAGAAAAAAGGAAAGAATACATGGTTTCACAAAACATCGGATCAACTCACAGATAGTAAACTCGCAGAACATGACTCCACATCAAACAGGTGAAATCAACAAGACTATACACTAGTGACCATAAGGGAAGAGTGTCATCACATAACTTGGTATGGTTATCCTAACAGGCCTCCATAGGTCTCGACCCCCATCATGGGTTACTCTGGTAACCTCTCCCGAACCCCTGGCCCTATCCAAGTCTCATGTGGACCCAAACAATCCTTTCGCGAGGACAAGGTTGTTCGTTTGCCATTCCAGGCCTTCTCATTGCATCCTGAGTCTATACTAGCACTCAACCATGAGCAAGGCACAATTATCTTATCCTACCAAGCCCCCTAAATATTATTACATTATCACTTACTTAAACAAACTTTTGATGGGTTACCCTACAACCACTTTGGGTGCAACCCCCAATCAAAAGCCACTCTCCCATATGACACTTAACCAAAAAAAAATCAAACTCCCACCCAAGGTGTAACATGGAATAAAACACGAAGTTCAATATGGTAGTAAAACCTGTTAAGATTTCAAGCAAATCCGAAGCAAATATGAACTAACAATTATATGCAGATTTAAATACAAAAGATAAAGAAATAAAACAGGACACAGATAACGCAGAGATTTAACGTGGTTCACCTAGAATGGGTTACGTCCACCATACACAGTCGTCCAATCTTTCTTATTATCCAGCAAAAATAGTACATCAACCTTACAATGCCTTAAGCATCCCAGCCACTTATAACATGCATTTTTAGGGCAAAAATAAAGTCGGCCTTTTTAGGGTTTTTTTACAATGTCGGTTTTCATCAAAAAAATATCCAAATTTTTTTTTCTCGGGGGCTCCTGCCCCTGAACCCCCGCTTTTCTCGAGGGTTGCCGCCCCTGAACCCCAGCAAGGATACGTGCTGAGTGTATAGTACTTTGCTGATCAGTCACCACATTTCAACAATCTCCCACTTGGAGACTGATCAGGCTCCACACTAAACAATCTCCCACTTGGAGACTGATACTAGATGACACCACTGTACATGCAACATCCGCTGGATAAAACACTAGGACTTGACTGGTATAAATTCCACAATTATCAATCAAGAAGACCAACAGAAACTGATGAAGAAATTAGCTTCTCCTGTGGAACTGCCTTCATGAACATATCGACAGGATTCTCACTTGTGTGAATCTTCTCAAGCCGTAATTGACCCTCCTCCAAAATAGTCCGGATGAAGTGGTACCCGAGTTGAATGTGCTTTGTCCTTTAATGAAAAGCAGAGTTCTTTGTAAGATGAATGGCACTCTAGCTATCAATATACAATGGGAGATCCTCCCGTGTCTGACCCAATTCCTCCAGAAAACATTGTAACCAAATCATCTCCTTGTTGGCTTCTGTAGCAGCAACATACTCAGCTTCAGTGGTTGAAAGTGCAACAACCTTTTGCAGCCTAGAAATCCAACTGACTACAGTTCCCCCTATAGTAAAAACATACCCTGTAGTGCTCCTTTGTGAATCAATATCAACTGCCAGATCAGAGTCAACAAATCCACTTAGAGCAGCATTAGATCCTTTGAAACATAATGCCTTCGTAGTGGTTCCTATCAAATACCAAAGGATCCATTTCACAGCATTCCAATGTTCCATACCCGGATTACTCATAAACCTGCTCACAACTCCCACTGCATGTGCAATATCTGGCCTTGTGCATACCATTGCATACATCAGACTGTCAATAGCTGATGAATACGGGATGTTAGACATTTTCTTTACTTCTTCCTATGCCTTTGGGCACATCTCCTTAGTCAATTTGAAATGACTAGCCAAAGGTGTACTAACTGCTTTTGCATCCTGCATGTTAAATCTTTTCAACACCATCTTTATATATTCACTTTGGGACAAATTCAAGGTTCTATTTTTTCTATTTCATGTAATCCTCATACCCAGAATTTGCTTAGCTGCACCCAAATCCTTCATAGGAAATGACCTAGCTAATTTCTGTTTAAGATCATTTATGTGTTCCATGTTACAACCAGCAACAAGCATGTCATCAACATAAAGCAACAGGATAATATAACTGCCATTATCCAATCTCTTAAAATATACACAATGATCAGAATGACATCTATGATAACCGTGTTCAGCCATGAAACTATCAAATTTTAAATACCATTGTCGGGGTGCTTGCTTTAGGCCATACAAACTTTTCTTCAACTTGCACACCAAGTTCTCCTTACCTTTGACCTCATATCTCTGTGGTTGCAACATGTAAATTTTCTCCTCCAAATCTCCATGGAGAAAAGTTGTTTTCACAACTAATTGTTCAAGATGTAAATCATCTGCAGCCACAAGACTAAGTACAGTTCTAATTGAAGTCATTTTTACAACTGGAGAAAATATTTCATCATAATCTATACCCTTTTTCTATGCAAAACCTTTTACCACAAGTCTGGCCTTATATCTTTTCTGACCTCCTTCCTCCTCCTTCAGCCAATAAACCCATTTGTTAGGCAAGGCTTTTTTTTTTGCAGGTAAAGGGACTAAGTCCCAAGTCTTATTTTTCATCAAGGAGTCCATCTCCTCTTTCATGCCTAGCTCCTTCTTTTGTTTGGCATCCACCTGCATTTCTTCTTCATATTTTTCTAGTTCACCAGAATTAGTTAATAATATAGAATACAAAGAAGGGGAAAATCTTTCAGGGGGTCTACTTGACCTCGTAGAATGTCTAACACTTGCAGGAGTTTGTGGGACATTCTATTGTTGCTGAGCATTAGGTACCTATGGCATTTCATTTTTAGGAATCTCATCCAACACCACATATTCTTGCTTGTCCTATTCATGCTTTTTTTCCTACATCTGTTCTTTATACATAACCTTCTCACTAAATATAACATCTCTACTTCTAGTTATTTTCTTATTTTCAAAATCCCATAACCGATAGCCATATTCATCTATCCCATATCCAATGAAGGTACATTTTTGAGATTTAGCATCAAGCTTGGTTCTGTTTTCTTTATCAACATGGACAAAAGCTTCACAACCAAAGGTTTTTAGAAAAGAATAATTTACCTTTTTACCAGTCCATGCCTCCTCTGGAATACCACCATCCAAAGGGGTTGAAGGTCCTCTATTTATCAAATAGACAATAGTATGTACAACATCTACCCAAAAATGTAAGGGCAATCCAACATGCAATCTCATGCTCCTCGCACGTTCCATGATAGTCCTATTCATTCTCTCTAACACACCATTTTCTTGTGGAGTTCCTAGAACTGTCTTCTACTTTCTAATCCCATTTAAGGAGTAGTAATCTTCAAATTCTTTGCTGCAATACTCACCTCCATTATTCGATCTGAGACACTTCAACTTTTTCCCTGTCTCATTCTCAACCAAAGCTTTCCATTTCTTAAAAGTTTCAAAAACATCTGTTTTTTGTTTTAGGAAATATACCCATGTTTTTTTGGTTGAGTCGTCAATAAAAATAACATAATAACAAGAGCCACCAAGAGATGATACCTGAGCCAGTCCCCATACATCTGAATGCACAAGATCTAACTTCTCACTCTTCTTCTCTTTCCCAACCTTAAGAAATCTGACTCTTTTCTGTTTGCCATAAACATAGTTTTCACAAAACTCTAAATCAATCTTCTTTAGTCCTGGCAATAGATTTTTGGAGTGAAGGATTTTCATCCCTTTCTCACTCATGTGCCCAAGCCTATGGTGCCACATTATCAAATCTGTTCTTGCAACATCTATTGTTGTTGTCCCTGTAGTAAATTTATCTATAGCAGCTAAGGTAGAGTAAGTGTTACCAGTACATAGATATAATGTGCCTACCTTCGCACCTTTAGCTACTACTAATGATCCTTTACTGACCTTCCAGATACTATTTGAGAAGGTAACTATGCAACCTTCACTACCTAGTTGCCCTGTAGAAATTAAATTTCTTCTTAAGTTAGGAACATGTCTTACCTCCTGCAGAAACCAACCATTTCCATTCTGCAACTTGATCTTTATCTTTCCTTTTCCAACAATTTGATAGGGCTCATCATCACCCAAATATACCTATCCAAAATCACCTTGAACATAATCTAGAAAATATTTTCTATGGGGTGTAGCATGAAATGAAACCCCGGAATCTATTACCTAGGAATCATTAACATTATCCAGACATAAGATTAAAGCATCTTATAAAGTATTACTTGCAATATTAGCTTCCTTACTGTCATTTTCATCTTTGTCTCCTTCTTTGTTTTTCCGAGACCAACAGTCTTTCTTTAGATGACCAGGCTTTCCGCAGTACTAGCAATCTTTCTTTCCTCTAGATTGAGAGTGTCCTTTCTTTGACTTCCCTCGTGACTTCTCATTCCAAGGGCCTTTTCCTCTTTCCTTTGATCTTCCTCTGTTCTCCACATTCAAAACACTACTTGATGATGTTGGAGTCTCACCTGTGCTTTTCCTTCACATTTCCTCACTTAGGATAACACTAACAATATCATCAAATACCAAAGTATTTTTACCAGAGACAGAGTTACTTACAGCCATAACCAAGCTATTCTAGCTTTCTGGCAAAGAACATAAAATCAAGAGAGCCCTAACCTCTTCTGCAAAGGTAATTTTTACCGAAGACAATTGACTGGTAATTGTATTAAATTCATTTAAGTGCTCCGCTACAGATCCTCCCTCACTCATTTTCAAATTAAACAAATACTTCATAAGAAATACCTTATTCGAAGCTGAGGGTTTCTCATACAACTTAGCCAATGTTGCCATCAAATCTACAACCATTTTTGCTTCTGTTATATTGAATGCTACAGATGGTGCAAAGAACAATCGAATGGATCCCAGTGCCTTTCTATCTAAAATGTCCCACTCTTCATCTGACATTGTGGTTGTTTTTTTTTCCTTTCCTTCCAATGGCCACCACAAATCCTTTTGATAGAGGTAATCCTCCATCTGCATTTTCCATAACTGATAATTCTGGTCATTAAACTTTTCGACCTTGAATTTGGAATCCTCCATTGCTCCCACTCAAATCTGAGAGTCTTGCCAATTTACAGAATACCTCGCTCTGATATGAATTGTTAGGGTTTCAAGCAGATCCAAAGCAAATATGAACTAACAATTATATGCAGATTTAAATACAAAAGATAAAGAAATAAAATAGGACACAGATAACATAGAGATTTAACGTGGTTCACCCAGAATGGGTTACGTCCACCATACACAGTCGTCCAATCTTTCTTGTTATCCAGCAAAAAAGTACATCAACCTTACAATGCCTTAAGCATCCCAGCCACTTATAACATGCGTTTTTAGGGAAAAAACAAAGTCGGTCTTTTTAGGGTTTTTTTACAATGTCGGTTTTCATCAAAAAAATACCCAAATTTTTTTTTCTCGGGGGCAAGACCCCTGCTCGGGGCTCGGCCTAGCCCCGAACCTCGGAAAGGATACGTGCTGAGTGTACAGTACTTTTCTGATCAGTTGCCACATTTCAACAAAACCTACTTGGCCTAAACAAGTGTCACACAAGATTGACTAACCGACAAGCCCTTGACAATAACCAGTCACAGCCATGAAAACAACCACATGACACATCTGACACATTCGACAAAGGACTTGCAGTTCTGAAAATAAATGCGAATATAGTAATTAAACACACATATTCGCTAATCTAGATTGACAATAATCTTCTAATATAAAAAATGCCAATTGGCCAGGGTTTTCAATACATATTTTTTTATTATCAAAATGCCACATTAAAATGACCATTCCACAATAACTAAGCTCCAAAATTCCCTTTACACAATTATACATATTTTCTAATACATATAAAAATATCAATTAATTAATTTATTTACATTTTCTCAAAACTTAAATAATCAATTCCATAAAAAAATAAACATTGCAACTAATAATTTTCATACCCAAAATTTCTTATATATATTATTTAAAAAAAACTAACTTAATATAAATAAATAAATAAATAAACTATATATATATATATTTATATATATATATATATATATACTATAATAAATTAATATAATTTTAAAAAGATTATAAAATTTAAAACTAAAAAAAATAAAAAATTGAAATCCCAATGCTCTCCCAGCCCACATGGTCCCATGGCCATGCGAGCCCCAAGGGAAGGGGAGGCGGTGGTTGGGGGCCACAATGTGGTCCCCCAACACAGTTGTGGTTGTGGTGGGAGGCCATGCTATGGCTGCCCACCCACAATGCCTTCCCCATGGGAAGGGGAAGCCACAGGCTCCCCTCTCATGGGGTGCATGGTGGCTGGTCCACCATGTGCCCTCCAAACATTTTTTAATATATATATTTTTTAAAAATATAAACAAAACAAAAACTCCCCCAATTTGCTAAAATACAGTCTGAGACTATTCTCTAGCAAAAGAATTTTTCCAGCAATGAAATATATTTTTATTTATTTATGTTTTAAAACAAAAATCCAAAACAAAATAAACTCATAAATTTTTTGAGTAAAAACAGAGATAGAACATTTTTTTTTTTTTTGCCAGTTTCTCTCCTAGGCTACTAAATTTGGGCAATTTTTGACAGCATAACCCCACACATGGCAAAATTGAACAAATTACAAACTCTAGATTCATAAAATCAAACAAATTTTACCATTATAAACCTAAAATGAGAGATTCAAATGAAATTTCTTGTTTCTTTCCAACACCCAGATACACACAAAAATCTAATTTTTTAAAAGAATTATTTCTTTTCCACAATGACAAATTAAATTGGCAGCAAGATACTAGAATTTAAAGCCAAATTTGAACTCTCATTTCCTTTGCAGACAAATTTGAAAGAGTTTTCTAAAATAGAAAATACAAACATGCACATACAAGGAATTATTTTAAATTAAACAAATTCAAACAAACAGAGGTATAAATCAAATTCCAACCTTGAATAGCTATCCTGGATGTTCAATTGAGAAGAGCTGATTCCTCTAACTGAGCAAATTTCCTCAACCAGATGAAGACCCAATTTTTTTCCCAACAAAGCTGCCTTCTCCTTCTTGTGAAGAGCAGGGTAGAAAATAGAATTTTTTTAACCTAAAACTATTTTAGGTTGAAATTTTTCTCAACCAATCCAAATCATTCCTCATAAAGTAAATTTTTAAAGGAAAATTTTCTCTCCCAATTATTTTTCAAATAAATTAAAAACTCAAATTTCTATTCAAAAATCAATGAGGGAAGATATATATTTTTTTTAAATTTCTATTTAACTTTTCAAAGAAATGCAATTACATGATTTACTTTTCACAATTTAGAATATCAATTAACCAACTCTTATATTAATGCATAGAACAAATTGATTTAATCATTTATAATACTAAGGGATCTAATTTAACTTTTATCCATTTATTTAAATAAACCAATAACACACATTTTCTAATTAAATACTTAAGATTTAATAATCAAATTTACCCCACATTAAACACAACTTAAATAATTCAAATAAGCACACGACTCGCACACCGACAAAGGAGAAATTAATGAACAACAGGGACACTCACTTTAAGCACGACTAGGGTAAAACATAGGTCTTAGGACTATCTCCTCCACTTCCATCGGATCAGTAAGGTACTCTTAGACTTGTGGAGCCAAGTGGAGATGATACCCCATACCTACACGGTACTTGTGCCTAGAATTCCCTGCGTCAACGAACCACATGTGCATATGTATACAAACATAAAAAACACACCGTTGAAGGAGAATCGTGGCGTTCCCTGTCTCACCAAAGTGAGTGAAGGAAAATCATCTCCTCACACCACATACACTTACAAACATGAAACATGAATATAACTCATCATACGTATAAAATGAATATGTCAGTCCATATGAGTAATCCAATAAAATCGCATTTAACCATCAATAAGGAAATACTGCATGAAAAAATACACTACAAATCAAATAAAAGCATATAACAACATCACATTAAGTCTAAGTAAAATATCACAATAATGTATCCACTAAAAAAGTCAACTAAAGTCAAACATTAGTCTAAAAAGTTTGATCGAGAAAGGGGTACTAAATTCTCCCCCCCAAAACTAGGCTTACTCCTAGAAGCCTAAAACAGATAAGAATAAAGCTCTCTCATCTTCGCTACATCCTCTCATGTAGTCGAGGTCTCATCATTTGTGTCCCATAGGACCCTTACCTAGTCGATGGTGCGACCCCTAAGGAAAAAAAGCCAGACGCTGTAGAATGCGCACGGGCTCCATGGAGAGTTGTCCATCCTTGACCTGCAAAGCATTCCAATCAAGAATATGGGTCACATCAGGATGATAAGGTCTAAGGACTGAAACATGAAAAACATCGTGGATGCAGGATAGGCTCGGTGGCAAGGAAAGACAATAGGAAATAGGTCCTATCCTCTCAAGGATCTCAAAAGGGCCAACAAAATGAGGTGCCAACTTAGAACCCTTTCCATAACAGATCAAACTCTTTGGTAGATGCACTCTCAAGAACACACAGTCACCAATAGAAAACTAACAGTCCACTCTATGAGCATCAGTATACTTCTTCTGCCTATCCTGAGCAACTACCAAATTCCCACAAATCTACTCAGCCTATTGCTCCATCTCTCGAAGCATATCCAGTCCTATATGCACCCTATCCTCTAACCGATCCCAACTCAAAGGATTATGACAAGGACAACCATACAATGCCTAGAAGGGGGACATACCTATGGAGCTATGGTATCCATTGTTATAAGAAAACTCAACAAGATATAGATATTCCTCCAACCGTGACTGCTGGTCCATAACATACATGCAAAGCATGTCCTCAAAAACCCGATTCACATGCTCGATTTGACCGTTGGTCTCTGGGTGATAAGCTAAACTAAAGTTCAAGTGGGTCCCCTAAGCATGCTAAAGTGAGGTCCATAATTCTGAAGTAAAGACATGATCTCTATCAGAAATGATCCGCCTAGGAATCCCATGCAACCTCACCACATCTTCCATGAAATCTTGTGTCACCACTATTGTTGTATAGGAAGATCGAATAGGAAAAAAATGAGTAACTTTGGTCAATCCATCAACAATGACCATGATAGCATTATGACGACATGAAGAAATAGGCAATCCCACTATGAAATCCATGGAAATGATATCCCATTTCCAATCTGGTACCAAATTAGACTGTAAAAGCCCTGCAGGGTGCTGATGCTCCACCTTTACCCACTGACATTCTAAACACTTCAAAACAAAATCAGAAATGTCACATTTCATACCAGCCCAATGATATATATGTCTAAGATCTGTGTGCATCTTCTTCACACCAGGATGTGCCGAATAAGGTGTATGATGGGCCTTAGTCATGATCAAAATATGAAGTCCATCCAAAGGAGGTACATAGATCCGTCCAAGATGTCGAAGAAGACCATTTTCATCAAGGTTATATCCAGAATATCTACCCTCTAATGGCCTCCCCGTCTTAGTCATGACTCTAACATCCTAATACCAGTTGTCTTGAGGAAGAATCCCAAGAATTCTTTCTCTCAAATCCACCCCAAGGGATAATGCTGCAACCTCATGTTGCCTACGACTCAAAGCATCTACCACTACATTCTCTTTCCCTTGAATATATCAAGCCTCAAAACCATACTTGTAGAGGAATTCCATCCATCTTCGTTGTTGAGCATTCAAGTTCGGCTATGTGAAAATGTACTGCAAACTACGGTGATCACTGTGTAGCTCAAACAAATGCCCCAACAGAAATTGTCACCATCCGCCTAAAGCATGAACTACAACTACCAACTCTAAGTCATGAACTGGATAGTTCATCGTGTGGTCCTTGAGTTTGTGAGACTCATAGGCTACCACACAACCATCCTGCATAAGCATTTCTCCTATGCCTTCTAAAGAGGCATCCGTGCAAACTATAAAATCTCTGGATGGATCAAGAACTGCCAAAATCAGAGCACTAACAAGGAGTTCCTTCAAGGTACAAAAAGTTGTCTCACACTGTTCTGACGAAACAAACTTCTTCCCTTTCCTCTGAAGAGAAGTGATCGGGCGACCTATCCAAAAACAACTCTGAACAAAGCGATAGTAATATCCGGCCAAACCCATAAAACTCTGAACCTCAGAAACATTGGTCAGCACTGGCCAATCTACAATGGCTTGGATTTTAGAAGGATCCACGGATACACCTTCTTCTGAAACTACATGACCAAGATAGTTCACCTCAGATTGGAAGAAATCCCACTTCACCAAGTTGGCATAAAGTTGATTCTCCCTCAAGAATTGCAATACCTATCGCAAGTGGCCCTCATGCTCTTCCATAGATCTAGAATAAATCAAAATGTCATCCAAGAAAACAAGGACAAAACAATCAAGGTAGGTGTGGAAAACCCCATTCATGAGGCTCATGAAAAATTAAGGCATGTTCGTCAATCCAAATGGCACCACTGTGAGTTCATAGTGACCATAACGGGTACGAAAAGTCATTCTATGAATTTCTGCATCATGAATGCGTAACTAATGATACCCAGATTTCAGATCAATCTTAGAGAACACCTTGGCTCCCTTTACTTGATCAAAAAGATCATCTATTCAAGGCAATGGACATCGATTCTTTATGGTTACCTTATTCAACTATTGGTAATCAATGCATAACCGAAAAGAACCATCCTTCTTATTAATGAAGATAAATCACGCACCCCAAGGAGAAACACTAGGGCAAATGAACCTCTTGGCCAACAATTCCTCCATCTGCAACTTCAACTCACTCAAATCCTGAGTAGTCATCTGATATGGTGCTCTCAAAAAAGGTTCCGCACCAAGAACCAAGTCAATGTGAAAGTATATGTCCCACTTCAGAGGCATACCGAGAATATTAAAAGGAAACACATCAGCATACTCTCAAATAATAGGTTGACTATCAAGAGAGATTTTTTGACTCTCTTCCTCATCCACATCCTCAAGAGTAACTACAAAAATCTAACACCCTTTGATGCATACACCACTTAAGTTTCATAGAGGAAATCATACATAATGATATCGATCTCTGAACCCCAATGATCCCCACTTTGCTGCAATGATCATCTAAAAACTCCACTGTCTTCTGATGATAGTCTACACAAGCACTGTGAGATGCTAACCAATGCATCCCCAACACAACTCCATAAGACTCGAAAAGGAATGACTCGAAGGTCAACTATGGTAACAAAGGGTCCTAGATCCAACTCACAACTAGGAATGAAGGAATCTATGGCCACACGCAAACCAGTAGCCAACTCTACTTGCCACCTATCCACCTATCTAGCAGACGCGAGTCCACACCGCTCCACAATGGAGGAAGAAATGAAAGAATCAGAAGCACCGAAGTCAAATAGTATAGAGATAGAAATACCACCCAACACACCTGAAGTCTTGATCATTATACCCTGGTGCTCAGCTTGGTATTCATCAACCGCTGCGAAAACTCTATGGGATCTACCTACATCCCCCACTGTAGGCTCCAATGTTGTAGATCTTTGACTACCTATCTGATGAGAACGCTAAGGATACAGAGTAGCTATGTGGCCATACTGACCATAAGAGAAACAAGCTCCCCTACTAGGTCCTCTACCTCCAGATGGCCCACTGAACTACTGGAAACTTCCCCTACTAGGGGTCTATGAAGCACCCTAAGAGGACTATCCTAGGAAACTCTGCCTACTCCTCTGCTAATTCCTAATCTTCTTAGGCTAAGAGTTGCCATCCTGCTGGCCCTAAAACTGCTTCGACCTCGACTGAAAACTCTGCTGTTGCTATTGCTACCCACCCTTAGTGGGTGCCTGAAAACTCCTAAAAGGTTCAGCAGTCTAGGACTGATTCCCTCTAACTCTGGAGCCATTGTAAGGCATACTCCCAATTTGTACTCCAGACTGACCACCATGAGCATGGCTAAGATTCTTCTCTACTAGCCTGGCTTTCACCATGACTATCTCTACTGATACAAGCTCAAATACTCTCACACCTCCATTGATGCGGTCATTCAGACCTCTCAAGAAGTGTT
Organism: Cryptomeria japonica; assembly: GCF_030272615.1. Taxonomy (NCBI): domain Eukaryota; kingdom Viridiplantae; phylum Streptophyta; class Pinopsida; order Cupressales; family Cupressaceae; genus Cryptomeria; species Cryptomeria japonica. The sequence goes on along the minus strand of NC_081415.1, from coordinate 403,639,856 downwards.
GGACTAACATAGCCTCATCATTCCCAATACCAACATACTATTTGAGCTCATAAAAACTGATCCACAGTCATGCCAAACTAGCGTAATGCATGAAACTCATCTGCCTGACACTGTCTCCACTGAGCTGAGAGAAAGTGTGCCCTAAACTCCTAGAAAATCTCCCAATACACGGTGTTAATGTCTAAACCGATCCTCTCTTCCTCCAACTGCCACCAAATAAAAGAAAACCTCTCAAGATGCATGATGGCACATCTCGCCTTGGTGTTGCTACCATACGGATGCATGGTGAAACACCTATCCAAACCAATCAACCAAGTCTCTGCCTCAAGTCTGGTACCTGATCCGTCAAAGGAAGGAGGATGAGATCTCATCAGATCTCTCATGTGCCCCATAATAACTGAATCCTAGTCTACTAGGACCTCTCTCCTCCTGGGAGATCTCTCTCTCCCTCTCCTCAAGATTCTTCTAGTGAGACTCACCCATCTGAGCATGGATAGGCTGCTCGGCCTTAGGTCTAGGGCCAAGTCTGGATAACACCTCCTGAAACATCTACCTCAGCTTCTCCCTTTCGGGAACCTTCTCTACTGTGTGCTGCTCACTCTGATGCACAAAATGATCCTACTCCACACTCTCATGAGTGGGCTATGGTGAAGGACTATGATGACCTAAACTTCGGCCACATCCCCCACCACTACCTCAATAGTGACCACCTCCACGACCTCCACCTTTGGCTTTCCTAGCCATAATCCTAACACTTCACAAGAGAAAAATCTTAGATCTACAACAAGGATACTAACCAGGGAAACACAAACACTAAGACCTAACTAAAGGTCAAGTTGAATGGGATCAATTTAAAACCAGAGTACCTAGTGTTGAAACATGGGCTTTGATACCAAGGGATTTGGAATTTTGCTTGGTTTGTGTGTTCAATGCATTTTCATTTTAAAAGAAAAAGAGGTAGGTCATCACATAAAATCTCCATTTCTCCATTTCTCTATCTTTTGGTTTAAAAATAATTGCAAATGAATTGTTGGATGAATTAAGGCATAACACCTCTTCGTAGAAGTTTATTTTATTGATTTTTGAATTTGTATGTTTCAAATTTATATAACATGGAGTTTTAAAAGGAAATGCTATAAAAAATTTATTGGATAATGAGAAGGGAAATTTATTGCATTTTTGTGTTATTGGGTGCATTTAGGGGGTCAATCAATGGAGGACCACCTCTTGGATTGGTTTTTGTCAAAAAAATTATTTTATTAAAAAGTAGAATTTAAGAGTTTTGAAGTCATGGTATTATGTGGAATGATAAGTTAATATAGTAATATTTTTCATTTGACTCGATCTGAGATTGTTTTCATATAGTTATGGCCATTTGAAGATTGAATGTGTATGTGAATAGTGACATTGAAATGTGATTAAGACAATACATGTTGGATAATAGATCTTAATGTGTAATGATAAAATGTAGTGAGAAATGCTTTTCTTAGCATGTTTAATTGATTGAAGTTTTTCTTGATGATTGATTCATGCCTCCTTGAGTGTTGATGGAGTGATGCCTTATGATATGAGCATATGAGATGAATGTAATGGGATTAATGTAAATGTGTTTGTTGGAAATAAAATTGTGATTGATATCTTGGGATTACCCTTAAAATTGTTATTGTGAATTTGTGCTCATGAAGAGAATGATGAACCTTGGATGTAGTTGATAGGGACATTTGGGAAGTGGCTCCCAATATGGCTCATTGAGAGTAATTTTCAATAAGTGATTAAGATAAACTTGTGGCAATGAATTGTGTATCATTTGGTATGTTCTTTTCCCCTTGTTCCTAAGTGCTTGTTGAGGCTTGGGATGAGTTGGGGGTTTGAGACCATTCATGTTATGATCTTGAAGTATGAGTGTGTAAGTGTGCAAGTATGGTTGAGAGTGTCTGTGTGTTTGTATGTTGAAGGAGAAAGGCAGATTTGGTGCGATAGTGAATTAGAGCAGGAAAAATTTGTTAGAGTTGCAGAGATTCTTGACAGGGTCTGCTAGAAGCAGTTGTGTAGACATTTGAGCTTATTTGGAGTTGAACTTATGCATATATAGATACAATTTTCTTATTTCATTTTTTTCTCTTTATTGGCAGTGAGCCTTTCGACAGTAAGTCATTGTATTCTAGGTAGCGAGCCCTCCAATAGTGAGCCTTATAATATCATATAGCTAGTTATATTATCTTCATAGTTAACCCTCTGTGGTTTTTCTCATTTGGGTTTTCCACATATAAAAATTTGGTATCACTCTTATGGTTGTATATCTCTTTCATTTATGTTGCATGCATTTCTTTTGGGTTGAGGTTAATTGATAATAAGATAAGTTTTAGAAGTTCAATTTTTAATTTTTATAAGGGGAATATTGATTCACCCCCCTCTCAGTATTTTGGTTTGTTCAACACTTGATGTGTATATGGTGTTTCTCTTATGATCTAGTGGTTGGTGACTCCACTCTGTGATTGATATGTGGTTGAGCCTCCTCCCTCAAGTGTCTTCATTGCTTGATGTGTTTGGGTTGTGATCATCTCCATGAGTATCGTGGGGTTGACCTAAGGATTCCACATGGTTGGGTGGCATTTCAAACCATTGTTGGGGACTGAAGACTCAACTATGGATTCAACATTGGACTCCTACTCCTTGTTCTCTCCTTCTCTTATACTCTTTCTTATTCTATTTCATGTTTATGTATACATATATTGAGGACTTATGTTCCATGCTCTGTAATCATGTAATTATTTAAATGGGACCTTCATTGTGAAAAGAAATGTAATAATAGAATGAATCACGTGGTTAAGTAGATTTATGTGTACTAGTGTTGGTACCGAGCATAAAGAGTATTGTATCATCTAACTTGTGATTTCAATGTTGTATCTTAGTTTATCATATGGGCATTTCAATTGGTGCACTAAAATGAATGTAGATGCTTTAGTAGATTCAAAGATTGATTTAGTCATCTCCCAATGTTATCTTTCCTTGTAGGTGTCATCTAGTAACTTGGAGGCATCATTCTTATTTTGTTTGACCTTTTTTTGTCCAATTCTCTTGACTCAAGTGTTGAGTGGTAATTTTGACTTCACCAAGGGGTTCAATATGTTTGGGATGTTATACTATCCAACTAGGAAGCTCTTTGATTTGGACAAATGTGTGTCTTAGCAATGTCAAGGCGAGTTCACCAATCTGATGGATGCCATCATGAGTCAAGGATGTGTGCATGGGCCAAGGGCATTAGTGTGGGACAAGGACATCGATGAACAATGCTAGAATCCTTGAAATGTGCACATGTCTTGCTGGGTGTCCAAGTTCCAGTTTGGAACCTATGCATTGTTGTTTGGTTGAGAGATGATTCTAAGAGCTAAGTGTTATCACTGTTTAAGAAATGGGTTTTCTTTTCCCATAATTGGCTAAGTTTTCAAAATTTTGAGTTAAGTACACTATTAACTTCTTTAAATCTGTGTTAAGTCTTTAAGGGTTTAGGGTTTTTGGTTTTAAATTGCTCTAATGTCTGACTAAAACCCTCTGGTTTCTATTCCTGCGTTACTTTAATTCACTTAAGTAATGTGTCTTGGGGTCATATGATGTGTTCCCCCTTGTTATTTCCCTAGGCGGTTGTTAAATAATCATAAAATTTATGCCTTATGTCTCTTTCCTTCTAATGGTGTCGGGCCCAGTAAATGTCACGCAGCTCTCAGATGGATCTATGACTTTCACCATTTCGTTAGGCAAAGTTGCAAGTGTTCTAAGACTTGCGAAATGGCGAAAGGGAAAAGCGTGTTCAATGGTGTGCATTTGGTCTGGTTTAACGAGACTCCATCTCACTCAAGATCTAATGGCTGGCGTTGATTTGCAGCTGAAACTTGCAAGTGAAATACCTTTCGCGAAATGGTGAAAAGGTTTGGTGGGACCCTACAACGAAGACTTTTCAAATGGCTAAAAGGTGATCAAGTTCAAAAGAGATCGACGGTTCGCACTGTTTCATGGCCGGTAGATGCTCATGTGTTATGCCCTGCGAAGCAGCAAAAAGGTTTCTGGCCCAGGAAAAAGGGGATTTAATAGGAGCATAACAGATGCGCAAGTCTAATCTGATCTGATGGTTAGCGTAGCTTCGTAGGAGGAAGGTGCTCGATAGTTATCTTTTGCGAAGCAGCAAAATGACATGGCGCTCCAAGCAGGCAGTCTAGTTGGTCGTGATGGCAAATCAGATAAAGACACGTGGCAGAAAGTCAAAGTAGTCAGCAAGTCAGATCTAAGGCTTAAAAGGTGGGTCCAAGAGGATGACTCATGTCGCGACGTGTGAAAGTGACTTGGCAGATCCAGGTGGTAAGGATGAGGTGGAATTAGATGTTTCCTCTCAGCGAATAAAAGGTTGACATGTCAATTCAGAAATGACTAGATGCCAGGTGGATAATACTGAATCAGAGGGCCCACGTCTGCCAGATTTAGTTAAGTTGTTAAGCATTGAGCAAGTCAAATATAATCTAACAGTCTGCATGTATTCGCGAAGGTAAAATGCTCATGTTTTAAAACTAGTGAAACAGTGAAAGGTTTTTGGGCCCCGAAGAATAGATAAAGCATGAAGGTAAAAGGGGATCAACTTCGATTTGATCCAAGGGCTCGCGTTGTTTCATGACTGCGAACTAACCAAGGGATATGCATTGCAAAATGGCGAAAGAAAAAAGAAGGTTCTTCTCAGTGTAATGCTAGATGGTGATGTGTCAATTGACACGTGGTTTCAAAAGAAATTGAGGGACCACCAAGGTGTAACCGGTGGTTATAAGGGAAATAGGACATGTGGCCGACTCTGAACTAAACTCGAAGAGTTTTCCAAGTCTAATGGCTGAGTGCCATGTGGTATTTGGTAACCAATGGGAGAGAAGGTAAGAAATGCAAGTGTAAAGGTTTCTCTTAAAGGATGGTCATCTCAGGATTGATCCAGCGCTTCGCGTTGTTTCATGGCCCAAAGTTGAAAGCGGGTTAAGCTATGCGAAATAGCGAAAAACCGTTAGCCATCCAGATAAGGCGTGGTTAGTGAAAAAAGTTGATGGTCCCGGTAAGAGTTAAAGGCCGAGTGGTTAGAGTCCCATCTGACGCTTGGTGTAGCCTTGTGAAAGAAAAGTGCTCGCGGGATAAAGCCTATGAAGTGGCGAAAAGAGGTGGGGCCCGATGCAAGGGCAGAGATGTTAAGACAGTGTAAAGACCGATTAAGTTCCATTTGATCGGACGACAGGCATGATTTCATTTGGAGAAATTGCTTGAAGGTTATGCTCTATGAAATGGTGAAAGAGTGGAAGGAAAAAATGTGCAGGTGTGTTGTGACACATTGGAGCGAAAATTTTGAATTCTTTCATGAATTCAATTCTGAAGGGACGGTCGAAGCATACGGTATCAATGTTGCAGTTAAGAGCCTGAGTACCATATATGATCTCGTATCAATTGAATGAAGGTATCATTCTAAAGAATAGTTGCAAAGAAGTGGTTGTAGAGCTATTTTCTTCAAATACAGAGAAAATTTATTCAGTTGCAGAGCGGATTCCTTCAAACAAAAATAGGTTCTCTTATACTCTTGTTTGGCAATCACTTAGCAGTGTGTTTTAATTAAGGTCTTGATTTGTCATAGAACAGTTGGGGGTAATAGTTAAACTGCTTGCATAATTTTAAGATGGCACCTAAGAGAGAATTCTCAGGAAAAGTTAGCTACCAGGAAAGGGCTATTTGTGATGATTTCCTTGAATAGTTGACATCGTCAACTAATGTAGCCGCAAAGGTAAAAGAACTTGTGCCAAGAGCTCCTCGCCTAAAAATAGGGGACGGATTGTATGATAGAGGTAACTGGCTGAGAGACCCACAGGTTGGGTTGTCTAAGTTGGGGTTATTCAAGGTTAGATGTGGCATGAGAAACTCCTCAGCCCCGCAAAACAGTGTCTGGGAGTTAGATGTGGGAAAACTGGTCGTTCTAGGAGTATTCATGGATGTGGATCTCCTAACTCAGATTGCACTCAATTATGATCTAGTCACAAGAAGTATAAGGGATATAAACAGGAAAAACCTCATTGAAATAAATAATGAGGAGTTCAAAAATGCTTTTGGGCCTAGTGAGTTTACCAATTTTCTAGAACCTATTAATTTCAAATCACTAGCTCAAGTATATAGTGTGCAGAGGAACCACCTTAGAAATGGGCCTCTTAAAGAATTCTTTGTGAAGATAGGTGGGTTGACAGTTGTAGGACCCAACATTGAAAAGCCCTTCTTATTAAACTTGTTCACCTTTAGGGCTAAGGGATTATACTAGTCACTCTGCCAAATTTTAGGAGAGGATGCTGAGGCAAATATGCCCACTCATTACATGTTAATGATTGCTCAAATCTTGAATCCTTCTCTTGCAGTGACTTTTGATTATGCTTCCTTTATCACTGATGCTATCCATGAAGGATTGATAGGAATAAAGAATGGGAAGGTTGATAGGCCTTTTGGATGGTATTCCCTCCTTATGCATTTATTTTTATTCAAGGGTGGCGATTATTTTGCAAGTGGAATGGATCTTGTAAAAGAGAAAGATGGAGAAAAGATGCCAGAGTAGTTATGAAGTACAGTGCTGTCATGGGACAGAGAAGATGCAAGCTTCTTAATGTTTCATAAGTATTTTGCATCTAAGATTAGGACTCTCCTTTGTTCAGAGAATCCAAGAGTCCCCAAGGTTCTTTTGGAATTTATTAGGCCAAAAGGGTTTGCAGAGAATATAAAAATTGTTCACAATTGGGGTGATATCTACTTATACCCTATTTCCACAGTTTTTAGAGTATATGGTTTCACAGGCACTCCATTTTTTTTCCCTTATCAGGTCCCTCTTAAAGTGGGAATTGCAGAGATCCTCAGGCAGATTGGTGGTGTGCAGGAGGCAGAGTTAACATGCAGAGGTAAAGGGACCATTCTCCCTACACATACCATAGCACACCAATTTGCGATAGTTAAAGGAGGTTGGAAGTGTTTTGGAGATGTCCTTCAACCATATCATTTGTCAACTGCATTCGCCCGGTGTGCTGACCTTGAAGACTTCTTCAATGGCATGTTTAGAAAAAGGGCAATATGCAGAGGTAAACCCCACCAATTCCAGTTTCCTAAAGACCTCATTAGGAATGAGTTTGATCTAGATGAGAAAGAGTTGAGGAAGGAAAAGTGGGTGGCTTATAAAAAGGCCTTAGATTTTGTACATCAATTTGATACCAGTTATGACCCATTGTCTAGCTTCCACCCTTTTGAGGAGAAGATAAAGTTCCTAATTCTTTGTTTTGAGGATGTGATGTAGACTTTGAAAGAAAAGAGAGAGGTTGTAATTAAAAACAACCATGAGAAAGCGAGACTGGTTCTAAGTAGGCCTGCATCCACTAGAGCAATCCCTCCTGGTGACTACATGTTGCATAAGAAGTCCAATTACAATATGTTGATGCGTACAATAGGGGAGCCCTCTACTTCAAAGGGGAAGAGGAAGATACAGGATGTCATTGACATTCAAGATAGCCCAAAGAAACAAAGAGTGGGAAAAGAAATACAATCTGATGAACCTTTGTATTCTCTACCTCAATCCCCTATTCATATAGGAGATGAACAGGCAGCAGCTAAGCAACTTTTATAGGTAGGCAGTCTGGGAGAAATATCATATAGATATGATGAAGTAGAAGAGGGAATGCCAGAAGAGCCCCCTACTACTAAAATGAACATCACTGCTAATGAGTTCAAAGGCCAGGAGTGGGATCCTGAGATCAAAAAAGCCAGTGAAGATTTCTTGGCTGACAATAACTTTGTCACATCTGGAGCTTTCATGCAGTTTGTGTGGAAGCAAAACATTGATAAGATTAATGCTAGGTGTGAAAAGAGGAAAAGTGAGCAGCCTCACAGAGATCCAGCTGTGGTGGAGGAGGAAATAAAGAAAGAAATGACTGATGAGTTTAAGACTATCACTCCTGAGTAGGGAAGAGACATGGTGGCACAGGTTGGGGTACTCATTCTCCCCGAACGGGACATAGCAGATGCCTTGGTATTGGATGAAGTAAGAAAAGAGACCAAACCTATGGAAGGAGTCACTTTCAGCAAAGACAATGTTGCACTGGTCATGTGGTCTCTTAAAAGAGATGAGAATAAGAGAAATAAGGACACCCCAGGGTCAAGTTACCTGGGTGGAATGATAGTAAAAAGAGTTCAGAGCACTGGGGTAGTGGAAGCTACTAGCACTCTACTTGAGACTGCAAAGTTTAGTGTTGTAGTAGTAGAAAGGGAGGCCAAGGAAAAGGTAGATCTCCAGGTTAAGCTAGAGATAGTTTTAAAAGCCTATAATAATGCCAAGGAAGAGGTAAGGAGTAAAGACAACATCATTGCCAAGCTACAAAGCTAGTTGGCAGGACAGTACCATCAAGGTGAGTTTTCAACACTTATGATCTCCTCTTCTCCTGCAAGACCTCCACCTACCAGCCCCATTATTGAGGTTCCACCATCCCTACAACCTTCTGGCTCTCAATTGGTTGAGATTACTCCTCAGGAGTTGGAGGATTTAAAACAGGCTCAGGCCCTGTATGCAAAGAAATATGAGGAAAAAGTAAGGGCTACAATTTTAAGTTTTGCTGACACCATAGGGGCCTCATTATTGTATAACAACATGAGCAAGATTATAGATATGTGGAATGAACTTAATGGAGATAAGGCCATTTTAATGCCTATTTTTGACAAAAGGAAGCCTAGAGGGTAGGATTTGGAGCTTATTTGTGTATCCTATGATGAAGCAAGGGTTGATCCCATCATCAAATCCACTTGTGACACCACAAAGGATCTAGTAAAATTAGCAGAAGGAATAGATAATACTGACAAGAAGATCAATTTGTACAAGAAGGAGTACACTAATCAGGTTTTTGAATTACTCCTAGGAGGTTTTGTCAGCCCTAACCAATTGAAGGACAAATAAGTATGGCTTAACGAATTAGAAGCCGAATTTTCAGCTAGAATAAAAGGAATTATTAGCTTAGAAGATGCTTTCTTCTTTGTTGTAACAATTGAGGAGATACAGAGAATCAAATTTCATTATGGTTTTCTCAATTCAGAGGTTAACAAAATGAGGAATTCCTGGAAAAGGTTAGCCTAGGCAAAAGCAAAAGTGATTAACTTCACGTGGTCAGCTGATGATGTATACAATGAGTGGACAAGAAAATATGCCATACAGTATGTGGATCCATTAGAAGAGGTTGCAACTGGACAACAAGTAGAAGAAGCTGTGGAGGTTGAAAAAGACTTGTAACCGCATTTGTAAAAGATTTTGTAACTTCTTCTTGAGAAGAAATGATTGTAACAAATTCTCCTAGGAAAGTCCGAAGCTATGTGCATCCATGTTGTTATAAATCGATACCAGGACTAGTAGAAAAATGATCATAAAAGAATTGTAAGAAAACACTGCAGAAATTTATATGAGCTTTTCCAAGTTTAATGGAGAATATTCAAGGGTTTCTTGTAATAATTTTTTGAAGAAAATATCAATATACAGACCATTGGATTTGAGTAAAAACTTTGTGTTGTCTTCAAATGTGTTTGTAAGTGTTTACTATTTCATTCTAAATAATCCAGGGTTATTTCATTTGAATAGGGGTTGTAAGGCAACTTTTAGTAGATATGTTTCTTATCTTTTCTCTTTAGGAGGGGAATTAAATATGCGGGAATCGCTTCTACCAGTAAATTCCTTGTGAGATATTTTGAATCTTGATGAGCGTAGTTTAATTTGGTATGAATAACTTCTTATGTGTGTCAGGCATATATAGGGATCTACAGAAGCCAAACTAATGGGATATGTATAGATATTTGATTGTGGGAGTATTGTTTGAACTTAGATGACTCTATGACCTTGGATAAGGCACTGGTATAGATCGAGGTTGTCTATTACATATTTTGTTGGTCAATACTGAATATGAGTATAATTTTCATTCCTTTGTTTCAGTTAGTTTTAAGGTGATTAGATCCACTAGTTTTCTGGACTGGTTTGCTGTGGATTTATCTTTTTAAAGTGTGAATTTAGTTCATAAAGGTATACCCACCTAGACTTTGAGTATGTCCAAAGTGTAGAAGGTTAAATCAAACCTTGTCATATGTTGTCCTAGAATTTTCCTTCTATTTAATATCCCTTCTACACATAGAGTTATCATTCATTATAAGGATGTTGAAGTGAATTAGATTTTGAAGACAACAAAAGTGGCGACTCTCCTGGGGAGAGTCACAATAAGGATTCAGATGTAGATTTGTGCTTAAATTTATAAAGAAAATCATTGTGTGTTTTTGGATTAGATCGGTGTGTTAGTGAATATAGCAGTGGTGCTTGGAGGTCTCTATCTGGAAGTTCCCTCTATTTTCCTTTGATATATGATTTTGGTCTGAAGATTTCCAACTTTTTTTTCAAAGCTCATTTTCATAATTCCCATAGTCTTGTGGGTGGCGACTCTATTATCTTGGAACCAGTCCTTGTGAAGTACAAAAAGAAAGGAAGACAAGCACAATGCAAGGAGGGAAAAAACACTAGATCATTCATGAAGAAGCACCCTCGTGAAACTTTGCAAGAAGGTTTGCCAGAATAGTCACGAATAGGTCAGAAGAGATCAGTGCTTCATGAACCATCAAATGCTACTTGGGTGCAAAAGAATAACAATACCAGTAAGATACCTGATCAACCTATTTATGCAAAGTCTAATTCTTCTTCTAGAGAATCTGAACATGATATATTAGGTTTCCATTCTAGATTATTTGGAAATATAGATAATGCTCATGCTGTAAATCAAGATATATCTCATGTTAGTGTGTCTGCGAGAGATAGGACTAGTTCAAATGCAATTAGACATTCTGTTCCTAGGACAATTGATGGAAACATTAGCTTGATTGATATAGATCAAGTCAATTTATCTGACTCTGAGGAGAATTTCCCTGATGAAGATGAAGTGTCACAAGAAATAGCAAATTTAAATAAGAGAGTTCATCACTTAATCTCCCTAAGAGCCCAAAAAGAAGCAAATAAGGAGAAGGAGGTCAAAGAAAAATTAATGGAGAGAGATAGGCTTCTTAGATAAATATCTTATCTTGAAATATTGGCCAAAGAAAAAGAAAAGAGTGATGAGGAAGGCCCTGTAATCAGAGAAATTCTGATCCCCAAGGCTAAGCTAGCATATAGGTCAGTAATCCAGCCAAACAAGGAAATGCTCAGTGATTCACAGCCTCCTAGGAATAATGTTGATAAAGGAAAGAAAAAATGGGTGGATGATGGACTTGGACCTAAAAACACTGAAGAGATTTCTCATAGGCTGTCAGCACATGAGAGAGAGATGGAAAGAATGAGGAAGGAAAAAGAGGATCTCCAAATGGAACTAGAGAAAGCTGAATTGGAAGCAGCTAATCAGGAAGTGAAAAGAAAAATTAGCTACTTAAAAGCTCCCCCTATCATTTTTCCATCAGAAGATCTTAGTAAACCTAATCCTCAACAAATTTCCCTTCCCCCAGTTAAAATTCAGCCTACTGTGCCTGCTAATACAACATCAGTGAGTCAAACCCCTGTGAACAATCAACATGGTCAAGTATCCCAGTCCCTAATTCCAAAAGTCAGAATGAACATAGGAAATAATAATGTTGCTTCCCCTTTTCAAAGGAGACTATCAATTTAGAATAGTATAGGCAACCATTTTTTGATGGGATCCCAGGATATCCCAACCATGTTCCTACTGAGTTAAGAGACAGACTCCATAAATTTGCTGGAAATAATGCAATTAGTGCTGAGGAACATTTAAAATCTTTTGGGGACCTAATAAATGATTATGAGATAGTGGATGAAGATGTTATCATGAAATTGTTCGTTTAGTCCCTGGTTGATGATGCAAGAGATTGGTACAAAGGTCTTCCAGTAAATAGCATTGGGTCATGGGAAGATTTTAAAAATTGTTTTCAAGAACAATATGGTGAGAAAACAAATGTGAGCTTCATGCTCAATGAATTTAATAACATCAAAAAATCTGACAATGAAATGGTCACTGATTTTAATGCTAGATTCCAAAAAGCCATGCATAGATTGTATCAGGTGATGAGATTAGATGATAACATGTGTCTGAATACCTATTACAATGCATTTTATTCTAAGATGGCCTATATCCCGAGGGATAAGAATCCACATAACTTGAGAGATGCTTTTAGAATTGCCATTAATGTAGAAAGTAATAGAAAAGCATCCGACAAGTTAGGAAGAAGAACAGATGGTAGATTATGGCAAGAAACAAAACAACAACCTAATAAAGTTGCTAAGGAGGAAGACAAGATAGAAAAGTTGGTTATTGCAATGAAGGATTTGACTGCCAAGGTAAACAAAACTGACAAGCCTCATTATAACTAGCAAGATAGACCCCCTAGACTGCATGATATGCCTTTAATACCAACTGGAAAGATGGTAAACCCTAGAATGAGAAGCCTAAAATTGCTCAAAATCAAGATACTCCAGATCCCTTGAAAGGGAAAAATGTCCATAATATAGAAAATACTCCTTGGTGCATTGCTTGTGATGGGCCACACTCTCCTCATCAGTGCGTAGTAGCTCAAGCTCTTGAAGAATCCATGAGACAAGAAGCTAAGCCTGACATTAACATGTTTGAGACTATTATAGAAAGTGATGAGGAATCTATACAAAGTGAATACAGTGATGTGTTGGATAATGAAAGGTTTGTTCAAGGACAACTAACACTGGATTGGCATCCTACCTTGAATGTGGTAACAATTGAAGATGAAGAAGTTCATCTTAGAAGGCCTAGTGAGGAAGAAGTTAAAAAAATCACCAAAGCTGCTATTGCTAAAGCAAAACACAATTATAACTTAAGGAGCACCAAGAAGGACACTGATCAGGGTGAACCTGGTTCCATGTTCATAAAAGAGATTACTCAAAAGGGGGGAACAAGTAGTGCTACTACTGTCCCTAAAATTGGTCAAGAAAAGAAGGAACAGGTTAAAGATGTACCCAAGAGTACAGATGATAAAAATACCAGTGATATACAAGGAGCTGTCACAACAAAAAGAGCAAGTCAGTTTAAGGCAGAAAGAGATAGAGCTAATACTAAATTAAGCAATAGTTCTACATTTGACATGGCTCAAGCTCTTACTCAAATGAAGGTTACTGTCCCATTAGTAGAATTGCTGAAAATAAGAGAACATAGGGATGCAACTTTGTCTTTGTTTTCTAATATATCTGACAGTAACACAGTCCTACCCATCGGTTCAACTAAAAATGGAAAGGATCAGGAACTCCAAACCCAGAGGTTTATGTTGGAACCATTATCACACAAGAACCTTCACAGGTAGATCCTTTTTATGTTACTTTGTTACTAAACAACCGGTTGATAAAAAACTGCATGATAGATCCAAGAGCTGCTGCTAATGTGATGCCCTATGGTGTCATGAAAGAATTAGGATTGTCAGTGACCACTATGTTGTCTTCAAAATCTGATTCAATTCAACATCCCTATAATAAGATGATTAAACTCTGTGTAGGAGAGATGTCAAAGGGAAGGAAACTCTTTGGACAACATATGACAAGGTTTGATTTAACCTTCTACACTTTGGACCTACTCAAAGTCCAGGTGGGTATACCTTTGTGAACTAAATTCACACCCTCAAAAGATAAATCCACAAAAAACCAGTCCAGAAAAATAGTGGATCTAATCACCTTGAAACTAACTGAAACAAAGGAATGAAAATTATAATCATATTCAATATTTTGACCTACAAAACATGTAATAGACAACTTCGATCTATACCAGTGCCTTATCCAAGGTCACAAAGTCATCTAAATTCAAACAATACTCGCCAAACAAAATATCTTCACACATCCCATTGGCTTGGCTTTTGTTAATCCTTATATATGCTTGACACACATAAGAATTTATGCATACCAAATTAAACTATGCTCATCAAGATTCAAAGTATCCTACATAGAATTTACTGGTAGAAGTGATCCCCGCATATTTAATTTCCCTCCTAAAGAGAAAAGCTAGCAAACACATCTACTAAAAGTTGCCTTACAACTCTATTAAAATGAAATAACCCTAGATTATTTAGAATGAAACAGTAAACAATTGCAAGCACATTTGAAGATGACACAAAGTTTTCACTCAAAACCGATGGTCTGTATATTGATATATTGTTCAAGAGAGTATTACAAAAACTTTTGAATATTCTCCATTAAACTTAGAAAAGCTTAGATATAAATTTCTGAAGCATTTTCTTACAATTCTTTGCGATCCCTCTACTCTTAGTCCTGGTATCCATTCATAACAATATGGATGCACATAGCTTCAGACTTTCCTAGGAGAATTTGTTACAATCATTTCTTTTCCAAAAGAAGTTACAAAGCCTTTTAAAAAAATAGTTACGAGTCCTTTTTGACCCTTGCAACTTCTTCTACTTGATGTTCGGTTACAACCTCTTCTAACTGTTCAGGAGCGCCCTCTAACTGCTCTACATCTTGGATGGCATATTTTCTTGTCCATTCATTGTACACATCATCAGTTGGCCACACAAAATTAATCACTTTTGTCTTAGCCTTGGTCAACCTTTTCCAAGAATTTCTCATCTTGTTGACTTCTGAATTGAGAAAACCATAATGAGATTTGATTTTCTCTATCTCCTGAATTGTCACAACAAAGAAGGAAGCATCATCTAAATCAATAATTCCTTTAATTCTAGCTGACAGTTTGGTCTCTAATTCCTTGAGCCACGCTTGTTTGTCCTTTAGTTGATCTGGGCTAGCAAAAACTCCTGGGAGCAACTCAAAAACCTAATCAGCATACTCCTTTTTGTACAAGTTAATTTTCCTATCAACATTATCCACCCCTTCTACTAATTTTACTAAGTCTTTGGTGGTGTCACAAGTGGATTTGATGATAGGATTGGCCCCTGCTTCATCATAAGATGCACAAATAAGCTCCAAGTCCTGCTCTCTAGGCCTCCACTTGTCAAAAATAGGTGTCAAAATAGCCTTTTCTCGATTGAGCTCATTCCACCTATCCAAAATCTTGCTTATATTATTATATAGCAGTGAGGCATTCATTGTATCTACAAAACTCGAAATAGTAGCCCTTACTCTTTCCTCATATTTCTTGGCATACAAGGCCTGAGCCTATTTTAGATTCTCTAATTCTTGAGGAGTTATCTTAATCATTTGGGAGCTAGAAGGTGCTGGAGATGGTGGGAACTCAATGATGGGGCTACTAGGTGGAGGTCTTGTAGGAGAGGAGGAAATCATCAGTGTTGAAGACTCACCTTGATGGTACTGTCCTGTCAACTGGCTCTGCAACTTAGCAATGATGCCATCCTTACCTTTTACCTCCTCCTTAGCACTGTTATAGGCCTTCAAAATTGTCTCCAACTTGACTTGGAGGTCTGCTTTTTCCTTGCTTCCTTTTTTGCTACTCCAACACTAAATTTTGCAATCTCTAGCACAGTGCTAGCAGCTTCTACCACCCCTGTGTTCTGCACTCTCTTCACTATCATTCCACCAAGGTAACTTGACCCTAGGGTATCTTTGCTTCTCTTATTTTCATCTCTCTTGAGAGACCACATGATGAGTGCAGCATTATCTTTGCTGAAATTAATTCCCTCCATGGGCTTGGTTTCCTTCCTCACTACCTCCGGAACCAGGGCATCTGCTATGTCCCACTCAAGGAGAATAAGCACTCCAGCTTGCGCCACCATATCTCTTCCTTGCTCAGGAGTGATGGTCTTAAATTCTTCCATCATTTCTTGTTTTATTTCCTCCTCCACCAAAGTTGGATCTTTGTGAGACTGCTCACTTTTTCTCTTCTCACATCTTGCATTGTATTTGTCTATATTTTGTTTCCATACAAACTGCATAAATGCTCCTGAGGTAACAAAATTGTTATCAGCCAAGAAGTCATCACTAGCCTGCTTGATCTCAGGATCCCACTCCTGGCCCTTAATTTCATTGGTAGTGATGTTCATTTCAGTAGCAAGGGGCTCTTTTGGCATCCCCTCTTCTATTTCATCATATTTATAGGCAATTTCTCCTAGACTGTCTAACTGTATCAGTTGTTCAGCTGCTGCCTGTTCATCTCCTATGTGGATAGGGGATTGGGATGGAGAGTACAAGGGTGTATCTAATTGTACTTCTTTTCCTACTCTTTTCTTCTTAGGGCTCTCTTGGATGTCAATGACATCTTGTATTTTCCTCTTTCCTTTGGAGGTGGAGGGCTGCCCTGTTGTAGGCATCAGCACACTATAACTAGATTTCTTGTGCAGTGTATAGTCACTAGGAGGGATTGCTCTGGTGGAGGCAGACCTACTTAGAATCATTCTTGCCTTTTCAAGGTTTCTTTTAATCACAGCTTCCCTCTTTTCCTTTAGGGTCTATTGGAACCCTAAAATTTGCAATTTTTAGAATTCCAAATTCCAAGACAAGGAGCAAGAAAAATTCTAAATATATATATACATATATATATATATATATATTGAATAGGTACAAGTAATATATTTTATATTTGTTGCACAATATGAAACCATAACATAAACACAATAATGGGCATAAAAAATGGAGTGTGAAGCACCAAAGGGGGTATTTACATCATTTAAAGACCATTTATCCATTATATACCCATAAAATAGCCTTAAAATACCTCTAATATGCCTAAACAACTTGTAAAGTGACAATTAATTACATAAACTAAGGCAATTTCGGGATTTGGAATTATTTTTATTTAAAAGGGGGGTGTCTTTTCACCCAAAGGGGTATGAAAACCATTCAAACACATATATATGTGTGATGTAAAATGTAAAGAGGGAGGAAAAACATAGAATAGAGATAGAAGAGGTGGAGGCAATTTTGTACTTTTAAACTTTTTATCAAAAATAACCAGTTGCATTTTCTTTCTCATATGTGTTGAGAGTTAACATATTTTTAGAAGGCAGTTGCTTATGATATTATCTAAAAGTGGATAAGGTTATTCGTGTTCTTCCAGTAAAATTTTGTGTTTTATATTGTAGATTTGGATCAAAAAGATTTACTCGCGAATTGTAATTGTTCCTTGTATTTCTTCCTTGGATGGTCTCTTAAAAGTTAGGGTTAAATTCATTCAAGTAGTTTACAATATAGACATTGAAGTAGAGCTCATAAGAAACAGTAACTGACAGACTCATCGAGAGGTGGTGGGATTAAAAACTATCTCATAAGTTTACACAATAAGTCCTGAAGAAATATAAGACTCTATAGCCCAAATAGGAGGAAAGGCACTGATCATTTGTAAACAAACCCTTTAACCATACCAGTTACCCTTTACCTTTAAGCATTAGGATTAGTAGAGTAGGTATAGTAGGTAATTTAGCCAAAGTGTAACATATATACTTTTGTAAGATACATAGATCAATACACACATCTGAAATCAGTCTATTTAAGAAACTTATGCCATTCTGAGACTAGGAGATATCAAATTAAGACACTAAATCTGCTATAAAAAGCATTAGTTGAAGGAACAACTAGTGAGTAGGTATACCCGCCTAGGTCCTGCAGAGCCTCAAGTGAGAGAGTTAGTAACCAAATAGGTTCACTCTATAAGTTGGCCAAGTCAATTGGAGGGTTTGATCATAGGAGTTGGCATTTCCTTAGAACCTATCCAATCTGTTGATTTGAGACCCAACAGATTGGCGACTCTGCTGGGGAAGAATTATTAAGACTCTCTTGTGGGAGAGAACTTAGAAGAAAGAAATAACTTAATGTCCTCTATGAAAGAGGTGGCGACTCTATAAAAGAGAAAATTAAATGAAAAAGATCAGTAGCATTCAGTATGTTTCAATATCCATATTTTTATGGAGAAGCATCTTTAGAAAAATATGCACAGTGGCAACCACAACCACAAAGAGGCAAGAATATTCCAAGAAGTTTTAAGCCATTGGATTTCGGTAACATCCCTAAGTATCCATATGCATTTCCTTGTGAGTTAAAGATTTGTATGCCGAGGTTCCATGGAGATGAAAGGGAATCACCAATTGGGCATCTAAAATAATTTTATTGGTTTATTGAGACCTTCAAAATCTACTTAGAAGAAACAATCATGAAATGGTTTGTGCTAACATTGGAGGATGTTGCAAAGCAGTCATTCAGCTTGTTACCCCCACAAAGTATCTCATCATGGGAAGAACTTGAGTGGTGGTTCATGGAAGAATTTTACAGTGTAATCGAGGACAACACTTCAGTCGCTAGCCCTTCAATTGGTTCTCCATACCAAAATCAGATTCAATCGGATTATGATTGTGGCAATGCAATCTACAACATAAGAAGAAAGGAAGGTGAATCTATAGAAAAACTAATTGGCAGAATGATGGTGACTTATTTCCAAATGCCTTATAATATACAACTTAATTCAGCCATATTGGAGGAATTGATTGTGAGAGAATGTGGGTCTGACAGTTTGGAATCAGCATGTTCAATTCTTGAAGAATTGAATAAAAAACTACATGATTTGCATGAGATGAGTAACATCAACATAAGAGATGCAAATGAAGATGATTATATAGAAGAATCAGGTATCCCTTTGGAAGACCCATCTGATGAAGAAGCAATTGATGATGTTTGTGAGTACAAGTCAGAACCTAAAGAAATTGTTGCTAACATTGATGAAGAATATTGTACCAGTCATGAGGAGAGTGAATCCATACCTGAGTACCTTGATGATACAATTGATAAAGAGGAGGTATGCGAATTTGAAAATGGCTTTCAAATATTTTCAAACCCCTTATGTGATGAAGTGATAGAGGAAAATCATATTCCCTATTGCCATAGTACGTGTGAAAAGGATTTTCATGTATTCTCAAATCCTTTATATGATGAAGAAGAAAACATTTCAGACAGTATTGACAATACAAACATGTGTGAAGACAACATGGGTAATAATATGACTAAGTCACGTGATAAAGGGACCACAAAAATAAGAGAGTTACAAAAGGAAGGTACATCACATAGAGATAAAATAAAAGGTGAAAAGAAGTACCAGTTAGATAATATGCAACATTCCAATAAAATAGAGATGAAGAATATGCGGATGTCACAAGAAGCAAACTTTTGTAAAAGTATAAATACCATTTCCTATGGAATAGGGGATAATGGTAATCCAGGTGAAATAAAGAATCCTTATAAAATAAGGATGGATAATGCATCTTATGACAGGAATTGCCAATTAGGTGATATCACTAATTTCAAAGTTTTTATACTACTTCATGATGAGAATCAAATGTTTGATAGAGGAAAGAATTGGTGTTCATTTTTTGGGGTTGAGGCCACCAAAACAGGTCAATGAATTAGGCACATGGTCTACTCTACTAGAGATCTGAATTCTTGCTATGCCCACAAGGGGCATCCATCCCTAGACAGAGCCACTGTTGGAACCCTAAAATTTGCAATTTTTAGAATTCCAAATTCCAAGACAAGGAGCAAGAAAAATTCTAAATATATATATTGAATAGGTACAAGTAATATATTTTATATTTGTTGCACAATATGAAACCATAACATAAACACAATAATGGGCATAAAAAATGGAGTGTGAAACACCAAAGGGGGTATTTACATCATTTAAAGACCATTTATCCATTATATACCCATAAAATAGCCTTAAAATACCTCTAATATGCCTAAACAACTTGTAAAGTGACAATTAATTACATAAACTAAGGCAATTTCGGGATTTGGAATTATTTTTATTTAAAAGGGGGGTGTCTTTTCACCCAAAGGGGTATGAAAACCATTCAAACACATATATATGTGTGATGTAAAATGTAAAGAGGGAGGAAAAACATAGAATAGAGATAGAAGATGTGGAGACAATTTTGTACTTTTAAACTTTTTATCAAAAATAACCAGTTGCATTTTCTTTTTCATATGTGTTGAGAGTTAACATATTTTTAGAAGGCAGTTGCTTATGATATTATCTAAAAGTGGATAAGGTTATTCGTGTTCTTCCAGTAAAATTTTGTGTTTTATATTGTAGATTTGGATCAAAAAGATTTACTCACGAATTGTAATTGTTCCTTGTATTTCTTCCTTGGATGGTCTCTTAAAAGTTAGGGTTAAATTCATTCGAGCAGTTTACAATATAGACATTGAAGTAGAGCTCATAAGAAACAGTAACTAACAGACTCATCGAGAGGTGGTGGGAGTAAAAACTGTCTCATAAGTTTACACAATAAGTCCTGAAGAAATATAAGACTCTGTAGCCCAAATAGGAGGAAAGGCACTAATCATTTGTAAACAAACCCTTTAACCATACCAATTACCCTTTACCTTTAAGCATTAGGATTAGTAGAGTACATATAGTAGGTAATTTAGCCAAAGTGTAACATATATACTTTTGTAAGATACATAGATCAATACACACATCTGAAATCAGTCTATTTAAGAAACTTATGCCATTCTGAGACTAGGAGATATCAGATTAAGACACTAAATCTGCTATAAAAAGCATTAGTTGAAGGAACAACTAGTGAGTAGGTATACCTGCCTAGGTCCTGCAGAGCCTAAAGTGAGAGAGTTAGTAACCAAATAGGTTCACTCTATAAGTTGGCCAAGTCAATTGGAGGGTTTGATCATAGGAGTTGGCATTTCCTTAGAACCTATCCAATCTGTTGATTTGAGACCCAACAGGGTCTACATTACATCCTCAAAGCAAACAATTAGGAACTTTATTTTCTCCTCAAAAGGGAAAAAACTAGATAATGGGTCATAGCTGGTATCAAACTGATGTACAAAATCTAAGGCTTTCTTATAAGCCACCCATTTTTCTTTCCTCAGTTCCTACTCATCTAGATCAAACTCATTTCTAATGAGGTCTTTAGGAAACTGAAATTGATGGGGTCTACCTCTGCACACCTCTCTCTTTCTAAACATGCCATTGAAGAAATCTTCTGGATCGGCACACCTGGATATTGCAATTGACAAATGATAAGGTTTGAGAAAGTCTTCAAAACAATTCCAACCTCCCTTGGTTATTATAAATTGATGGGCTATGGTAACCGTAGGGAAAATAGTCCCTTTACCCCTGCCTGTCAGCTCTGCCTCCTGTACACTACCAATCTATTTGAGGACTTCTACAATTCCCACTTTGAGAGGGACCTGATAGGGCAACAAGAATGGAGTGCTTCTAAAACCAAAAACTCTGCAAACTGTTGAGACTGGGTATAGATAAATGTCACCCCAATTATGAACAATCTTTATACTCTCTGAAAATTCTTTTGGTCTAACAAATTCCAAAAGAACCCTGGGGATTCTTGGGTTTTCTGAGCAGAGGAGAGTCCTAATCTTTGATGCAAAATATTTATCAAATTTTAAGAAACTGGCATCCTCTCTGTCCCATGACAACATAGTGCTCCATAGTTGCACTGGCATCTTTTCTCCCTCTTTCTCTTTTATGAGGTCCAGTCCACTTGCAATGTAATCACCACCTTTGAACAAAAATAGATGCATAAGGAGTGAATACTATCCAAAAGGCCTATCCACCTTCCATTCTTTATTCCTACTAACCCTCCATGGATAGCATCAGTAATGAAAGAAGCATAGTTGAATGTTACTGAAAGGGAAGGATTCAGAATCTGAGCAATCATTAGTAAGTAGTGATTGGGCATATTTGCCTCAGCATCTTCTCCAAAAATCTGGCAGAGTGACCAATACATTCCCTTAGCCCTAAGGGTGAACAAATTCAATGAGAAGGGCTCTTCAGTGTTGGGTCCTCCAACTGTCAACCCACCTATCTTCACAAAAAATTCCTTAAGAGGCCCACTCCTAAGGTGGTTCCTTTGTGCACCATATACTTGAGCTAATGATTTGAAGTTAATGGGTTCAAGAAAATTTGTAAACTCATTGAGCCTAAAAGCACTTCTGAACTCTTCATTATTGATTTCTATAAGGGCTTTCCCATTTATGTCTCTAATGCTTCTTGTGATTGGATCATAATTATGTGAAATTTGAGTCAATAGATCCATGTCCATGAATACCCCTGGAACTACCAACTTCCCTACATCTAACTCCCAGATGCTATTCTGTGGGGCTGGAGAATTTCTCATTCCAAATCCAACTTTAAATAACCCCAACCCAGACAACCCGACCTGTGGATCTCTCAACCAGTTGCCCTTATCATATAGCCCTTCTCCTATCTTCAAACGAGGAGCTCTAGGCACTAATTCTTTTACTTTTGATGCTTGGTTAGTTGACAACATTAACTGCTCAAGAAAATCATCACAAATGGCCCTGTCTTGATAATTAACTTTCCCAGAAAATTATCTCTTAGGTGCCATTTTGAAAATGCAAGCAATCAAAATATTACCCCCAAATGGTTCAGCGACAAATCAAGACCTTAATTAAAACACCACAAAGAAATTGCCACACAAGAGTACAAGAAAACTTGATTTTAGCTCGAAGGAATCCTTTCAGCAACTGAATTGACTCGCTCTATATTTGAAGACAATAGCTTTGTATCTACTCTTCTGCAACAATTCTTTTGAATGATACCTTTACTCAATCGACGGGAGGTCATATATGGTACCTAGGGTCTTAACTGCGACATTGATTCCACATGCTTCGGCCATCCCTTCAGAATTGAATTCCTGAGAGAATTCAAATTTTCGCTCCAATGGGTCACAACATTCTTGCAATTCTTTCCTTTTGCTATTTCGTGAAGCATAACCTTTAGGCAATTTTGTTAAACAAAATTACGCCAACCGTCCGATCAAAAGAAACTTGATTGACCGTTACACTGACTTAACAGTCTTACTTTCGCGCTAGGCCCCACCTCCTTTTCACCATTTCCCAGACTTTATCTTTCGATCACCTCTCCTTTGCAAAGTCACGCTAGACGTTAGATGAAATTCTAACTGCTCGGTGTTTAACTCTTACTAAAACCATCAACATCTTCATTAACCGCGCCTTTACCTTGACTGCTAGCGGTCTTTCGCTATTTCATGAAGCTTAAACAACTTTCAACTTCGGGCCATGAAACAACACGAAGCGTTGGATCAGATTGGAGATGACCATCTTTTAAGGGAAACCTTTATGTGTGTTTTACTTACACCGCCTTTTCATTGGTTACTGGTTACTACGTGGCATTCGACCAAGCCTAGTTCAATGTCAGCCATGTGTCTCTCCCTTTTACCGCCGGTTACACCTTGGTAGGCCCTCAACTTCTTCTGAAACCACATGTCCATGGACACGTCACCATCTAACTTGACACCTAGACAAACCCCTTTTACTTTCACTATTTCATGAAGCATATCCTTCAAGCACCTCGCAACCGCAAAATAACGCCATCCATTAGATCAAAACAAAGTTGATCCTCCTTTATCCTCATGTTTTATCTGTCTTTGGGGACGAAAAACCTTTTCGCCATTTTGCAAGGCATAAAGCATGAGCATCTTACCCTTGCGAATTCACGCGGGCTGTTAGATTATTTTTGACTTGCTCGATGCTTAACAATCTGAACTGACTCCGGCAAACGTGGGCCCTCCGACTTAACCTCAAACACCTAGCATCTAGTCACTTTCAAATCTGACATGTCAGTCTTTCATTTGCTGAGAGAAAACACTGGGTTCCACCTCATCCTTGTCACCTGTATCTACCAAGTCACCTCTTTTCCCACGGCATGACTCACCTCTTGGACCCACCTTGTTTTAACCCTTAGACCCACCTTGTTGACTATTGTGGTCTCTGCCACATGCCACCATCTTAATCGCCCTCTCGACCAGCTAGACTATCTTCCTGGAGTGCCACGTCATTTCACCACTTCGCGAAAGATAACTGTCGAGCATTTTCATTCTGTGAAATAGCGCGAACTATCTGATCAAATTGGACTTGATCACCTTTTAATCACTTAGAAAGTCTTCACTGTAGGGTCCCACCAGACACTTTCGCCATTTCATGAAAGGTATTTCACTTGCAAGTTCAGGCTGCAAAATAACGCTAGCCATTGGATCTTGGAAGAGATGAAACCTCTTTAAACCGGACCAAAATCACCATTTAGAACACATTTCCTTTTTGCCATTTTGCGGATCTTAAACCACGTGCAACTTCACCTAACGAAATAGCAAAAACCATAGATCTTCCTGAGAGATGCGCACAACTTACTAGGCCCGACAACATTAGGAGGAAAATATATAAGGCGTAAAATTTTATGATTAATTCAAATGACTGCCTAGGCAAATGACAAGGGGGGACACTTTCTACGAACCTGAGACCCATTACTTAAGTGGATAAAGTAACAAAGAAATAGAAACCAGAGGGTTTTTACATAAAACATTGAATGATTTAAAATTAAAACCCTAAACCCCTAAGACCTAACACAGAGCTGAAGCAATTGATAGCATGTCTAATTCAAAATTTCAAAACTTAGCCGATTTATGGGAAGGGAAAACCTATTTTTTAAACAGTGATAACACACTGTATATGGAAAGTGTTATGCTATGGATAATAGGGAAGTACCTGTGATAGGTACAATGAGAGATGTTGAAGTAAAAATAGCATCATTCCCTGAGGCAACTTATAGAATGGATGTTATTGTTACTGACACTAAACCCCATTATGGTATGTTGTTATCTAGGTAGTGGGCAATAGCAATAGGAGGAAATGTCCAACTGGATTTGTCTTATGCCACTATTCCAATAAATGGGAATTAGGTCAAGTTGTATAGAGAGCCACATGCTCCTAGGTTAATCGAGAGTGTAGACCCTAATATGCTCAATTGTATGATTGATGTGGATCTTGATAATTTCAGATTACAACCAATTTTACCCCAGTTGAAGAATACTGACCCCATTGTGGTCGAATTAGAATCACAATAGTATGGTTTATGGCAGATGTATTTTGATGGAGCTTGTTCCAAAGAAGGATCTGGAGTAGGGGTTCTTTTTGTATCCCCATCAAGTATAACTTTTAAGTATTCTTTCTTATTGGTTTTCCAATGCACAAATAATATTGCAGAGTATGAAGCCCTGTTATTGGGACTTGAGGTTGCAAAAAGGCATGGAATCTAGCTGTTGAAAGTGTTGGGGGATTCAAAATTGGTTGTATCCCAGGTAAGATCCAAATATGCATCCAAAAATGATAGATTAAAGAGATATAAACATGCTGTTTGGGATGTTATTGAGCATTTTGATGCATTTTCTATTAATTGGATAGAGCGAGCAAAGAATATTATGGCAGATTTCCTAGCTAATGTTGCCTTGAAAAATGATGATGCAACACTAACTGGCATCTCCACTATGGAGATAAAATCTAGGCCTGCCATCCTTGATAATGTGTATAATTGGCAAGTTTTTGCTGATGATGAAGATATTCTTAGGTTCATCCAGTGTGTTGATGATTATGATGGATAGAAGATTGATTGTAATGGATTGGTGGAGGTGGTTGACAACAAGGAAACAGTATTTGGAAATGACTTGGTTCAGTTGGAAACAAATGAGATACCTAAAGGGTTAGTAGAGCTAGAGAGCATGTTTAGTTATAATGACAGTCACTTACATTAGCAGTCTACCACTAAGTTGGAAGAATTGGAGGAGGTAAACCTGGGGACTGAGTCATCCCCTAAGTTAGTATACATTGGAAATAAATTACCCCCTCATGTCAGAATCAATCTTATTAATTTATTGAAGAGATATAAACATGTTTTTGCTTGGTCTTTCTTTTAAGTATTCTTTCTTATTGGCTTTCCAATGCACAAATACTACTGCAGAGTATGAAGCCCTATTATTGGGACTTGAGGTTGCAAAAAGGCATGGAATCTAGCTATTGAAAGTGTTGGGGGATTCAGAATTGGTTGTATCCCAGGTAAGATCCAAATATGCATCCAAAAATGATAGATTAAAGAGATATAAACATGCTATTTGGGATGTTATTGAGCATTTTGATGCATTTTCTATAATTTGGATTGAGCGAGCAAAGAATATTATGGCAGATTTCCTAGCTAATGTTGCCTTGAAAAATGATGATGCAACACTAACCGAAATCTCCACTATGGAGATAAAATCTAGGCCTGCCATCCCTGATAATGTGTATAATTGGCAAGTTTTTGCTGATGATGAAGATATTCTTAGGTTCATCTAGTGTGCTGATGATTATGATGGACGGAAGATTGATTGTAATGGGCTAGTGGAGGTGGTTGACAACAAGGAAATAGTATTTGGAAATGACTTGGTTCAGTTGGAAACAAATGAGATACCTAAAGGGTTAGTAGAGCTAGAGAGCATGTTCAGTTATAATGATAGTCACTTACATTAGCAGTCTACCACTAAGTTGGAAGAATTGGAGGAGGTAAACCTGGGGACTGAGTCATCCCCTAAGTTAGTATACATTGGAAAGAAATTACCCCTTCATGTCAGAATTAATCTTATTAATTTATTGAAGAGATATAAACATGTTTTTTCTTGGTCTTATGAAGACCTAAAGGCATATAGACAAGACCTTTTTGTTGGGGTTCCCACAGATACTGAGAGGGGGGGGGGGTGAATCAATATCTAACCGGTAATAAGAATTTCTTAAGTTAAAACATGCAGAACATAATATAACAATGTACCGGTATGCAAGAAATAATGCAATAAACAAAATCAAGAATATCCACATGAAAAGTACACCATAACACAAGATGTTTAATGAGGAAACCCGGTGTGGGAAAAACCTCAGTGGGATTTGTGACCCACAATATTCACTCACTGGCCAATAAGAGAATATTACTTATAATAGGGGCCTGCACATGCAGGAAGGCCAACTGCCTAGAGCTCACTGCTCAATGGGAAGTCACACTGACTTACAATAAGGATTATACTAATCCAATGACTTGTACTGCTTTACAATAGCATCTCCAATGCCAGATTCAGTACCGGTTCTTGCTCTGTTCTTTACATATACCTTTGACCTATAATTCACACATTAGGTCTACCTAATATTTTCCTTTATGCTTCTACCATCACTTGTCTAAACATCTACAATGATCTCCTTTATATATAAGAGTCATTTTAGAATTTGCCAAGTCAGCTTACAATAATAAACAAAATATTACATAACAAAAATCCTATCGGCCTCTGTGCCGGTATACATCTTTTCTTCTGTGACGGTGCTAGTGTAGAGTGATCTATTGATGCCGGTGCACTGTCTTGCCTATGTAATGCTTTGCTAATATAATGTCTTGCCGGTGCCATTGGATTGCAAGGTTGCCTGTGTAATGCTTTGCTGGTATAATGTCTTTCTGGTGCCATAGGATTGCAAGGTTTCCATCAATGACAAAACCTTCAATCACATACAATGTCTCATTGGAGTGTCCATATGCCAACATTTTTCAGCATGAAGTTCCTTTACTTCCAGATGCTAAGCCTTTTAGACAAAAGAAAAGACCTATTAATCCCCTGTTAAAAACTAAGATGCAGCAAGAGCTGACTAAGTTAAGAGAAGGGGGGATTATCAAACCTATAAGGCATTCTTCATGGGTCTCCAATCTGGTCCCTATAAGAAAGAAAAATGGGGACATTAGATTGTGTGTGGATTTCAGAAATTTAAATGTTGCTTCTTTAAAAGACAATTACTCTTCTCCCAATATGGAAGCTATGTTGCAGAGAGTAACAGGTTGTGATCTTTTATCCATGATGGATGGTTTTTCAAGATACAATCAAGTGTTAGTGAGGGAATCTGAATAGTTTAAAACCACTTTCACTACTCCATGGGGAACATTTTTCTATGTAAGAATGCCATTCGGATTGAAAAATGTTGGAGCTACATTTCAGAGAGCCATGGACGTGGCCTTCAAAGAATTCATTAATATCATCATGGTGGTTTATCAAGATGATTTAACTTGCTTCTCTAAAAGGGCTGATGATCATTGTGGACATTTGGAAAAGGTGTTCAATAAAGCTTTGGAATTTGGTGTGTCATTAAATCCCAAGAAATGTCATTTTGGGGTCACTGAAGGAAAATTATTGGGACACATTGTTTCCAAGGAAGGGGTAAGGATAGACCCTGAAAGAATTGAAGCAATAAATAAAGTGTCTGAACCAAAGAATGTTAAAGGTATTCAATCCTTTCTAGGCAAAGTAAATTTTGTTAGGAGATTCATTGCAAACTTTGCAGAGATAGTGAAGCCCATTGTCAAGTTTCTCAAGAAGGATACCAAATTTTGTTGGGATCAAGAAGCCTCAGAGGCTTTTGCTAAAATTAAAAAGGCCATTTAGGAAGCACCAGTGTTAAAATCTCCTGATTATAGTAAGCCCTTTTCTCTGTTCTCTTTTGCTTCATATCATACAGTAGCTGCAGTGTTGTTACAAAAGGATAATGAGGGATATGAACATTCCATAGCTTTCTATAGTAAGTCTTTGCAAGCAGCAGAATTAAAATATGAAACCATGGAGAAACAAGATTATGCTCTAGTTAAAGTTGTCAAGGCTTTTAGGCCATACTTGGTGAATGCAAAAATCATTGCTTATGTCCCACATGTTGCAGTTAAGGATATTCTGTCCCAGTCTGAAGTTACAGGAAAAAGATGCAGATGGATTAATAGAATCCAAGAATTTGACTTGGAAATAAAGATCACCAAATTGGTGAGAGGTTTAGGTCTGGCTAAGCTCATGACTGAGTCTAATCTTCTGAATATTGAAATACATAATGTTGAAGTCAAAAGTACTTCAGTCACTAGTATTGAAAGGCAACCTTGGTATTCAGAGATAGTCTGATTTTTGAAAAATGCTACATTTTCAGAAGGAATGACACATAATCAGAGAAGGACTCTAAAAATCAAGTCACAAAAATATGTTCTCATTCAAGGTGATCTATTTTGGAGAAAAAGAGATGGAGAATTGCTAATGTGTTTGGATGAATTCCAAGCTAAACGGGTATTGACTGAAATGCATGATGGAGTATGTGGGGGCCATTACTTTGCTAAGACAACTGCTGGTAGGATAATCTGGGCTGGATATTATTGGCCTACCTTATTCAAAGATGCTCATGCACATGTCCAAAAATGTGACCCATGTCAAAAGTTTTCATCCCAGTTGAAGTATGAAGGAGCTTTACCCCTAAATCCAATCACAGTGGAAGCCCCTTTTGTCCAGTGGGGCATTGATTTTATTGGAGAGATTGTTGAGAGATCAAGAAGAGGTCATAGATGGATCATAGTAGCCACTGACTATTTTACTAAATGGATTGAGGCTATTCCCACAAGGAGAGCTACAAGTAAGGTTGTCATTGATTTCTTGATGGATAATGTTATAACTAGATTTGGAATACCTGCAAAATTAGTAATGGATAATGCCATGAGTTTCAGGTCAGAAGAGTTTGTTGGGTTTTATACTAGTCATGGAATAATCATGTCTTACTCTTCACCCTATCACCCTCAGGGGAATGGACAAGCAGAATCCAACAATAAAAGTCTTTTGAACATCATCAAGAAAATTCTGGAAGAAAACAAGAGATCTTGGGATCAAAAATTGAAATTAGCTTTATGGGAAGATAGAATAATAGTCAAGAAGGCCATTGGAATGTCACCTTTTGAACTAGTTTATGGTACACAAGTCAGATTGCCAGTGAATAATCTTCTTCCAGTTTATAAATTCTTGCAAGATGAGGACATGGAGCTATCTGAACTTATGGAAAATAGAATGATCCAAATTGTGGAAGTGGAAGAGCTCAGAACTTTAGCTCACAAGAGAAATCAGAAGATCCAATTGCAGTCCAAATACCTTTTTGATAAAAGGACTTTATTAAGGAAGTTTCAAGTTGATGATATTGTTCTTCAGTGGAATGCAAAAGGACAGGACAAGAGAAAACATAAGAAATTTGAATCATTATGGGTTGGCCCTTTTGTGGTCTATGACATAAATGGAAAGGATTCATATTTTGTGAAAAATCTGAATGATGAAGTATAGGAATTTCCAGTGCATGGACAATTCCTGAAACATTATTTCTCTTGATGTCCATGCATAGTAGGTCCTTTGTTTGTACATATTTTGTTTGCTTCCTATTGTTTTGTTTGGGTCTATGTTTTGGTCTGTTTCTCTAGAGTTTCTGAGTTTCTTGTGTTGACCTTGCGATCAACCATCCCCAGTCAAAGCCGCTATTATCACTATTTAAGAAATGGGTTTTCTTTTCCCATAATTGGCTAAGTTTTTGAAATTTTGAGTTAAGCACACTATGAACTTCTTTAAATCTGTGTTAAGTCTTTAAGGGTTTAGGGTTTTTGGTTTTAAATTTCTCTAATGTCTGACTAAAACCCTCTGGTTTCTATTCCTGCGCTACTTTAATTTATTTAAGTAATGGGTCTTGGGGTCGTATGATGTGTTCCCCCTTGTTATTTCCCTAGGCGGTCGTTAAATAATCGTAAAATTTATGCCTTGTGTCTCTTTCCTTCTAATGGTGTCGGGCCCAGTAAATGTCATGCAGCTCTCAGATGGATCTATGGCTTTTGCCATTTTGTTAGGCGAAGTTGCGAGTGTTTTAAGACTTGTGAAATGGCGAAAGGGAAAAGCATGTTCAATGGTGCACATTTGGTCTAGTTTAACGAGACTCCATCTCGCTCAAGATCTAATGGCTGGCATTGATTCACAACTGAAATACCTTTCGCAAAATGGCGAAAAGGTTTAGCGGGACCCTACAGTGAAGACTTTTCAAATGGCTAAAAGGTGATCAAGTTCAAAAGAGATCGATGGTTCACGTTGTTTTGTGGCCAGTAGATGCTCACATGTTACGCTCTGCCAAGCAGCGAAAAGGTTTTTGGTCCAAGAAAAAGGGGTTTTAATAGGAGCGTAACAGATGCGCAAGTCTAATCTAATCCGATGGTTAGCGCAGCTTCACAGGAGGAAGGTGCTCGATAGTTAGCTTTCGCGAAGCAGTGAAATGACATGGTGCTCCAAGCAAGCAGTCTAGTTGGTTGAAGAAAGTCAAAGTAGTCAGCAAGTCAGATCTAAGGCTTAAAAGGTGGGTCCAAGAGGATGACTCATGTCACGGTGTGTGAAAGTGACTTGGTAGATCCAGGTGGTAAGGATGAGGTGGAATCAGATGTTTCCTCTTAGCAAATAAAAGGTTGACATGTCAGTTCAGAAATGACTAGATGCCAGGTGGATAATGTTGAATCAGAGGGCCCACGTCTGTCGGATTTAGTTAAGTTGTTAAGCATCAAGCAAGTTAAATATAATCTAACAGCCCACGTGTATTCATGAAGGTAAAATGCTCGTGTTTTAAAACCAGTGAAACAATGAAAAGTTTTTGGGCCTCGAAGAACAAATAAAGCATGGAGGTAAAAGGGGATCAAATTTGATTTGATCCAAGGGTTTGCGTTGTTTCGTGACTGCGAACTAACAAAGGGATATGCTTCGCAAAATGGCAAAAGAAAAAAGAAGGTTCTTCCCAGCGTAATGCTAGATGGTGACGTGTCGATTGACATGTGGTTTCAAAAGAAATTGAGGGTCCGCCAAGGTGTAACCGACAGTTATAAGGGAAATAGGACACGTGGCTAACTCTGAACTAAACTCAAAGATTTTTCCAAGGCTAATGGCTAAGTGCCACGTGGTATTTGGTAACCAATGGGAGAGCGGGGAAGCGATGCAATCATAAAGGTCTCACTTAAAGGATGGTCATCTCATGATTGATCCAATGCTTCACGTTGTTTCGTGGCCCAAAGTTGAAAGTGGGTTACGCTATGCGAAATAGCAAAAAATCGTTAGCCATCAAGATAAGGCGCGGTTAGTGAAAAAAGCTGACGGTTCTGGTAAGAGTTAAAGGCCAAGCAGTTAGAGTCCCATTTGATGCCTGGCGTAGCCTTGCGAAAGAAAAGTGCTCACAGGATAAAGCCTATGAAGTGGAGAAAAGAGGTGGGGCCCGATGCAAGGGCAGAGATGTTAAGACAGTGTAAAGACTGATTAAGTTCCATTTGATTGAATAGCTGGCGTGATTTCATTTGGAGAAATTGCTCAAAGGTTATGCTCTGCGAAATGGTGAAAGAGCAGAAGGAAAAAATGTCCAGGTGTGTTGTGACCCGTTGGAGCGAAAATTTTGAATTCTTTCATGAATTCAATTGTGAAGGGACGGCCGAAGCATGCGGTAACAATGTCGCAGTTAAGAGCTTGAGTACCATATATGATCTCATATCAATTGAATGAAGGTATCATTCTAAAGAATAGTTGCAGAGAAGTGGTTGCAGAGCTATTTTCTTCAAATACAAAGCAAATTTATTCAGTTGCAAAGCGGATTCCTTCAAGCAAAAATAGGTTCCCTTATACTCTTGTTTAGCAATCACTTAGCAGTGTGTTTTAATTAAGGTCTTGATTTGTCATAGAACAGTAGGGGGTAATAGTTAAACTGCTTGCATAATTTTAAGATGGCACCTAAGAGAGAATTCTTAGGAAAAGTTAACTACCAGGAAAGGGCTATTTGTGATGATTTCCTTGAATAGTTGACATCATCAACTAATGTAGCCGCAAAGGTAAAAGAACTTGTGCCAAGAGATCCTCACCTAAAAATAGGGGAGGGATTGTATGATAAAGGTAACTGGCTGAGAGACCCATAGGTTGGGTTGTCTGGGTTGGGGTTATTCAAGGTTGGATTTGGCATGAGAAACTCCTCAGTCTCATAGAACAGTATCTGGGAGTTAGATGTGGGAAAACTGGTAGTTCCAGGAGTATTCATGGATGTGGATCTCCTAACTCGGATTGCACTCAATTATGATCTAGTCACAAGAAGTATTAGGGATATAAATGGGAAAACCCTCATTGAATAAATAATGAGGAGTTCAAAAATGCTTTTGGGCTTAGTGAGTTTACCAATTTTCTAGAACCTATTCATTTCAAATCACTAGCTCAACTATACAGTGTGCAGAGGAACCACCTTAGAAATGGGCCTCTTGAAGAATTCTTTGTGAAGATAGGTGGGTTGACAGTTGTAGGACCCAACACTAAAGAGCCCTTCTCATTAAACTTGTTCACCCTTAAGGCTAAGGGATTATACTAGTCACTCTGCCAAATTTTAGGAGAGGATGCTGAGGCAAATATGCCCACTCATTACATGTTAATGATTGCTCAAATCTTGAATCCTTCTCTTGCAGTGACTTTAGATTATGCTTCCTTTATCACTGATGCTATCCATGAAGGATTGATAGGAATAAAGAATGGGAAAGTTGATAGGCCTTTTGGATGGTATTCCCTCCTTATGCATTTATTTTTATTCAAGGGTGGCGATTATTTTGCAAGTGGAATGGATCTTGTAAAAGAGAAAGATGGAGAAAAGATGCCAGTGGAGTTATGGAGTATAGTGCTATCATGGGATAGAGAAGATGCAAGCTTCTTAAAGTTTGATAAGTATTTTGCATCTAAGATTAGGACTCTCCTCTGTTCGGAGAATCCAAGAGTCCCCAAGGTTCTTTTGGAATTTATTAAGCCTAAAGAGTTTGCAGAGAATATAAAAATTGTTCACAATTGGGGTGATATCTACTTATACCTTCTTTCCACAGTTTTCAGAGTATATGGATTCACAGGGACTCTATTTTTGTTACCCTGTCAGGTCCCTCTTAAAGTGGGAATTGTAGAGATCCTTAGGCAGATTGGTGGTGTGTAGGAGGCAGAAATAATAGGCAGAGGTAAAGGGACCATTTTCCTTACAGTTACCATAGCACACCAATTTGTGATAGTTAAAGGAGGTTGGAAGTGTTTTGGAGATGTCCTTCAACCATATCATTTGTCAACTGTAGTCTCCTGATGTGCTGACCCTGAAGACTTCTTCAATGGCATGTTTAGAAAAAGGGCAATATGCAGAGGTAAACCCCGCCAATTCCAGTTTCCTAAAGACCTCATTAGGAATCAGTTTGATCTAGATGAGCAAGAGTTGACGAAGGAAAAGTGGGTTGCTTATAAAAAGGCCTTAGATTTTGTACATCAATTTGATACCAGCTATGACCCATTGTCTAGCTTCCACCCTTTTGAGGAGAAGATAAAGTTCCTAATTCTTTGTTTTGAGGATGTGATGCAGACTTTGAAAGAAAAGAGAGAGGTTGTAATTAAAAACAACCCTAAGAAAGAAAGACTGGTTCTAAGTAGGTTTGCATCCACTAGAGCAATCCCTCCTGGTGACTACATGTTGCATAAGAAGTCCAATTACATTGTGTTGATGCCTACAATAGGGGAGCCCTCTACTTCAAAGGGAAAGAGGAAGATACAAGATGTCATTGACATTCAAGATAGCCCAAAGAAACAAAGAGTGGGAAAAGAAATACAATCTGATGAACCTTTGTATTCTCCATCTCAATCCCCTATTCATATAGGAGATGGACAGGCAGCAGTTGAGCAACTTTTACAGTTAGGCAGTCTGGGAGAAATAGAAAACACATACGATGAAGTAGAAGAGGGAATGCCAGAAGAGCCCACTACTACTGAAATGAACATCACTACTAATGAGTTCACAGGCCAGGAGTAGGATCCTGAGATCAAACAAGCCAGTGAAGATTTCTTGGCTAACAATAACTTTGTCACATCAGGAGCTTTCATGCAGTTTGTGTGGAAACAGAACATTGATAAGTTTAATGCTAGGTGTGAAAAAAGGAAAAGTGAGCAGCCTCACAAAGATCTAGCTGTGGTGGAGGAGGAAATAAAGAAAGAAATGACTAATGATTTTAAGACCATCACTCCTAAGTAGGGAAGAGACATGGTGGCACAGGCTGGGGTACTCATTCTCCCCTAATGGGACATAGCAGATGCCTTGGTATAGGAGGTAGTAAGAAAAGAGACCAAACCTATGGAAGGAGTCACTTTTAGCAAAGACATTGCTGCACTGGTCATGTGGTCTCTTAAAAGAGATGAGAATAAGAGAAATAAGGACACCCCAGGGTCAAGTTACTTGGGTGGAATGATAGTAAAAAGAGTTCAGAGCACTGGGGTAGTGGAAGCTGCTAGCACTGTGCTAGAGACTGCAAAGTTTAGTGTTGCAGTAGCAAAAATGGAGGCCAAGGAAAAGGCAGATCTCTAGGTTAAGCTAGAGATAGTTTTAAAAGCCTATAATAATGCCAAGGAAGAGGTAAGGAGTAAAGACAACATCATTGCCAAGCTACAAAGCCAGTTGGCAGGATAGTACCATCAAGGTGAGTTTTCAACACTTATGATCTCCTCTTCTCCTGCAAGGCCTCCACCTACTAGCCCCATTATTGAGTTTCCACCATCCCCAGCACCTTTTGGCTCTCAATTGGTTGAGATTACTCCTCAGGAATTGGAGGATTTAAAATAGGCTCAGGCCCTGTATGCAAAGAAATATGAGGAAAGAGTAAGGGCTACAATTTTAAGTTTTGCTGACACCATAGGGGCCTCATTATTGTATAACAACATGAGGAAGATTATAGATATGTGGAATGAACTTAATGGAGATAAGGCCATTTTAATGCCTATTTTTGACAAAAGGAAGCCTAGAGGGTAGGATTTGGAGCTTATTTGTGTATCCTATGATGAAGCAAGGGTTGATCCCATCATCAAATCCACTTGTGACACCACAAAGGATCTAGTAAGATTAGTAGAAGGAATAGATAATGCTGACAAGAAGATCAATTTGTACAAGAAGGAGTACACTGATCAGGTTTTTGAATTGCTCCCAGGAGGTTTTGTCAGCCCTAACCAATTGAAGGACAAACAAGTATGGCTTAAGGAAATAGAAGCCAAATTGTCAGCTAGAATAAAAGGAATTATTAGCTTAGAAGATGCTTCCTTCTTTGTTGTAACAATTGAGGAGATACAGAGAATCAAATCTCATTATGGTTTTCTCAATTTAGAGGTTAACAAAATGAGTAATTCTTGGAAAAGGTTAGGCAAGGAAAAAGCAAAAGTGATTAACTTCACGTGGCCAGCTGATGATGTATACAATGAGTGGACAATAAAATATGCCATACAGGATGTGGAGCCGTTAGAAGAGGTTGCAACTGGACAACAAGTAGAAGAAGCTGCGGAGGTTGAAAAAGACTTGTAACCGCATTTGTAAAAGATTTTGTAACTTCTTCTTGAGAAGAAATGATTGTAACAAATTCTCCTAGGAAAGTCCAAAGCTATGTGCATCCATGTTGTTATAAATGGACACTAGGACTAGTAGAAAAATGATCGCAAAAGAATTCTAAGAAAATGTTGTGGAAATTTATCTGAGCTTTTCCAAGTTTAATGGAGAATATTCGAGGGTTTCTTGTAATACTTTTTTGAAGAAAATATCAATATACAGACCATTGGTTTTGAGTAAAAACTTTGTGTTGTCTTCAAATGTGTTTGCAAGTGTTTATTGTTTCATTCTAAATAACCCAGGGTTATTTCGTTTGAATAGGGGTTGTAAGGAAACTTTCAGTAGATATGTTTCTTAGCTTTTCTCTTCAGGAGGGGAATTAAATATGCAGGAATTGCTTCTACCAGTAAATTCCTTGTGAGATATTTTGAATCTTGATGAGCGCAGTTTAACTTGGTATGAATAACTTCTTATGTGTGTCAGGCATATATAGGGATCTACAGAAGCCAAACTAATGGGATATGTATAGATATTTGATTGTGGGAGTATTGTTTGAACTTAGATGACTCTGTGACCTTGGATAAGGCACTGGTATAGATCAACATTGTCTATTACATATTTTTTAGGTCAATACTGAATATGAGTATAATTTTCATTCCTTTGTTTCAGTTAGTTTTAAGGTGATTAGATCCACTAGTTTTCTGGACTGGTTTGTTGTGGATTTATCTTTTAAAAGTGTGAATTTAGTTCACAAAGGTATACCTACCTGGACTTTGAGTATGTCCGAAGTGTAGAAGGTTAAATCAAACCTTGTCATATGTTGTCCTGGAAGTTTCCTTCTCTTTAATATCCCTTCTGCACATAGAGTTATCATGTCATTATAAGGATGTTGAAGTGAATTATATTTTGAAGACAACACTAAGAATGTCAATTTGACCTAGTTTAGGATGCGTTACTAAGGTAGTGATGCCTAGGAATCCTTAGAGGTGTTTTTTCTATTTTTTATTTTTTTTGGATCGTGTAAGGGGCTCCTATTTGTGATTGTGGTTTCACTGGAGCTCATTGGAGACACCTAGGACCTTTTAGGTATTCCTATTTAGTGATCCTAGTCTTGTAACATTGGGAATGGTCTTGACTGACCTTAATCATCTTGGTAACTTTATATAATAGTTTTAGAGACCTTTCCCCATGATTTGTTGGTATTTATTTTGTTTTTTCTTCTACATGTGCATTATTGTATATCAATAGGTTATTTCTTCTAGAGCTTTTAGAGTTTGTTATTCATTGTGTTAAATGCATAGAACTTATTTACTTCAAAAAAAAAATTCCATGTAATTCTTGATTGTTTTATCTTTTTTCCTCTAGGGTTCCTTGGTGGGGCATTACATCTAGTATTGGAGCCCATGTTGCAGCACTGGGATCTCTAGTTAATTTTGTTACCCATGGTTTTTTTGTGGTGTGATTTTTGTAGTGATTTATTCATAGTGTTTCTTACCTATGGGCCTTAGTATGGTGTTAGATGGTTGAGGATTACCAACCTTGTTCCTTGTTGCGAAAGAAGAAGCCTCCCAAGCTTAGTGGGCCTTAGAATTCTTGTGGATTGAAGGTGAAATTCATGTTGCCTAACTTACCCTCATTTGATCTCTTTGTTTCATGCTTATGGAATGTCATGAGGAACTTGGAGATAGTCAAGATTTGTATGCTTTGTGTAGTCTCTTCTTGGATTATGATTATTTATTTGACATCATGTATATTCCTTCTTGGTGCTTTGCGTTATGGTTACAAGCAATTACTGATTTGATTCTATGAGTCCTAGAGTTTCCCTTGTGATTTCTAATGCTTATTAGATGTGAAATATTGCATTAGGAAAATGATTGATCATGTTATCTGATAGAAATAAATTGTATGTACTCTTTATTGATGATGCCATGTATTTATAAGATGATGAGTTGTGATACATTTGTGTATATATGCCTTATTATGTTGAAAAGAAGAATGTTTCCCCTCATGGAAAATGAAATGATGTGATGATGTGCAAAAGGAATATATATGAATTATGTTTAGTATGATCATGATGTTTATAAGATGAACTTGGTTAGTGTATATTGCTTGAGAAGTATCCCTCTCTCTCTCTCTCTTCTCCATATTTTGATATGTGATTAACAAGGATACTACTTGGTGGTGTATTTTGTGTCTTTTAGAATCATTGAGTTTTCATTCGTTATTACAACCTTCATATGTATAAAAGGAATGTTTTATTAGAATAAATATTTGGGTAAAGGATGTAAGTCCCCAAATTGCATTCATGACCCTAAAAAAATGAGTAAATTGGATAAAATGTCATTGAATTGATAAACTAGGAGATCTTATAAAATATTGGTTAGTATGTCTTGTTAAAAATCAAAGTGTTGAAAGTATGGTATGATGAATACTAAGAGGGGGGGGGGTGTGAATTAGTATGCCAAAAATCTCTGTACTTAAACACTTAAACAGTCTAAAGATAAATCGGTAAAACAGTCTAATAGACAAACCGGTTATCACACATGCAAACCAAAAAGTGATTAAAGCATTCACCCACAAAAGAAATACAACCATAACACAAGATATTTGACGTGGAAACCCAACTGGGAAAAACCACGGTGAGATGGAACTCACAAGTCACTATCTGCAGAATAGAAACCAGACCGGTTAAGGTCTTACAATGTTATTCACCAGAATAGATCCTGTTAGGAATCTCAATCTTTGTTAGGAGATAAGTCCGATTAAAGACCACCTTGTTAGAGGATTTTAGATTCATAGAAGTGAACCACATTGTTAGAGGATTTTACAAAAGGATTTTGGGCCTACCCGGTTAAGGGCTACAGACTTGTCAAAGATGTGAGTAATCAACAAGTGTTTGATCTATCTAATAGCACAAACTGCTTGGTTAGATCCAGTATAGCTTACTGCTAATGCATTCCAGCATTACTTCAGTCTTCTCTATCTCTCTCTCAGTTACAACTTGATCTTCTCAGATAAGATCACTCTTACAACAACTCAACAACCACCTTCAACCCTAGCCACAACATAAACCCTTTCAGCAACAACAACAACAACCTAAAAACCTAGACATGATGTCCTTTTAAAGGAATCTGATTTCATGTCAGTCCAATAGGATTACATTACAATTTCCTAGGTTCAATGAATCTAGACATACTCAGTAACATGACACAAACAGTACCATCAGTGTGTCGGCACCATCAATCAACCGGTGGGTTGGTAATTCATCACAAAATGTCGATTGGTAACTCATCACAGAGTATTACTGGTTCATACAAAATATCGGTTGCCGGTTTGAAAAAAATGAAGACTGGTAAGAATGTGTTATGTCGCTTTTCTCCCTCATACTGCTTGAGATCTACGAACCACTTGGGGTTGACATGCCACTTCAGACTGGGAAACACATTCTGCAAAATCACCAATAGTCTAAAGACTAGAATACAACATATCGGTTGGAACAAATACTGGTTGAGCTCTAGCTCATACATATAAAGGGGATCTCAATACAAGTGTGTGTCCATCAATGACAATCACATCATAAACATAAAAAATGCCAACAATCTCCCCCTTTGGCATTGATGGCAACACTTAGGAAAATAAAATTTTGACATCTAAGTATTTTACAACAAAAAACATGCCATTAACAAAATTGCTCCCCCTAAGCATATACACTATCCCTTAATCAACACAATGTATAGCAATTTTGCATATAGAGCATAAACATTGATATATTAGAGCACATAGCATATATCAAAACATATATCAAAATTTTAAAATAGATACTTCTCCCTATTTGTCTCCAAAATAGATAGAGTACTTCTCCCCCTTTGCCAACAATGACAAAGTACCATTGAACAACCCTTTTTCCATTTGATATTGAAATAATAAAAGTTCATGACAACAATGAATAATACTTGTCAAAAACTGATTTATAGTCCTACAAAAATTATTTCATGGATAGAGACCAGGACTCAAGTAGGGAGGTGGCCACTTCTTTCTCTGTTTGCATCTGGGATACCTGTTCCTCCATGGCATCAACTATGCTAAGCTCCTCTATAACTGTCAAGGCATCTAGGTTCAGATAACACTTCTGAAGAATTTGTAGACATGGAAGTAAAACTAGTTGTAGCTCTTGCAAATCTCTAGATCATGTATTGATCTCTTGCTCCATTTTGGTTGACTGGATTTGGAACCGGTGAACAGTTTGCCCATAAGTTGCAAAGGAATCATAAGGAGGCTTAAATGTGCTCAAGTAGGACTGTAAGTCCATTTGAAGCTTTTGCTTCTGAGCTAGCACATCATCGTAGAATAGATGAGGTTGATAGATTTTGCTTAGTAGCAAGTTTCCCTCATCCAAAGCATTTCTTATATCCTTTTGGTCTTTCAAAAGTTCAAACCGGAGCTCATTCAACTTTTTCACCAGAGCAATGTTAAGAGCCTTTTGGTGCTCTTTCTTGACATTTGCCTCAGCTACTTCTTCTAGGCTCTACACCTGATCATCCACTATAGTACATAGTAGTTTGAGTCGTGTTAGTGATGACTCGGTGTTAGGAAGATTGGTACCAGGGATTAAACCAGTAAGGGTGTCTACAACCACTTGAATTATGTCCTGCTCCTTTTTCCTGCAAATGATCTCAAGGTGCTCTTGAGAAACCTTGATGCTTTGCATAAGCTTTGACTCACTTGCAGACTGGAGATTGATAGGACTAGAGATATCAGCCGGTTTGGCTTGACTCCCAGTTTCCTTTGGAGTATCCATCTATGTGTTCTTCATTGCTTTCGCTGCCTTGTCTTCTTCTTCCTTCTTCCTTTTCTCTGCTTCTTTCTTCTATTCTTGTTCCTTGTCTTCCTCTTCTTTCTTTTTCCTCTCTGCTTCCTTCCTCTTCTCCTCTTCTTTCTCTTCCTCTTCCTTCTTCTTCTTTTCTTCCTCTTCCTTCTTCTTCTTCTTCTTCCTCTTCCTTCTTCTTCTTTTCTTCATTGTCCTCTTCTTCTTTCTTCTTCCTATCATCTTCTTGCTTCTTCTTCTCTTCATTTTTTCATTTCTCCTCTTCCTCTTTTCTCTTCTCTTCCTCTTTTCTCTTTTTCTCATCTTCATCCCTCTTCTTCTTCTCTTCCTGTTCCTTAGCCACTTCCTGTGTGTCCTTGGCTAGCTCACTGCCCTATTTGGATTGTTACCCTTGTTCTATTCCCTCAGAAGGTATGTCCTGAGTGACATCTTCTACATCCAAGGCATCGACATCAATAGTGTCGATTGGTTCTTCAACCGGGTTTCCTTCTTCATCAAAGACTTCATCCAGTTTGGATATGACCGGTTCTTTTTCTGCTTATCAGTTGACCATTCATGCTTTTTGAGCTTGAATAGCATGATTCATATACTGATGAGTCTCTTTTTCAACATCATCAACTCTTCCCTCCAACGGCCAGAGTCTTCTTCTCCTTGTGAAGAAGAGTCCTTTATTTTGGTCCAACACATCAAATAATTCTGAATTTGAGAGGTCAGGAAAGTACTGTACAATGCTTTCTCCCTAATCTCCTATTATTTTTCAATGGCAATGTGCCATTTATTATCTAATGCTTTAAATAAAGAATCCGGTGTCTGAGATTTAATCTTTGATGGCGACTGGTCATTTTTACACAAATAAATAATGATTTCCTATAATACTTCTTCTTTTTCCTCATCACTAAAATCATCATAATAATCTACTAAATCATGAATTAATTTTCTCCTAATATTCTTAACTACCCTTTGAAAATGTGTCAAAGGTTTGTATGAGGAGATATCAATATTTACCGGTGCGGATGCTGCCGGTTCATTCTTCTTCATTTTCTTTGTCTGTCTGGTCTTCTTTGGCTTTTCATTAGACTCGGTCTCTTCAGAGTCTGGTTCATTTGTCTTAGTCTTCCTTTTTCTTTCAAAGACTTTTGCCAGTGTTGCTTCTAGTTTCTTCTTTGCAGGTGACCACTTGGTCACTCTTGGAGTTGCAGTGGTAGCCGGTGCCGATGCTGCAGGCACTACCTTTGCTTTCTTTGCAGCTAGTTCTTTTCCTTTCTGAACAGATGGTTCCTCAGCCGGTGCAATCCTCTCCAAGTAGGTTTCGGTCCTTTTAGCCTTAGGATCAAGAGGTGAGGCAATAAGGGTTGAGGCATACCCTTCCAACATGTCATACATCACCTTATAGCCCATTGGCTCCACTTCTTCCATTCTAGGCTCAATAGACTCCTTTAAGCATTTGTCCACCTGAATGGTGAAACAGATGTCATCTTCGTATTTCTTAACAATATCACCTAAGATCCTTACCCTTTGACTCATCTTCCTTCTGAACTCATCAAAATATTTGTTCAGCACTTCAAGGTAACCGGTTCCAATGGCTTGTATGCTTTCCTTGATCTGCTTGGTCACCGGTTGGTCAGGAGACCACTGGACATCTCCTACTCTAGGAAAGTAGCCTTGGAAATAGAAAAACAACCCAACCAATAGTTGTCTGAATTTGAATCTCAATGCATTATCCTATTTAATTGACTTTAGATTAGATAGGAGTTGTCTCTGCATACCGGTGCATAGGTCAAATGATGCGTCCTCTTTAATCATCTGGTAAGCGACATTTACCACTGTAGCAAATACATAATTAATCTTGTTGGCTGAGAATGTTCTGTAGCCTATCACCATGCAGGCATATTTCACTAGATCATCCTTGATAGGATTAACTGTCATACCCCGTGAGTCACTTGTTGAACCGATGAGCTTGGCCATTTTGGTTTTGCTTATCATTCTTAGGGTTGGCACTTCCCCTATGTTGCAAAAACCGGTGACTGCCTAAATTGCCTATGGTGTGATATCATGCATCCTTTCCAGGTACATCTTGTCACCATGGACTCTGCTCAAAATGATCTTGATATGATCCTCCATAAAATCTTCCAGAAAGTATACTGCATTATGGAGTTTCTTCTTCTCTAGGATACTAAACTCGGGTTTGATTTTCTTGTCCTTGCCACAAAATAAACCTAACTGGGTGTGAATAGCTAAAGACCCTAGGACTTCTATTTTGCAATCAATATAATCTGAAATTCCCTCTTCAACTATGACTCCAGCTGGA
This sequence comes from Cryptomeria japonica, assembly GCF_030272615.1. Classification (NCBI taxonomy): domain Eukaryota; kingdom Viridiplantae; phylum Streptophyta; class Pinopsida; order Cupressales; family Cupressaceae; genus Cryptomeria; species Cryptomeria japonica. The sequence goes on along the minus strand of NC_081415.1, from coordinate 403,596,662 downwards.
ACTTGTGATAAGGCATTATATTTGGACTTCCTTTGGATAAAACTTTTCGACTCAATGGATGTACTAGAACTAGTATGAGATGCAGAAGCCATTGTTGAGTATTTCAAGAACACAAAAAAATACCTTTACAATGCAAATTTAGGGCTTCCTGATTCTGCTTCACTCCACTCTCCATCGATTGCCAAATCACCACTTTGTGTTCTCCACGACCACTTGCAAACTGGATTTGAATCTCCTTCAAGATTTATCAATTTCTTGAAATCTTAGCTCAAATTACCTTTTCTTCACTCTGCACTTTGAAAACTTTTCTTCACTCGAAAATAGATAGTGAGAAATGATTTGAAATATGCTTTTATACATGTCTCTCACCTACCGCCATTAATGCTCCTCTATTAGGGTGTAAACCCTAATTTGTCTCTTTTACCATTTCCGGTCTTCTGCCAAGTGACAGGTATCACATACTAGTTAAGGTCTTTTACCGATGTAACCGAGGGTTCACAATCATTTCATTGTTTTCTCCCCCTAAGCCTCTTTGGAGCTTAGTTTGCCTGTTCTGATATTTCCACACTTGGCGCAGAAACCGGTTCCTCTTCCAACATTGTTGGTTTCTTCCTCTAGGTTTTGTTCATGTCTGCTTGAACTTTTTCAACATCAACTTCTTCTTTCTAAGTGACCGATATATCATCAGATATACTCTTTCTGCTTCTGCAGAATCTTGCAATGTGACCCGGTTTGTTGCAGTGATAGCAAACCAATCCAGGTGCTCTCCAGGGTCCTTTGTTCATGTTTCCATTCTTCCTTCCACATGTAGTAGTAGTGTGACCATGTCCATGACAAATCCAACAATTTTCTCTCCATCCAGTTGCCGATTGATAACCATTGTTGCCTGATGGATAATTGTAAGCATTAGACCGGTTAGGGTTCTGGTTTACAAAAGATTTCAAACCAGCTCCTTGGGTCCTCTGAGGATATCTTTCGATATTGTTCATGACAGACCTACATTCAGATGCTCTATGCCCAAACTTGTTGCATGCATAACAATGACCATTGAACTTATTGGATCTAGGTACATTGTTGATAAAATATGAAAAATTATTGTAGGCTTTGCTCCTACATACATTGGCAGTGTGTCCTTCTTTAAGATAGTTAAAGCAAACAGGTTTGAATTTTTTCTTACCTTTTCCTTTGAGTGCCGGTTGTTTCTTTGATGCTTTAGCATTTGTTCCTAAGGATTCTCCTTCCTCATGTCTAGAGAAACCAAATCCATTGGTATTCTTTACCAGTCTAGATGACTCAAGCTTTTTCTCTAGCTTAATAGTACTTTTGCTAAACTTAGCAAGTATTTCCTTTGACTCAGAGAGTTCTTTGGAAATAGCAGTATTTGTCTCCATTAGGCTTACATTTTTAGAGATGGCTATGTTCAGTTCATCTTGTACTCCTTCTTTTTCCATTCTGCTCACATGAAGGCGAGCAGTCAATGCACTAATCTCTTGTTTCAACTTGGAGATCTCATGATCTCTGCCCTTTACCAGATCTTCAGCTTTCCTCCGGTTCTCAAGCTCTTGACTAAATTGGATAGTCAGTCCTTCCAACTCCTTTCTCAAATTGGAGTTTGAATCATTCAGCTTATTTACTTCTACAATCATGGCTTCCATATTTGCTTCATCTTTAGAACTACTTTCAGATAGCTCCATCAGCTTCTCTGCATGTTCTCTCATTTTTTCTTGAGATGCCTTGTATTTGACCACAAGATCATCATAGGCTTGCTCAGACTGAGTGAGCCATTAAGTAAGTTCCGTCAAGGTGTATTCCCCCATATCTCTTTCCAAGTGGTTAAACTTATAGAAAGGTAGGCTCTGATACCAATTGATGAATACTAAGAGCGGGGGGTGAATTAGTATGCCAAAAATCTCTGTACTTAAACACTTAAATAGTCTGGAGATAAACCAGTAAAACAATCTAACAGACAAACCGGTCATCACACATGCAAACCAAAAAGTGAGTAAAGTATTCACCCACAAAAGAAATACAACCATAAACAAGATATTTGACATGGAAACCCAACTAGGAAAAACCACGGTGAGATGGAACTCACAAGTCACTATGTACAGAATAGAAACCAGACCAGTTAAGGTCTTACAATGTTCTTCACCAGAATAGATCCTATTAGGAATCTCAATCTCTGTTAGGAGATAAGTCTGATTAAATACTACCTTGTTAAAGGATTTTAGATTCACAAAAGTGAACCACCTTGTTAGAGGATTTTACAAAAGGCTTTTGGGCCTACCCGGTTAAGGGCTACAGACTTGTCAAAGATGTGAGTAATCAACAAGTGTTTGATATATCTAATAGCACAAACTGCTTGGTTAGATCCAGTATAGCTTACTGCTAATGCGTTCCAGCATTAATTCAATCTTCTCTATCTCTCTCTCAGTTACAACTTGATCTTCTTAGATAAGATCGCTCTTACAACAACTCAACAACCACCTTCAACCCTAGCCACAACATAAACCCATTCAGCAACAATAACAACCTAAAACCCTAGACATGATGTCCTTTTAAAGGAATCTGATTTCATGTCAGTCCAATAGGATTACATTACAATTTCCTAGGTTCAATGAATCTAGACATACTCAGTAACATGACACAAAAAGCACCGTCAGTGTGTCGGCACCGTCAATCAATCGATGGGTTGGTAATTCATCACAAAATGCCAGTTGGTAACTCATCACAGAGTATTACCAGTTCATACAGAATACCAGTTGCCAGTTTGACAAAAATGAAGACTGGTAAGAATGTGTTATGCCGCTTTTCTCCCTCATACCACTTGAGATCTACGAACCGCTTGGGGTCGACATGCTACTTCAGATTGGGAAACACATTCAGCAAAATCACCAATAGTCTAAAGACTAGAATACAACATACCGGTTGGAACAAATACCAGTTGAGCTCTAGCTCATACATATAAAGGGGATCTCAATACAAGTGTGTGTCCATCAATGACAATCACATCATAAACATCAAAAATGCCAACATGGTAAATTTGATGCATTGTGTGATAAAGATTGTGATTTTGAAATGGGAAACCATCTACATGTCCTTGCTTGATTTGAAAATTTTAATGTCCTTAACTTGGTAAGAGTTGAAAATGCCTTTTAGTGAAATATTAATGCTATGTGTGATCAAGTAGATATGTTAAGTAATGATGTTACCATATTTCTATAATTGAACAATGAAAATTGTGTTCTCTTTCAATGAATTCCTAGTGAGGTGAATATTGATATAACATGCTATTGATTGATGGGTTTCCTTATGAGTTATTGAAAATTATCATGATGATAAATTCTAGTGTCTTGTGCATTGAAAAGAAATATGTTTGACTTGCATATGATATGAATTAGTGTGATGCCACGTGAAAGTGGAAGTGAAATTGATAATGAATATGGATTTGGTATTTCGCTTTGTGTTATGATGAGAAAAAAAGAATTGTGAAAATATTGATTAAGAAATTGTGAATGATAGGTGATGCTATCTTGGAAAGAGAAATATCATGGATGTTGGGAGTACTTGTAATTAGCAATGCGGAATTAATTTTTCTTATTCATATGGAAGGTAATAAAAATTTTGGTTCATAATAATGATATTGTTATTGGAAAGTAATCCCTGTGAATGTGAACATCCAATACTAGTACCTATGTTGAATATTGTGATTAACCAATACTTGCATTTTGTACCCATGGGATGGTGAAGTATGTACCCATCCATAGAATTTATGTTTTGTATATGGGTATGGGAATACCGTACCATCAATGTGTTTGTTTGCTTGATTGTCACCCTACTGATTGACAACCCACGGGTTGTTGATAAGTCAGTATGTGAAGGGGTAGTAGAAGAAAAAAATTTCCTTGGGTTGTTTGGAATGGCATACGAATAATAGCAGTGTGAAGTGACCTTAGCTTCCACTTCACAAGGAAAGTACTCACTACTTCCCCTTTAAGATGGACCGATTTGTGTGGTTCATATGTGTTTAGCCTAAACCCCATAGTTATTTAGCATAGCATCAATAGATTTGTGATCATTTTTGTATCATGTATACATGTATATTTATGTGATCCAACATGTGGAGGAAGATTTTTACCAATGCTGAGATAGATTCTATATCAACACATCTTCTGACATGATGCAATAGAAATGATGCCATGCCCCACTGATGTTTCGACATAGTGCTGGTGATAATGCCATGTTGTTAATGGTAGCAAGATAATATTAAGGACACGATGCCACATACATAGATACATGATGGCTCCTTATATCTATGTTGTGTATTCCTACTTGATGTAGAGTGATATGGAGATGCTTGCATAATTGAAAAGGGGCACCCATGGTTTCTTGACTATTTATGTATTAGTATGCATATGGGTGGGCCCTAACCATGTATACCTCTATATATGATGATATCCTTTGTGTTCCTTCTCCATGAGGTATCACTATGCGAGATGTGTCCTAAGCGTGCCTTCTTTGTGAGGCACATTTCCATGCAACATATGACCATTGTGTGCCTTCTCCACTTGATGTATTGTCATGTCACATTATGGCATGATGTGGGGTGTAGTTGAGGTGTACACTACCATGTGATGTGGTTAGTGTGGCCATGCCACACCACATGATGGGCTATTGTGATAGCCAGATGATTGTTCCCTCCTTCCTTGTTTAGTGGCTAATTCGAATCACATAGTGATGTAATGTGCAATTTATTGATGATTATATCTTGTTTGTGAGGACCAAAAATTTTTATTTATATTTGTTTGTAATAGTTTACCCATAGTTTGTGAATCTCTTTTCATGTAGCTATCATGGTTACATTTGATTTAGTGTTGCAAATTTCATGGATTCTTTGTCTTATTGTTGAAATCGATAAATTATTTTCTCTTATTTATGAACTTTGGTGGCTAAGCTAGTTTATATTTATTGTTTTCAAATGATGGTCTTATGATGTAATATGACTCCTCTTCAAGGATGTATGAGATGGACTTGGTTGAGTGTATATGAGGAAGAAGACATAGGGAACCCTTGAGGATGGGGGTAGGTGAGGCTATTATGTAGCTAGGATAGACTACCCACCTATGTATGGTGACTATCTGTTGGAGGCTAAACACCTCACACAAACAAGGGATAGGGCACAATGGTCTTGTATAGATGGTTTCACCATATGTGTGCATGACCCGACACCACCAAGCCATCAAGTGATATGTGAGGATTATGGATATGGATTATGGATATAGATTATTTATTCAGATGCGATAGAGAATTGGGAATTGTCTGGAGAGGCATGCCCTCTCATGTAGCCTTGTATTGTGCACTTCTCGGTGACGTGGATGAGTATGTGTATGTGTAATATGCATGTTATCAATGTTTATTGTACTTACTAATGATTGAAATAGATTACCATGCTTGAAAAGTGTAAATTCATTGTATTTTTGTGGCATTGAATGTCAATGATGTTATGAAATTTTGAAATTGAAAATTATATCATGAAAGGATGTCCTTAGAAAATAAATAATAATGCATGGAAATGATAATATTCTTAAAAGTATTGAGTAGTTAATGTATCTGCTTCATATGAAATTGTGGGAGACAATGGTATATTGAATGAAATTAATTGAATGGTTGTGCTTAATATACTTGAATTAGTGGGAAAATAATGTATCTTGTTGCTTATCTTGAATAATGTATGAATATTGAATGGTGGACGAAAGGAAAATTCTTATTATACTCCCATGTTTGAAGTTGAAATTGTGGTAAGTGGTAGTGATACGAATGGATCTAAAAGTTTATACATGTTCAATAACATTTTTCATGGGAATTTATTTATGTTGTTGCATATATCCAAGAAATGGATGCATATTTGATGTTGATCAAATAAGTTTCAAGACTAATGTGTGTTATGTTCCATCTTAGCCTTTGCGACTTCTAGGAGTAAGTCAAGCCTGTTGATGGGCCTTTTATACTCACCTACATGTAGGTTTCTCAGAAGCGGAACCTCTCCTGAAAAGAGAACGGATTGTGAAGTTCGTGCTCCCCAAGGTCCTATTAGTTGGGTCACAATGATTCTTGGTTAACTCAGGGTATATGTCACTTGTTCATCAAGGCAGTATTTCTGGTTATAGAGGATTCTTACACAAATCTCTTAGAAAAAAAACTCAAAAGCTATAAGGGTAAAAGAGAGATATAACCACACAAACTTGTTGAATAAGAGAAAAGGAATTCCAACAATTAGATATTATCAATAACAATTCATAAATCATCACATAAAAATTCTATCCACATGTGAGGTCTACGATCTCATGTGAAGGCAGAGCTAGTCAAGCAATCTCAAGCACATGACAATGAAATTCGTAATATTTAGAATGTTGATGCCATCCAAATTGAGTGAAGATATCATAATAAAATAAATACTAACTCAATTCAACATTGTTCATGGAACATGAAATCCAACAACAATAGATTGCATTGATCATTTATGAAAGAATGAGTGTAACAACAAAGACTGGTACTCAAAAAGTTTAGCAAAGTTTTAAACTAAAAGCTGGAAATGAAAAGAAATCCTAAGCTAGGGTCTCAAATATTCAATTTTTGGACCCTTCAAATGGCCTAATTCATCATATTTATAGTGATATTCCCCTTTCTTTCTAGGAATAAAATATGCCTATGACCTAGTTACAAAATGGTGGGAGTTGCAGTCGACATGCAATTTGTTTCTTTTAGAAATCCACTTTACTACCACTAAACTAGCATCATTAAAAGTTTTGATTAAGTAAAAATAGGTATTTGAAAGGTACCCAAACCTTTTACAAGCCAAGAGAACATAAAAGCATAAAAAAGTGCCTGATCACTTCAAAAAGTCAAAATGAACCCACCGGATGGGCACAGCTTAAAACATCATTACATAATTACATAAAACTCAGAACAGATAGCAACAGGAAAGAAAAAGACAACAAAGAGACAGAACCAAGGACAACAATTGGAAATAAATACTATTCAGGATCTCCTCAGCGTGAACAACCATTTGTTTCATGTTGTTTGTTGAGGTCTTCATATCCTCCAGCTCATGACCTTCAATGTCAACCTTATTCTTTGTGTTGGCTCTAGTCCTCCTTTCATGAACCTTCTTGTTCACCTACTCTTTATCACCTTCCTTCTCTACATTGTTCTTGTACCTGTTGATAAAGATGTTCATGTTGTCCACCGAAGATTTAAGAATTTGGAAATTTTGATCAGCAAGCTGCTTGACATTGTGCTCCAGCTTGTCAATTCTGCTGCCAAAATCTTTCAATTTGTTGTCCATTTCCTTTCTATCTCCCATCTCATTGACCTTTTTCTCCATGGCTAAGATTTTACCCATAAATTCAATAGCTTGCACATTATGCAGAATGACCACTAACTCTTTAACATGCTTCACCAAGGGCTTGTCACCAACTGTAATTCTTGCCATGGCCTGTGTATCTATTTTCAAACTATTAATATCCTTCACTAGAGTAGTGATGGTCTCACAAAAATCCTTAATGGTATCTTTGTCACCACTATCACTTTGACCCCCTTTTTCCTCGTTATGCAGTCTAGTGGTTTTCATAGTCTCCACGGTATCCAAATTATCCTTAACCAGGTTACCCTCCCCTTCTTTTTCCTGACTATCAATCCTCTTAATATCATCATCCTCCTCCTCAGACTCAACTAGAACATAATTGAGATCAGAATTGCTACCCTTTTTAGTGTTCTTTTTCTGAGCCTTCTTTCCAAAGGCTTTCCCTTTCCTCTTTTTAACAGGTTTTTCCTCAAGGGAATCAGTTTTAGAGTTCGACATTTTAGATTCCATAATCCTCCTCTTCTTAGCCCTAATCCTCCCTTTTTTGCTAGTTTCTTCCGACTCTCCCTCAGTCTCAGAATCAAAGTTGAAACCACTATCCTTACTTTCCGTAGTTTCATCTCTGGCATTTTTGCCTTTAATAGGCTTTTCAATGCACTTCCCCTTTAGCATTTTGTAAACTAGGACCATGAGCCCCTGGTGGAGGGCATGATCACCTTTAGGGTCCTTCTGGATCTCCTTTATAGTATGATCCATTGAACAGGCCAGGTAATAGGGAAGGCTAACCCTTTCACCATGACAGAAATGGTTAAGAAGGACGAAGTGATGCCCATAAGCCCTGGTAAACCTACCATCTAAGGTAATATATTCAATAGAAGCAAATAAGAAAAACCTCCATGGCCTACAAATTCTCTTCAGGGAGTGGTAGGAGTTGTCAATTTTAATCATCTTTCTTCTCTCACCATCCGTAACAGGAAACTTGTCTACAGCCTTATCTGATATCCCTCTGTCCCTGTAAAATTTCATAGCCTCGGTAGTCATCCTCATGGCCTCAGTGATAACCTCTTTGTCTACATTCATCATATGTGATCCAATCAAAACTTTTCCATTTTTCCAGTTCTTTATGAAGTAGCTGGTAATTGTGGGGCCCTTCCCATTTAGTCATTCCATGAAAACATTGAGCCCCCCCTGCTGAAGGATACTCCGGACTTCTTCATTCTTTCTCCATTCAGAGTAGGAAGTAGGTTCAAATCTCTTCTTGTTTCCTCCCATTTTTCCAGCACCTTCCTTGCAATGCCTTCTCTCATTTTGATAAATTTTCCTCTGGTTTCTATGGTTATTTTGTAAGGGCACCCATAATTTGTGCCAAATAATGATGATATGACACCTATTTAATAGCTCATTATCTTCAAGCAAGCCCTACATCGAAAAAGGCAGAAAGGTCATTAGAAATAATGATTAAAAGTACCACGTTTCCTTGTATATCCTCATCCTGATTGAGCAAGGATTTCATTTCACTTGCAATCTCCTTTTCACCATAACTAGTGATGATTTTTTCCAATTGGCAAGCCAGGTTGGCTGCCCAATCAGCACAAGAGTTGGCCTCCCTATAAACATGTGTAAAAACACACATCAAACTCTTCGCTGATTTTCCTTGTTGCTTTAATAGCATTACTAATCGACCATGACAGTGGGAATTTCATATTTAAACAATTGATAATGTTTAAGGAGTATCCTTCACACCAAAATTTAGTGCATTTGGCTTCTTTGGCAAGGATAATCCCATGATAAGCCACCATGGCTTTGGCAACATGGTTGGTTTGTTTTCCTATAGGAATACATTTTATGATTTTACATATTCCCCATTCATCCCTTAGGACCACTCCACATCCTGCAACCCCCGGGTTTCCCTTAGAGGCCCCATCAAAATTGATTTTCATCCATCCCCTAGGTGGGTTGGTCCATATCACTCCCTCTCTAGGGTTACTCTGGATACTCTCTTGAGCTTTTAATCTCCATTTTTTATAGACAAATTGATCCTCCTTAGTGTTAGGATTATCAATATCACCTATAATATTCATATTTTCCACTATGCTTCTTCTTATTTTTTCAAACACAATGTTAGCCTTATTATACTTTTCTCTGAAAATCCTATCATTTCTCTCTTTCCATATACCCCAGCAGATGTGTGGTAAAGCAATTCTCCATAGCAAGGTAGTAGTTTTGTTTTTTGAAGGATGATGCCATGACTTGAAAATCTCCTGAATCGAGTTAGGGAAGCTCCAACTGATATTGAATTGATCCAAACAGCTTCCCCAAACATTAGCTGAGAAGGGGCAATGAAAGAGCATATGAATTATTGTCTCCTCATTCTGCTTACAGAGAGTATAGAAAATTGGTATGTTGATACCTCTTTTTCTTATATTCTTTGTTGTTAGAATTTTGTCTTGGAGGGCTATCCAAAATAAAATGTTGATCTTGGGGGTAAGGCCTTTCACCCATGCTTTAGCCCAACAAGGACTTTCCATGTTATTGTACTGTTGATGATAAAGAGATGCCACAGTAAAAGTACCACTAGCAGTAAGTTTCCAAATTAACTAGTCTTCTTCTTCAATCCTCACCATTGAGTTCATGACTTTGTTCAAACTACCCAAAGACTGATCCACTTGAGATAAGTCTTTCCACTATCCATCTTTCCAATAATCCTCCACCTTGGTTCCAAATCTTTCCTTGCATTGGTTCTGATATCTATTCCACTCAAGGTTTTCATTTAAAGGGGTCTCCATAAGCCAAGGATCCTCCCAGAACTGAATAAGATTCCCTTTCCCCAACTTCTATTTTGTACCTTTGATAATTAAGTCTCTAGTCCTAGAGATATTTATCCAAATATTGGATCCAATTGGGATAATCTCCACTTTGAGGAAACTTTGAAGATTTGGACATTGGCTTTTATATTTGTTGTCCCATATTTTTTTCCACTCTCCTTGATTTCTCTATCCTCTCCAAATCTGCTTCACCATAAGGTATTCATTTATGTCTCTTATTCTTCTAAGGCCTAGACCACCTTTATTCATAGGCTTACAGACCTTCTCCCAAGCAATTAAGTTCATTCTCTTCTTCTCCTCAACCCCTGTCCTTAAAAAGGATCTCTGTATTTTTTCAATAGCCTCAGCATACTTAGTAGGAATCCTGAACAGACTGATGGCATAGAGAGGGATATTTTGAAGAGTGGTTTTTAGCATTTGAACCTTACCTGCTTGACTAAGTAGAGCTCCCTTCCATCCAGACAGCTTTTTATGGAATTTATCCACCAAGGCTCCCCAAAAGGTATCTGGAGGATCTTGACCTAAAGGGAGCCCCAAATAGGAGGTAGGCAAGCTACCAATTTGGCGACCCAAAATGTTACTAATTTTAATCCTCCTTCTCTCTGGGGTATTGATAAAATAAACAAAGCTTTTAGACCAGTTTATAAGCTAACCAGTAGCCTCTCCATAGATATCCAAAGCTTTTTTTAGTCTTCTAGGATCCTTCACAGTGGCTTTTCCCATTATTATAGAATCATCAACAAACTACTGATGAGAGCATATTTGATCTGCCGAAGAAGGTTTTAAACCACAAAACTCCCTTTTCTCAACTAGTTTTCCAATATTGCATCATTAAAAGTTGTCTCCCAGGTGTTGTGACTTTGAAATCTTCACGCGTGCAGTACCTCTTATTGGCAGTTTTGTTGTATGATAGGTGTAATGGAAGACTGTGAGTGAACTACAGTGATCTCCTTAGGTGGTTCCTCCTTACACTTGCATTTGTATGTCAATTACTTTTTTGTTTCTTTCTTTTCCTGTAACTATGGTAGTTGCTAATGTAGCAGTCAATGGAAGTGAATGGTGGGTTAGGTATGTATTCAATGCAGAATTTTTCCACCCTCAATGCTTCTTTCACTTCCTCCACTTTGTCAACCAAGTTATAAATTAGTTGGGTTGCTTGGTGGGACTGGAGGATCATATGCATATACCTGTCCATAACTATTGTGTTGAACTCAATGGTTGAAGAGAAGTATTTGGCAGAATATGCTTCCCATTGCTTGATGACTTCCTCAGACTTAAGCGCTTTGGCTTGCACTAAACTTATTCCATACTTTCCCAATAACTCACCCACATATTGCTCATAACGATCCAAGAATCTAGAAGAGGTGAATGCTTCTTAAGTAATTTTCTCCGAGATTGATCCATTGTGTCCACCTTCAGATCTAAGATATCAATATACTTTTGCAAGTTGCTGATATCTTCTCCTCCCAATATGTCTTCTCCCTTTATCACATCTTTGCCCAATCCTTTGACCTTCCTCAATAATTTGGTCACCCTCAAATCCATATGATTGGGTCTTCCATTGTTTACTACAAAGGATGAGAGCATTCTCTAGAAGGTGAGAATCTTCATATATTTCTATGGTATCTTGAAGGAACATCCTCACCTTACTAAGTTGATCAGCAGTCCAAGTCTTGAGAGCTGACACAACTCTCCTCATCTCATATACTTCTTTGACTTCTTCCCGAGGGAGTGACAAAGTAGAAGGTAGAGAATCTCCTAGCCTTGAATCTAGGGGCTTAGACATCTCAATGAGGAGTTGCCTATATTGCTGCATCTGTGCTTTAACCTCACCCTTCGACTTATGTTCCTTTTCTATTCTTGTCCTGACTGAGATAATGGTTGCATTGAAGAAGGCTATCTCCCCACATTTAGTTTGTTTGCCAAGATTGACTTGCAAAATATGGTACCTTGGGGATCCTTGAGTGCCTTCCTATTCTTCCTATGTAGGAGTTGCAACACTAGCTATGACATCACCCATCTCACTTCTTGACAAATGATGAAGAGTTTTGGCCCTTTTGATCTGACTTGGTGATTCAACAACTACATCTTGTAGGGTGATGCCGAGGAGGACTACTTTCTTCTTCTTTTGAAAGTTAAAATTTTAGCCATCGTGGCATGCTCTCATCATGATCCTCACCCTGAGTTGTCACTTCTACCATGAAGACGTGTGATTCTACTTGTTGTTCTTGCTCATTATCTTCATGTTGCTCCTCCTCACGAAGCTACTCATTTATATGTTTAGATGTGGGATACTCTTGTTGTGGAAGTGCTGAGGAGACTTGTTGGGCGAGGTTTGCTGAGAGAACCTATTCAATATTTTGCTGCTGAGTAGATTCTTCTAATTTTTCACTAACTTCTTGTTCAAATGATTCCTTCTCGGTCTCTTCTTGTTGCTTCTTCTTATCCCCTTCTAATTGTTTTACAATCCTCTCTTGATCCTCAAGAATTAGCACCATGTGTTAATCTTGCTCATCCACCTCCATGGCTTCCTCATGACCTCCTTCTACCTATATTTTACCAATATTTTCCTCAAGATTTTTAAGAGGATCTCCCTATTACAATTTTGCTTCTTCATGGACCCATTTGGGAGTTGACTATTTCTGTATTGATTCATCTTTCTTTCTGTGAGCTATCACTACAATAGGCTCATCCTCCTCCTCTGAATTAGTCTCAATATTGTGAATGATAACCTACTCTTGATGCACAACCATGGTTGGTAAAGGTTCTTGAGAGAGAGGAGCTTGTTGCTCAACTTTCTTTGGTTGTGATGTACCTTCTCTTGGTACAATCCCAATGGTAGGCACAACAATAGTGATTATGGCCTATGGCACTGCCTATAGTCTAGTAGTTATTCCATGTTCTACTATAGTTTTTAGGAGTTGGGATTCCCACATATTTGCATCAAGCTACTTCATTAGTTCATCATTGCCAATGTTTTGGGCAACATCTTTGGGGTCTACAATAGTGTTCTTCCTTGATTCAGACCTAGTAGGCACAATAGTAGTGATTCCATGTTCTACTGCAGTTTTTAGGAGTTGGGATTCCCGCATCTTTGCATCAAGTTGCTTCATTAGTTCATCTGTGCTAGTGTTTTTGGCAGCAACTTCGAGGTCTACAAGAGTGTTCTTTCTTTATTTAGACCTAGTCTTCCTGATATACTCTTTAGTGGCTTTTGACTGGGGATTTGCAAAGGCTTTTCCTTTATTCTTCTCCTTGGAAGAACTAGAACATATCATCAAATTAAGCCATTGCATTGTTCTGTCTACTACCTTCTCAGTCACTATATGTATATCAAGCTTCTCTTGCTCTGACCACCTCATGGCCGAAATAGGCTTTTTATCAATCCCGGTTTCCTTGTAGATCGGATCAAGTACTTGTCCGTAATCTCTAAGGTCATTTGGAAGATTGGTTTTAACTTAAAAAAATTTTATTTGGGGGACTGTTAATCTATGGTATCCTCTTTCCCTCACTTTGAAGCTATCTTGAATGCCTGCCCAAAAGTCTTCTAAAGATGGAATATGTCCCAAGAATGCTACTAGCATCATTTGCTTCAATTTATCAAATGGGTCATATCTCTCTACCATAATCTAATTATTTTAAATTGATATCCTTCAGTTCATGTATGGTTAACTTGGTAGCTTGTATGTTTTGGCTAGTGTAATGTCCAATGACAATCAGGAATGTAACTCCAGTTTTGTGCTTAAGAGTTAAAAATGATTGGAGTCCAATAATTTTCCTTGAATATTCAAGAATGATGACTTGATCAATGCAATACTTGGGAAGGAGTAAGGGTTTCCTCATGAATCCACTTACTGGGATGTAGGTAGAATGTTGGTTCTGCAAGAACCATGTACCCCATTCTTGTACTACTTTCATTGCTCCTGGAGAGAAGTTGTACCCCACATCACCTATCAATTTACAAATTACCACATACATGAAAGAATTATTCTCTTTTAAAGTGGAATTTGGCATGCTAGATTGGAAGCTATGTGTAGTGTTCCCATACTCTATTTTGGCTCAACTCCTCTCCTAACCTGTCGGTTGTAACCAATTCAAGGTATTTTCCACTTCTGGTCACCACCCATATCACATAAGAAGTTAGAAAGAACTTTATTTCTGAGACTGTGCACAATTGGTCATGAATGTTATCAGAAACTATTTGAGCCCAATCAAAGTAATATTTTCCTATCAATATAGTGTGAATGTAATGGTACATCCATAAGTGGTAATGTCTCTAGTTTGGATTCTTGAAGGCCCAATTGAGCATAATAATTAGGTCCATTGGGGAAACCTTGAAATATTCCCTTAGAATGTTGTCAAAGGCCTTCAATCTTGACACCCTTGGTTCCTCAAGCCATGCCTCATTGATGTGTCTTCTATGAGTTGTGTCATTTTGGTTGAATATTTGAACAACCTTGTCCTCAGTGGTTTGCAGAACTTTGTCAAATTGGGGTATCCTGAATGTCATGCCAAGCATGTCTAGTGAGAGGTCCACTACCACATTCCCATTAGCATCCTTGTATTGTCTGATATTTTTGTCATAATGTTTTTCTATGGAAAGGATTAGTTCAGGTGACTAAATTTCTTGAGGAAAGATGGTCACTTCCACTAGCCCTGATCTTTTAATTCTCCTGTATGGGTCCTCAAGGTTTGGCCGAGCCACCTATTTTCTGATTTCTTCAATTTCAATGTGGCCAATTTTGGTGTTAGTGACCCATTGGATTTCACTATCAAACTTTGAGACCAAGGCTTGTCCCTTGTACTGGTACTTCATAGTTGGAGGATTCTTCTCAAGCTTGATTTTTCTTCTTGTCTTCTTTCGGGGTGTGGTTGATGTTTCCATAATATTTGCCTAAATTGCACAAAATAATACTCATAATTAGTACCTTGAAAGAACAATTTAAACAAGACAACCTAGAATCTTGGAGTTCTGGAATTTTGGGATCAGAAAAGGTGTAGTATGTTGGATCATGGGATTCTGAGGTTTCAAAATCCTAGAGCTTGGAAGCTCATAAAGGAAAATCATTCTGAGGTTCTAGGGGTTTGAAATCCTAAAATAACTTAAGCACTTCAGACAAAGGCTTTGTGATTCTGGGGTTCTGGAGTCCTGAAGCTTGGAGAAGGCAACAAATAAAGACTTTGAGATTCTAGGGTTCTAGAGTTTTGGGGTAGGAGGGAAACACAAGGAAAACTCTGAGATCCCAAAAACTTGAGGTCCCAGAGTTTGGGGGAAGGCCAAAGCAGGGACATCAAAACTTCGAAAACCCAAAGTTCTAGATCTGAAAAGAAAACCCTAATGCCGAGAAATGACTTATTTTAGAAAACTAAAACCAACAACCCAAAAAAACACACCTGAAAAATGAAAAGATAAGAAAAAAACAAGGAACAAGAAAAGAAACGAAGAAACCAACCCGAAGGAAATAAGCAGGGAGGAAAAACATGCGCAAGAGGAAGACTAGATCACCAAAGACAAAAGAGAACTCAAGAAGTCTTCACATGCAAATGAGCCTAAATCAGTATTAGAGAGAAATTTATTGTCTCCTTAGGCACGAAGAATGAAAACAAGCTTTGAGATTCTGGGGTTCCAAAGTTTCAGAGTCACAAATCAAGTGACTTCAGGACTCGTGGGTTCTAGAGTTCTAGAGTAGAACAAACAAAGAGAGGGGGGATTTAGAGACTCAGAGATTCCAGACTTCTAAAATTAGAACGCAAAATAAAAGAAGGCCTTGGGATTCCAGGAACCCGGAGTCCCAAAGCACCCTGAAGAGAAAAAAATGACAAATTTCAGGGTTTCAGGAACCCAAAATTCCAAAGTCGGTAGAAAACCAAAGGCAAACAATGCAATTCAAGATCCCGAGAACCTGGGGTTCTAGAGTGTGGGGAAGAATAAAAGAACTCTAGGATTTAGGGAACCCAGAATCCCGAAGAGGTATAACAAAAAGGGGGGGAAAGAGGAGGAAAAACAAGGGAAAACAAAGAAAAGGAAAGGGGGACCCACATTTCTAAGGCAAAAATGGAGGGGGAGAGTATGCAGAGCATAAAAAATGGTGAATTTCTGGGAAAAATGATGAGGCATTTTAGAACTTCAGAATTTATGCCTACCTTTGTCATTCAATACTACTTTTCCCAAGAGAAAATATAAAAGATCATCCACAGCTAAACCCAAGGTAGAGATGGAGCAAAATCATGTTTGAGAAGCTCGTAGGTGTGTGCAGTGATTAATTATCCTACCATAGCAGCTTCAAAATTATCTGAATGAATTTGTAAGAAAGCTACATGAGTGAAATCATTGTATAATTCTCATACAATGTTGCCCTAGGTATACCTCTACTACCAGTCAGGCATCCATAGCCTTGACAGAGTTACCTCTGGTCCCTATCAAATATTTCTCCAGTACTAGTCGGGTGTCTATAGCCCTAGTGGAGATACTTGAAACACCCAAGTGAGTCGGGCTATTGATTTATGTAATTATTTTCCCACAAAATGGTAATTTTTTTTTTTTGCATTGGTGGGGAATTTATTTTTGGGAGTTACTCAACTCTTTTAGCATTGATCATAAAACTAGGTTGGGAATCAAGATGGACAGCGAGAGAACTTTATATTTTGGATTTTCACTTTCATATGAATTTCTTGAACATCTCACAAAGCTGCCTGGCATATGTTTAGATATGTAGAAGGTATAAGCTACTCAAATAGACCTAGACCCCAAGAACACCTAAAGCCTTGACTGGGATTAAGCTGTTATAATTTAACTTAAGCAAATGTAGCGAGAATGTCAAAATTGTAAGGTAATGAAGTTATAAAGAGCTAGGAGAAAGTCTCCCAGGAGTTACATTGTGATACAAAGAACACTCTCTTCATCCAGTTCAGAGCCGAGAAACCCCAAAACAAAAGAAAGACAAACGAGGAACAAAAGACAAAAGAAACCAAAGAAGTCAAAAAAACAACAAGAACTAAGAAAAAGAAAGGACAACAAAACAAAATGAAAAGAAACTAACTAATATGGTATAAATTAGCAGGGTTCAGCAAAGATCATCCAAAATAATGCTTGAGAAACTGACCATTCATAGGTAATGGTAGAGGATCTCCTATCAAGGTGCTCAATTTGACGGTGTTCTCTCCTAAGATCTCAGCAATCTGATAAGGTCCTAGCCATAGCTTTTCAAATTTATGGTGTTCACATTTCTTTTCTCTGGCCTTGTCCCATAATAAGAGTAAGTCAAAAATTCTAAAGGCTTTTATCTTGGCTCTCTTATCAAACCATCATTTGACTACAACCTGGTGTTTGGAAAAATGATGCGAGGCAAGAGTCCTTTGTTCATCCAATTTTAACAAGTTGAGCAAGTGAAATTCCACCTGATCTCCAATTTCTAGGCCTTTGATGAGTTGGAGTACAGGAATTTGGAGATTGACAGGAAAATCAAGGTCTTGACCATACACTAGGTAATAAGGGGAGGTACCAAGGGAAACTTTGATATAGGTTCTATCAGCTCAGAGGGCATATTTGAACTAATATTTCTAGTCCCTGGGGTTCCTTTCTAGTAGTTTCTTGATCACATCTAGAATATTTTTGTTGGTTGATTTTGCCACCCCATTTCCTTATGGGTAATAGTTGAAAAAAAACTTAAGATTTACCTTATATTTATATGACCATTTCATCAATTGTGCCAAAGTAAAGGTAGGGCCGTTATCACATACTAGAGAAAATGGCATTCCAAACCTGGTGATGATCTTATCTTTAAGGAACTTAATGATGGTCTCCACAGTGCAGTGCTTGCAAGCTTGTGCTTTTGTCCACCTGGTGCAATAATCTATGCTAGCAAGGATAAACTTGTGTCCAATGGATGAATTAGGATTGATAACTCTGATCAAATCCAAGGCCCATTGAGAAAATGGTCAAACTCCATATACTGGCTGTAGGGGCATGGCTGGGTTTCTTTCTTTGGTGATAGTGGTCTGACAAGTGTGATAATGTTGAACATGGTGATGCATTTCCTTGAATATAGTGGGACAATAATAACCATCCTTGATAATTTGATGGGTTATTGCATCAGTTGACCCATGATCAGTGCCATAATTTCCATGGAATTCTTCTCATTTTATGAGCTTGTTATCAATCTATACACCTAAGATAGATGCCTTCATAATTCTTGTGGTATAGAAAAAGTATTTGATCATGTAGTTGGCACTTTTGAGTCTCATCACTCTCCTTTGAGGAGTAGTCATCCCTTCAGGGCACTTGTTATTAAGGATAATATGAATCACATCAGTGTACCATGGATCCTGGGTAAGGGAATTCAACGTATATTACTGACACTAAATATGAGGATCATTTGATACAAGTGCCTATGAAAATCCCTATCCTTGGACTAACTTCATTGGTTGCATCTCCAAATCAAACCCCAGGAGAATAGCCATCCATTTTCCTCTATGCTAACCTAGTTCACTTTGCATTAGTAATGACTTCACCACCTGATTTTGCACTATAACATATACTTTGCTTATGAGGATATAGTGTCGAAACTTCTTAACAGCATGCACTAAAGTGAATTCTTTCTTTTCTAATGTTGTATACCTTTCCTTATCATTCTTAAAGGGTGAGCTCATGAAAACGATTGGTTTCTCATCTTCATCCTTTCTTTGTATGAGCAATGCGGCACACAAATACAAAGAAGCAAAAGAATAGATATGGAATGGCAGTGTGTAATCTAGGCTGGTCAGCATAGGTCCTTCTACAATTGATTTCTTGATTTGATTGAAAGCATCCTTAGCCTCTTGAATCCATTCAATCTTGGCATCTTTCTTCATCATATCATTTAGAGACTTGACAATTTATGCAAACCCAGTAATGAACTTACACACAAAATTTATCTTTCCAAAGAAAGACCACATTTCCTTTTTACTCCTAGGCATTTGAAGTTTCAACAATTCTTCTACTCAATCAGGATCAATATATATACCTCTCTTAGAAATCACATGACTGAGCAATTTTCCTTTAGATACCCCAAATATACACTTCTTGGGATTGGGAGATATCCCATGTTTTTGACACCTTTCATAAAAATTACAAAGATGATTGGGGTGATCCTCATGGCTCTTATAAAACACTATGAGGTTATCCATATATATAATAATGAATTTCCTAATCAACTCTTTAAAGGCTGTGTCCATGGCTCTTTGAAAGGTTGCTCTGACATTTATTAAATCAAATGACATACGTTGATATGCAAAAGTTCCCCACTTGGTGGTGAATGTCGTCTTAAAATGGTCCTCATAATTGACCAACACCTAATATCCATCTAAGAATGACATCATCTAAGAAACATTGACAATTTGTAAGACTTCGTCAAGAGAGGGTAATGGGTAATTGTCTTTCTCAGATGCTTTGTTCAAGTTACATAAATCCACGCATAACTGGATTTCCCAATTCTTTTTCCTGACAGGAACAAAATTAGCACCCCAAGTGAAGTGTCTAATAGGGAAAATGATCTTGGTTGTGAGGAGTTTCTGCACTTCTTTGAGGATGAGGGGTTCAATAAGGGGGTTTACTAGATGTTGATTCTATCTGAAGGGTTTCAGATTCAGCTTCAAGGGAATTGTATGTGGGATGATATAAGTATCAAAAGTCTTTAGATCCTCATATCCCTAGGCTATGATATCTATATACTCCTTCAAGATCTCAATAATTTTCTCCCTTTTAGCTTGAGTGTAGGTCTTACCAATGACTACTATCTTCTCTTGTCCCCTAGGGCCAATATTATAAGGCTCATACTTCCTAGCCTCAGACTCCATAGTCAAATTTTCTTTTACTCTAGGATCAGAGTAAAAGAGACATTCAAGCATGACCATCCCTTTGGGGATGACATTCAAGGTAAGGTTCATGATACCCTCATTATCTTCCTCATTACATACCTCTTCTCTGTCATCTTCATCAATGATTTGGTCATCAAAAGCTCCTGAATTTGCAAGGCTAAAATATGCCTATCATCTTTGAAGACTTGTAAATGCTTGACATTATTAGGAACTGTTGGGATAGGAACCAACTCAATAGAAATTGTTTTGAGTGGTGATTCATTGACTGGTTCAAGAGTGCTAGCTACTACCGCTAATGCATCTAGTACATAATTTTGAATGTGGGGCACCGGTTGGATGTTGAAGGCATCTAAATCTTTGATGAGGCTCCATACTCAATTTTGATAGGAAAACAACATTTTATCATGAGAGGCATACTAGCTACATACCTATTTTATGATGAGATTAGAATCATCTTGCACCTTAATAGCTTTTGCCCCCTTCTTAAGAGCTAGCAACAATCCTCTAATCAAGGCTTCACATTTAACAACATTATTGGTGCGGGTGAATTGAAGATGGTATGAAGCAAGAAATAGTACCTTTGGGATTTATGAGCTTAACACCCATTCTACTACCTTGCTTCGATCTAGAACCATCAAAATTTAGTAGCCAAAGATCATTTTTTGGACTCCCTTTCTTTGTCTTGGACTTGATTGCAATGAAAGGGTGTGTTGTAGCCTCTTGTTGTGGTTGGCTTAGAGCAGGCACTTTAGGTGATTGCAATTTCAGAGGTACTTCACAAAGACCTGATGTGTCTTTAGGCACTAGGACTTCTCCTTTTGAATTGTCTTCTTCACTAGAGGAGGAGTGATATTCCATAGGGTGGATTGCTAAGTCTGATACTATAGTAGTCTTCCATTCTTCTAGGGTGGTATCATAATCTGTGTCACTAGGAGGTTCAGAACCCATAAACTTAGTAATTTTGTTCCTGCGAGGGATACAAGATACTTCTGAGTGCTCCTCATGGTGGATCCTACACCACTTGGGTAGAAAAAGATCTTCATAATGAATATCAACCCCCAGGTGTCGTATCCCTCACTACATTGTTGTAGTGAATTTATTGACCCTCATCAGTTGTTCAGGTTCTTCCTCTTGAGGTGAATCAATAATGGGTGTTGCAGTCAATGTCATGATTTCATTATCTTTATAGACCCTTGGGATAACTTTGAGGTAAGATACTTCATTAGTAGCTCCATAATCTGTAATCATTTTATTAAGCCTGGGTTCACTATCAATTCGGATTTGATTACTGACTCCCTTCCACAGGAAACCACAAGTAAGTGAAACAAGTAGGGAAGTAACCACGCAACATCTTCAACCAATCCCTACTGAGCAACATCCCATAGACTTCTAGAATATCAACTACCTAGATGTCTATGTATCTTGAAATGCGAGGGTTAGCTGACAACTGTATATAGACATCTTTCAGCTCGCCAATCACATTGACCTTCATCTTATCCAGTTGGATGATCTTGCTAATTGTATGAGAAAGGTTGAGTCCCAACTTCTAACATATAGAGTAGGGCATGACATTCTCTGAGGCACCAAAATCCACTAAGCAGTTATGTAATTTTTTCCCATAGACCTTGAGACTTAGGAGGAATGGAGGATTCTCAACAGTATCAGGATAATAAGCTGCATTGACATCTCTTGTCTTAGCCATCTTGACTTCATTGGCATGAGACTCCAATTCCTCCAACTTCTTTAAGAGTGATTGCTTCTATTTGGGGAAATACAACAACACGTCCATGAGAGACATAGTGGTGGTAGCTCTCTCCATCTCCTTAGTTACATCATAGGAGCGTCTACTAGTAGGTTCTCTATTCATCTCAACTTTTATATGTGGAGCTCAGGGACCTTTTGGTGGTGGTGGTTTATTACTTGCATTGGGATTAGGAGGAGTCTGTCCATCTTTAAGTGAAGAAGGTTCAGTCAAAGGTGTTTAAGCCTGACTCCTTGGGTTATAGGGAGCTCTTGTATTTTGGAATGCTTGTGAATCGTACACTGGTGGTTCAAGATCTGCTGAAGCTTCTTCTCTGAAGAGAAAGGTGTCTGCTAGCATGATAGTGTTGATTTTGTTAGGTTCCCTTATCTCACATTGTCCCCTTGGTTGTGTGTCATCTTGAACTATGAAAATGACTTTCTCCACTTGGGCGCAGTTGACTTCAAAGTGTGATGTGATATCATGGAGTTTGCACCAATTAGTCATCAGGTTCATGTCAGCCAGGTTGACACTTTGTCCTGGATTGGAGTTATCACAAGTGTCTGGATGATCATGAGGTACCCCACCATTGTTGGGTTCAGTGTTCCAAGGTTGACTGTAAGTCTTTTGGTTATATCTCTAGTTCTGACCTTGACTCTCGTAATTCTGTTGATTATTGTAAGGTTGGGCCTCATTTTGTACTATCGAAGGATTAACTTTGAGGTGCCCCAATTCTGTAGTGACTTGAGATATCATCTTCTTAAGTGCCTCCACTTCCATGGAGAGATGATTGGTTTGATCAGCAAAAGATGTCCCTGGTACCTGGTTGGCAATTGTAGCATTGTTGATTTCTTGCTGGTAAGATATTCCATAAGGGTTTTCATTAATACGGGTAGGTGTAGTGTTCAACCATGGTAAAGTGAGTGTGGCTTGTAGCTGTACTATAGGTTGCTGGGGTGCATACAACAAAATTTGATTCATAGTCGATGCTATGTCAACCGTGGCTGGGTTAGCTATAGGAAATTGATTGTACCCCCCATAAGTGGAACCTAAAGGAAAGTTGTGACCAATCCCTCCTAGAGTCTAGTTCAACTGCCGATTCATCTTTAAGGTGAGAGAATAATCTTTGGCTAAGGTATCTCTATCTCACTCTTAGATAGCCTGCTTGATGAACATTGTGATCCATGGGTCAATAGATTGAAAGTATGCTTCAATAGCCACATCTTGGGAAATGTTGTACAAATTATGCAACCTTTTATAAGCTCTCTAGAACTTCATGTTAAAGATGGTCAAGGGTTTATTGGGCAGCTTCCTTAGTGATGCGAACTGATGATAATGAGTTGTAGGGTCTATGTAAACCTTGAATTGTGAAAGGAAGGCCTCTTCGAGTGTATTCCAACTGGTTATAGAGTTTGTAGGCATGGTGAGGTACCACATGTACTCATTGTCTCCTAGTGAATAAGAGAAGATACGTCATGCCACATCCTCATGCTGAAGATTGTTTTGTACTAAGGAATCTTTGAAGGCTTCTATGTGTTCCCTAACTATCCTAACTCCCCTAAACTCAAACCTGGTACAAAATTTGTTAGGATTCTTGGGGAGTTTGTGAATTCCATTGGGAAAGGCTCCTAAAGGAGATTGAGCTTGATTGAGAAATGCCATTGGTGGAGGAGGTGGAAGAGCTTGGTTTACAAAAGGGGCTACAACTTGTTGAGGGCTTGGAATAAGTTGGCTTGGAGAGCAGACTGTATGGGGTTACTGGATAGGTGTATCATGTGATTTATCCTTCCCTTTATCTTTCCTTTGCCCATTCGATGGTCCCAAATCCATAAATTTCTTGGGACTCGCAACATTGTGAAGGACTCTTTCAAATTTTTCAGAGAAGGAATTAATTCACTCTAGGTTGATACTTCTCAATTTTGATTGGACAGAGGATTGGGCGCTTGAGGTGGTTGAGGCTGCTCAAGTGGCTGAGCCTGGGCTCTTTGTTTAGAGAGTTTTCTTTGAGCTTGAGCCTCCAAACATCTACCCTTTTTTCATTCCTTGTCCAACACTCTACGCATGCACAACCAATCAATGCAGTTCTTCTTACAATTCCAAGCAAGAGGATACAGTTCTGAGATGATTTCTTCTTGGTCAAATCCAAGGTTTGGTTGTGGCACTAGGAGGAGATTGTCCCCTAGAAGCACCATTTTATGTCATATTGTAGTAATCTCTATGAATTCATGATCATCTATTGAAAGGCCCTCCTTCTACTGCTAGTTTCTATTGATGGGCCTTTTAGTTCTGTTCTCCCCAAGGTCCTGTTAGTTGGGTCACAATGATGCTTGGGTAACTCAGGGTCTATGTCACTTGTTCGTTAAGGTGGTATTGCTGGTTACAGAGGATTCTCACACAAATCTCTTAGAAACAAAACTCAAAAGATATAAGGGTAAAAGAGAGATATAACCACACAAACTTGTTGAATCAGAGAAAAGGAATTCCAACAATTAGATATTATTAATAATAATTTAGATAGCATCACATAAAACTTCAATCCACATGTGAGGTCTACAATCTCATGTGCAGGTGGAGCTAATCAAGCAATCTTAGGAACACGACAATGAAATTCATAATATTTAGTGTTATCACTATTTTGATTATTGGGTGATTTTTGTTCTTTAATCCACTAAAATCTACAAAATAGCACTTAGTTTCTTCATTCTGCCTCTGAGGGTTATTGGTCTAAGGGTTTAGGGTTTTTGCAATTCACCTTTTCCATCTTGAAATCCCTGCATTCTATTTTCTTGTTACTTTTTCCACTTAGGTGGAAGGGTCGGTCTGTCATGAGAAGAGGTCCCCCCTTTAAGTTTTGCCTTAGGCGGGTCATTAATAATGTTTTTAATTCTTTGCCTTCTCCTAAGTTTTCATTTCTTTGTCAGGGTTCATAAAGATCATGCAAGTTCTAGTTGATCTAACGATGTACACGGTCTCGTAAAGGGAAGTAACCCGGTGGTTACCTTTCACGAAGCAGCGAAAGATTGGTGGGCCCAACAGGTAAGATAAAGAATGAGTTAAGGATCATGCATCTTGTTCATGATCCAATGGTTGTCATTTTCTTGCAAAGGGAAGATGCATGAGGTTTATGCTTCATGAAGCAGCGAAAGGATGGTAGGACCCAAAGGTAAGCGGCTCAATTGGTTAAAGATCGAACATTTTCGACAAGATCTAGTGGTTGGCGCTATTTTGCATGGAAAAGATGCACGAATTTTAGCTTTCACAAAGTAGCAAAAAGGCAGTGGGCCCAGCAAAAGGGTGTCTTGCAAGATAAATAAAGTGCATCTTCGAGAAGATCCAATGGTGCACATTGTTTTGCAGCCCAAAGTAACACGAAATTTACTCTTCGCAAAGCAGCGAAAAGGAGTTGGTGGTTACGTGGCGGATGAGGTTGCAATATAGCTAGATGTTCAACTATTTTAAAAGGTGATTAGTCAATGGGACACATGTCTCCAACTAGATTTTAGGATCGATCTGTTCGAAAAAGGGGCAGTGTTGATAAAATGCATGGTACGATGAAACACGTGGCAGTTTGGATGTGGCGATTGTCAGATCGCTTGGACAAATCAGTGATAGCCATGTGGAAGATACTTAAAGGGAGTTTGCAGATGAGTGAATTTGCTAAGAGGGCCCACTTTGAAGACTAAAGAGACTAAAGATCGATGAACTTCAAGTTGATCGAGTGCCTCGCATTGTTTCGAATGGTGAAGATGCAAGATGGTTACCTTTCGCGAAGCAGCGAAGAATAACTAGCGGTGGTTGTTGGCAAATGCACACTCCAATGAGAAATTGTAGGTGATTGAAGGTATTGTTATTGATAGCAACCTTACAATCCTATGGCACCGGCAGACACCGGCATAGGTACAGACACTAGCAACGGCAACGGCAGCGGCAAAGATGTTTATCGGCACCCTGGCCGATAGGATTTTGTTTATTGTATTTTGTATTTAATTGTAAAATATTTTTGTAAGATAACAAGGCAAATTGTATTAGGACTCATATAAGTATGAGATCTTGTAAATCATTTGTAAGATGTGGAATATATGGAAGGAATGTAATAGGTAGATGCGAATATTAAGGTAGACCTTGGAATAGGGTTTTGGAAGTTGTATGAGCTTAAACCGGTACTGAACCTGGCATAGAAGATGCTGAACTAAAGTAGTACATGACATTGGATTTACATAATCCACTTTTGTAAGTCAGTGAGACTTCCCTTTTTGTATTTAAGAAGTGAGCTTTAGGTAGTTGGTCTTCTTGCATGTGTAGGTCCCTATTGTATTAGTAATATTCACTTATTGGCTAGTGAGCGAATATTGTGGGTCACAAATCCCACCGAGGTTTTTCCCACACCGGGTTTACTCGTTAAAAATATTGTGTTATGGTGTCCTTTCTATGTTGTGTTTACTGATCTTATTTACTGCATTATTTATGGTTTATCGGTACACTGTTTTGGCATGCAATTCATTTAATAAGTTCAAAAAATTCATAAACCGGTTAGATACTGATTTACCCCCCCTCTCAGTATCTTTGGGAATCCTAACAATTGGTATTAGAGTCTGGTCTTCTATTTTCAAAAGCCTAAAAGCTTGAGGAAGATTCTGACACCGGTACAGATGGAAAACTTGAGAAAGCAATTGGAAATAGCTCGTGCAGATTATGATGTAGAAAAATTGAAGAATATAAAATTTGAAGATGATCTGAAGGTGTAATGCCCCACTAGGAAACCCCAAAGGGGTTTAATTTAAAAACACTCAAATAGAGTGTAAATATTTTTTTTTTTTATAATAATAGTTAAGAGTATTACTGACTAGTTACAACATCAAGATAATTTGGAGTTATCTAAAACTAGATAACACAGCGGAAGGCTAAATGAACCTAAGGAGTTTCCCAACGCGATTACGTAACCTTACACTTAACTCATCTCACGACAATCGATCCAATTAAGCTGGATAACTTAATTACGAGATAATGCATTCGACATGGTCATATGTATGTTCAATGAATTGACATCTTAGAATTTTAGGAAGTGTTCATTTACTTTGGGTGGTTAGGAGGCCATCGTGAGGTTATTTATTCAATGCACATTAACACCTATTTAATTTTAGAGGCCTCCCTTAAGGTTCAATGTGATTAATATAATGAAGTTCATTCATTGGTTTTAAGATAACCACCCACATTTGATATCTTTCTTAAATATTAAAAGTATGGCTAATAAGATGAGATTCGTTCATTAAGGATTAAACTTCCATTAATAGAGTGAGGTTCCATCATTTGAATTCAAGCATAACCAACTAATGAGTCGTAGTTCTTTATGGAGGATAGAATGCAAGTAGCCATAGAGTTCATTCATTGAAGTTTTAATAATGCAAATAAATGGACTAATTTCATTAAGGTGAAAAGGTATTAGGAACACATGAGTTCATTCTTTAAATTAAAATATAGTTAGCAAGATGATATTCATCATTACAGGATTAAAATATAAGTTCATAGTGACGTTCTCCCATTAGGATTTGAATATAACTAACTTATTGCATGTCACTCTTTTTAGTTAAATGAAGTTAATATGAAAAGATACATTTACTAAGATTAAGATATAAACACCTAATTGAAACCTTCCCCTTTTAGTTCAATTTTAGCTAATCATAAAGAAATTCATTTAATAGGGTTATAACATGGATAACTAGTTGAGTTCACCCAATTATCAAATTAATCTGGTAAGGATTATTTGTTATGATTACCACATAAATAACTAAATAAATTTATCCAATATAGTGAAATATAATTAACATGGCGATACTCATTTACTAAGATAAAGAGGTAAATACCTATATGATGTTCATCCTTTAGATTTCAAATTTAGAAATTATGACATTAATTCTAACTTTGTTACCCATACACATTCAATCCATTTACCAACTTATATCAAGCTAAAACAATAAAGGCATCCTAATGAGATTCTTTCCACCATTATTTCCTTTAATTAACATAAACCAAATTCTTTTCCATAATCATACTTACAATGTTTTATGAACCTGATTACTGCATTTATCAAGATGAATAATTTTATGCACTTTGATTTAAATTCATTAAATTTCCACCATACACTTATACAAGATAACAACCATACATGATAACTTAAAGCATGAAACAAAGGAGGCTAAACACATCGCATAACACAGCTATGATCTTGGAGTTCATCCCTAAAGGGCTACATCTCTGGGTTTGCTCAACTGGAAGACCCCTCTGGCATTTAATATAGTTAGGAATACATAATTACATGTCTTTTACATCTTTGCCACTTAGGTGAACACAACCAGTATAAAAATGACCACTTTGGACCATAAATCCTAATTGACTTCCACGTAGAGGCAGAACCAACTGAGTATGCTAAAAGAAAGTACAAGGTCCATTGCCCAATGGTACTCTATTTAGAGACCTAAGACTTAAACAGGTGCCCCAATTCCAACAACGACAGGGTCCAAACAAATACATCAAGGTTTGCCACCACTTTAAACAAGACAAATACAAAATTTAAACTTACAACAATTTTCTTTTTGAACCGATACATTATCAACTTTCATTCACTTTGCTATCATATCGTTGAAGTAATAACAAAATATACAAAGATAAATTTGGATTCATATTCCATAAAAAACTTCTCATGAAAATGTAATACCTAACGTTAACAAAAGTATATTATTTCAAAGATCTTCCAATAAAGACAATATTAAGTCTCTGTTCCAAAGATTACTTCCCTATTAGAATTGGTTCCAAAATTAAATGTTAACTAATATAGATTTAATAATCCATGATAAATGAATTTTTTTTATAAATCAACAAATTTAAATATACGCAAAACTCGTATTTAATATATATATATATATATATATATATATATATATATTAATAATATTTAGCAATAAAAATCTAATTTCAAATAAAATAGATCTTTCTACAATTATATTACAACTTCTTTATACATATCCCATTGCATGTATATTTTTTTTTTTTCATTGTATAAGTGTAAATATTATATTTTTTTTTCTTTCAAAAATAAAATAAAATGAAAATTTATTTTTTTGTGGGAACCCTAACCTACGGGTCCCACCTCCATCACGGGAGTGGGACGAACCCACACGCAGGTCCCTGCGGCCCACATTGTGGATGCAAGTCCTGCGAAACCACACCATGGTCGCATGTTCCCTGCGGCCCACAACGTGGACGCAGGTCCCGCGAGCCACACTATGGTCGCAGGTCTCCCTACGGCCCACAGTGTGGACACGGGGTTCCATGCAGCCCACATTGTGGACACAGGCCCCTGCGGGCCACATTGTGGTCGTAGAACTATGGGCTGCGGCGGCACCGCGGGGAGGGGCGGGTTGAGCTTCGGTTCCCCTCCCGAAACCCCAAATTTTTATTTTCTGTTTTTTTTTTTTTTTTTTCTTTGTATATACATTTTTTTAATATAGTTCCAGTTTCGATTTTTTTTTTAAAATCTTGAATAAAACTAAATGGAATGATAAAAAAAAAAAACATAAAAACCCCTGACCCCTTTTCTGTCATAGTCACAAATATTTTTCCAGTTTGTTCAAAACAATTGTATGGGAAATTATTTTCTCAACTAGTCTAAAACACAGAATCCACTAAAACCAAATTTTTTTTGACCAAAGAACAACCCATTTTTCCAAAACTGAAATCTATAGTTTAACAACAATCATGGAGATTTGGAGTAAGAGATCTTCAAGAACCAATTTCAATGTTATACTCAAAATTTTAAAAGGAAACAAAAAAAAAGTGCATTCGAATCCTACCTTTATCGCATTTTCGGGCAAGATTTCAAAGATGAGCTCCAACCCCCTACAAGAAAATCTCCATTTCTTCCCTTCTTTTCTTCTTCTTCCTTTTTTTCCCAAAAAAAAATCACCAAAGGAAAGAACCCCCAAAAATATTTCAAAAACTAGGTTAAATGAGAAACCCCATTTTTTTGACCTAATTTTCAATTTCTAATTTAGGCATTTATTTTTAAAATAAAAGAAAATGAAAAATGGAAACCATTCCTTTCCATTATTCAATACATCTTATTTGCTTTTCTTATTAAAATTAAAATGCTTCTATTTCTTATTTAATTCTAATTTTAATTTCTCCATATTACTTTAGCCAACATTTATAATTTGAACTATTAACAAGGGTAAGGTATTTAAATTAATTTAAATTTCCAAAAATCAATCCTTTATACTATATCAACTTTACAAGTAAAAAGAGTAATTTCCTTTAAATAATAAAATTTACCCTTTCTCTTCCAAAATGCGAAAAATGATTAATTTATTTCTATTTCCCAATGACTTTAAATCTTTCCTTTCTAAAGCGCATAACTCATTGAATTTCATTATTATTAAAATTAACTATTAAATTAACTCGCTATAACATAATAAAGCGACCTTTTTAATAAATGACTAATCTCATGAAAGAAATCTATTTATTCTAATTTTCTCAACTACAAATGCGTAAATGAACACATTATTTCAATTTAAATGCTTTAAGATTGCTACAATTATAATTAAAGTGATCTCTTTAAATTAACGATTAATCATATAAAAGAAAACTACCTATTTTAAATTTCTAAATTACAAATGCGTACATCC
This sequence comes from Cryptomeria japonica, assembly GCF_030272615.1. Classification (NCBI taxonomy): domain Eukaryota; kingdom Viridiplantae; phylum Streptophyta; class Pinopsida; order Cupressales; family Cupressaceae; genus Cryptomeria; species Cryptomeria japonica. The sequence continues at coordinate 403,566,200 of NC_081415.1, read as the reverse complement.
TCACATTAAATTGGATTAAATACTTAGGATAACAAACTCCACTTACCCTGCGCAAGGCACGCAAACTGAGGAAGTCCACCAAATCACACAACACGCAACCCAATGAAAAGAAGGCCCCACGAACCACACACGATGCTCACCTGACCATGGCTAAGGCAAGACGAGAGTTTTATGACCCCCGAATCCGAATTCTAAGGATGGAGGAGGTTTACTCAACCCTGCGAATCCCGAAGGAGATGAACCTCACCCTAGGCGGTGTTGTACCTGCAATCTCTTGCACCCATGAATCACGCAAGCATACATATACATATACATATTCAATGAAGGCATTAGCTCAAGATTTATCACAAGAGTTAGGAAACAATTACATTTACACAAGAATCGATGCAAGAGCACAATAATAGGTATGCACAATCATTTATATTATCTAGACTACACATTGCATCACGGTTAACCTACCATTCAAGAATGCCACATAGGAAGTCAACCAAGGTCAAATAGGTTTTACAAGTTCGACTAGGGTAGGGGCGTTACATTCTCCCCCCCTAGGCTCTGACTTACTCCTGGACGTCGCAAGGCTAAACAGAAGTCATACAACACGTATTAGCCCTTAAACTCAATTAACAATTATCAATTTGCACAAACAACTATTTTGTCAACTTTTTAGGACATTATTTATAAATCCTCTATGAATGTCATTATCCGTTAGCAGAATGCATCTAACATCATTCACATCTTAAAATATTCTAGAATTTACACACAATCATAGTAGAGAAATGAGACTTTTTCCCTTTTTATTACACCAAATTTAAGCAATTTAAATATATAGACACCATTATCATACTCATTTATCAAACATGACAAGAAAAAATGCTCTCAAGGTCAATTTCTTTCACCAATTCATCTCTTTCGCAAAACTTTATCGCATAGAACTAGCTTCAAGTATCAATTTCTACAACCAAGTTAACTTTTGACAAATAAGAGCAACATAAGAATGCAATTGTTTACACTTTTCAGACATACAAGAACCTTTCCAATGACTATGCCCCATAGCATAGTGACAAGTTAATACCATTTAATCCATGATTACACATAATATCCATCCACAAGACTGGTTTGCACAACACAAAAGGCCACATGTGAGCATGTCTAATGCTCGGTCAAAGGTAACATATACGATCAACATCTCTATGTCTGCTCTCAGAACAAATACATGATCAACAATATCCATCATCTCACTCAAGGGCTTGATGGTGCTAGGGTACACCATAGCAGTGCTACCTTCCATGCAAGTCCCTCATGAATACCCCTTGTTGCGTAAGGTGTTTATCCTCCAAGAGATAGTCACCAGTCATAGGTAGGTAGTGGGTCCTAGCTGTCTCACAGCCTCACATACCTCCATCCTCAAGGTTCCCTACATCTACTTCCTCGTATACACTCATCCAAGACCGTCTCCTACGTTCTTGGAGAGGAATTCACATTGCAACACAAGACCAGCATACAAAAACAACAAGGATAAACTAGTTTAGCCACCAAAGTACAAAAGAATAAAGATAATAATTGTCAATTCCAACAATAAAACAAGAAAATAATTTCCAGATTTGCAACATCAAATCAAGTAAGATCAAGATTGCAAGATCGTGGCTAAACTGTCAAGGTCAAAGTAAAATAAATTGCTGGCCCACAAGGAAATAAATAAATAAAAAAAAGAAAATCATAAGTGCACATTACATCACTACGTGACTAGTAGCTAGCCACCAATGAGGAAGGAAGGGACAATCGTCTAGCTATCCTAGTAGCTCATCATGTGGTGTGGTCAAGTCACACATCCGCATGGCATGGCAGTGTGCACCTCGACATCACCCCGTGTCATGTCATCACGCGGCATGGCTCTACCCTATACCCATCGGTAGGCCGCATGGAAATGTCTACTACATCCCGCATCATGTCTCGACACGGCATGGCAATACTCCAAGCAGACAGGGCACGCAATGGACGTATCCCACATGGCAGTGTACCCCGCGGATAAGGTATGCGCCAGTCACACTCCGCATAGAAATGTTCCTCTCAGGATACTCATCGTAAGCCAGAGGTATACATGGCTAAGGTCTACCCACAAGTCTACCAACACTAGTCCGTTGGCAACTCATGTAAGAAAAATAACACGCCTCTCATGAAGACAAGGCAAAAGATGCTCCAATAAAATCCATCCATATGCTCAAGAACTATCATCTATATGCTCAAAATAAAGGATAGGAAGTAGGCTAGAACACATGAACCTCGTAAATCGGTTCATCACAAGGGGAAGTATTGAGTTCACCTATGTTACAGTTTCATTACAAAACTATATTTTTCCTCAAAATAGGGAAGCTAAAGTCGCTTCGCATCGACATTACTCGTACGCTGTTCATACTATCCAAGGAATGGTGACTTCTACTACTACCCCTTCACATACTGACTTATCAACAACCCGTGGGTTAACACTCAATAAGGAAACAAATAAGCAACATCACATAGATAGGTATGGTTTCCCATACTCATAAGCAAACATATTCCCCATGGTTGATTACTTCACCATCCCATGGGCACACATAGCAAGTACGGGTTTCTTACAACACACACAAAATAGCACCATTACTGGTTTAGTCACATTTACGGGGAGTACTTTACATTATGCTAACATATACTTAAGGGAAGTATTAATTATGCTTTACACAAGAATCACTAAATAAGGTTTACTCTAGATACACGTACTGAAATTCTCAACAATTCAAATTTACACAAAGAAATAACATCATCCTGATATCTTTCTCAATTTCCCCTAAGCATTTTCATTCACATTACTAACTATGCAATTCCCTTTCCAAGACGAAAAACTTTCCCCTTTCAATTAGAAGCCCAAAGCAACATACAATTTCACCTGCGTTATAAGAATTTCCTTTAAGTCACTGCATTCTAAATAGTATTTTAAAAACAACGAATCTTATATTTTAGGCAAGAGGAGGAAAAGAGTTGGAAAATCAACTATTTCCTATGAATACACAAGAATTTCAAGATCACACCATATGCTCGGACATAAGTCTATCATTTTAGTTGCACAATTTTCATTTCGCTATCTTTTAGGAAGGTGTCAAAGCATCCTAACATGACATTTCTAATCATTATTGTTGCACTATAATGTTCTAGTTTTCCGAACAAGAATTCAAGACAACCAAATTTTCTTTTGTAATACAAGTCTTCTTGAGAACAATCACTATTCGTAATACAATACAATACAATATCACATCAAATCTAACATTGAAAATTCATAATACGACAAGAAGGTAAATGAAGAGCTATCTACTAGATATTACACATTTAATGCATACAAATTAACAAGTCTTTCATTTACTCTTTTTGAAACATAATAAGACAATTACCCATATCCAAAGCAAGTTAAATGGTGCGTCACTTAATAGGTCCTAAATCACACTAGTTGAATAAGCACATAAAACAATCTTTCGAGGAGCACATTAATACACTCTTGAAGCTACTACAACATGTCCTCTTTTGGTATTCCTTTCACAACAAGCAATTTTCACAAAATCACTATGCGCATTTTAATGCACCTTACTTAAGATGGAATTTAATTATATTACTCCTACCAAGAACATGGAGAACCCTTTAATGCAAACATACCATTTTCTATCATTAACCAAAAATTAACTCCCAAACCAATCCCTTTCACAATCTAAAACACAAAAACATTATGAGGCTCACACAAGGGCTCAAAAAATACCATCCTTTCTCTTGCAATAAGAAAACTTAAATAAGAGATAATTACCCAGATCAAATCCTTTTAGTTTACTAGAAAGAGAGAAGAAGAAGAGTCATAATCACTCAATGTACTACATAATAAGAATTAACATTTGCCATACTAGCCTTTCAAGTGGACAATCATTAAAATCAATCAATACCATAAACAAGCACATATCGTACTTTTAGATTCAAGATATTAACAACCAATCCGAGATGGATTAGTCAAAAGAGTAAAACAAGTCAAGATCGAAGGTACATATGACTCCCTTTCAAAGTAAGAGAAATCATAGACCAAGACCTCAATAAGGAGACAAAACACCTATAATTATTCCCAAAACACCCACATCAATAAGGTGAAAACAAGGTGTGAATACACACGTTACACACAAGTAGGGGTTGTTAAATCACACCCTCACATCAAGGTGAACAAGCATACAACATAAGGTAGACACACACACACCAACTAAGGGCACAAGCGAAACCAGAGATCCCAGTGTTGCAACATGGGCTCTGATACCAAGTGTAATGCCCCACCAGGAAACCCCAAAGGGGTTTAAGTTAAAAACAGTCAAATAGAGTGTAAATATTTTTTTTTTTTAAATTTTTTTATAATAATAGTTAAGAGTATTACTGACTAGTTACAACATCAAGATAATTTGGAGTTATCTAAAACTAGAAAACATAGCGGAAGGCTAAATGAACCTAAGGAGTTTCCCAACGCGATTACGTAACCTTACACTTAACTCATCTCGCGACAATCGATCCAATTAAGCTGGATAACTTAATTACGAGATAATGCATTCGACATGGTCATATGTATGTTCAATGAATTGATGTCTTAGAATTTTAGGAAGCGTTCATTTACTTTGGGTGGTTAGGAGGCCATCATGAGGTTATTTACTCAATGCACATTAACACCTATTTAATTTTAGAGGCCTCCCTTAAGGTTCAATGTGATTAATATAATGAAGTTCATTCATTGGTTTTAAGATAACCACCCACATTTGATATCTTTCTTAAATATTAAAAGTATGGCTAATAAGATGAGATTCGTTCATTAAGGATTAAACTTCCATTAATAGAGTGAGGTTCCATCATTTGAATTCAAGCATAACCAACTAATGAGTCGTAGTTCTTTATGGAGGATAGAATGCAAGTAGCCATAGAGTTCATTCATTGAAGTTTTAATAATGCAAATAAATGGACTAATTTCATTAAGGTGAAAAGGTATTAGGAACACATGAGTTCATCCTTTAAATTAAAATATAGTTAGCAAGATGATATTCATCATTACAGGATTAAAATATAAGTTCATAGTGACGTTCTCCCATTAGGATTTGAATATAACTAACTTATTGCATGTCACTCTTTTTAGTTAAATGAAGTTAATATGAAAAGATACATTTACTAAGATTAAGATATAAACAACTAATTGAAACCTTCCCATTTTAGTTCAATTTTAGCTAATCATAAAGAAATTCATTTAATAGGGTTATAACATGGATAACTAGTTGAGTTCACCCAATTATCAAATTAATCTGGTAAGGATTATTTGTTATGATTACCACATAAATAACTAAATAAATTTATCCAATATAGTGAAATGTAATTAACATGGCGATACTCATTTACTAAGATAAAGAGGTAAATACCTATATGATGTTCATCCTTTAGATTTCAAATTTAGAAATTATGACATTAATTCTAACTTTGTTACCCATACACATTCGATCCATTTACCAACTTATATCAAGCTAAAACAATAAAGGCATCCTAATGAGATTCTTTCCACCATTATTTCCTTTAATTAACATAAATCAAATTCTTTTCCATAATCATACTTACAATGTTTTATGAACCTAATTACTGCATTTATCAAGATGAATAATTTTATGCACTTTGATTTAAATTCATTAAATTTCCACCATACACTTATACAAGATAACAACCATACATGATAACTTAAAGCATGAAACAAAGGAGGCTAAACACATCGCATAACACAGCTATGATCTCGGAGTTCACCCCTAAAGGGGTACATCTCCGGGTCTGCTCAACTACAAGAACCCTCTGGCATTTAATATAGTTAGGAATACATAATTACATGTCTTTTACATCTTTGCCACTTAGGCGAACACAAACAGTATACAAATGACCACTTTGGACCATAAATCCTAATTGACTTCCACGTAGAGGCAGAACCAACTGAGTATGCTAAAAGAAAGTACAAGGTCCATTGCCCAACGGTACTCTATTTAGAGACCTAAGACTTAAACAGGTGCCCCAATTCCAACAATGACAGGCTCCAAACAAATACATCAAGGTTTGCCACCACTTTAAACAAGGCAAATACAAAATTTAAACTTACAACAATTTTCTTTTTAAACTGATACATTATCAACTTTCATTCACTCTGCTATCATATCGTTGAAGTAATAACAAAATATATGAAGATAAATTTAGATTCATATTCCATAAAAACTTTTCATTAAAATGTAATACCAAACGTTAACAAAAGTATATTATTTCGAAGATCTTCCAATAAAGACAATATTAAGTCTCTGTTCCAAAGATTACTTCCCTATTAGAATTGGTTCCAAAATTAAATGTTAACTAATATAGATTTAATAATCCATGATAAATGAATTTTTTTTATAAATCAACAAATTTAAATATACGCAAAACTCGTATTTAATATATATATATATATATATATATATATATATATATATATATATATATATATATATATATATATATATATATTAATAATATTTAGCAATAAAAATCTAATTTCAAATAAAATAGATCTTTCTACAATTATATTACAACTTCTTTATACATATCCCATTGCATTTATATTTTTTTTTTTCATTGTATAAATGTAAATATTATATTTTTTTTCTTTTATAAAAATAAAATAAAATAAAAATTTATTTTTTTGTGGGAACCCTAACCTACGAGTCCCACCTCCCATCACGGGAGTGGTAGGAACCCACACGTAGGTCCCTGTGGCCCAGAGTGTGGATGCGGGTCTTACGAAACCACACTGTGGTTGTAGGTTCCCTGCAGCCCACAACATGGATGCAGGTCCCGTGAGCCACACTATGGTCGCAGGTCTCCCTGCAGCCCACAATGTGGACGCGGGGTTCGCTGCGGGCCACATTGTGGTCATAGGTAGAACTATGGGCTGCGGCGGCACCACGGGGAGGGGCGGGTTGAGCTTCGGTTCCCCTCCCGAAACCCCAAATTTTTATTTTCTGTTTTTTTTTTTTTTTTTTCTTTGTATATACATTTTTTTAATATAGTTCCAGTTTCGATTTTTTTTTTTAAATCTTGAATAAAACTAAATGGAATGATGAAAAAAAAAAACATAAAAACCCCTGACCCCTTTTCTGTCATAGTCACAAATATTTTTCCAGTTTGTTCAAAACAATTGTATGGGAAATTATTTTCTCAACTAGTCTAAAACACAGAATCCACTAAAACCAAATTTTTTTTGACCAAAGAACAACCCATTTTTCCAAAACTGAAATCTATAGTTTAACAACAATCATGGAGATTTGGAGTAAGAGATCTTCAAGAACCAATTTCAATGTTATACTCAAAATTTTAAAAGGAAACAAAAAAAAAGTGCATTCGAATCCTACCTTTATCGCATTTTCGGGCAAGATTTCAAAGATGAGCTCCAACCCCCTGCAAGAAAATCTCCATTTCTTCCCTTCTTTTCTTCTTCTTCCTTTTTTTCCCAAAAAAAAATCACCAAAGGAAAGAACCCCCAAAAATATTTCAAAAACTAGGTTAAATGAGAAACCCCATTTTTTTGACCTAATTTTCAATTTCTAATTTAGGCATTTATTTTTAAAATAAAAGAAAATGAAAAATGGAAATCATTCCTTTCCATTATTCAATACATCTTATTCGCTTTTCTTATTAAAATTAAAATGCTTCTATTTCTTATTTAATTCTAATTTTAATTTCTCCATATTACTTTAGCCAACATTTATAATTTGAACTATTAACAAGGGTAAGGTATTTAAATTAATTTAAATTTCCAAAAATCAATCCTTTATACTATATCAACTTTACAAGTAAAAAGAGGAATTTCCTTTAAATAATAAAATTTACCCTTTCTCTTCCAAAATGCGAAAATGATTAATTTATTTCTATTTCCCAATGACTTTAAATCTTTCCTTTCTAAAGCGCATAACTCATTGAATTTCATTATTATTAAAATTAACTATTAAATTAACTCGCTATAACATAATAAAGCAACCTTTTTAATAAATGACTAATCTCATGAAAGAAATCTATTTATTCTAATTTTCTCAACTACTAATGCGTAAATGAACACATTATTTCAATTTAAATGCTTTAAGCTTGCTACAATTATAATTAAAGCGATCTCTTTAAATTAATGATTAATCATATAGGAGAAAACTACCTATTTTAAATTTATAAATTACAAATGCGTACATCCTCACATTAAATTGGATTAAATACTTAGGATAACAAACTCCACTTACCCTGCGCAAGGCATGCAAACCGAGGAAGTCCACCAAATCACACGACACGCAACCCAATGAAAAGAAAGCCCCATGAACCACACACGACGCTCACCTGACCATGGCTAAGGCAAGACGAGATTTTTATGACCCCTGAATCTGAATTCTAAGGATGGAGGAGGTTTAATCAACCCTGCGAATCCCGAAGGAGATGAACCTCGCCCTAGGCAGTGTTGTACCTACAATCTCATGCACCCATGAATCACGCAAGCATACATATACATATACATATTCAATGAAGGCGTTAGCTCGAGATTTATCACAAGAGTTAGGAAACAGTTACATTTAGACAAGAATCGATGCAAGAGCACAATAATAGGTATGCACAATCATTTATATTATCTAAACTACACATTGCATCACGGTTAACCTACCATTCAAGAATGCCACATAGGAAGTCAACCAAGGTCAAACGGGTTTTACAAGTCCGACTAGGGTAGGAGCATTATAGAAGGTTGCACAAGAAATCATTCAAGGACTTCAAGAAAATATCACTATTGCTAGGAACAAAAGAAGAGAACTTCATGAGAAGATACAGAGTGATGATGATGAAAAAGAAACTCTTAATGATCTTGTAAGCAAGATGAAACATGATAACATGGCCTTGAGGAATGAGATACAAGATATGACTATGAGGTTTTGTACAGACATTGAAGACCAAAAGAAGAATGAAGATGACTTGGCTAGGAGAATCAATGATGTTGGAAATGAAAATCTAAGATTCAGTCATGAGTGTAGACATCTAAAAATGGTCAACGTTTGCGGAATCATACTTTAACATTTGCGCATTGCCTTATTTTAGGGTTTTTGCATCGCATTAACATTTCTCCTATGTCACGCACTTGGTCTTTATCATTTGCGAGCATCGAGTCCTTCTTCTGCATTCTTCAGTTGTCTCATTTTTGAATTTGGTCTTGTAGATAACAATCTTCAGTCATGATTTTTAGTCAATCTTATCCTGTCATATAAATGTGTGTGCTCATTTGTCATCATTTTTGGACATCGTCAATCCTAATTAGGGTTTTGTCCTCTTATCAATCTTGTCATTTTGTGATCGATCTGTCATCGATCGTTGTCCTCTTATCAATCTTGTCATTTTGTGATCGATTTGTCATCGATCGTGGTCATTTTTAATCTTGTCATTTTGTGATCAATTTGTCATCGATCATCGTCCTTCTCAATCATGTCAATTTGGATCAATTTGTCATTGTCCCTCGTCAATTGGTGCATTTGTCAATCAAATCACTTATCAGCATTGGTCATTTATCAATTCAAAATCATGATCGAATCAACATCAAATCAATCTTACATCCAGACCTAATTTTCGTTCTTGCATTTCTAATTTATCTTCTAGGGTTTCATGATTTATTTCATTTAATCTTGTTTGTCATATTCCCTTTAGGTTAAATGATTTATTTATTTATCCTAAGTCTTCTTGTCACAATTAAATGTTTATTTAATTGGCTAATTAATTCCCTCTCTTTGTGTGAATTAATTAATGAGTGAAAACTTGTTAATTAATTCACTTAATTTTCTAATTTCTCCTAATTCCTAATTTTCTAATTTCATCGTTTCTAATTTTCTAATTTCCTAATTTTCTAATTTTCCTAATTCCTAATTTTCTAATTTTCTAATTTGTCAAATTCAATTTCCACCTAATTAATTTCTCTCTAGTTCTCCCTATTTTTGTGCTTCGGTGGAAGCATGAATTTCTCATGCGTCATACTTTTGGCATAGCAAGATGTCATAAGCTTCTAGTCTTCTAACCTTTGCATTGGCAATATGTCATAATTCATGACATAGAAGGTGTCATAACCTTCTTCTTTCTAGTCAATTGTGCCATTTTTGAAATCAATTGCCTCTAATGTCAATTTAATGCTAATCTTGTCCTCTCTCCAATTTGTTTATAAATTGGATGAATTTCTTCAATCAAGACTACTACCTGGTCGAATCAATCATGCTTCGAGTATTCTTGCGCTATCATCTTGTCTACTTGCTTTCACATCATGCTCATGCACTAGTAGGTGAGATCCATAACAAAGCTATTTGAAGGAGAAAGAAGGACAATGGAGCCACATGAAGAAGACATTCAAGTTTGCAATGGTTTGCGTTTGAATTGATGTCTTGTTTTCATGTCTTTATTGAGTGTAATTAGGATTGTTATCACTGCATTTGAGTTTTTGTGATTGAACTAGTTTAATATCTATTTGCTTTGATGATTTCCAGATTCCTATCTACAATGAGAATGATATGTTGAAGATAGATATAATTCACTTGGAGCATGATAAAATTGAACTCTTGAGAAAGAAATATTTCTTAGAAAATGAGTTGCCTATTGCAAATCAACACAAGGATAAATTCAAGAAAAGTTCAGAAGAACTTGATGACATGTTGAAAAATCAGAAACCTAATGGAGATACTAATGGCCTTGGCTTTGAAGTTGGTGAAAGCTCTAGTACTGCAAACAATCATGATCATAGTAAACCGGTAAGACAACCTAATGCCTACAAATTCAATAGAAAATGCTTTAACTGTAACAAGTATGGTCATAGAGCAAATCAATGTAGATCTAGAAACTATCAGAACACCAATGCACCCACCAGTCAATGTTCTAAATGCAATAAAATTGGTCATAACTTAGAAAATTGCAGAATGAATGTAAGATGTTATATTTGTGGAATATTTGGACACCTATCTAATCAATGCAAAACACATACCGACATAGGATATAGAAAAACAATGTGACTTGTTATGCTTATAACAAGATTGGACATAATGAAAAATTTTGTAGAAGTAAGGTATCACCGACAAATAACAAAGGACCTAGTTTGAAAGGTAAAGAAAAGGTTGAAGAAGTGAAGCAAGAATTTTCAAAATAATGGATCAGGAAGTCAGATATGAATGTTAATGAAGCTATTTCTTCACCGGTAGAACAAAGTATCACTCCATCGGCATGATATTCTTCATCTAACTGAAAAGAAACCTTTTGGGGGTATGGCAACCAATTGAAAAACATGCTAATTTACCCTCGGTTGATGGTGAGAAGTTGAAATACTTCTTTACCGGCAGATGTGTTAAGTTTCACTTAACCGATAGGCATTTAATGTGGTAGTTGAAGGAAATTACATTATAAAGCAAGTGTTTTGGCTCTTTTTCATTCACCAAGCATTCAAATTTCCTGAGAGCGTGAAAATCTTGAGCGAAGGCATCCATAGCGAGAAGTGGAGCAAATCATTCAAGCACTCTTACCTAAAGGCAGATTAAGGTATTTATAACAATGGCTTCCTCCTCTGCACCTGAATTCATTGCAAACCCTACTGTAATTGAAGTTTTTAAGTGCCCTAGAACTGTATTTAAGATTATTCCCAAAATTGCGAAGAAAGATGATACCCTAGGAGCATTCTCAAAAATACCTAAAGGAGTTGTATATGCTGAGGATCCTAGAAACTACATACATTGTCATATAGAAGAACTAGGAGCTGATGAAATTAAGAATATGTATAGGACTATTATATTGGATGTAAATGGAAATATTAAACTAGAACATAAGATAGTTGAAACCCTAGGTTTTGTGGAGATTCTTAGTATCCCTGATTTTCCAAAGGATATTATAAGGATTGTGTTAAGAAGAGTTCATGGGGAGTTCTTTTGGTTGGATTCAATTCATAAGATAACCAAAGAAGTAGTTAGGGCAGTGATCGGCTTACCTTCCATCGGTAGCAGGTCTAACAAGACTAAAAAGGTTCCAAATGACACTGTAATAACCCTAACTGGCGCAACCTTTGACAAGAGATCCTTGAGAGTAAATGATGTAAAGGATATCAATGTAAGGTTCATCAACATGATTCTTGGATACAAAGTTACACATGCTAATAGATTAAACTTTGTTTCTAGATTATGTATCAAGAGTGCCTATGACATGGTAAACAACAATGCAAAGATTGACATATGCGAATGGTTGAAGGATGAACTAATAGACAATCTAAAGAAGATCAAAGGTGATAAGAAAGGTACATTCAGATTTGGCAACTTACTTGTGTGTTTAATGTTGTATATTACCAAGGAAGTACCTGATATTCGTAGAAAGGATTTTGGTTTTGACATACCAGTAGGAAAACAACTTCTGGACATTCTAAACAACATGGGAGATGACAGAGAAAAGAACATAAATGAACATTTTCAGACATTGAAGGATAGGATGAAAACTAGGATAAGGCTATCTCAATCTATAGTAGATAAATATCAAAATGAGATATGCTTTGTAATAAAGAAGGATGAGATTTTGATGGAGGCAGTGGTCCCAAGGACTATTTGGGTTATAGAAATGGGATATGAGGCAGATGAGAACATAATTGAAACTTATGCAAAAGCCCTCCTAGAAGCTCCTAAAGAACCAACTGAAGAAATATTTGGAAATGCGGAAACAATTGAAAGCAGTATTCAATCTCAAAAAAGAATAAAAAGAAACTGAATAGATAGTTAGAAAAGGAACAAGGCAGGCAAAAGCAATCAAGGAAGATGTATTGAATAAAAATGGTATTAAGGAGAGTGAATTGGAAGGACTACAACTAGAAACACATCTTTCACCGGTTGCTACCTCCTCTGACAGTGAAATACCAGCAAAGTTTAAAAGGGTAGTAAGGAAAAGGAAACCTTCACCGGTACTCGCTCCTACACCTAAGAGAACAAGACAAAAACAATGGGCAGTTAGGCCTCCGACAAAGAAGTTAACACCAAAGAAAAGAAAAGAAAAACAAGTTGTTCCTCCACTTGACAACCTTTTGAATGAGATAACGGAAAATGGTAACTTAACAAACATTAGCATGTTGTATGATACTTTTAACAGTGATGAAAAGGAAAGCATTGAAAACAGTGTTATCCTACACTTGGATATCTACAAGAAATTTTTGATTGAGGTTGTAGATGATTTACCCAATGAGTTGTATAGAAGGTTAGAAGAAAGAAGAGCAACAATTGTTGAATTGGATAAAAAGATGAAGATAGAAAAACTACTTGCAGTTCCCCCAGTAAATTCAATAGAAGAAATTGACGAGCTGATAAGTGAGGCTAACCGGACTGTATTTTCAATCGATCACCGACATGTAGCACTAATGGCTAGAAGAGTTAATGAGATCACAAAAGAGACAATGGATAAATGGGATATATTCTTTGTTGAGAAAGAAAAAACAAGAAGAGCTAAAGAGACCAAAGACTTTTAAAGTCTATCAAAAAAAAAAGGATAAGGATAAGGGGAAAGGTAAAGTAGGTGGTCCTCCAAGTATAAATATAACAGATACTCACCCCCACCTCTTTCTGATACTCCACTGGCACAAAATGTTGATACACCACCGACAACAGAGAGTATGAAAACACCATATGAGGACACAAATCCTGATTCTGAGGTGTTGTACACAATGAATATTGATACACAGGAAGTTAACATTATGGTGGATAAGGAAACAAGTGAGAAAAGAGATGTGGTAGCTAAGCCACCGATAGAAGATACTACAGTTGAGACAAATATGGAGAATACAGTTGGAAACATTGAAATTGGGACTGAACAACAAACTAAAAAGGCAACTAATTCCCTAGATACAGGAATGGCAGATACCACTGGTGTACACACTAATGTATCTATTGAGCAACCAACAACTGATAGTAATGAAAAATCTATTGAGATAAAGGTAGTGGATAGTACTGAGGTGCAAATAGAAAAACTGGTAGTGGATACCACTGTAAAATCATCAGAGGCACCATCAGAGAAACCATCAGTAGAGACACATATAGAGAAATAGGTAGAGCAATAGTTTCATTTACAGGTACATATAGAGATAGTACCACTGGCTACAACTGAAAAACCTAAACCTTTGGTAGTTGAAATGCAGACACAAACTAGCCCTCTAGAGAAAGAGGAAAGTAAAGCTATTACTACCACCAGTGAATTACAAATTGTGAAGGTAGTTAGATAGTCATCTGGAACTTCCATGATCGAATTTAGACCAACTAATGTGACAGAGGTATTATTAGATTCAATCAAGAAAATAACAGATTGTAATGCACTGTCATATAAGGCTATTGATGACACCATACCAATTTTGAAGATAATTGCACCCAACTGTAACATAGAGAATAAAGATTCTTTAGGCCAATTAGACACATTGTCTAAATACATAACCAGCAATCTTCTAACAATTGATCAAATCAATGAGGAGACTTTCAGAGAGAAAATGAATAAAGAGAAGGAAAAATTCTTTGAGGAGACAGTAAAGAAGAGTAAGGAACATATAGATACATTATTACCGGCACTAGGAAAGACAATTTTGGACTTCAAGAAATTGTATAGAGACACATGTAAGACAAACATTTTGATAGAAGATTTAGATAAAGAGATCAGCAGAGCACAAAAGGAAATCAATGATATTGCTGATAATTTAATAGGTTCATCAGATTCAATATCGGTAGTAGAACAAGAAATTACTAGCTTTGAAGAGAAAATTAAAAAATTTGAAAAAGATAAAGAGAGATTAAGATTTAAGGCAAAGGAACTGAAGTGCAGACTAGGTCCTAAACTAGATATCCTCATCTCTTTGAGAAAAGAGATTTCTAAGGCTCTTGTTCTAGGACTTAAGACACCGGAAGAGAAAATGCACTTACTCACTGGTACAATCCAGAGGACTAAAGAAGCACTAAAGGACAGTGAAAGATTCTACAATAGTCTAAATGTTGCTTTTGTAACCCCACCGGTTACAGAGTTCATAATAGGAACTACACTCAATTGACATTGAATGACAACCTTTGTCATTGATGCCAAAGGGGGAGTAGTAGAGGATGAGAAAAAGGACTAAGGATGAGAAAAATGTATGACAGAAGAGATCATCTACTCAGGGGGAGCACACATTGACAGTTTTGGGCAACACTTTTGGATATACTTTTTGGCTTTTTCTCTTGAGTGTTGCCATCAATGCCAAAGGGGGAGATTGTTGAAAAATGCACACTCCAATAAGAAATTGTAGGTGATTGAAGGTATTGTCATTGATGGAAACCTTACAATCCTATGGCACCGACAAACACCGGTATAGGCACAGACACTGGCAGCGACATCAACAAAGATATTTACCGACACCCTGGCCGACAGGATTTTATTTATTGTATTTTGTATTTAATTGTAAAATATTTTTGTAAGATGACAAGGAGAATTTTATTAGGACTCATATAAGTATGAGATCTTGTAAATCATTTGTAAGATGCAGAATATATGGAAGGAATGTAATAGGTAGATGTGAATATTAAGGCAGACCTTAGAATAGGGTTTTTGAAGTTGTATGAGCTTAAACCGGTACTGAACCTGGCATAGAAGATGTTGAACTAAAGCAGTACATGACATTGGATTTACATAATCCACTTTTGTATGTCAGTGAGACTTCCCTTTTTGTATTTAAGCAGTGAGCTTTAGGCAGTTGGCCTTCCTGCATGTGCAGGCCTCTATTGTATCAGTAATAGTCACTTATTGGCAAGTGAGCGAATATTGTGGGTCACAAATCCCACCAAGGTTTTTCCCGCACCGGGTTTCCTTGTTAAAGATATTATGTTATGGTGTGTTTTCTATGTTGTGTTTACTAATCTTATTTATTGCATTATTTATGGTTTATCGGTACACTATTTTTGCATGCAATTCATTTAATAAGTTTATAAAATCCATAAACCAGTTAGATACTGATTCACCCCCCCCCCTCTCAGTATCTTTGGGAATCTTAACAGTGTTAGTCATGGTTAGTTGAATAGATAAGTGGTCACCATGAAGAATAACAGTCGAGCAGATAGTAGATGATCCAACGGTTAGCGTTGTTTCGCATGGAAAAGATGCAAGATTTTTATCCTTTGCGAAGGAGCGAAAGGAAGGCGGGCCCCATTTCTAAGCAAGATGACTCAGGTAAGGTAAAGGACATGCACATCTTTCAGGATCTGATGGATGGCGCTATTTCATAATGAAAAGATGCGATGTTTTTATCTTTCACAAATCAGCGAAAAAGCAAGACACTTAGAAAATTCTTTGTGGTTTGTTGGAGCCATTTTTTGACTTCAATTACGAATTGATTGTCGAAGCATGTGGCTTAATGTTTCTAATCAATGCTCAGTTTCTGTAATAAGCTTCACATCAGCTGATACTTTGGCGTCATTTCAAAGAGTCTTGCAAAGGAACCAATGCACAGAGTGAATTTCTTCAGGCAACAAGTAAGTTTCTGCATATTACTTGACAGTTACAGTTTGAATTGGTATCACTGGGTGCTTGATTTCTCAGGAGTTTATCTAAGTTTTAATTGAAATAACTGTAATTCCAAGATGGCACCATGAAGAGATTTCACAGGGAAGGTAAATTATCAAGAGAGAGCCATTTGTGATGACTTTTTATAACAATTAACTATGTCTACTAATGCCACAGCTAAGATGAAAGAATTGGTGCCCAAAGCTCCTCGCCTGAGAATTGGTTAAGGGATTCTCAGATCAGAATATTAGGTTTGGGACTTTTTAAAGTAGGATTTGGCTAGAGAAATTCCCTTGCTCCAATGAATAGTATATGGGAGTTACATGTTGGAAATCTCATAGTCCCTGGGATTTTCATGGATGTGGACCTGTAAACCCAGATTGCAAATAACTATGACCCTGTTACCAGTTGTGTGAGAAATGTAAATGGGGGGTTACTAATTGAAATAAATGATGATGACAGGAGAGTTTTTGGGCTTAGTGAAGTATGAAATTACTTAGAGCCCATCAATTTTGAAACATTAGCAAAGGTGTATGAGGCTCAGAGAGATCACCTCAGAAGTGGCCCTCTGAAAGAATTTTTTGATAAAATAGGAGGACTGACAGTTGTAGGCCCTAGCACCATGGAACCCTTCTCTCTAAATATATTTACTTTGAGGGTTAAAGGGATGTATTGGTCCCTATGTTAGATTGTGTGGGAAGATGCTAAAACAACTATGCCAACCCACTATATGCTCATGATAGCACATATTTTGAATCCATCTCTGGTAGTAACTTTTGATTTTGCACCTTATCTCACTGATGCCATTCATGAGGGATTGATGGGGATAAAAAATTCTAAGGTAGACAGACCTTTTGGGTGGTATTCTCTCCTTATGCACATGTTTCTATTTAAAGGTGTTGAATATTTTGCTAATGAAATTGACCTGGTCAAAGAAAAATATGGTGATGAGATGCTCGTTCAATTGTGGAGCACAATTTTGTCTTGGGATAGAGAAGATGGGAGCTACTTAAAGTTTGATAGATGTTTTGCATCTAGGCTTAGGATCTTCTTGTTCCCATAGAACCCTAGAATTCCTAAAGCTCTCCTTGAATTCCTTAGGCCTAATGATTTTCCTGGAGATATCAAAATTGTTCACAACTAGGGTGATATATATTTGTACCCTATCTCTACTGTGTTCAGAGTTTATGGTTTCAGAGGAACTCCATATATTCTTCCCTATCAATTTCCATTGAAGATAGGAATTGTAGAGGTCCTAAGGCAAATTGGAGGTTTGCAAGAAGCAGAATTGACAAATAGGGGGAAAGGAACAATTTTCCCAACTGTCACCATTGCACATCAATTTGTAATTGTTGGATTTTGCCAAGATCAAGAGGTCAATGAAATGTACAAGATAGAGACATAATATGGGACAAGAATAAACTATATTTTCATCAATAGAAAATGATCAATAATTGTTGTCACATACAATGTAGATGAGCCTGCTTATATAGGCAAGGCTAGGGATATGTATGAGCACACAAATATGACATGTGGCTCAATAAGAAACAAGGGTAGGTAGGAAATAGGTGTGGGTAGGTAGGAGAAATAATATAATATTCCACATGAGGTGGATCACCCATCGAAGGTGGAATTATCACTCCACAATAAGTGGATATGATAGTGTAATAACAAGATCAACACCATAAGAGGTGGAATTTCTCCTACACACACTATCCCAATGTGACACAAACACCCAAGTGTCTCATATCCAAACTACTATGAAATGCATTATCCTAAGTAAACTTAAGTAAGTGTAATAATATCCATGATGAATAATTATTTACACCAACACCCCCCCTTAAGTGCAACTTAGGGGAATGCACTTAAGTCTACAATGCAACTAAGCAATGCAAGATGGGTCCCGGCTACGAGGCCATGTTAGGTACCCATGCACAAATGCAAATGCATGCAAACCAATGCAATGAAATCTCTCACAAAGTGGGGAAAGAGAGAAAAACCCAATGGGAAAAAACCCTCCCCCAAAAGAGAGATGAAAGCTATACAAAAAACTCTCAAAGAAGAATGTGAGGAACAAAACCCCATGTGAGGAAAAAGTCCCCCCCATATGAGAGAAGAAGAGAAGTCAAACTGTGATCCTCCCTCAATGAAGAATCTGCACCAATGATAGAAGCTCGATGTATGAAGAAACTGCTCCACGAACGTCGAACAACATTCCTCCCCTTAGGAAGAAACAAAACCAAAGGTGTATCCATGAAGTCTCCCCAATCATGAAGGGAAGATGTATGAAGAAAACTCATGATGAAAGGAATCTCTGAAAACTACTCAAGTGTCCCCATGTCGATGCTGAAAGATACCCCTTCCAAAGGTGGTAAACTGTGCCACACTGCTGAAAAAGGCACTCCAAGATCTAGTGGAGATGGATGTAGAACAATGTCCAAAGACTCATGTGTCTCCTCAAAGAACAAAGAGACCTCCTCTAACTGCTGTACATAAGTATCCACAATCATGTCAACCTCGAAAGAATGATCATGTAGAGAATGAACAAGAGGGTCAGAGTGTGCCCTCGCAACAATCGAAGAAGGATCACCTTCATCAAAGAGAAGATGTATGTCATCAATGATGTCTCCCAAATCTGCAATGTAGGATTCCACAAATAAACCTGTAATGTCTGTCAAGTAATCATCCCATGAATCTGAAGCTGGTAGACAATGAATATCCTGCTGCACTGAATCACATGAAGGCAAAACTGTCGCACTATCTGCATCATCAGGTGCAATAGGTGATGTGATATCAATATGAGAAGATGAAATACAAGACTCAAGAATGGGGTCACATGTGAGAATCCCCATGTTCAAGTGTCCAAAGTTCTCCTCAAAATCTGAATCATCACAATAAGTGTGATCATAATGTGTAGAATCATCAAATGTGAAATCATCATCATCAACAAAATCTGAAAAGGAGTATAACCGAGATGCATGATCAACCACCCCAGTTGCAATGATAGCTCTAGTCTCCATGTCTCTAATAAAAACTGAGTCAAGTGTGAACTCCACAACTCTCTTAGTTGCGCCATGTGTGATTTGATAGATAGAAAGGAGATTGTTTGTCAAGTGGGGTACACACAACAACACATCATTGAAGGAGTTATCCCCAATGTCAATAGATCCTTTCCCAATCACATCCATGTATGTATGATTGCCCATCAAAATCTGTGGCATGGTGCAAGGCTCAAATGTAGAGAAGACTGTGAAGATGCCATATGATGAGAAGCCCCTGAATCTAGAAGCCATCTCTCTGAATCATGACTAATAGTAGCACATAGAGCTTTTCCTTTTCTTGTTCCAAAAGAGTGAGTCTTTCCACTTGTAGAAGCCATGAATGCTTGCCCTTTTCCTTTTGAATGTGAGGAAGTGGAAGTTGATGAATCATCCTTCTTGTAGACTTTAGGCAAATCAATGTTATGCTTTTTGATGATATGTGTGAGCTCATCAATCTTCTTAGTATGGCAACGATGCTCCTCATGACCAATCTTTTTACAATAGGCACAAGTAGGTCTCTCTCTCTTTGGTGAATTATCTCTCTTGGAAGAGGATGAATCTCCTTGTTGTGGAGAAGATGGTGCTTTTTCTTTAGGCTTTGATTGCCATTTCTTCTTGTTTGAGTTGTCCTTTCCTTGATTTCCTTTGTTTCCTTGATTTGCCACTAATGCTTGAGACTTAGAAGAAGCCTTAAGAATGCCCATGCTTATCAACTTAGTTTGTTCCATCATCAACATTTCATTGAAAGCATCAAATGTAGGCATTTTGTAGCTTGAACCCATTGTCATCCTATGAGTTTGGAAACTAGAAACAAATGCTGCATATTCTTGTGGAAGTTTGCCTATCAAGTTGAATATCAATTGAGTCTCCTTTTTATCAATGCCACAATCTTTGAGTTGTGCCCTCAACTCATTTGCCTTAGTGACATAATCTTGTATAGTATCAAAGTTCTTGGGATCTAACATGGTGAGATCACTATCAATTTGATATCCCCTAATCTCATCAACTTGACCATACAAGTCTTGAAACTTTTGCCAAGCATCCTTGATTAGAGTACATTTCTCAATATGAAAAATGAGATCCTTTGATACATACTTTCTTAAGGTACCAATTGCCATGATATTTTTAGTGAGCCAATCTAAGTGACCAACTAGATCAGCCTTAGGATCAGCTGGAGCAACAATAGTTCCATCAATGTAATGAGTGAGTCCTTTTTCCATAAGTTTACTCCATGCATCAATTTTCCAAGTAGCATAATTATGTGGAGTTAAGAGAGGAAACTTAGAAGAACCCATAGAAGAAAAAAGGAAAGAACACAAGAGCACAAAAGCACAAGAGATACCCCCCCAAATTCAATCAATCAAAGTACCCCCCCTAAAGTGATGATTTTGGCACTTTATACTTAGTGCGATTACAATGAGCCACTTGCAAGACAAGGCAAAGTGGACTTATGATGCAAATTTTACAACTTCTCAAATGAGATACAAGAGACTTCAATCAATAGTGCAATGAATCTAACTGAGATTCAAGCAAATATACAAGTACCAAGAGAGCCAAAAATGGCCAAGATCTGAAAGTACAATTTCTACTTACAATGACATCAATCTGATAGCATCATGTGAAAGTAGATGAAAAAATATGCACTTTCAAAAAAAACGGCACCTAAAAAGGAGGTCGGATGACCCCAAACGAAGCCTCTGAAGTTGCAAAAACTGGGATTACTCAGGGACAGTCACCAAAAACTGCATTTTCTGAAAAATCCATGCATCAAAATCAAAAAATTCTTTCACCACTGCAGAGAGTACGAAATTATAGCCCATTTCAAAAAAAATTGCACCCAAAAAGGAGCAAAAATGAGCAAGTTATGGCCATTTGAAGTTGAACTGCAAAATCAAAAATGCAAATGAGAGGGGGTCCAAAAATTTTCAAACCCTGCTGATGTGGTGCTGACGTCAGCAATTCACTGGATTAAATTTGATGGCCATATGAACGTCGCAAAAACTTCGCCCTGCTGACTGGACGTCAGTACTATACGAACGAATGACTTGGTTTGCTGACTGTACCGTCCGTACTGTTGACGTGGCAGATGATGTGTCTCCCATACGGATATGACGTGGCAAGTTTATGTCCACGGGCCAGTGGCCTCCTACCACGTGGCGGGCATGGATTCGCCGGCCTAGACTCTACGTGGCGGAGGAGCTGGCTGAGCCGAGAGGCGGCGGTAGCGGACGGCAGCGGTGGTGGAGGCGCTGCGGGAGGAAGCGCGTCGGCGGCGAGCAGAGGCACACCGGAGTCCGTCGCAGGTGGAGTCTTTTTGGAGTCTGCATAGACTGGTGGCGGGAAGCGCCACTCGGACGGACACGAGAGGCGCAGTGGCTGCTGGAGAACCTGCGAGGTCGTGAGGGGAACGATGCTGCAGACGGCGAGTGAGGACGCGGCTCGGGTGGCAGACGGCGCTGCTTACGAGCAGCGGCGGTGACCGGGAGCAGACGGGCGGAGCCGGAGGACTTGGCGGGCGGTAGCGATGACGTACGGTCGACGCGTGGTACACTACGCAGGGTACTCTGCGGGCGGCACGGGTACAATGCGCAGACTGGTACGTCTGCAAAAAACTGCAGATCACGGGGGGGGGGGTCTGCGGACCCCCCAAAAACTATATATTTTTTTTTTTTTTGATTTTTCACTTTTCAATTTTTTGCTTCGCTTTTTCAATTTTTTGATTTTTGATTTTTTTTTATTTTAAATATTTTTCGAAAAATAATTCAGAAAGAATTTTTTTTTTTTTTTTCTGAATATTAATAAAAAAATTTCGAAATCCGTACGATATAGGCAAAACTGGAGAAAAAAAATTTCTCACCAAAATAGGCCAACTTTATAACCAAAATTCATGGAAATGGCCTTCCGGACGCAATGGAGAGGTCGGATCTGGTCTAGGACGCCTCCAAAAGATGCTGCTCCTCAGATCTGCCTCTTGACGTCGCAATAATGCCTCTTCAAGACGAATCAATGAAGCTCCAAAAGCTCTGATACCATGTTGGATTTTGCCAAGATCAAGAGGTCAATGAAATGTACAAGATAGAGACATAATATGGGACAAGAATAAACTGTATTTTCATCAATAGAAAATGATCAATAATTGTTGTCACATACAATGTAGATGAGCCTACTTATATAGGCAAGGCTAGGGATATGTATGAGCACACAAATATGACATGTGGCTCAATAAGAAACAAGGGTAGGTAGGAAATAGGTGTGGGTAGGTAGGAGAAATAATATAATATTCCACATGAGGTGGATCACCCACCGAAGGTGGAATTATCACTCCACAATAAGTGGATATGATAGTGTAATAACAAGATCAACACCATAAGAGGTGGAATTTCTCCTACACACACTATCCCAATGTGACACAAACACCCAAGTGTCTCATATCCAAACTACTATGAAATGCATTATCCTAAGTAAACTTAAGTAAGTGTAATAATATCCATGATGAATAATTATTTACACCAACAGTAATTAAGAAGGGTGGTTGGACACATTTTGATGATTTCTTTCAACCCTACAGGTTTTCTACTACAGTGGCTAGATTTGTTGATGTAGAGGATTTCTTTAATGGCATGTTCAAGAAGAGAGCCATATGTAAAGGTAGAGCACACCGTTTCCATTTTCCTGAGGATTTGATCAGAAATGAATTCAATCTAGATGAACAGGAATAGAGAAAGAAAAAATGGATAGCATATAAAATGGCTCTGGATACTTTATTTTGAATATTTAATGCAAACCTTAAAGGAGAAGAGGGAAGTTATATTGAAAAATGACCTTGAAAAGGCTAAGTTGGTTCTAGCCAAGTCTGTCTTTGCCAAGGCCATCCCTCCAAGTGGCTATATGATGCACAAGAGGCCAAAATACAGTGTGCTAGTACCAGTCAGGGCTGAGCCTTCTACTTCAAAAGGGAAAAGAGAAATAGAAGATGTAGTTGAAATCCAAGATTCCCCTAAAAGGTAAATGGTGGGAAAAGAGGTATAAATAGTTGAGCCTTTATATTCTCCATCCCAATCCCCAATCCATGTGGGAGATGAACATGCAGTGGCTAAGCAATTGTTGCAGCTAGAAAGTCTTGGGGAGATTGCCTATACTTATGTAGAAGTACAAGAAGTAATGCTTGAAGAACCACCAAATGTTGAAATGGACTTGACTACAAAGGAGTTTAAAGGAAAAGAGTTAGACCCTGTCATCAAACAGGCCAGTGAGGAATTTCTAGCTGATAATATTTTTGTTACAACAGGATCTTTCATGCAATTTGTTTGGAGGCAAAATATAAAAAAATTTAAAGCAAAATGTGAGAAGAAGAAAAGTGAACATCCCCACAAAGATACATCTATGGTGGAAGAAGAAGTAAAACAAGAAATGATGACTGAATTCAAAGCCATTACTCCTGAGTAGGGGAGAGAAATGGTAGCAAAAGCTGGTGTATTAATTCTTCCTGAGTGGGATATAGCAGATGCATTAGTGCTTGAAGCAGTAAGGAAAGAAACAAAACCCTTGGAAGGAGTGACATTTAGCCATGACCATGCTGCTTTGGTCATGTGTTCTCTAAGGAGGGATGAGAGTAGAAAGAGGAAGGACACCTTAGAGTCCAACTATCTTGGAGGTCTGATTGTGAAGAGAGTGCAGGACATAGGGGTAGTAGAGGCTCCTAGCACAGTTTTGGAATCAACAAAATTCAGAGTGGCAGTAGCCGAAAAGGAAGCCAAGGAAAAAGTTGATCTCCAGGTAAAACTGGAGATGATTCTAAAAGGTTATAATAAGGCCAAAGTGGAGATAGCCCATAGGGATAGTATCATTGCCTAATTGAAAAATCAATTAGCAGGGCAATACCAGAGAGGTGAATATTCTACCTTAATGATTGCCTCTTCTCTAGAAAAACCTCCATCCACCAGTCCAATCATTGGATTTCCCCCTTCTCCTATGACTTCTAGTTTTCAATCAACTAAGACCATACAAGATGAAGTGGAAAAGTTGAAGCAGGCTCAGGCCCTGTTTGCAAGTAAGTATGAGGAAAAGGTCAGAGGCACAATTTTGAAGTTTGCTAACACAATAGGGGTTTCTATTGTGCATATATATATGCAGAGAATTTTGAACATGCTCATAGGTTTAAAGGAGGATAAGGCTATTCTAGAGCCAATTTTGAATAAGTGGATGCCTAGGGAGGTGGAATTGGAATTCATGTGTTCATCCCATGAAGAAGAAAATGTTGACACCACTATTAAATCCACCTATGAGTCAATGAAAGGCATGGCCAGGTTGGTAGAAGGAAGAGTTGGTCTAGAAAGAAAGGCAAATCTATATAGAAAGGAATATGTTGACCAGAAATTTGAAATATTTCCTGCAAGTTTTGTTAGCACAAGTGAGTTAAAAGATGAAAAAGTATGGCTAGATGAGCTAGGACATAAATTGTCTCAATGGATAAATGAAGTCATCAATTCAGATGACACATCATTATTTATTCAGACAATTGAAGAAATTGAGAAGATGAAGTCACATTATGGTTTTTTGGAGATAGAGGTTAAGGAATTAAGAAACACATGGAAAATATTTAATAAGCTGAAGAAGAAAATTATTCATTTTTCCTGGCCTGGTGATGATGTGTTCCAAGAGTGGAAAAACAAATATGTGGTGCAAGAAGCGAAGGTTTGAGAAAATTTAGCTAATGCTGTAGCGGTATAACAAACTTCAAAGCCATTAGGAATGAAAATTATTGTAACTTCTTTTCAACGGGAATCACGGTTGTAACAAACTTTTCATGGGGAAGTCCAAAGCTTGTTTGCATCCATATCATTATAAATGGATACCAGTACTTTAGGAAAGAACATCACAAGAACTTGTAAAGAAACTCTGCAAAAACTAATATACGGTCTTCTGGTTTTTTAGAAAGATCTCAAGTTATGTATGATTTTTGAAAATGGATATTAATATACAGATCAGATCATTTTGAGCTCATATTTATGTTGTCTTCTTGCATGCATTTTTTGATTTACTATGTTCTTTTAAATAATCAAGGGTTATTTGATTGGATGGGGATTGTAAGACAAGCTTACAGACATGTTTTAGGCTTTTCTCTCAAGGGGAGGAATTAAATATATGTAAAACCCCTCTATTAGTGAATCAATAGTGTTTTCTGCTTGAATTTGATGAACAGGTTTAGCATAAAGGAAAATCTTACATATACGTCAGGCATATATTAAGTTGATGAAGTTGAAGTGATAGGATGTATGTGAATGTCCAAATTCAAAACTCTTGTTTAATTTGAGTGACTTTGTAGCCCGAATAAGGCACTAATATCATTTGTGGAGTTTTTTCTATTTTTCTTGGGGTGAAGATTGAAAATAAACACATGTTTTCTTTTAATGTTTTAGTATTGTTGAGGTGATGAGGTTCATAGGTTTTTAACACTAGTTTACTGTGGATCTTATATTAAAATTGTGAAAGTATTCACAAGAGGTATACCCACCTAAACTTAGGATAAGCTTAAAGTGTAGAAGGTTTTGTAGAAACCTTGTTATATGTTATTCTGGAGTTCTATTTTCTTGTTGTCCTCTCCATATGCAATAGAGGCTTTCAATTTTCTTACAAAGGGGATTAGGGAAATCAGAGTTTGAGAACAACAAAAGTGGCGACTATGCTGGGGAGAGTCATAGTGTGATTCTGTATTGCAGATCTAGTGCTTATATTGTCTGAAAGTTTGTTCGAATTTGTGTGCGTTTGGTCCTTGTAGCAGGCCATTTTATCCCTGATCTTTTTCATTTCTCTCTCTGAAGATCTTCTTGTTTTGTAGTCTCCTGCAAGTGATTTGTCAAGCTTGCTTTCTTATTTTCCCATAATTTTGGGTGGCGACTCTAACATAAAATAACTAGTGCTCTTGAATAAGCATAATTCATTTTAAGGAAAATAAGTGAATGCAGTGAGGAAAGAACACCATATCATTAATGAGGAGAAATCCTCGAGAGACATTGCAAGAGGGATTGCTTGAGTAGGAATGAAGAGGCTAGAAAAGATCAGTTGCACATGAGCCATCTAGTGCTGCCTAGATACTAAAAAGCATTTATACGAGTAAGTCATTTGAAAGACCCATATATGTGAATTCAAATTCTTCTTCCCATGAATCAGAGCAAGACATTTTGGGTTTTCATTCTGGTTTGTTTGGTAATAATGAGGATGTCCAAGTTCTGAATTAGAGGATTTCTCATGCTAGTTTATCTGGGAAGGATAGAAATAGTTCTAATGTTAAGATGGACTCTGTACCAAGAACTATAGATGGGAATATTAGTCTGATTGATATCAATCAAGTCAATGAGTCAGATTCTGAAGAGATGTTCCCTAATGAAGATAAAGTGTCCCAAGAAATTGAGGCTCTTAATAGAAGAGTTCATCAATTGATCTCCCTAAGGACACAAAAATAAATAAATAAGGAGAAGGAAGATAAGGCTAAATTGATTAAGAGAGATAGGATTTTAAGGCAAATTGTTGATCTTGAATTGTTCACCCAAGAGAAAACTAAGAGTGAGGCGGAAGGTCCAATCATCAGAGAAAATTTGACTGCCAAGATCAACCCTGCACACAAATTTGTTGTGCAACCTAGTAGGGAGGTTCTTAGTGACCCACAACCTGCTAGAAATAATGTTGACAAAGGAAAACAAAAGTGCATGGAAAATGGGTCTGGGTCTAAGACTACAACAAAAATCTCTCATTAGTTGTCTGCACATGAGAGAGAGAAAGATAGGATGAGAAAAGAGAAGGAAGATCTACAAAGAGAATTGGAGAAAGCTGAATTAGAAGCAACCAATAAAGAGGTTAAAAGAAAAATTAATTATCTAAAGGCTTCTCCCATAATTTTTCCTTCAAAAGACCCAAATAAGCTTTTACCTCAACATGCCTCATTCCCTCCAGTCAAAATTAAGTCAACCTTGCCTGTGAGTACTATTCCAAGTTAATCAAGTCCCTATTACCAATCAAAGTAACCAAGTCCCTCCAACTCATGGTCTTAATGTGAAAATGAACATGGGTAATAACCCTACTGGGAACCAGTTCCAGAGAAGACCCATTAATCTGGAGTTGTACAGACAACTTTTCTTTGAGGGAATCCTAGGGTACCCTAACCATGTTCCTACTAAATTTAGGGACATGCTTCACAAGTTTGCCAGCAATAATGCTATAAGTGTAGAAGAGCACCTAAAATCTTTTGGTGACCTGGTAAATGATTATGAGATTGTAGATGAAGATGTCATCATGAAATTATTTGTACAATCCTTGGTGGATGATACAAGGGATTGGTACAAAGGTCTGCCCATAAATAACATTGGTTCTTGGGAGGACTTTAAGAATTTCTTCCAAGAGCAATATGGTGATAAAATGAATGTGAGCTTTATGCTCAATGAGCTCAATAACATTAGGAAGTCTGATAATGAAATTGTCATAGATTTCAATGCAAGGTTTCAGAAAGCAATGCATAGGCTTTACTAAGTGATGAGACTACATGATAATATGTGTCTGGACACTTACTATAATTCTTTTGATTCTAAAATGGATTACATTCTAAGGGATAAAAACCCACATAGTCTGAGAGATGCTTTTAGAATTTCCATCAATGTAGAAAGTAATAGGAAATCATCTGGAAAGGTGGGAAGGAGAACCGATGGTAGACTGTGGCAAGAATCAAAACAACAGCCTAATAAGGTTGCCAAGGAAGAAGACACAATAGAAAAGTTAATGACTATTATGAAAGATCTTACTGCTAAGGTAAGTAAGAATGACAAACCTCATTATAATTGGAAAGATAGGCCTTCCAGATTACATGATATGCCATACAACACTACTTGGAAGGATGGCAAACCTCATAATGATAAGTTAAAGAACACACAAAATCAGGACACCCCAGATCCTTTAAAGGGAGGAAATGTACATAACATGGAAAATACTCCTTGGTGCATGGCCTATGATGGGCCACATTCTCCTCATCAATGTTTTTTAGCTCAAGCTCTTGAAGAATCCATGAGAAAGGAGGGTGAGCCTGATATCAACATGTTTGACACTATTGTTGAAAGTGATAATGAGTCTTTACAAAGTGAATCTAGTGAGTGTGATGCACTAAGTTATAATGAATGTTATCAAGGGCAGCTGAAAATTGATTGGCATCCCACTTTAAATGTGGTAACCATTGAAGATGAGGAAGTTCATCTCAGAAGACCTAGTGATGAAGAGGTAAAAAATCTTACCAAGGCTACCATAGCCAAAGTCAAGCATAACTGATGAATACTAAGAGTGGGGGGTGAATTAGTATGCCAATAATTACAGCACTAAAACACTTACACAGTCTAAAGATAAACTGGTAAAGCAGTCTGACAGTCAAACTAGTTACCACACATGCAAACCAAAATGCAAATAAAGCATTCACCCACAAAAACAATACAACCATAACACAAGATATTTGACATGGAAAACCAACTGGGAAAACCACGGTGAGATAGAACTCACAAGTCACTATCTACAGAATAGAAACCAGACCGGTTAAGGTTAGGCCGGTTAAGGTCTTACAATGTTCTTCACTAGAACAGATCTTGTTAGGAATCTCAATCTCTGTTAGGAGATAAATCCGATTAAAGACTACCTTGTTAGAGGATTTTTGATTCACATGGGTGAACCACCTTGTTAGAGGATTTTACAAAGGCTTTGAGGCCTACCCGGTTAAGGGCTACAGACTTGTCAAAGATGTGAGTAATCAACAAGTGTTTGATTCTATCTAATAGCACAAACTGCTTGGTTAGATCCAGTATTGCTCACAGCTAATGCATTCCAGCATTACTTTAGTCTTCTCTCTCTCTCACAATTACAACTTGATCTTCTCAGATAAGATTGTTCTCACAACAACTCAACTTCTACCTCAAACCCTAGCTCAACATTAACCCTTTCAGCAACAACTTAAAACCCTAGACATGATGTCCTTTTTAAAGGAATCTGATTTCATGTCCGTCCAATAGGATTACATTACAATTTCCTAGGTTCAATGAATCTAGACATACTTAGTAACATGACACAAGAATCACCGTCAATGTGTTGGCACCGTCAAACAATCTGTGGATTGGTAACTCATCACAAAATGCCAGATGGTTACTCATCACAGAGTATTACCGGTTCATACAAAATACCGGTTGCTGGTTTGACAAAAATGAAGACTGGTAAGAATGTGTTGTGCTGCTTTTCTCCCTCATACCGCTTGGGGTCGACATGCCGCTTCAGACCGGGAAACACATTCTGCAAAATCACTAGTCTAGAGACTAGTATAAAACATACTGGTTGGAACAAATACCAGTTGAGCATGAGCTCATACATATAAAGGGGATCTTGATACAAGTGTGTGTCCATCAATGACAATCACAACATAAACAACAAAAATGCCAACAATAACTACAATCTGAGAAGTAGTAAAAGGGATGGAGATCAGGGTGAACCTGACTCCTTGTTTATGAATGAAGTATCTCAAAAAAAGACAACAAGCAATAATGCTCTGCCTCAAGACCGTCATACAAAAGGTGACCAATCCAAAGATATAGCCAAAAGTGAAGATAATAATACTACTAGTGATTTAAAAGGGACTGCTACAGCTAAAAAGGCATGTCAACCTAAAGCAGAAAAGACCAAAATTAATATTGAGCCAATTAACAGTTCCACTTTTGATATGACTTAGGCTCTGACCCAAATGAAGGTTACAGTCCCATTGGTAGAACTGTTGAAAATAAAAGAACACAGAGAAGCTGCTCTCTCTTTATTTTCTAATATATCAGATAATAGTGCATCTTTGCCTACAAACACCATGAAGGATGAAAAGGATCATGAGATGCAAACTCCAAAAGTATATGTCAGAACAATAATTACTCAGGAACCTTCCCAAGTGGATCCATTTTATGTGACCTTATTAGTCAATAATAGGCTAATTAAGAATTGTATGATAGATTCTGGTGCTGCTGCAAATGTGATGCCATATGGTGTCATGAAGGAGTTGGGATTATCAGTAAGTACTGTTTATGGGAAGTGCTATGCTATGGATAATAGAGAAGTACCTGTGGTAGGTACAATGAAAGATTTGAAGGTAAAGATAGCTACATTTCTTGAAGCAACATATAAGATGGATGTCATAGTAACTAATACAAAACCTCATTATGGCATGCTATTATCTAGACAATGGGCTGCAACAGTGGGGGGAAATGTTCATTTATATCTTTTATATGCTACAATCCTAGTAAATGGAAGCCAGGTTAAGTTGTATAGAGAACCACGTACTCCTAGGGTAATTGAGAAGATAGACCCTAATATGTTGAATTGTATGATTGATGTGGATCTTGATAACTTCAGAGTACAACCAATTCTACCTCATTTAAAAAATACTTATCCTATTGTTAATGAATTGGAATTTTAGCAACAGGGTTTATGGCATATGTACTTTGATGGAGCTTTCTCTAAGGAAGGATCTGGAGCAGGAGTTCTTTTTGTGTCCCCATCAGGTATGACTTTCAAATACTCTTTTCTGTTAGCTTTCTAGTGTACAAATAACATAGCTGAATATGAAGCTTTGTTATTGGGGCTTGAAATTACCAAGAAGCATGAAATTTAGTTGTTAAGAGTATTTGGGGATTCAGATTTGGTGGTTTCTCATATAAGGTCTAAATATGCATCCAAAAATGATTGTTTGAAAAGATATAAACATGTTGTTTGGGATGTGATTGAGCATATTTGTGCATTTTCTATTAACTGGATAGAAAGATCAAAGAACATTATGGCTTATTTCTTAGCTAATGTTTCATTAAAGAATGATGATGTAACATTAACCAGTGTGCCTATAGTTGAGATAAAAGCTAGGCCTGCTATCCCCGATAATGTATATAATTGGAAAGTGTTTGCGGATGATGAAGATATTCTTAGATTCATATAGTGCATTGATGATTATGATGGACATAAAATTGATTGCAATGCATTAGTAGAAGTAGTGGAAGATAGAGAAACAACATTTGGAAATGACATGGTCCAGTTGGAAAAAAATGAAATCCCCAGAGGATTGGTAGAATTGGAAGGTATGTTCAGTCACAGTGATAGCCATTTGCATCAACAGTCAACCACCAAATTAGAAGAATTGGAGGAAGTGAATTTAGGGACAAAATCATCCCCTAAGTTGGTGTATATTGGGAAGAACTTGGCTCCTCACATTAAGGCCAACCTCATTAAATTATTGAGAAAGTATAAACATGTTTTTGCTTGGTCTTATGAGGACCTGAAGGCATATAGACATGATCTATTTCAACATGAAGTCCCTTTGCATCCAGATGCTAAGCCTTTTCGATGGAAGCAAAGACCTATCAACCCCCTTTTGGAAACCAAAATGCAATAAGAGTTAACCAGGTTGAGGGAAGGGGGGATCATTAAACCTATAAGACATTCATCATGGGTGTCTAATTTAGTCCCAGTTAGAAAGAAGAATGGGAACATAAAGCTTTGTGTTGATTTCAAGAATTTGAATGTTGCTTCTTTGAAAGACAACTATTCTTCCCCCAATATGGAGGCAATGTTGCAAAGAGTAACTGGGTGTGATTTTTTGTCCATGATGGATGGGTTCTCGGGATATAATCAAGTATTAGTGAAAGAGTCCAAACAGTTCAAGACTTCTTTTACCACCCCTTCGGGGATGTATGTATATGTAAGGATGCCATTTGGTTTAAAAAATGTTGGAGCTACTTTTCAGAGAGAAATGGATGTAGCTTTCAAGGAATTTATCAACATCATCATGGTTGTGTACCAGGATGATTTAACATGTTTCTCTAAAAGAGCAGATGACCACTGTGGGCACTTGGAAAAGGTTTTCAACAGAGCACTGGAGTTTGGTGTTTCCTTAAATCCAAAAAAGTGTCATTTTGTAGTTACTGAAGGGAAGTTGTTTGGGCATATTGTCTCCAAGGAAGGGGTTAGAATAGACCCTAAAAGGATTGAAGCCATAAACAATATACCTGAGCCAAAGAATGTCAAAAGTATTCAATCTTTCTTGGGAAAGGTGAATTTTGTTAGATGATTCATTGCTAACTTTTCTGAAATAGTCAAACCTATTGTTAAATTTCTTAAGAAAGATGCAAAGTTCTATTGGGATGAAGAAGTTGCAAAGGATTTTGGTAAAATTAAAAAGGCTATTCAAGAGGGACTAGTGTTGAAGTCCCCTGATTATAGTAAGCCCTTTTCATTGTTCTCTTTTGCTTCTTATCATACAGTGGCTATAGTCCTTCTTCAAAAGAATGTTGAGGGATATGAACACCCTATTGCTTTTTATAGCAAATCTCTACAAGTTGCAGAGCTGAAATATGAAATCATGGAGAAGAAAGCATATGCTTTGGTTAAAGTTGTAAAAGCATTTAGGCCATATCTTGTGAATGCACAAATAGTTTCTTATGTCCCACATGCGGCTATCAAGGACATCTTATCTTAGTCCGAGGTCACTAGCAAGAGGTGCAGGTGGATAACTCGGATTCAAGAGTTATATCTCGAAATCAAGATTACTAAATTGGTAAGAGGGTTAGGTCTTGCTAAGTTGATGGCTGAATCAAATCTCCTTGATGTTGAAGTTAACAATGTTGAAATTAAGAATATCATGGTCACAAGTATTGAAACACAACCCTGGTATTCATAAATAGTACATTTTTCAAGGGATACAGCATACTCGGAGGGAATGACTCCTAAATAGAGAAGGACATTGAAACTGAAGTCTCAAAAGTATGTCCTTATTTAGGGTGATCTAAATTGGCAAAATAGAGATGGGGCATTGTTGATGTGCTTAGATAAATCCCAACTTATAAGAATGCTAACTGAAATGCATAATGGAGTATGTGGAGGCAACTACTTTGCCAAGACCACAACTGGCAAGATAGTCTGGACTGGATATTATTGGCCTTTTTTGTTCAAAGATGCCCATGAGCATGTCCGGAGGTGTGACCCATGCCAAAAAATTTCTTTCAAGTTAAAGTATGAAGGAGCTTTGCCCCTTAACCCAGTTATAGTGGAAGCCCCTTTTGTCTAGTGGGGCATTGACTTTATTGGGGAAATAGTTGAGAAGTTAGGAAGAGGTCACAAATGGATTATAGTGGCCACTGATTACTTCACTAAGTGGATTGAGGCTATACCTACTAAAAGAGCCACTAGTAAAGTTGCCATTGAATTTCTGATGGATAAATTTATAAAAAGATTTGGTGTTCCTATGAAACTGATAATGGACAATGCCATGAGCTTTAGATCAGAGGAATTCACTGAATTTTGTACCAGCCATGGAATAATCATGTCTTATTCTTCACCATACCATCCACAAGGTAATGGACAAGCAGAATCCAGCAATAAAAGCCTTTTGAATATTATTAAGAAAATCCTTGAGGAGACCAAAAGGTCTTGGGATCAGAAATTAAAATTGGCCTTATGAGCAAACATGATTACTGTGAAGAAAGCAATTGGTGTATCACCATTTGAATTGGTTTATGACATACAAACTAGGGTGCCAGTCAATAACATTCTCCCTGTATATAAGTTCCTACAAGCTGAGGAGTTGGAATTGTCAGAACCCATGGAAGACATAATGGTTCAAATGGTGGAAGTGGAAGAAATCAGGACTCAGGCTCATAAAAGAAATTTGAAGATCCAGTTGCAGTCCAAGTATCTTTTTGACAAAAGAGCCACATTGAGGAATTTTAAAATCGGTGACTTGGTTCTTCAATGGAACACAAGAGGATAAGATAAGGGCAAGCACAGAAAAATTGAGTCATTATGGATGGGCCCTTCTATTGTTTCTGATCTTAATGGAAAAGACTCATACTTCTTGCAGATAATGAATGGTGAGGTATAGGAATTTCCAGTGCATGGACAATTTTTGAAGCATTACTTCTCTTAAGTTTTAGAAGTCCATGCACAATAGGTTGTAGTTTGTACATAATTAGGTTTGTTTCTATTGGTTTCTTTTGGGCTTGTTTTTTGGTTTGTTCTCCTAATTTTTCTGTGTTCTTGTGTTGATCTTGCAATCAACCATCCCCAATCAGAGTCATAGTTATCACTATTTTGATTATTGGGTGATTTTTGTTCTTTAATCCATTAAAATCTGCAAAATAGTGTTTAGTTTCTTCATTATACCTTTGAGGGTTATTGGTCTAAGGGTTTAGGGTGTGAGGCCCTACCCTGACCCATCCTATCTCTTCAGTTATTTTCATTTTGGAACTATTTTGGATGCTAGTTTTGACACACTATGGATATAGAACTTTTCATGGTTCCGCGATTTCGGTAACATTGATATATATGGATGCTTCATTTCTATGCCTTGTGGATGATAGAATATTATATGATTCTAGATTAGGGTAATATTGTGATGATGCAGGTTATTATCTGAATTTCAGAATTTGTTATAATGTTAGAAAAATATTTGCATATCTTGTAGATGGATCAAATTTTGAGGATTATAATAAATTGCTTTGATTTGTGATAAATCATATTTTATAATGATGAGCCTTTGTGGAATGAATGTATTGTATTCTGATTTTGTGTTATATATTATATGAGGTTATTTGGGAAGTACTAATGCTTAAATTGAGATGTGCAGGAAATTATCCATGTGACCATGGAAATATTATGGAGAATCAAGCCTAGGCCAATGTGCGTTAGTAAAACCAGGGGTTGTCTATTTGGAGAGACAACACCCCATATGTACTGTATTTTATTCATAAATGTAAAATGTTGCATGAGTGTAATTTGTATTTATTGGATTGTTTTAATTGTTTAAGGGACAATTGCCATGTGTATATTGTGATGTGGAATTATTTTGTATTGTCACTTGACACCTATGTAGTATGTTGTGTTGGCAATTTGTCATGTCACCTTTTTGAGAGTTTTAATTTTGTTAATTGTTATATCTCCTAATTATCCTTGAAGGAACCAAGAAATCTAGGTTAGTGAGCCACAAGGAAGGTCAACTCAGAGTTGACCCGTAGGTTAACTTCAGGTGGACTTTCTGAAGGTCAAATCAACTCCTAAAGTCAATTTTAGAGCTTTTCTATTAGGCCTCATGGGGTACCTATGGGTGAAGGCTAAAATTGGCCATGTGTCTTTCCCTTAGGACTTGTTTAACCACCCAAAAAAGTGGTTTTACCAAGATGGACGAATTCCATCTATAGGAGTGCCATCCTTGGTAGGATAACCTTCTTGGAGATAGTAATCCCTCTTCCTCATTTCATTTCCCTTCTCTAGACACCTAGGTTAGGGAGTGTGTAAGACCTAGGGAAGACCAACCCAATGGGGGATCTCTCACTCTATCCAAGAGGTTGGAAGGAGTGAGAGAGGCCTTCTTAGGCTAAGAATGGAAGCTTAGTGAGCTAATCACCCACTCTCCATCCTTGGAGATTTTTGGAAAAACTTGGGAGGAAAAACCAGTTTTAGGAATAGGGAATTTGGGGGCCAAAGAATTGCATAAAGTTGTGTGGATTGGGCAGCTCATCTCCAACTAAATTTAGCATACCTATTGGCAGAATAAGGTTGGTTTTTATCTCCTCTTGTTTATGTTGTTTATGTTGTTTGTTGAAGGAAAGAAATGCTTGTAAAGGGAGTGTTTATGTAAATTGTTGTTGGAAAAAAAAAAGTGTAGTTTCATTTCTATGTTTTTTGTTTGTGTTCTTGTTTTGGGAGTGTCCAAGATCTTCTACTCTTGGGAGAGTAGGATGATCTTGGGGTGGAAGAAGCATGATAGCCTTGGGTGAGAGGCTCTCCTTAAGGAGAGTGGTCTCAAGGGTGTCCTTTGTGACCCTTGCTGCATAGCCTTGTGTATGCATTTGGGGGTCATAAGGGGAGAGAATATGGCTTTGAGCCTTTGGGGGGCATAACATGTGTGGGATGAATCTGTTGTGTATTTTGTGTTGCCATGAGGTGGCTTGAGTTATATTTTGGCTGCAGTCTCCCCAATGGTACTTGGTCCACTTCCACCCATAGATTGATCATCACAAAGTGTGGTGAAAGTGTAGCTTGGGATGGGAAGGTGTATGTTTGTGTTTTTGCCCTATTGTTGTGTTGTATTGCTTGGTTGTAACCCTGTCTAGGTCTTGATTCTCCTAGCTCGGGGGTGGCTTCTGGTAAGCCTAGGCTGGGAGGTGAGCATCCCATGGTCACAGTCCTAAATTTTACTTGCAGGTGGCTTGGAAACAGACTAGGAGTTGCAGATTGTGTTGTTGCAGAGTTTTGTTCAGATTTCAGATTTCCATTAAATGCAGAAAAGCAAAGAAAGAAATGTAACCTTATGATTTGTAAAAAAAAGAAAGGGGAAAAGAGAAAGTGCATACGTAAATATAGGGCTAAGTTGATTTTCTTCCTGTTTAAATAAATGTATTCTTTATTTGCTGTGTAAAGATTAGAAAAAAAAGGAGACTGTTAGATTATTTACCCATTTTTTTTATTTGGGCTATTGTAACTTATCATTCTGGAAAGCAATGTAACTTTTATTATATTTTGATGTCTAATGTGTTTGCTGTAGCCTACATTTAAATCTGGTCTATTCACTAGTTTATTTACTGCAATGTTAAAGAAAGGAAAAGAAAAATGCATTAGGACTCCCTATTTACTTGCATAGTTTAAATTCTGTTATTTAATGACTGTTAAAACAAAAAAAAAAGGGAGAACCAGATTTTTTTTACTTCTGTAGAAAGTTTAAATAAAAGGAAGAAGAAAATAGACCTATTCTAAATGCTGTTAGAAGACTAAAAATAGAATGTAAATGGTTAAAATCTCAAATCAATATAAGGGTTTTTAGCCCTATTATTCCAACATATAATTATATATATCTATAGGTATATAAGTATATATATTGAAAATATATACCTATATATATATAAATATATATATAAGCTTCCTGTATGTGCATACCCTTGTAACAACAAAAAAAGATACATTCTGAACTTGTGCATCCCTGTTACAGAATATATAAAAGATTATATACTGTTGTGTTTAAAATATAATGCATAATAAACTTCTTAATATATATATATATATATATATATATATATATATATTCTGCATCTAAAAATATACTCTGTGGATGCCTATAGAAGAAAATATTTTCATATTCATAAATGATATTGTGCACCGTGTGTATATATATATATATATATAATATACATTTGACATTCAAAAAAAACTCATCACATAATTTTTACCCCCACGAAATATTTAAATGAAAACAAAAAAAAGGGAGTAATAATAACACTGGCCGAACCACTGTGTGTAAACACAGTGGACGGCTCTCGGGCCGCGCCACTGTGTTTACCCACAGTGGACGGCACGCTAAAGCCGAGCCATTGTGTGTAAACATAGTGGGTGGCGCTCGGGCCGCGCCACTGTGCTTACCCACAGTGGACGTCACGGAGGGTGTCGCCACTGTGTGTAAGCATAGTGGACGGTCCGCGGCCGCCACTGTGCTTATACACAGTGGACGGCACTGTCATCACTGTGTATAAACACAGTGGCGACCGGGAGAGCCCCGCGCCGCCTCCTCCTCTCATTTCCCCCCCTCTACAAAAAAAAACTCCACTTGCTACCCTCCGCCGTGCCCTAGCTTCGTCGTACCTGCAATCTCCAAACCACAAAAAAAAGGGGGACAAACAATAAAATAAAGGGGTTTAATAAACCCTAACCCATTTCGGGTTAGGGTATAAAATGATGAATAAAATAAAACAAGAGTAATATATAAAAATGCAACCCTAACCCAATTTCGGGTTAGGGTTAGCATTTTAATAATATATATATATATATGGGAGGTTTAAATTTGAATTTTAAACTTAGATTTTAATATATATTTGGGGTTAAGTTAATAATTGAAATATTATGGAATTTTATACTTTGATTTTAATATATATATAATAGGGGTTAAATTACTAATTGAATTATTATATGTTTCCATTCTTTAGAAATTTAAATTTTAATATAGTTAATTCAAGGGGGTTAATAATAAAGGATTACTATAGTGGGATAAACTATATGTTTAATCCAGCAATATATTTAATTAATCAATGGACTTACCCCCCATATAATTGGACGTTAGGAAAATTTAAAAAGGAGGAATTTGTAAATTTATGAACCTTAAGCCCTTGAGACCGATTTTGGTCGGATTGAAATTTAATTGTCAAAATCAAGGGATTTAGGGAAAATTAGAATTGGCCTTAGCTTATTGTCGGTTTTAGTGGGCAAATGACATTGTAGTAATTTGAACCTTCGTCGGTTGGATGTATATAATAATTTCGCATGTGCATCAATTAATTAATAGCATTATCCTTATATGGATTTGGAATGATATAATACATTAAGATAATCAATTATCCCTTGATTTAATTAGCGACATCTTGTCTTAGGTAATTGAGCTAGCTAACTAATCCGCGATGCTAATTAATCTCCACCAAACAAGTCGCTCGCTCGAGTTGGTTAATTTACCCAACCTTAGAAGTAAGTTTATTTACATCCTAGATAAGGCAAAAAAAAATTTAATAAAGTTATTATGTTATTAGGATATATTGCGAGTTCTTGACGTCAAAAAAATAAAAATTGTTGTTCCGTTTTTTGTGCCCTAAAGTTTGGGCACGACATAGGGTTTTTGTAATTCACCTTATCCATCTTGAAATCCCTGCTTTCTATTTTCTTGTTACTTTTTCCACTTAGGTGGAACGGTCGGTCCGTCGTGAGAAGAGGTCCCCCCTTTAAGTTTTGCCTTAGGTGGGTCATTAATAATGTTTTTGATTTTTCACCTTCTCCTAAGTTTTCATTTCTTTGTCGGGCTTCGTAAAGATCATGCAAGTTCTAGTTGATCTAATGATGTGTGTGGTCTTGCAAAGGGAAGTAACCTGGTGTTTACCTTTCACGAAGCAACGAAAGATTGGTGGGCCCAGTAGGTAAGCTAAAGAATGAGTTAAGGATCATGCATCTTGTTCATGATCCAACGGTTGTCACTGTCTCTCAAAGGGAAGATTCATGAGGTTTATACTTCATGAAGCAGCAAAAGGATGGCGGGCCCCAAAGGTAAGCGGATCCCTTGGTTAAAGACCGAACATTTTTGACAAGATCTAGCGGTCGACACTATTTCACATGGCAAAGATGCACGAAGTTTACCTTTTGTGAAGTACCAAAAAGGTAGTGGGCCTAGTGAAAGGGTGGCTTGCAAGATAAAGAAAGTGCATCTCTGAGAAGATCTAACAGTGCACGTTGTTTTGCAGCCCAAAGTAACATGAAATTTACTCTTCACAAAGTAGCGAAAAGGAGCTGGCGGTTACGTGGTGGATGAGGTGGCAATACAGCTAGATGTTTGACTATTTTAAAAGGTGATTAGTCAATGGGACACATGGCTCCAACTAGATTTCAGGATCGGTTTGTTCGAAAAAGGGGCGGTGTTGATAAAATGCATGGTATAGTGAAACACGTGGTAGTTCGGATGTGGCAACTATTAGATCACTTGGACAAATTAGTGATAGCCACATGGAAGATACTTAAAGGGAGTTTGCAGACAAGTAAATTTTCTAAGAGGGCCCACTTCAAAGACTAAAGAGACTAAAGACTGATCAACTTCAAGTTGATCGGGTGCCTTGCGCTATTTCACATGGTGAAGATAAGATGGTTACCTTTCGCAAAGTAGCGAAGAACCACTAGTGGTGGCGGTCATGGTTTGTTGAATAGAGAAGCGGTCACCATGAAGAATAACAGTCTAGTAGATAGTGGATGATCCAACGGTTAGCGTTGTTTCGCATGGAAAAGATGCAAAATTTTTATCCTTCATGAAGCAGCGAAAGGAAGGCGGGGCCCATTTCTAAGCAGGATGACTCAGGTAAGGTAAAGAACATGCACATCTTTCAGGATCCAATGGATGGTGTTTTTTCGCAATGAAAAGATGCAAGGTTTTTATCTTTCGCAAAGCAGCGAAAAAACAAGACACTTAGAAAATTCTTTGTGGTCCGTTGGAGCAATTTTTTGAATTCAATTATGAATTGATTGCCGAAGCAAGTGTCTTAATCTTTCTATTCAATGCTCAGTTGCCATAATAAGCTTCACATTAGCTGAAACTTTGGTGTCATTTCAAAGAGTCTTGCAGAGGAACCGGTGCACAAAGTGAATTTCTTCAGGCAACAAGTAAGTTTCTGCATATTGCTTGACAATTACAGTTTGAATTGGTATCACTGGGTGCTTGATTTCTCATAAGTCTATCTAAGTTTTAATTGAAAAAATTGTAATTCCAAGATGGCACCACGAACAGATTTCACAGGGAAGGTAAATTATCAGGACAGAGCCATTTGTGATGACATTTTAGAACAATTAACTGTGTCTACTAATGTCGCAGCTAATATGAAAGAATTGGTGCCCAAAGCTCCTCACTTGAGAATTGGTGACGATTTGTATGACAAAGGAAATTGCTTAAGAGATTCTCAGATAGGAATATCAAGTTTGGGACTTTT
The DNA here is from genome assembly GCF_030272615.1 of Cryptomeria japonica. Classification (NCBI taxonomy): domain Eukaryota; kingdom Viridiplantae; phylum Streptophyta; class Pinopsida; order Cupressales; family Cupressaceae; genus Cryptomeria; species Cryptomeria japonica. The sequence continues at coordinate 403,524,994 of NC_081415.1, read as the reverse complement.
CAAAGTAAGATTTGGCTAGAAAAAATCCCATGCTCCAATGAATAGTATATGGGAGTTAGATGTTGGAAAGCTCATAGTCCCTGGGTTTTTATGGATGTGGACCTGTTAACCCAGATTGCAAATAACTATGACCCTGTTACTAGATGTGTGAGAAATGTAAATGGGGGGTCACTAATCGAAATAAATGATGATGAGTTCAAGATAGTTTTCGAGCTTAGTGAAGTATCAAATTACTTAGAGCCCATCAATTTTGAAACATTAGCAAAGGTGTATGAGGCTCAGAGAGATCACCTTAGAAGTGGCCCTCTGAAAGAATTTTTTGTCAAAATAGGAGGACTAACTGTTGTAGGCCCTAGCACCATGGGACCCTTCTCTCTAAATCTATTAACTTTGAGGGCTAAAGGGGTGTATTGGTCCCTATGTCAGATTCTTGTGGAAGACACTGAAACAACTATGCCAAACAACTATATGCTCATGATAGCACATATTTTGAATCCATCTCTGGCAGTAACTTTTGATTTTGCATCTTATCTCACTAATACCATTCATGAGGGATTGATGGGGATAAAAAATGCTGAGGTAGATAGACATTTTGGGTGTTATTCTTTCCTTATGCACATGTTTCTATTTAAAGGTGCTGAATATTTTGCTAATGAAATGGACCTGATCAAAGAAAAAGATGGTGAGGAGATGCCCGTTCAATTGTGGAGCACAATTTTGTTTTGGGATAGAGAAGATGCGAGCTACTTGAAGTTTGATAGATGTTTTGAATCTAGGATTAGGATCGTCTTATACCCACATAACCCTATAATTCCTAAAGCTCTCCTTGAATTCCTTAGGCCTAAGGAATTTGCTGGAGATATCAAAATTGTTCACAACTAGGGTGATACATATTTGTACCATGTCTCTACTATGTTTAGAGTTTATGGTTTCAGAGGAACTCCATATATTCTCCCCTATCAAGTTCCATTGAAGATAGGAATTGCAGAGGTCCTAAGGCAAATTGGAGGTTTGCAAGAAGAAAAATTGACCAGTAGGGGTAAAGGAACAATTTTCCCAATTGTCACCATTGCACATCAATTTGTAATCACCAAGGGTGGTTGGACACATTTTGATGATTTCTTTCAACCCTATAGGTTGTCTACTGTAGTGGCCAGATTTTCTGATCCAGAGGATTTCTTTAATGGCATGTTCAAGAAGAGAGCCGTATGTAAAGGTAGAGCACATCAGTTCCATTTTCCTAAGGATTTGATTAGAAATGAATTCAATCTAGATGAACAGGAATTGATTAAGGAAAAATGGATAGCATATAAAAGGGCTTTGGATTTTATCCATCAATTTGATAGTGGTTATGATCCTTTGTCTAGTTTTACTCCCTTTGAGGAAAATGCTAAATTCTTAATACTTTATTTTGAAGATTTAATGCAAACCTTAAAGGAGAAGAGGGAAACTATATTGAAAAATGACCCTAAAAAGGCTAAGTTGGTTCTAGCCAAGCCTACCTTTGCCAAGGCAATCCCTCTAGGTGAATATGTGATGCACAAGAGGCCAAAATACAGTGTGCTAGTGCCAATCAGGGGTGAGCCTTCTACTTCAAAAGGGAAAAGAGGAATAGAAGATTTAGTTGAAATCCAAGATTCCCCTAAAAGGAAAATGGTGGAAAAAGAGGTACAAATAGGTGAGCCTTTATATTCTCCATCCCAATCCCCAATCCATGTGGGAGATGAACATGCAGTGGCTGAGCAATTGTTGCAGCTAGGAAGTCTTGGGGAGATTGCCTATACTTATGAAGAAGTACAAGAAGTAATGCCTCAAGAACCACCAAATGTTGAAAGGAACTTGACTACAAAGGAGTTTAAAGGCAAACAGTTAGACCTTGTCATCAAATAGGCTAGTGAGGAATTTCTGGCTGATAATAATTTTATTACAATAGGATCTTTCATGCAATTTGTTTGGAGGCAAAATATAGAACAATTTAAAGCAAAATGTGAGAAGAAGAAAAGTGAACATCACTAGAATGATACATCTATGGTGGAAGAAGAAGTAAAACAAGAAATGATGACTCAATTAAAAGCCATTACTCTTGAGCAGGGGAGAGAAATGGTAGCAAAAACTGGTGTATTAATTCTTCCTGAGTGGGATATAACAGATGCATTAGTGCTTGAAGTAGTAAGGAAAGAAACAAAACCCTTGGAAGGAGTGACATTTAGCAAGGACCATGCTTCTTTGGTCATGTGGTCTCTAAGGAGGGAGAGTCCAGATATCTTGGAGGTATGATTATGAAGAGTGTGTAGGATACAGGGGTAGTAGAGGCTGCTAGCACAACTTTGGAATCAAAAAAGTTTAGTGTGGCAGTAGCCGAAAAGGAAGCAAAGGAAAATGTTGATCTTTAGGTAAAACTGGAGATGATTCTAAAAGGTTATAATGAGGCCAAAGTGGAGATAGCCCTCAGGGATAGTATCATTGCCAAATTGAAAAATCAATTAGCAGGGCAATACTAGAGAGGTGAATCTTCAACCTTAATCATTACCTCTTCTCCAGAAAAACCTCCATCCACCAGTCCAATCATTGAATTTCCCCCTTCTCCTATGACTTCTGGTTTTCAATCAACTAAGACCATACAAGATGAAGTGGAAAAGGTGAAGTAGGCTCAGGCCCTATTTGCAAGTACGAGGAAAAGGTTAGAGGCACAATTTTGAAGTTTGCTGACACAATAGGGGCTTCTATTATGCATATATATATGCAAAGAATTTTGAACATGCTGACAGGTTTAAAGGAGGATAAGGTTGTTCTAGAGCCAATTTTGAATAAGTGGATGCCTAGGGAGGTGGAATTGGAATTCATGTGTTCATCCCATGAAGAAGAAAATGCTTATGCCACTATTAAATCCATCTACGAGTTAGTGAAAGGCATGACCAGGTTGGTAGAAGGAAGAGCTGGTCTAGAAAGAAAGGCAAATCTATACAGAAAGGAATATGCTAACCAGAAATTTGAAATATTTCCTGGAGGTTTTGTCAGCACAAGTGAGTTTAAAGATGAAAAAGTGTGGCTAGATGAGATAGGACATAAATTGTCTCAATGGATAAATGAAGTCATCAATTTAGATGACACATCTTTATTTATTCGGACAATTGAAGAAATTGAGAAGATGAAGTCACATTATGGTTTTTTGGAGATAGAGGTTAAGCAATAAAAAAACACATGGAAAAGATTGAATAAGTTGAAGAAGAAAATTGTTAACTTCTCCTAGCCTGGTGATGATGTGTTCCAAGAGTGGAAAAGCAAATATGCGATGCAAGAAGTGGAGGTTCAAGAACAATTAGCTAATGCTACAGTGGTATAACAAACTTCAAAGTCATTAGGAATGAAAATGATTGTAACTTCTTCACGGGAATCACGGTTGTAACAAACTTTTCATAGGGAATTCTGAAGCTTGTTTGTATCCATATCATTATAAATGGATAATAGGACTTTAGGAAAGAACATCACAAGAACTTGTAAAGAAACTCTACCAAAATTAACATATGGTCTTCTGGTTTTTCAGAAAGATCTCGAGTTATGTATGATTTTTTAAAATAGATATTAATATACAGATCAGATCACTTGGAGCTCATATTTCTGTTGTCTTCTTGCATGCATTTGTTGATTTACTGTGTTCTTTTAAATAATCAAGGGTTATTTGATTGGATGGGGATTGCAAGGAAAGCTTACATATGTGTTTTAGGTTTTTCTCTCAAGGGGAGGAATTAAATATACATAAAACCCCTCTATTATTGAATCAATAGTGTTTTCTGCTTGAATTTGATGAACAGGTTTAGCATAAAGGAAAAAGTTACATATATGTCAGGCATATATTAAGTTGATGAAGTTGAAGTGATAGGATGTATGTGAATGTCCAAATTCAAAACTCTTGTTTAATTTGGGTGACTCTGTAGCCCAGATAAGGCACTGATATCATTTGTGGAGTTTTTTTTATCTTTCTTGTGGTCAAGACTGAAAATGAACACATGTTTTCTTTTAATGTTTCAGTATTGTTGAGGTGATGAGGTTCGTAGGTTTTTAACACTAGTTTACTATGGATCTTATATTAAAATTGTGAAAGTATTCACAAGAGGTATACCCACCTAAACTTAGGATAAGCTTAAAGTGTAGAAGGTTTTGTAGAAACCTTGTTATATGTTATTCTGGAGTTCTATTTTCTTGTTGTCCTCTCCATATGCAACAAAGGCTTTCAATTTTCTTACAAAGGGGATTAGGGAAATCAGAATTTGAGAACAACATTTAGAACATTCATGCCATCCAAATTAAGAGAAGATATCATAATAGAAGAAATACTAACTCAATTCAACATTGTTCATGGAACATGCGATCCAAAAACAATAGCTTGCATTGATCATTGATGAAAGAATGAGTGTAACAACAAGCACTGGTACTTAGAAGTTTAGCAAAGTTTTAAACTAAAAGATGGAAATGAAAAGAAATCCTAAGCTAGGGCCTCAAATCTTGAATTTTAGGACCCTTCAAATGGCCTAATTCATCATATTCATACTTCTATTCCCCTTGCATTCTAGGAAAAAAACATGCCTATGACCTATTTATGAAATGGTGGGAGTTGTAGTCGACATGCAAGGTGTTGCTTTTAGAACTCCACTTTACTACCACTAAACTAGTGTCATCATAAGTTGTCTCCCAAGTGTTGTGACTTTGCAATCTACATGCATGCATTACCTCTTGTTGGTCATGTTTGTGCATGACAAGTGCAATGGAAGACTATGAGTCAATTGTAGTGATCTCCTTAGGTGGCGCCTCCTTACACATGCATATGTATGTTAGCTACCTATTTATTTCTTGCTTTTCCTGTAACTGTAGTAGTTGCTTATGTAGTAGTCAATGAAAGTGAATGGTGGGTTAAGTATGTATTTAATGCAAAAAATTTCCACCCTCAGTGCTTCTTTCACTTTCTCCACTTTGTCAATTGGGTTATAAATTATTTGGTTTGCTTGGTGGGACTGGAGGATCATATGAATAAACCTGTCCATAACTATTGTGTCAAACTCAATGGTTGAAGAAAAGTATTAGACAACATATTCTTCCCATTTCTTGATGACTTCCTTAGAATTGAGCACTTTGTCTTGCATTAAACCCATTCCATACTTGACCAATAGCTCAACCACATACTACTCATAATTCTCCAAAATATCCAAGAGAGGTTGATACTCCTTAAGTAATTTGATATGAGATTGATCCATTGTGTCCACCTTCAACTCTAAGATATCACTATACTTTTGCAAGTTGTTGATATCTTCTCCTCCTAATATGTCTTCTCCCATTATCACATCTCTACCCAATCCTTTGACCTTCCTCAATAATTTGGTCACCCTTACAAATCCATCTAATTGTTTCTTCCATTTTTTACTAGGAAGGATGAGAGCATTCTCCAGAAGGTGAGCATCTTCATATATTTCCATGGTATCTTGAAGGAACATCCTCACCTTACTAAGTTGATCAACGATCCAAATCTTGAGAGCTGACACAGCTCTTCTCATCTCATATAATGCTTTGACTTCTTCCCGAGGGAGTGACAAAGTAGAAGGTAGAGAATCTCATGACCTTGAATCCAAGGGCTTAGACATATTAATGAGGAGCTGCTTATATTGCTGCAACTATGCTTTAACCTCACTCTTCAACTTATGTTAATTTTCCATTCTTGTCTTGATTGGGGTAGTGGTTGCATCCAAGGATGCTATCTCCCCCCATTTATTTTGTTTGCCAAGATTGACTTGTGAAATATGGTACCTTGGGGATCCTTGAGTTCCTTCCTGTTCTTCTTGTGTCAGAGTTACAACACTAGCTATGACATCACCTGACTCACTTCTTGACAAATGGTGAAGAGTTTTGGCACTTTTGACCTACCTTGGTGATTCAGCAACTGCATCTTATAGGGTGATGTTGGGGAGGACTACTTTCTTCTTATTTTGAAAGTTAAAATTTAGCCATTGTGGCATGCTCTCATCATGATCCTCACCTTATGTTGTCACTTCTGCCATGACCAGATGTGATTCTACTTATTGTTCTTGCTCGTTATCTTCTCATTGCTCCTCATGAAGCTGCACATGTATCTGTTGAGATGTGGGATCCTCTTGTTGTGAAGTATTGAGGAGACTTGTTGGGCGAGGTTCGCTGAGAGGACCTATTTAATCTTTTGTTGATGAGAATATTCTTCTATTTTTTTGCCAACTTCTTGTTCAAATGCTTTCTTCTCGGTCTCTTCTTGTTTCTTCTTCTTATCCCCTTTTAATTTTTTTAGAAGCCACTCTTGATCCTTAGGAGCTAGCATCGTGTGTTCATCTTTCTCATCCACCTCTATGGCTTCCTCATGACCTCCTTCTACCTATATTTGACCAATATTTTCCTCATGGTCTTTAAGAGGATCTCCCTATTGCAGTATTGCTTCTTCATGGACCCGTTTGGGAGATGATTGTTTCCATATTGATTCACCTTTCTTTTTGCGAGCTATCACTACAATAGACTCATTGTCCTCATCTGAATCAATATCAATATTGTGAATGATAACCTGCTCTTGATTCATAGCCATGGTTGGTGCAAGGCTTGAGAGGGAGGAGGAGCTTGTTGCTCAACTTCCTTTGGTTGTGATGTACCTTCTCCCATTACAATCCCAATTGTAGGCACAATAGGAGTGATTGAGGCCTATGGCACTACCTGTAGTCTAGTAGTTATTCCATATTCTACTATAGTTTTTTGGAGTTGGGATTCCCGCATCTTTGCATCAAGTTGCTTCATTAGTTTATATTTTCTAGTGTTTTGGGTAGGGGCATCGGGGTCAACAGGAATTTTATTCCTTGATTCAGACCTAGTCCTCCTGACATACTCCTTGGTGGTTTTGATTGAGGATTACTAGAGGCTTTTTATTTCTTCTTCTCCTTGGAAGCACTGGGATGGATCCTTAAATTAATCCATTGCATTATTCTATCTAATACCTTCTCAATCATTGTATCGATATCAAGATTCTCTTGCTCTGACCACCTCATTGGTGAAAGAGGATTTTTTATCAATCCCATTTTCTTTATAGATCAGATCAAGTACTTCTCCATCATCTCTGAGGTCATTGGGGAGATTGGTGTCAACTTTAAAAATTTTAATTTGAGGGACTATTAATATATGGTATCCTCTTTCCCTCGCTTTGAAGTTGTCTTGCATGCTTGCCCAAAAGTTTTCTAAAGCTGGAATATGTCCCAAGAATGCTATTGGCATCATTTTCTTCAATTTACCAAATGGATCATATCTCTCCCTAGCATAATCAAATTATTTTAAACTAAGATCCTACAATTCATGTATGGCTGACTTGGCAGCTTGTATATTTTGGCAGGTGTAATGTCCAATGACAATCAAGAATGTAACTCCAGTATTGTGCTTAAGAGATAAAAGAGATTGGAGTCTTACAATTTTCCTTGAATATTGAAGAATGATGACTTGATCAGTGCATACTTGAGAAGGAGGAAGGGTTTCCCTATGAATCCACTTACTCAGATGTAGGTAGAATGTTGGTTTTGCAAGAACCAGGTACCCCATTCTTGTACTACTTTCATTTCTCCTAGAGAGATGTAGTACCCGACATCACCTATCAATTTACAAATTATTGCAAAAATGAAAGCATCATCTACTCTTTTAAAGTGTAATTTGGCATGCTGGATTGGAATTTGTGTTTAGTTTTCCCATACTCTCTTTTGGCCTGACTCATCTACTAACCTACCTGTTATGTTCAGTCTAGGGTATTTTCCACTTCTGGCCACTACCCATGTCACATAAGAAGTCATAAAAAACTTATTTGTTTATGAGATTGTGAACAATTGGTCATAAATGTTATCAAAAACTATTTGAGCCCAATAAAAGTACTCTTTTCCTATCAATATAGTGTGAATGTAATGGTACATCCATAAGTGGAAATGTCTACAGTTTGGCTTCCTGAAGGCCTGGCTGAGCATAATAATTAGGTCCATTGTGACAACCTTGAAATTTTCCCTTATAATTTTGTAAAAGGCCTTCAATCCTGAAACCCTTAGATCTTCAAGCCATGCCTCATTGATGTGTCTTCTATGAGCTATAGAATTTTGGTTGAATATCTGAACAACCTCATCCTTAGTGGGTTGTAGAACTTTGTCAAACTGGGGTATCCTGAATGTCATGCCAAGCATGTCTGGTGAGAGGTTTGCTACCACATTCCCATTAGCATCCTTGCATTGTCTAGAGTTTTTGTCATAATTTTGTGCTATGACAAGGATTAGTTCAGGTGTCTACATTGCCTGAGGAAAGATGGTCACTTCCACTAGCCCTAATCTTTTAATTCTCCTGTATGGTGCCTCAAGGTTTGGCTAAGCTACCTCTTTTCTAATTTCTTTGATTTCATTGTGGCTAATTTATATCTCAGTGACCCATTAGATTTCATTATCAAACTTTGAGACCAAGGGCTGTCCCTAGTACTGGTACTTAATGCAGGTTGGAGGATTCTTCTCAAGCTTGATTTTGCTCATTGTCTTCTTTTGGGGTGTGGCTGATGTTTCCATAAGATTTGCCTAACCTACATGAAAGAATACTCATAATCAATACCTTGAAAGACCAATTTTTACACAAAAACCCAGAATCTCAGAGTTCCAAAGTTCTAGGGTCAGAAGAAGCATAGAATGCTAGATTCTGGGATTCCTGAATCGTGGAGCTCAAAATCTCATAAAGGGAAATCATTTTGGGGTTCCACAATCCACAAATAACTAAAGCACTTCAGGCAAAGGCTTTAGGATTCTGGAGTTCAAGAGTCCCAAATCTTGGAGAAGGAAACAAAACAAACTCTAGGACTCCAGGGTTCTAGAGTTCCAAGGTAGGAGGGAAACACAAGGCAAACTTTGGGATCTCGAAAACCCAGGGTCTTAGAGCTTACGAGAAGACCAAAGGAAGGACTTCAAAAATTTGGAAACCCAAAGTTCTCAAACCAAAAAGAAAACCCTATGCTAAGAAATGGCTTATTTCAAAAAACTAAAACCAACAACCCAAAAACACGCACATGAAAAAGGAAAATATAAGAAAAAAAGAAGGAACAAGAAAAGAAATGAGGAAAGAGAGCAGGGAGGGAAAACATGTGCAAGAGGAAGACTAGATCGCCAAAGAGAAGAGAGAACTCAAGAAGTTGTCATGCACAAATGAGTCTGGATCAGAATTAGAGGGAAATTTATAGTCTCCCCGGGAACGAAGAACAAAAACAAGCTTCATGATTCTGGGGTTCTGAAGTTTTGGGGTCACAAACCAAGTGACTTCGAGACTCTGGGGTTTTGAAGTTCTGGAGTGGAATAAAAAAAGAGAAGGGAGGATTTTAGGACTAGGGAACTCTGGAGTTTTGAAATTGAAACACAAGATAGAAGGATTTTGGGACTTCGAGATTCTAGAGTTTTGAAATCAGAATGCAAAACAAAAGAAGGCCTTGGGATTCGGGAACCTGGAGTCCCAAAGAAACTTGAAGAGAAAAAAAATGATAGACTTTAGGGTTTTAGGAACCCAAAATCCTGAAGTCAACAGAAAACCAAAGGCAAAAAATGCACTTTGGGATCCCAGGAACTTGAGGTTTTGGAGTGCGGGGAAGAAGCAAAGAACTCCAAGATTTTGGGAACCCGGAATCCCGAAGAGGCAAAACAAAAAGTGGGGAAAGAGGAGGAAAAAAAAGGGAAAACAAAGAAAAGGAAAGGGGGACCCAATTTCCAAGGCAAAAATGGAGGGGGAGAGTATGTAGAGCATAACAGAGCCCTATAGGGGAGGATGCAACACCCCTCTAACCTTGCTATCCATAAGGAGGTATTATGATACTGCACCTTTGTTCAAATGTTATAAAGTAAGTATAATTGATATTAAAATCCTTATCAATGTTATTAGAAATACATGTTAGATAGTATTGATCTGTATGAGGATAATGTATGTTAGATTTAGAAGTTTATTATATAATGATGTGATGGTCATTCAGGGAGTAGTTATATGTTCATAGTGGTAGTGGGTTAATATTAATGATGTTATCAATCAAAGAAATTAATTGAGAGTAGTATTGTTATGTTTATATGGATATTTAGATGGAAATGGGTGATATCACATCACTCAAATATATGAGAGCCATGCGATGTTAAATTCCCTTTTTGAGGATTTTAATTACTTCAACTATTCATATATATGTGTGAGCAGATGCTCTTGATGTGTGAATGTTTTATTAACTATAGGTATAGAGCATTGACTCCACCTAAATTCACAAGTATGAGCATGCTCATATCCCCAACATTGGTTAATAGGAGATGGCATGTTGGCCAATTTCCTTAGCCTTGTTTGTTGCACTCAGTTAAGTGTGATTCATCCTATTGAGACTTGTGTTTTATTCTGGAAACTATAATTGGTAATGTTCAATAACCCCGACCATTTGTGAAAACCTCATAAAGCGTGTCTTATGTCCTTATGCATTTGTTTGAATTTTGTTGCTTATATTAGTTAATTATTTAAATAGTGTTGTTTGTGATTTAATAATTATTTAATGATTATTTTTTATTAATTGAGTTTAATAGAATATTATATATGATTTTTTTATGATGATATAATGTCTGGATGACAGTTTGGGGGTTCTGGGATCAATCGGGGTTGCAAAGGGAAAAATTGTCAATTTAAACTACAATGTAATAAAAAAAAAAAAATTATAGTGTAAATGCTTAGTAAATAATTAAAAAGATATTATTGAATATTTAAAAGATCTTTATAGGACATATTTGTTCTTGTTAGAGTTATCTTGTATTAGCTAATAATTATTTATTTAATTATTAGTCTATTATACTCTACGCTTAAGCTAAACTTAGGCATTTAATAATATTGTAGGTATTTAATAATTATTCTAATTATTAAATACACATTATCCCTTTAGAGTTTCTTTAGGGTTGCACACTTTTAGGGTTGCTAATATCTTTTTATAAGGATTGTATTGTATTTTTCATTTAACTAATTCCCTCTCTGAATGATAATCTTTTTCTTCAGAGCCTTTATTGTGTTTATGTCTCCAATCTTCTCTTGTGACAAGTATTTTGCTTGCAGGTACTCTTGGGATCTCAGAAGTTGTACTTTCTCAACTTCTTCAGTTCTCATTATGATAGGCATCACATAATTAGAGTAATTTGGGCCATTTGGGATTTGAGAAATGCATTTTAATTAATTATTTATTTAATTCTTTCAAAAAGTGAATAGTAACATTCTTTTAAAAGAGAAATATAGTGCATTTTGATACTTAGCCAATTTTTGAGAGGAAAAACCTTCTCCTTTCTTGATTTTTGAAAATTGGAGATTGGATTGGATTGTGGATGGATTCTTGTGAGATTGAATGCATTAGATTAGGAATTTGAAGAGCTTCAAGTTGTCCAAGGGATTTGTAATTTCATTTGGTATGTGTGGAGTTCAATGCATTTTCATTTGGAAGGAAAAAGTAGGGCATCACATAACTTCTTTATTTCTCTCTCTTTTGGTTTAAAATCAGTTGCAAATGAATTGTAGGATAAATTAAGGCATAACCTCTCTTTGTAGAATTTTATTTGAGTGAGTTTTGAATTTGTATGTTTTTAATTTATAAAACATGGGCTTTTATGATGCAGCCATAACCGATAAAAACCCTCAAAAGAGTCAACCGACTTATGCAACAAGAGAGACACAATGAAAGCATAAAGAAAACATAATAAATTCATATAAATAGGTCATATTACAACCTTAGAACTTTCGAAAATCATCCGACAATCTTCATATTATCATCAAAGAACATTCAATAGTTAACAGATTACATGCAGGCTTCAAGCCAAATACAATCTGACTGAGACTCTACGAATCAACCGAATCACAACATGTGAATATCAATCCTTATTCTGAGTTCTACTTCCTCTGCCCCTTACAAATCATTACATGACATCATATTTATACCAGCTGGAACACATCTGGGTCGACCTCATAAGATTATATTCACCATTGCAGGAAAATGAAACATGTAATTAGGTCGACCCTAAGCTTTAGATAAATATTTTTAGAAAATAACAACCAAGTGATGCAGTTTAGCAGGAAGGTCGGCCACATGCCAAAGTACATCAAACAAGACCCAAGATGGATCCACACACCAAGAATTGCACTGGTAAAGAAGGAAAACCAACCGGTAAGCCCAAGAATTGTCCCGAAACCCAAAAATAGTCAACCAAAAGAGATAACTGACCGAAAAAGAACCCAAATGAACTGGAAATATAGAATCAAGCATGTGAAACCATCTGGAAAGTGAAAATAAGATCTACCATGAAGAACAAGCAACTACCAATGCATACCAATAAGAACACAAACAACTGCGCAAGAACTAAACAAGAACAAACTGAAAGGAAATATTTTTGGTTGATGCAAGATTGCACATCAACCAGGGATGCTCATGCATCAGACAACCCAGGTAGAAAAAGATGTTCCATGAGAAGCAACTCATGAACATCTAAAAGGATTCAGAATGAAGATCCCATGCTCATTTCTAATTCAAACATCTTCCTTATCTGCCAACCTCTTCTTTAGCTCCTCTGGTGCCTCAACGGACTTCTCTAACCTTTGACTCCCTATGTCACTCTTTCCTTGCTTCAGTTCTGCACATTGTTTTTGTTTTTGCAACTCTAATTTGATTCTACCACATAACTTCATCTGGTTTGTCACCATAAGCTCTCTATTGACCAGTTCCATCTGTCCCTCAGGCTCAACTGTCAGATCCCTCTGCAAACCCATGTCATCCTCTGATATAACCTCTCCAACTATTTCTATCAAACCTTCTAGTATAGCCCCTACCACTAGTTCTTCAGTAGTGCAACTTCTCTTAGGACTTAGTTTCTTCACCTCCTTCTCTTTCTCCTTCAAAGAAATCAATGTGAACTTCTACCCATCCTTTTCAATAGTATCCAGGTTTCTTCTACAGTCATAAATAGCTCCTCTATCATATTGCCAAGGTTTTCCCAACAAGAAATGACAAACACTCATGGACACAACATCACATAAAACTTCATCTCTGAAAGGCCCAATATTGAAACTCACCAAACACTGCTCTTTTATCTCTATCTTTTGATCATCTTGTAACCAACTCACCTCATAAGGATAAGGATTCTTAAGCCTATTCAACCCAAGCTTCACAACCATCTCCTCAGATACTAAATTATCAGTACTTCCACTATCTACAATGACCTTGCAACATTTACCACCTAATTTACACACAGTCCGAAAAAGACTCTTCCTTTGAGTAGATCTAGTATCCTTTCTTCTGAATATAAGGGATCTCCTTTCTCTGGTGCATAGTCAGATCTGGTATCATCCAGTTCTTCACTTGCCATACAACTTCTTGCCATCCCTTGTTTACATTCATAGGATCTATGTCTGGTTTCTCCACACTTGGAACATTTCCTAGGAAATTTCCTACCGGTAATGCTGCTACCTTTCATTGGTGTCTTATGTTCCAGTTCTTTACTCCACTTATGTTTTGACTCCTCTTCTTCAACCGATTTCTTCATACTATCACTCATCTTGAATTTCTCCTTTCCCTTATTTGGCTGTCTTCTTCTTACCTTCTCCTTAGCCTTTAAAGCATACCAGTAAGCTTCTTCAACTGTGGAAACCTTCAAAATACTCATCTCATCTTGAATGTTAAAAGAAAGTCCATTGATGTACCTTGCCACCTTGTCTCTGTCCATCTCTCTATATCCAGATCTAATCACCACCTTGGAATTCAGTATATTCCTTCACAATCATGTTTCTCTATTTCCAGTTCTGCAACTTCTTGAACAACTCCAATTCATAGTCTTCTGGTATGAACTTGGCCTTCAATCTTGCAACCATCTATCTCCACCAGGTGATCTTCAATTCACCATTCTCCAATTTATCTTTATGTATTTCTTTCATCATAAGGAAACATGCCCTTTCAAATTGGTTTGTGCCAACTAGACTCTCTATGGGTCCTTGACATCCTCAAACTCAAAGTAGTCCTCCAACTCTCTGATCCAATGGATCAGATCCTTTGGGTTTAGTGTTCTGAAAAAGTTGGAAACCTCAACTTTATGAACCTCACTTGCTTGTGCCACTGCTCTTAGGAATCTTTCCTATCTTTCATCTTTTGGTCCTTCAGCTTCCTCAAGCTCTTCACCGACTTCCTCATATTCATCCTCAGAATTAGGGTTTTTTTGCAAACTAGCCAAAGCATTTCAGATTTCATTCCTTACTTCATTCTTGAAGTCTTCCATCATCTGCTCTACCCTCTGGGGGTTCATCCTCCTTGACGACATCTCTTCTTTCACTCTAGTGAACTACCTCAACTCGGTGATGTGACTACCAGTTTTAATTGCCTCCCCCTGGCGATCTATTGAACACACGCACAACCTACCTCTAATCAGTGGTCTTTCCACCCTAATGATTGCCTCAATGTTCATAAATGATTCTTCCACCGGCCAGTCCATAACCAACTTTGATACCACACGATGCATCCATAACTAGTAAAAACCCTCAAAAGAGTCAACCGACTTATGCAACAAGAGAGACACAACAAAAGCAGCAAGAAAACACAACAAATTCACATAAACATATCATATTATAGCCTTAGAACTTTTGGAAATCATCTGGTAACCTTCATATTATCATCAAAGAACATCTAGTAGTTAACCGGTTACATGCAGGCTTCAAGCCAAATACAATCCAATCGGGACTCTAAGAATCAACCGGATCACAACATGCAAATCCCAATCCTTATTCTGATTTTTACTTCCTCTTCCCCTTACAAATGATTGCATGACATCATATTTATACTCGTTGGAACATATCTGGGTCGGCCTCATAAGATTACATTCACCAATGCAAGAAAATAAAATGTGTAATTAGGTTGGCCCTAAGATTTAGATAAATATTTCTCGAAAATAAGAACCAAGTGATGTGGTTCAGCAAAAAGGTCCACCACATGCCAAAGCACATTGGAAAAATGCCAAAGCATATCAGACAAGACCCAAGATGAATCCACATGCCAAGAATCACACCGGTAAAGAAGGAAAACCAACCGGTAAGCACAAGAACTGTCTCGGAACCTAGAAACAGTCAACTGGAAGCGATAACTAACCAGAAAAGAACCCAAATGAACTGGAAATTTAGAATCAAGCACATGAAACCATCTGGAAACTAAAAAATAAGATCTACCACAAAGAACAAGAAACTACCGGTACATATTGTTAAGAACACAAAAAAATGCACAAGAACTAAACAAGAACAAATTGAAAGGAAATAGTTTTGGTTGATACAAGATTGCACATTGACTGGGGATGCTCCTGCATCATTTTAAAGGAAATGCTACCGAATTTTTATTGGATAATGGGATGGAAAATTTCATTGCATTTTGGTATTATTGGGTGGATTTAGACCAATGGGTTTTCTTAGATTTTCATTTCAAGCATTTTGAATTATTAAGCTTTTTTGGGGTCCACCAATGGAGGATGGTCTCTTGGACTAGTTTTTGTCCAAAAATGTGTTTTATTAAAAAGTAGAATTTAAGTGTTTTGAAGTCATGCTAGTATGTGTAATTAAAGGTAAAAATAGTAAGACTTTTTATTTGACTTGATTTATGTTCATTTTCATATAGTTATGGCCATTTGAAGATTGGATGTGTATGTGAATAGTGACATTGAAATGTGAATGAGAAAATGTATGTTGGATAATTGATCTTAATGTGTAATGGTAAAATATAGTGGGAAGTGGTTTACTTAGCATGTTGAATTTATTGAAGTTGTTCTTGATGATTGATTCATGTCTCCTTAAGTGTAAATGGAATGATGCCTTATGATATGAGCATATGAGATGAATGTAATGGGATGAATGCAAATGTGTTTGTTGGAAATAAAATTGTGATTTGTAATGCTCGCCAAAATACCCTAAAGAAACTAAACAAGAATATGCAAATGGAGATAAATTTTTTATTAATTAACATCTTATAACAACTAACGCAACACATAACATCTCCATCTATTTACATTCATTTATCAATTAACCAACATGAGCATACATCATTGCTCATTTCATGAAATAACGCAAGCGGAAATAACACAATATCATTAATCTTTCCCTAGGGTACTTCAACATCATTACTTAATTCATTACCACAATAGCATACTACACACATGATAGGTATATTTCACCTTCATTAATGCATCATATTCTAATTCTCTAATCATGAGATATGCAACCTACAACATTATGTATTCCCCATGATATACATAATTTCCTTTCTACCAATGCATCTATGTGAATCATTCCTATTTACTAGATCCAATTAATATCTTCTGACATATTCACTTATTAATCTATGAATATTCCTCTTTCAAGATTATTTAACATTCTAACTAGCCTCTAAACATTCCATGAAATAATACAACTGATCCATAATTCAATTCCATTCTATTCCAACTATAATCCACTTATTTCCATGACTCATAAGGTCACATCTCTACAATAGTACAAATACAAATATGCCTAAATTCCAATTTCCAACTACAATTCATCTTACAAATATAAGTACATTAAATACATTATGAGCATATCTCTTTCTGCTACAAGATTCCATCTACTATATACAAAAATATTACATTACATACATTCTATCTTATCCATTACATAAATCTGCTACAAGGTACATCCATAGTACATCATGAAGAAGAATCCACATCCATGAAGAAGAATCCAAGAGAACATCCCAATGGCTAAAAGCACCAACCTCCCGACCACATGGAACCAAAGGAGAAACCCCCCATGCTAGGAGATGACACAAGGTCCCAACACACACACTAAACCTAAGATGACACTCTAACCAAAGAGACTAACCACACAAGGACTCTCAAATAAGAACCCACACAATGCAACAAGAATGAACTCCCAAAGGCATAAAACTCAATAAGACATAAATGCATCCAATAGGAATAATCATAAATCATAAGGGAAAACACATGTAGGAATGGAGTGTCA
This sequence comes from Cryptomeria japonica, assembly GCF_030272615.1. Lineage (NCBI taxonomy): Eukaryota > Viridiplantae > Streptophyta > Pinopsida > Cupressales > Cupressaceae > Cryptomeria > Cryptomeria japonica. The sequence goes on along the minus strand of NC_081415.1, from coordinate 403,507,924 downwards.
TCACATGTCATCCTCAAACATAATAACATAAGGCACTAACCTGATGGACATGTGGAGCCATCTCAACCTATGAGAGACTAAGGGAGATTAGCTTACCATCTTCATGACCTTCTCATGCTTATCCAAAAATATCCTCCCTAGGACTAAGTCATGAGGCACAAATCAATTTATCATCTTATTAATTAATCTAACTACCCAACCCATCAATTATTAGGTTATCACTTATTTACAAATCATGGAAAACTCCAATGTGCCCTGATGGTCTAGACTTCATGCATCCTTACAAGGAACCTCATGCAAGCCTATCTCTTGTGACCCCGTTCATCACAAGGAAGCCCACTCCTCCTAACATGGCCCAACAATAAATCACCAGAGGCTCTACCAGCATAAGTACATGAAAATAATACTCAATGCAGCCAAAAACTTCCACACATACTCTCACAACATATGCAAGGCTACAACAACATCAATATAGCAAAATGAGCCTCTTGGCTAGCAATAAACAAAGACATATTAAGCCATCAAATGCTGCCATCAAATAAAAGATAACATCACAGCAAGGCCCTAATGATATGCCGAAAGTTTGGGCAAAGCTAGAAAAAGGGTCCCTAATGAGTTTCATGGAGAAGCTAGTTGATTATGACAAAGGTAGGGTAAATCTCGCAGTCTCCAAAATTACTGAAAATTGGAGTAATGGGTCTTTCAAAATCTATGGTGTGAGGTTCAAATTGGACATAGGCCTCATCACGACTATGACAGGTATTCCCCACTCAGGGCTCAATTTTTTTAGAGATCTTAAAGTTTCCAATAATGTAGTAAATATTTTCTCGCGTAAGGAAAAGGAGAGGGCTAAAATTGGAAAAAGCCATTGGGGGTTATTATGAAGCCTCCAACATCAAGAAAATTTGGGGCTAGGTTTTGAATACCATCATGGAATACATAATTGTTGGGGGCCACTTTTCCAGGGCCCACACTTATCACTTTGTGTTATTAAACCACTTCAGGCATGAGAAAAGGGTTTCCCTGCCCTACTATCTCTTTAGGTCCCTGTCTAGGTCTCTCAATAAACACAACAAGAATCCCTCGAACTCGGTTCTCCATTGTGGGCTCATTTTGCTCATTTATGAGCACTATAAAATCCTTGCCATGTAGGAAAATAAGAGGTTGTCTGCTTCTCCAGGGAAAGGCAAGAGAAAGTTGGAGGAAGGCAAACCTAGCAAGAAGGAGGCTACGCCGAGCAAAAAAAGAAAGAGCACCACTGGGATGAAAGCCCATGATGAAAAGAATGATACGGAGGAAACTAGAAAAGAGGGCAGTGAAATGGAAATAGATGAGTCAGAGGGTGAGGAAAGTTGGAAAGATAAGGACGTGGGTGCAGAGGAAGAAGAAGGTGAGAATGAGTCTGACAATGATAGTCCAATTCACAGTGCTAGCTTAGGCAACGACAACATCCAGCCTATGGTGGATAAGGATGATAAGGATATTGAGGAAAAAGATATGAATTCTGAGAGGGAGAAGAACAAGGAACCCGAGAAGGAAATGGCTAAAGATAGTTTGAGTGAGGATAAGGAGAGCACTGGAGAAGGGTTATTCCTGGATAACCTTAAAAAAATCACTGAGGCTAGATTGGGTTATGATAGATGGACTTATGAACTATTGAAGAACTTGGAAAAAAATGGGAAACAAATGGATGAGAAAAGGAAGGAAGATGATAGGAGTCAGAAGAAATGGAAGTAGGACATGGAGGAAAAAGTTAAAAAAATGATAGCTCAGATTGACTATCTAGAAGAAGGGAAAGTGGTGATGAAAAACCTGTTGGGTTTGATCTCGAATATCTTGTCTGTTGTTACAAAGAACCTAGAGGATATCTCGAAGGTCCTCGATAACTCCAGCTCTCCCAAACTAGTGGTGGACCTCGACATGGATGAAGATGTAATCAAGATTGGAAGTGGGGAAGCTACACTTGGTGGAGCTGCAAAGAGAACTAGAGTGAGTGTTAAGAAAGTTGTTGTTGCATCTACTAAGGAAATCCCTAATCTTAGGGATAATATCAAAGGACTGTATGGGATTAGCAGTAACTTAGATAATGCCCTGAAAAATATAAATTAGTTCCTTTTTGTCTGGTCTGGCTGGTTTATGCTGGTTTTTTGGGGCTTTTGCTGGTTTTTTCTAGTAATTTTGCTAGTTTTCCTAAAGTATGTTCCTCCTGGTTTCTTAATACTTTTATCTTGTAAGATCATTTTGTAAAGGGTTTCGAGGCCCCTTCAAAACCTACTTTTACTTTAATCAAAAATATCACAACAAGGCCTACTCACTTGCTGGTCCAAAACAACATAGTAATCATCTCAATCATCCATGGCCTATCCACATGGAAGAGAGTCTAAAAATACCCACAATGGTGTAGAAAAGTAAATATACATAAAACCATCAAAATACATCCAAATTGATAAAAGCCGGATCTGGAAAATATTAACAGACCTCAAATAAAGCCTCTGGTACAAAAATCAATTCGGGGAAATTAATTAAAATAAGCAAAACTATGAAAACACATAAATTAGATAGATTCTTGCATTTCCCAACAGGTTTGCGCTCTTTTGTTCAACAAGTTAGCTCTTATGTTCAATAGGTTAGCACATTTGTCAACAGGTTTGTGCATATGTTCAACAAGTTCATGCATATGTTCAACAGGTTTGCACATATGTTCAACAGGTTTGCGCATATGTTAAAACAACACATATGCATAAATTTGAAGGAAATAATCAGAAAACTTATGACAGAAAAATAAAATCTTACACTTAACCAAATTTTACGAAACAAAGACCAACAAGGTCGCCCAGAAATATGGAAATAAAGGGCATAAATGAAATAAAATCTAACCAAGTGTAAATCAGAATATATCAAGTTTTTCTCACGACAATACTGACAAAGAGAACCAAATAAACTTGGCAAATCTCCAAATAACCCAACAAAACTCTCACAAAATAATCACACTCCAGGAGGGGATTGCAAAAATATCCTCAAACAACTTGAACGGAATCCACAAGAAGAACATTCACAGAGAACAAAAATCTACAGAGCCGTGAACGCATTCTCAAAAAAACCCAAATATAATTTCCAACAAACTATACAAAAACCCACATAACATAAAGTTTGTCCCCAAATATTTATTTCCAAAACTATATTAAGACTATAGAATATGCAATATATATTTCTTTCAACCCAAGCCCAATAGACTTGAAGACACGATGCATACACAGAGAAGCCATTAAAATTAAAATACATAGGCTCAAGCTCCAACTTGCAACCTGAAGTAATGGAATGAAGTTGAAGAAGAGCTCCCACAAATCCAAACCAAAATCCAACCAAGCTCCAGCCAAAACCAAGAGTGAAGGAATCCAAAACCAAGGAAGAAAACTTGCCAGATAAATTTCCAGAGAATAGCCCAACCCAAAAAAACCTCACGGGAATGAAAATAAAAAGCAATAATAATAAAAAAACCATAGCCTCAATCTCGGCCAATCAAAATATTCCATTTTAGAATATATTTTACCAACCCACCATATAATATAATTTATTCTCCCATTTTGAATTTAGCCAATGAGAGTAAAGGGTAGGTAATGATGACTCAATGATGAATAGTGAGTACCAATCTGGTACTGAAAGGGGGGGGGAGTGAATCAGTACAAACACAAAAAAATTTCCTAAACCGGTTTGATTGCAGACTGAAAACTACTGGAAATCCCTAACACCGGTCCAAACTAGATTACTACCGGTTAAACACAATGCAACTGTGAAAGACATGAACCGGTCAATCTTCTTAGCTTTTCATACAACCTACTCCCTCATTTCCACTTTGTCCTTATGCATAAACAAATAATCTATCATCAGAAATATAATAGCTTGCTAGATCAACATGATTCACCACTTGGCAGACAACAACAAAGCATCACATGAAAAAGACATCACATATGACACACATATTTTTCACGTGGAAACCCAACTAGGAAAAACTACGGTGGGGATGAATACCCACAAGCTGTTTTGAACTCTTTAGAAGTCCACTCTATTAGAAGCCTAGTCTGATTAAAGACTATTACAATAGGTTCTGTTATGAACCGATCCTATTAGGGATCACCCGGTTAAGGGATAGCTAGTATACCTGGTTAAGGGTTAAACCCTATTAGAGGTTACCTTGTTAAAGGATTTTATGAACTCAATGGCTTTGAGTCACCATGTTAAAGGATTTACAGCAAGCTGGTTAAAGCTACCCTGTTAAGGGATTTTCCAACTGTTGAAGTGATTACAGATCAACAGGTATTACAATGATCTGGTAATAGCACTCAATTCCAATGTAGATCCACTTTAGTTCCTTCTTTCTGCACACACACTATGCAGGTATCAATCCTCTCAACTGGTCTAGCAAGAATCACGTATCTCTACACATAGATACACACACAACATTTGCCAACAACCTCAGCATGAGACACCACATTGACCTTATAGGAAACAGATAGGTCAGTAGCATAAACCCTAAACCCTAAAAACTTAGGTTGAGAAATTTAGTCGGTTCAATCCTGACCATTGAACACTTTGCTTTTGAATACAATGGTCTTGAACAGATCTCAAGACATTCTCCATTGTTCGTTCTTCACCTCTTCTTGGAGGTGATAACCCATCACACATTCTCCACCATTTGCAGAGACTTCACACATTCTCGAGGTAGATAAGATCAATCTCCTTCATGCAAGATCCATCACGTGCACGAGGCTGACGTGGCAACACGAGCTGATCTCCATTATAATGCTAACTCATCACACAATGCCATCAGTTGAAACACACAGGCTCGAAACACTTCAACTGAAAACCCTGAAGCTGAGACTACCAACCGGTAGTTATGTCATATGAACCCTAGATACAAAACATTCCTTATATCGGTTCTCGTTCTGACATACCAGTTTCGGTTCACAACATCATATCGGTTCACTTGGACAAGCATACCACTTCACTTTTTCACATATGTCGGTTCACAACATCATACCAGTTCTCTTTGTCAGTTGCTTACCTTCAATAATCCTGTTCACTCTTCATCATGTTATCGGTTCACTCTTCAGCATATTACCAGTTCTCTTTCAGCATATTGACATCAATGACAACACAATATCATCATGTCAACATATTCTGCACATATGCCAACAGTTAAAGTAAATATAAAATATACTTATCTAGCTAAGTGGGAATGTTTTATTTTTATTTAATTTAATGTGTTCATACACCCCACTTAGGAATAAAAGTCAAACTATTAAATAAACATAAGTTGTAAATAAATAATCCAAATGGGGATTAAAATCAAATAAACCAAAAGATAATAAAATAATTTAAAGATCCAAATAAATATAAGATATCAAATAAATATCAAACCATAGAAGGTCAAATAAATAATTAAATAATCAAATACCATTAAATATTAAATCACAAATATAAAATAAATATTAATCAACAATAAAGCTTATCAACCATTAAATAATCATAAAATCAATAAACGTTAATTATCAATTAAATATAAATACCAAATAATTAAATATTTAAACCTTATAAATTAAATACATTAAAATTAACATTACCAAATATAAAAATGTACATCAAGAGCCACATAATTACTCTAACATAATCAAGTAAATCAACTGGCATAAACTGAACTCACAATACCAAAAGACCAAGCTTACTAACTAACAAGGCGAATTATGCCAAGATGTTGACTACTCACGGTGAACAACATAGACCTAGAGTATGTGAGGGGAACTCATGCCATCTCCAAACCACATAAGCCATTGGAACGGAAGACATGCTCAGACTTGTGAAGCCAGGTGGAGTCGATGTCTGGTACCTACAAAATCTTGCAACCACAAAATGATAGTACCACATATACATATAGATATATAGAACAAGCAAGTGATACAGAATCGCGATGACACATCCCGCTCGCAATGAGTGATATGGAATCGTCTCTATCATGAAGATAGTCAAACAATAGTCAAACACATCTCATAAACATCTCATCATATGTAATCATGAAGTAGGGTTAGCATAATCATAATCATCATCAAAACTATGATAAATCTAATCTATCAATAATCCATCACATAGTGAGCATATACAATCCATCAAGTACACATATCATCAAATCATATGATCAATCATGATAGTAACAACACCCATATAGATAATCAAAATAGCATATGTCCAATAATGTCTAACATCAATAATAAGTCACTGAAGCACATGAGTAAACATCATCCAAATCATCAAATATAGTCTAGATAAGTCTATGAAGCATAATATAAAAGTCAATTCTAGTCAAAATAAGTCAAATCAAGGGTGGACACTACATGATTGTTATCTTGGGATTACCCTTATGATTGTTATTATTAATCCGTGCTCATGAAGAGCACGATGAACCTTGGTTATAGTTGATAGGGACATTTGGAATGTGTCTCATTGGGAGTAACTGTCAATAAGTGATTGAGATATACTCGTGGCAATGAAATGTGTATCATTTGGTATGTGTTTTCCCCATCATTTCTAAGTACTTGTTGAGGCTTGGGATGAGTTGGGGGTTTGATACCATCCATGAAAGATAGTTTTTTGGTAGTTGACTCCTCATCTTCACAAGAGGATTACCCATTCCACGTGAGATTTTGGTTCTCCATGATGGCACTTCCCTATTGCTTCCCCTATCACCTAGCCCAATATAGTTTTGAGTACTACCCTTGATTTATTGTACTCCATGTGTATATTGTTTTTCTCTTATGATCTAGTGGTTGATGAGTGTACTCTTTGAATGATGTGTGTGTGAGCCTCCTCTCTCTAGTTTCTTCATTGCTTGATGTGTTTGGGCTATGTTATCATCTCCATGAGCATGGTGGAGTGGACCTAAGGGCTCCACATGGTCGGTTGGCTTTGAAAACCATTGTTGGGGACCAAAGATACAACTATGGATTCGACATTGGACTCCTACTCCTTGTTCTCTCCTTCTATTATTCTCTTGTTTAAGTTATTTCATGGTTATGTATACATACCTTGAGGACTCATGTTCCATGCTCTATAATCATGTAATTATGTATATTGGACCTTCATTGCGAAAGGAAATGTAATAATAGAATGATTAATGTGGTTAAGTAGATTTATGTGGCACAAAGAGTATTGTATCATCTATCTTGTGATTTTGATGTTGTATCGTAGTTTATCATAAGAACACTTCAATTGATGCACTAAAATGAATGTAGATGCTTTAGTAGATACAAATATTGATTTAGTCATCTCCCAATGTTATCTTGCCTTGTAGGTGTCATCCGGTAAGTTGGAGGCAATGTTCTTATTTTTTTTGACAACATTTTGTCCAATTCTCTTGACTTAGGTGTTGAGAGGGATTTATGACTTCAACGAGGGGTTCAATATGTCTAGAACGTTATACTATCCAACCAGGGAGGCTCTCTGGTTTGTATGAACACTTGTCTCAGGGATGTTAGTGCGAGTTCACCAGTTCGATGGATGCTAGGGTGGGTCAAGGATGCCTGAGTAGGCCAAGGAAACTAGTGTGAGATAAGTTCATCAGTGCACTATGCTAGTGTCCTCAAAATGCACTTATGTCCTACTAGGTGTCTAGGTTATGATTTAGAGACTATGCATTGTTTTTTGGTTTGAAGATGATTCTAGGAGCTAGGGATGTTGGTTTGACCAAATTTAGGATGTGTTACAAAGGTAGTGATGCCTATGAACCCTTAGAGGTGTATTGTTTTAGTTTTAGTTTCTTTGGCTAGTCTCAAGGGCTCCTATTTGTGATTATGGTTTCATTGAGCTCATTGGAGACACCTAGGACCTTGTAGGTGGTCCTGTTTGTTGATCCTAGTATTGTAACTTGGGGGATGGTCTTGAGTGACCTTAATCATCTTAGTAACTTTATATTATGGTTTTAGAGACCTTTCCCCACAATCTATTGGTGTTTACTATGTTTTGTCTTCCGCATGTGCATTATCTTGTATCGACAGGTTGTTTCTTCTAGATATTCGAGAGTTTGTTATTCATTATGTTAAATGAATGAAACTTATTTATTTTTAAAAAAATTCCATGTAATTTTTTTTTTTTTTCTCTTGTCCTCTAGGGTTCCTTGGTGGGGCATTACATTACATATCTAATATGGAATATGAGTTTCTTGTTTGATCATAAGTGTATATTGAGTTGCTATCTTATTTTGCTAGTTCAATTTCAAGTCATATTCAAGATTTTAATAATGTTCCCTTTTCATGCACATGATGATAACTTATCTCTTCCTTTCATTCATATCTATGATTTATCCTCTCCCAAATTTGGTCATGTTGTCATGAAGGATTGTGCCTGAAAATGCTAAGTGTGAAACCTAGCAATCCTATGAAACATGAGAATACTTTCAGGCCTGTGGGTTGCCTATATTGAAAGTAGAACTCTAGATACCAAGCCAACTTCCTATCTTGATGAATGTTTGACAACTAACTTTTTGTGAGAAAAGCGTTAAAAGGCTTGCATGTGATGAAAAACCTATTCTAATGGAGGTGATACACCAGAATGATGTAGTTCTACTTGTTGTCCTAAAACTATAACCAGCTGCAACAAAGACCAATAATTATTTCACAATTAAGATCATGAATTTCATCAATATTTCATGCGAAGGCTCGAAGTTATCCAACCATCCATACTTATTTTTAGCTCTCAATGTGGTCTTTTAATTTCTGCATTTTGTGTGTGTTTGTAGGTTACAGGTATGAAATTCCACATTCATGTCCATATTTTTGCATTCACCTTAACAATTTTGTATTTGTAACAAAACAAAGTCGAATAAAATGATACTGAAAAAGACAAAAAATAAATATGATCCAGAAGAAAAAGCATAAAAACATCGAAAAAACCAAAAATCAAAATGAGAGCAATAAATCATCTCCCAGAGATCAAACACTTGATCAGATGTTCAACAAATACTTCACACAAAGTCAACAATAGACAAACTATCTTATCAAAATTTGCAATCAAACCAATCGAACTATCTTATCAATCATATCAACCAACCATATCAATCAAACATCATCTTGTCTTAATTAGGGAAGGTTACACTTGAAATCAAACAAATCGGTCTTACATGGGGTATTTAATCTCTGAGACTAGACATCAACCATCACATCAAACTATCAAAATGAAAGAACAGATCAATATGTTTACTGGATTTTTTGTCCTAGTTAGTCTTTATCTTTTATCAATTAGTAAAAGGTCATATCCCTTTGCTACTCAAGGATGTCCACAAGTGACTAGAGGGGTTGGGATGGTTCATGACCTTTTTCTTTGTTTATTATTTGTGTGGTGGATGGATGAAGTTTTGGGGAAATGGTACTTTAGGTGTATGTGTTGGTACATTCATTCAACAAGTATCCTATACAAAATATCAAGGATAGCGATGCTTATGATTAGCGCACATACCTCAACCCTTAGTGTTACACCTAGAATGGAGGGGTTCACTCCTTGTCTGCCATGTGTTTGTTTTTGCAATTGGATATCATTTATACCTTGGTTCCTTATACCATGGTGTGCAAAGCTCAATTTAAACATAATAAGGCTCAATGATGAATATGTTTCACTAAAAAAAAAGGCAAAAGAATCTGTGGTTGTATCATTTCCAATCTTTAATTCATCTTCTCATCTCTCTTAATTCTCTCTCAAATAATTTCTCATCAACCTACTAATTTACTAACAATTCTTCTAAGGGCATATAATCAAAGAACAAATATGTACTCCAACACACATGACAAAAAATCAAATCATTTGCATTTAGCCACATTTCAATATAAGTTCATTATATTAGGTGCATCTTGCATTATAGAATCATTAAAACATAATAATATAAATTATATTGCATTTCATATAAAGGCACTTTTAAATCATTAAACATGCATTCATTTATTCATTTCGTTAGGTTTGCATACAAAACCATTCATTAGATTCCATGTCACGTAGAACACATATATAAACACTTCTATCACAACATATCATATTGTTCATGTAGATCATCACATCATCATCATCATCACAACATATCATGTAGAACATTTAGAGAATGCATAAGCAAGATTGCGGTAAATCATTATAATATGCATAAACAACATCATGTAAAATAGGCATAAGTCCATGAAAACATCACAATCATACATGCATTATAGAACTAAGCAACATAAATCTTAAAACATAACACATGGATATAGGAACATTGCGAAAACTACATCCCATACATATAGCTCAAAAATGTATGTGTCAAGAGTATAATAACATGAAGGCCCGAAGTCTCAATAAATGTCTAACTAGTATCAACTAGTGATACCCTTGTCAGGAGCCTGTCTGCTCCATCCTTCTCTAGGATGACTTGGTGGTAGGTGAGGTGGTTAACATTGAAGTAGTTTGGCAATTGTACCTTTGTGGTGGATTCTTTCTTCCTTCCCCTAGGCAGTGAGCCCTCCTTTTTTTTGGCAGTTTTACCCAAGCAGTGAGCCCACCTGCAATGAGCCATCTTTGTAAAAAATCACCTTAACTGGTGTCACCCTAACAGGTGTTTTCATATTGAGAACTAACATTCTCCATGATTTTTCCTTTCTTCAATTTTCCACATCATATTTGGTGTTTCATGTATGTGTTCCTTCACGTTCTTATCTATTTATGGTTATGTTATTTGAGTTAATCAGTACTGGATCTATTTTTGTGGGAAATGTTTTTTTTTAATATACAACTGGTTCACCCCCCCTCTGAGCTATTCAGAATATTCAATAATTGGTATCAGAGCTTTGGTTCCTAGAAAGTGAGACTAACCACTTGAGGAGATCCATTGACACATAAATTGACTATTCCTAGCTTTGAAGGACGCGACTAAAGTTTTTGGAAAGTAAAGATGCGAGGATATTTGATTTCTCTGAGTTACAAAACCTAGAAAGCTATGGAGACTAAGTATACACTACCAACAAATGGACCTACTACACTGGATGATATTGAAGCCTATGAAGAAAATGAGCAAGCGAGGTATCTTATCTTTAATGCTTTATCTAAAATTGAATTGAAAAAGGTTGTTGCACTAGATATTGCTTATGAAGTTTGGGAAAGGTTGAAAAGTATCTATGAAGTAAATGAAAGAGTCAAGCTATCTATGATGTAGACTGATAGGGGCACTTATGAGAATTCAAGAATGGAAGAAGGTGAAGGAGTAGAAAACTATTTTCAAAAGGTTGACAGTGTTGTAAATGAGATCAGATATTTTGGTGGTGTCTTGGATTAGAAGGATGTGATATAGAAGATCATGAGGACTTTACTAGAGAGTTATACTGACAAGATTTCAGCTATTGAGGAAGCCTATGATCCATCAAAATTCACTAAAGAGTAGTTGTTTGGCACCTTGAATGCATTTGAGATGAGAAAGTTTGGTAGAGACAAAGCAAAATTAGAAACAACCTTGAAAGCATCAAAAGATGCAGATAAAGAATCAAATGCTGAAGAGAGCCTAGATGAAATGGAAGCAAACTTTGTGAGAAAACTAAAGAGAGGAATCGACAAGTATAAAGGTATGTTACCTCTTAAATGTTTTAAATATGGAAAGATTGGTTATTATGCATCTAGATCTCTGGAAAGAGGATCAAAACAAAACAAAAAAGGAAAACAAAGGAAAATTCTATAAGAAAGCCTACTATGTTAGAGATGATATTGGTATATTAGATGATGAGTCAGATTATGAGGATGGTGATTGTTTATTCATGGTAGATAAGGATAGACCTAAATCCAATAATTCTAAGATTGCTGAGATAATTTCTTTATTTTTGCATGCTAGGAGAGATAGAAATGAATGGTTGATTAATAGTCGATGTTCAAATCATATGTCAGAAGCATTAGAATAATTCAATATATTAAAGGTAGAGTTGATAATGAAGTTGATAGAAGAATTAAATGCTTGACATATGAAGAAGGAGGATAATTTATTTATGGTGAATTTGATACTTTATGTGAGAAATATGGAATTAGAGTATATTTATCATCTCCCAAAACACCTTAACTGAATGGCATAGTTGAAAGAATGAACAAGACTATTCAAGAGGCAACAAGAACTACGACCAAAGAAGAAAATCTACTAGAAATTTACTGGAGAGAAGCTACACACACTAATAGATTTCTATTCAGGAAGAAGTTTGGAAAGACATCATACGGTATGGAAGGATCCCACTTGTAATGTATTTCAAATTTCTGGAAGCACATGCTATATCTAGAGAGATGAAGAAAATCTTGAAAAGTTTGATAGCAGAGTAGATGAAGGTATATTTATTGGTTATTGTACAAAGAGAAAAGCTTACAGATGTTATAACAAAAGGTTGAATAAAATTGTTGAAAGTGAAAATGTGAAGGTTGATGAGAAAATTTCAAAAGAAATGGGCATTCAAGCAAGGTATGAATTTGATGATGAAGAAGAGAAGAATGAAGATGAATACAAGCAAAAATAAACTTAGATTGATCCAACAACTATATCCAAAACCTCAAGGTATGTACAGAAAAATCATTTTGAGAATCAAATTATAGGAGATAAAAATAGAGGAGTCATTACAAGAAGCAAATTTGTTGAAGAGAAAGTTCATCTGTCTTTACTTTTTGAATCCAAACCTAAGATAATTGAAGAAGCCCACAAAGATCAAAATTTGATCAAAGTGATGAAGGAATAGCTGGATTGGATTGAGAAAAATTAGACTTGGGAATTATTACCTAGACCAAACAATAAAAATGTTATTGGAACAAAGTGGGTATTCTCAAATAAGTTGGATGAAGGTGGTTAGGTTGTGAGAAACAAAAAAATATTGGTATGCAAAGGTTACACATGGGTTGAAGGAATTGTTTTTGAAAATAATTATGCTCCTATTGCTAGAATGGAGGCTATTAGGATGTTTTTGTCTTTTGTAGCATATAAGGATTTCAAAGTTTATCAAATGGATGTGAAGTCAACATTTTTGAATGGAGATTTGAAAGAAGAAGTCTACATTGAACAACTAGAAGGATTCAAGTTATCAGATGATCCAGATTTTTTTTGCAGATTAAAGAAGGTATTGTATGGATTGAAAAAAACTCCTAGAGCTTGGTATGGAATATTGGATAAGTATCTATTGAATCAAGGTTTCCAAAAAGGGTCAACTGGAAACAATATTTACTTCAAAATTCAATCAAGATCTTAATTGTTGTTGTTTATGTGGATGACATAAATTTTGGATACAACATTTACATGTGCAAGGAGTTTGCTGGTGAAATGTAGAAGGAATTTGAAATGTCTATGATTTGTGAGTTATATTTCTTTCTTGGATTGCAAGTGAATCAAAATAGTAAAGGCATTTTCATTTCTTAGTCAAAAATATGTTAGAGTTGAAGAAGTTTGGATTGGAGAATTTTAAACTAGTATGTACTCCTATGACTATCAGATGCAAGTTAACTAATGATGATAAATCTCTGAAGAGTGATGCAAGAAAGTACATATCAATGATTGGAGGATTGCTATAACTAACTTCTACAAGACCAAATATCATGTATGTTGTTTGTCTTGTGGCTAGATTTTAGCAAGAACCAAAAGAGTTACATGTTGCTACAGTGAAGAGGATATTCAAATACTTAAAAGGAACAAAAGGTTTTGGACTGTGGTATCCCAAAGGATTAGAATTTACTCTAAAATCTTATACTGATGTAGATTGGGATGGAAGTGTTGGTGATAGGAAGAGTACAGGTGGTGGAGTATTTTTATTTGGCTCTTGGTTAGTTGCATGGTTAAGTAAGAATTAGGATTTTGTATCTCTATCAACCATAGAAGTTGATTACATTGCAGTTGCTTCATGTTGTAGTCAAGTAATTTGGACAAAATAAACATTGATATATATTTCCGGATTGTTTGATGAACCTACTCAATTATGTTTGATAATACAAGTGCAATCAATATTTCTAAGAACCTAGTTTTGCATTCTATAACAAAGAATATTTCTATTTGGTATCATTCTTGAGAGAAAAATTATTAGACAATGATGTAAAACTTGAATATGTACCTACCAAACAACAAGTTGCAGATGTCTTTACAAAGGCATTGTGAAAATATAATTTTGAGTATCTCTAATAGATGTTGGGGGTTATACTCCTTCCTAGTTTGTACTAAGTGCATTTGGCATTGCATTAGTCCAATATATTTCATGCATATTTCAGTCTAGGCTAATGTTTTGGGATTCCTCTCAGGGGGAGCTATGTGAATTTCGAGTTGAGTTGTTGTTTACCTTTGTCCTTGATGTCAAAGGGGGAGAAGTTTGAGAAGTTTTGAGCTTGATATGTTTAGGAGAAGTATTTTTGGGAAATCTTGTTGATTTGTTGGAGAAATTGTTTGTCTTTGAAGAATGTTTCCATCAATGACAAAGGAAAATATTGTTGCAAATGTGAAGTTTATTAATGTATCAGTATGGTTTGATGCAGGGGCATCAACAACCTCATAAGCATGCATTATGTTATTTTTGGTTTTTAGTGTGTTTAGGTGTCTTTTGGGTCTAATAAGGTCTTTTGAGACCATTTAGGATCATTTTGATCCATTTTGGAAAGTTTTAGGTTCATTTGTCAAAAATTGTATAAGTTGCTACAAAATTGTCAATATTGCAACAAAAGTTGTCAAAGTTGCTAACAAAGTTGTCAAATTGTTGTAATTGTTCAAATATGGTTATATGGTAGTTGGAAAAATTGTGGAATTATGGAGAATGAATAAATTTTCCCTTCAACTCAAATTCCGAGATGGGGGAAGATTGAAGAAGAATATTTTCATTGTTTTGCACATTATTTTTTTTGCTTTTCATACATTACAGTCTGTAAAATGCTTTTGTATGGATTTATACATGTTTGTACGACATAACAATCAATTTTAATAGATATAGGATTTTCTTGCCTTTCATTTTATTTTGGTTTGAGAATATTTCATTGAGTTTTGAGTGATAAATGGCAATTTCATTGAGGGTAGGTCTCTAAGTTTGGTTTTCTAAAAAGTTGTAGCCTACAAAAAAGAATGGTATGGTCTTGTATGCTTCAGTATGGACTTGTAACCAATAATAGAATATGGATACATTAGTCTATTTTTATAATATTTTGGGTTGATCAAATTTCATAAAGTTTTGCATGAGTTATGTCATTTTTGGTGAGAGTAGGTCTATGATGAAGCTAGGGTTTCCAACAAAACAAAAAAAATCATATCTTCCATTTGGTATGGTGAAAATCCAAAATTTTTTGTGATAAAGTATGTTTTGAAATTATTTATAATATACCAATATTGTAGGGATTGAAGACATGGTTTGCATGTGCTACCAATTGACAGTTGGTCTAATTTGTCTGGCACATCAGACTGGGAAGACAATGAATGGGTAAGATTGGATGTAACAGTGCATAGTTTGGTCATTTCATCATAGGAGAATGAAAGAGGAATGTGTATAAAGGTCTTATAAACCTATCTCATATTGTTTCAGACCATTATGTGTGGGTTGGAAAGAGAAATGCTTGACTTTTCTGAGAGGACAATATATGATAGAGATTGGTAGAAGGCAAGGTTGGAACATTTGGTGTATGTTTTGGATTGAGCACTCTTTGAAGTTACACAAGATGATGTAAGTGATAACTCAATGATGAGAAAATAGTACCAAACTGGTACTGAGACGGGGGGGTGAATCAGTATAGACAAAAAATACAGTCCTAAACTGGTTTGACAGCAGACACTCCAAATGACTGGCAAACATCGACACCGGTTTGAAACAGAGTGCAACTGGTAAAGCTAAGAATGTTTGAGACAAGAATTAACCGGTTACTCACTTAGCTTTCCACTCAACTCAAGGCTATACTAACATTTCACCATTATGCATAAATAGGTAATCTATCATCAGATCATAATAACAGCTAGTTCAACATGTTTTATTGATAGGCATAAAAGAAAAAACCATCATATGCTTGACAGACAATAGAAAAGCATCACAAGATAAAAGCATCACACATGACACACATATTTTTCACGTAGAAACCCAACTGGGAAAAACCACGGTGGGGATGAATACCCATAAGCTATTTTTGAACTCTTTAGAAGTCTGCTATGTTAGAAGCCTTGTCCTATTAGAGACATTACAATAGGTTCTGCTAGGAACTGATTGTGTTAGAGATCACCCAGTTAAGGGATGGCTACAATACCCGGTTAAGGGTTAAACCCTGTTAAAGGTTACCTTGTTAAAGGATTTCAAGAATTTAATAGCTAAAGGATTCCAAACTCAGTAGCTTTGAATTACCCTAATAAAGGATTTTCAGCAAGTCGGTTAAGGCTACCCGGTTAAGGGATTTTCAGCAAGCCAGTTAAGGCTACCCTATTAAGGGATTTTCCAACTGTTGAGGTGGTTAGAGACTAGTAGGTATTACAATGATCTGGTAACAACACTCAATGCCAATGCAGATCTTCTTAAGCTCCTCTTCACCTTCTGCACTTACACTCTATAGGTATCACTTCTCTCCTTTTGGTCTGGCAAGAATCACGTATCCCTTCTCTTGGATACACACACAACTTTTGCCAACAACCTTAGAAAGAGACACAACATCAACCTTATCAAAAAATAGATAGGTCGGTAGCATAAACCCTAAACCCTAAACCTGTTCAGTTAAGGAATTCAAACGGTTCAATCCTGAACATTGAGCAAACTGCATGAAATGCAACAGATCTTGATCCAAACTCAAGACATTTTCCATCATCCATTTTCACTGATTTTATGGCAGTTGATAACCCATCACATGTTATTACCATTTTACAGACTTCGCACATTCTCGAGGTAGATAGGAACAATCTCCCTCATGCAAGATCCTTCACGCACATAGGCTTACATGGCAACATGATCTGTTCTTCTTTACAATGCTAACTCATCACACAATGTCACCAGTTGAGCCACACAGGCTTGAAGCACATCAACCGGAAACCCTGAAGTTGAGACTACCAACCAGTAGTCATACAATACTTCAATATGCCACTTCCCATAATTATATGCCAGTTCATCATGAACAAGCACACCACTTCACTTTAGCACAAATGTCAATTCACAATGTTATACCAGTTCTCACATATGCCGGTTCACACCTCTTCAACATATTGACATCAATGAAAACATACAATGTCATTATGTCCACATACTGGTTCACATAATTCCAACAATCTCCCCCTTTGGCATTGATGGCAATATACAAAGATATCTCTCTACTTCACATCTTCTCCCCCTTGACAACAATGCCAAAGTGGAGGCACAAGTTTCCCTCTTCCATTATGCTTCTCCCCCTAAGGAGTAGCATCCTTCACACATCAATCCTGAAGAAAGATTTGACTATGCAATACATGACTGATGTGGAGCATATACCTTTAGTTCACCTTCGGAAGGGGCAGTACCCCTAATTCACCTCTTAAGTATATGAATGTAGTCTTTGGGAGAGGCTTGGTGAATATGTCTGCTAACTGCTCCTTACTAGAAACATGCTCCAATGTAATCTCATTGTTCTGAACCTTTTCCCTCAAGAAATGATACTTAAGCTCAAAGTTCTTGTTTCTAGAATGTAAAACCAGATTCTTGGAGATATTAATTGCACTAGTATTGTCACAAAATATACTTACCGGTTCAGATACAGGAAATTTGAATCCATTCAATACATGCTTCATCCAAATTGTCTGAGTGTAATTCATGAAAGCTGCAACATACTCTGCTTCCATTATAGACTGAGAAATACAACTCTTCTTTTTACTCATCCATGAGACCAGTCTACCACCAAGGAAGAATACACCACCGATTGTGCTCTTCCGGTCATCTACATTACCAACCCAATCAGCATCTATGAACACTTTCAGGTTAAAATCATTATTGTATGGATACCATAACCCATAGTCAATAGTTCCTTTCGGATACCTAAGAATTTGCTTGACTACAACCAAGTGGGATTCTCTTGGACTTTTCTGAAACCTTGCAGTAATGCCAACTGCATGTGCAATATCCGGTCTGCTATGCACTACATAATGCAACTTACTAATCATTGATTGGTATTCCTTCTCATCAACTAATGTAGAGTCATCCTCTTTGGATAGTTTACAACCGGTCACCATCGGTGTACCAACTGGTTTTCTATCTTCCATGCCAAAGGTCTTCAACACCTCTTTGACATACTTGGACTGAGTGATAAAGATTCCATCTTTCATCTGTTGGATCTGCAGTCCAAAGAAGAACTTAATCTCCCCTATGAGTGACATCTCAAACTCTTTGTTCATCTCATTTGCAAATTCATGACTCATCTTGTCATCTCCACCAAAGATAATGTCATCAACAAATACCTCACAGATCAAGATTTGATCTCCTTCAGACTTCAAGTAGATATTTGAATCTTCACTTGTTCTCTCAAATCCAATCTTCACAAGATGGGAATGCAGGCGCTCATACCATGCTCTAGGTGCATGCTTTAGCCCATATAAGGCTTTATGTAGCCTACATACCATGTCACTATCTTCAGATAGGGAAAACCCAACTGGTTGCTCAATATACACCTCTTCTTCAAGTACACCATTTAGGAATGCAAATTTTACATCCATTTGATATACTTTGAAGCCTTTAAAATCTGCATATGCAAGAAGCATATGAACTCCTTCCAATTTGGCTACAGGAGCAAAGGTTTCTCCATAGTCTTCTCCTTCTTCTTGGGCATATCCTTTGCACACCAATCTGGCTTTGTTTCTAATCATTGTGCCATCCTCATTTAGCTTATTTCTGAAGACCCATTTGGTACCAATAAAATTTTTGTGCTCTGGTCTGGGTACCAAGGACCATGTACCATTTTTCTCTATCTGGTCAAGTTCCTCTTCCATTGCCTTGATCCAGTCTTCATCCTTATGTGCCTCTTTGAATGTTTTCGGCTCAAATTCAGAGATCATACATGAGTTTTCTCTAACTTTTCTTCTTGTAAGGATTTTTGCATCCTTATCTCCTATGATCTTCTTAGGATCATGATTCAGCTTGACATACCAAGGAATGGTCTTGATAGATTCCTCTTTCTTTTCTTCTTCATCCTCATCTCCATCAGTATCAGCATCTACATCTACCGGTGTAGGAACACTGTTACTGGTACTTGGTTGACTGACAACTGGTTCCCAGAAGGTTGCAACAGGTACACTTATCACTTGCTCACTACCAATTTCCTCAGTTTTCTCAGAGGTTTCATCAACTCTTACATTGATGCTTTCCATAATTCTCTGAGTCCTATTGTTAAAACACTTGAGAGCTTTTCTCTTGGTGGAATATCCTAGGAATATTCCCTCATCATATTTCGCATCAAATTTTCTCTGGTGTTCACTCCTCTTGATGTAACATTTGCTACCAACCACTCTAAAGTAGCTAACCACAGGTGTCTTACCGGTCCAATACTCATAAGGAGTTTTATCCTTACCTTTCTTGATGAGTACCCGGTTCATTGTGTAGACTGTAGTGCTCACCACTTCTCTCCAAAAGGTGTGAGCTACCTTTCCTTGAATCAACATGGTTCTAGCTGCTTCAACCACAGTCCAGTTATTCCTCTCTGCTAGGCCATTCTGCTGTGGAGTCTGGGGGGCAGACAATTGCCTCTTGATGCCATGTTCTTCACAGTACTTGTTGAATTCATTGGAAGTGAATTCCTCTCCTTGATCAGTTCTCAAGCACTTGATCCTTTTACTGCTTTCCTTCTCCACTAATGCTTTGAAAGCTTTGAACTTTACAAAGACTTCAGACTTGTCCTTCAAGAATGTGACCCACATCATTCTTGAGCAGTCATCGGTGAGAATCATAAAGTACCTATCACCTTGCACACTTCTAGTTTTCATAGGACCACACAAATCAGTATGCACAAGATCAAGCAAGTTATTGGTAGTGAAAGATTTACCTTTAAAGGTTGAGGAAGACATTTTCCCCAATTGACACTCTCTGCACAAGGTATTATCTGGTTTTCTTAGCACTGACAACCCTCTAACTACCTTGATCTTACTAGCCTTCACAATGTTATCAAAGTTTACATGGCAGAGTCTCCTATGCCATATCCAACTATCATCAAATTTAGCCATAAGACATGTACTTATATTTGCATTCAGATGAAATAGGTTACCTTTGGTTTTCATGCTAGTGGCCACCAATTCACCATTCTTTCCTTTGATTCTACAGACTCCATTCTTGAATTCCAGAGTGAGGCCACTATCATTCAGCTGGGCAACACTCAGAAGGTTGTGTCTCAGACCATCAACTCAATACACATTGTCAACACTACTCTTTCCATTTAGAGAGATGGACCCTCTGCCTTTGACCATGCATCGTGCATCATTGCCAAAGCAAACCACACCACCATCATACTCCTCCAAGGATAGAAACTTGCTCCGGTTACTAGTCATATGGTGAGAACAACCATTGTCAATGATCCACTCATTGGAATTATCAAACCGGGAGACAAGAGCCTTTTTGTCTGACACATCTTCTTTGACAGCAACAAACACAATATCTTCATTTTCTTCATCATTTGATTCTTCATCTGTGACACCTTCATCAACTGCCACAAAATAGTTTCTCCAGTTTCCTCCTTTGAATTTCTTGAACCTTTCCAATTTGTCCTTGTTGTAGCCATTAGGACAATTTACAGCAATATGTCATATCCGGTTACAAGAAAAGCATTTCAAAGGTAGCTTAGCTTTGTATTTGCCGGTTCCTTTAGGAAGCTTCCTGGCAAGGAGAGCTTCAAATGTCATCAAAATCTCCTCATCATCCATTTCTCTACTTTGTCTTGGTTCACCACTAGTGCTAGCTTCTTTTCCTTTTCTGGATGGTACAACAGAAGCTTTAAAAGCTGATTTAGTCTTTTGAATACTACCATCAAAACTATTTAGCTCATAGGCTGTCAACTTTGCTATATGGAGTCCAGGGATACCTTAGGCTTGTCTATTGATCTCAGCTCCTGAATAGCAGCAACCCTTATTGCATAGACCGGCAATAGGGATCTCAGGACTTTGCTTACCACAATGGAATCTTTCTTTTTTACCACCTGCACTCTTGATATCTCCAACAATGGTTTTTATTCTTATTCCATACTGTTGAATGGTCTCACCTTCAACCATCCGCATATCTTCAAACTTCCCTCTCAGGCTTTCTTCCTTAGCCTGTTTTACATGCTTATCACCACCATAGATATTTTCAAGAGTATCCCATACCTCTTTGGGATTTATCTTATCATGAACATCAATAAACTCAATGTCAGATAAACTACTAATTAGGGCTTCCATGACTTTCCCATTCTCCTACATCTCTCTCTTTTGGTCATCGGTAAGGGTACCGGTAGGAGAAACATAGGTAGTCTCAACATAGCTCCAATGTTGAGCACCCATGCTTCTAATGAATATCTTCATTTTGTCTTTCCATATACTGAAATTTTCCTTGTTAAACTTTGGGCCTTCCTTCTTCATCATTTGACTAGGATCTTTACCTCAAGTAGTTAACCTTAAAACACAAAGGACCTGGAGGATGATCTGATACCAATTGATAACTCAATGATGAGTGAATAGTACCAAACTAGTACTGAGAGGGGGGGTAAATCAGTACAGACAAAAAATACAGTCCTAAACCGGTTTGACAGCAGACACTCCAAATGACTGGCAAACATCAACACCGGTTTGAAACAGAGTGCAACTGGTAAAGCTAAGAATGTTTGAGACAAGCATTAACTGGTTACTCACTTAGCTTTCCACTCAACTCAAGACTATACTACCATTTCACCCTTATGCATAAATAGGTAATCTATCATCATATCATAATAACAGTTAGTTCAACATGTTTTATTGACAGGCATAAAACATAGAACCATCATATGCTTGATAGACAATAGCAAAGCATCACACATGACACACATGTTTTTCACGTGGAAACCCAACTGGGAAAAACCATGGTGGGGATGAATACCCACAAGCTATTTTTGAACTCTTTAGAAGTCCGATCTATTAGAAGCCTTGTCCTATTACAGACATTACAATAGGTTCTGCTAGTAACTAATCCTGTTAGAGATCACCTGGTTAAGGGATGGCTACAATACATGGTTAAGGGTTAAACCCTATTAAAGGTTACCTTGTTAGAGGATTTCAAGAATTCAATAGCTAAAGGATTCTAAACTCAGTAGCTTTGAATTACCTTGTTAAAGGATTTTTAGCAAGCTGGTTAAGGCTACCCTGTTAAGGGATTTTTAGCAAGCTGGTTAAGGCTACCCTGTTAAGGGATTTTCCAACTGTTGAGGTGGTTAGAGATCAACATGTATTACAATGATCTAGTAATGGCACTCAATGCCAATGTAGATCTTCTTAAGCTCCTCTTCACCTTCTGCACTTACACTCTATAGGTATCACTTCTCTCCTTTTGATCTGGCAAGAATCATGTATCCCTTCTCTTGGATACACACACACAACTTTTTCCAACAACCTCAAAAAGAGACACAACATCAACCTTATCAAAAAATAGATAGGTCGGTAGCATAAACCCTAAACCCTAAACCTATTCGGTTAAGGAATTCAAACGGTTCAATCTTGACCATTGAGCACACTGCATTAAATGCAACAGATCTTGATCCAAACTCAAGACATTCTCCATCGTCCATTTTCACTGATTTTATGGCGGCTGATAACCCATCACACGTTATCATCATTTTATAGACTTCGCACATTCCCAAGGTAGATAGGAACAATCTCCCTCATGCAAGATCCTTCATGCACACATTCTTACATAGCAACATGATCTGTTCTTCTTTACAATGCTAACTCATCACACAATGTCACTAGTTGAGCCACACAGGCTTGAAGTACATCAACCGAAAACCCTGAAGTTGAGACTACCAACTGGTAGTCATATAATACTTCCATATGCTGGTTCCCATAACTATATGCCAGTTCATCATGAACAAGCACACCGCTTCACTTTGGCACAAATGCTGGTTCACAGTGTTATACCAGTTCTCAATATGCCGGTTCACACCTCTTCAACATATTGACATCAATGACAACATACAATGTCATTATGTCCACATACCGGTTCACATAATGCCAACAGTAAGAATATTCCAAGTCAAAGTTTGAGTCATTGAAACAAACTTGTGGTTGTTTTTCGTTGGTCCATTAAGTGTCTCCCCTAGATTGAAAAAAATTAGAATGGTATTTCCTAGGAGTTGTTGCATTGTTGCAGGTCTCTACATGAGGGTTGTGTATGACCATTATTGCCTTGTGACAAGATTTGTAAGTGTCATTTGAGGAGGGATGTTGGAATTTTCCTAAGTAAGCTAATGGTAATGGTCTAGGGTAGAGCACTTAGTTTGCACCTATGCTGGAGTTGGTGATAACCTCCAAAAGTTTTGTGTATTTGACAAGTTATAAGTCCTTTTGCATCATGGTTGTTAGTGATGTTAACGTACTAATTCTGTATTTTAGTGTTTGTTTTTGCTTTAGATGTTTTGACCTGTTGTAGATATATTCATGATGTATTGGTATGCTCTTGAAGATTGTCTTGAGATTCTACTCTCTTGTTTTAGAGGTCCAAAAGCTATGATCTGGAAGTCTATATAGTGATGATAATGATTGTCTAGTAGAGTTTGCAAAGCTCTGCATTTTCATTTCTCTTGTTGCATCTTTGGATTTATACTATTCATGCAAACATATTTATTATTATGATTTGGTGTGTTGGTGTGCTCCAGAATTGTATTTTTGGCCATGATCTTTCCTAGTTTGATAAACCTCAGATGCTCTATTCTTTGGTTTGGTGATTCCAATGTTTGGATAACATGTTGTTGCATTGTGGTATGGTCCACTTCTCATTCCTTTCCACCATAGGAATTCTTAGTTAATACCTATTTTGAATTATGTTTTATTATCTCCTTAGCCAACTTGAAAAATCTATCTTGGAGATTGGTATATATAAAGAATGATTGTAATAAAATATATGACAAGGAAGGATTCAAGAAAGAAATTGATTGTAAAAGGTAAATCTATGTTTGGTGATGTGAAGTGGTTGATTAGTGTGGTTTTTTGTTGATGTTGTTTGATACCAGTGGTAGTGAGCCTAAGGTTTCCTTTGGCATTGAAGTAGTTTGGTTGTTATGCCTTTGTGGTGGATTCTTTCTTTCTTCCTCTAGGCAGTGAGCCCTCCTTTTTTTGGGAGTTTTAGCTAGGCAGTGAGCAATTCTAGTACTGAGCCACCTTTGTAAAAAACACCTTAACCGATGTCACCTTAACAAGTGCTTTCATATTGAGAACTAACATTGACTGTGGTTTTTTCCTTATTTGGTGGACCCCTTGAACTTTGAAGCACTTGTAGGTCAGTCAAACAAGCTCGAAAAATTGTGAAATCGGAAAATATCACTCATGAGCATATTATCATTAAATTGGTCTCAATTTCATAGTTTTTTGACCAAATTTTCCAAGGGGGCACAATTACACCTTGTTATTGTTAGGTCACACTAGGGCAGGAAATTTTTTCATTTTCTTTGAAATAATTTTGTTTTGACATTGTCTCAAAAGGGGACAAATGTAGACACCGAAAAAATGTCTCATCACTAACACGCTAATTTTTTTCTCTTTATTAATTAAATAATTTTTTAATTATTTAGTTAATCTAATGTTTATTCTTCTAAATTAATTTAATCATCACATTTCTTCATATCCTAATTATTCAATTTCTATCTTAATCAATTAATCACTTACCTCCTTTCTTATAATTAATTAAATCTTTAATTTTATTATTTTAGAATTATTACCTTTAATTAAATAATCTTTATTATTTAATTAAATTAAATTTATTATAATTAAATAATTTCTTTAAGTTATTTAATTATCTAATTCATTCTTTTCTAATTCAAAATTTAAAAATCCAAAATTCCCCAAATGTTAATTTCAATTAATTTCAATAAAATGTGCATTTCATTTCATGATTTCAAAAATCCAAGTTCAAATCAAATGCAATTGAAATTTGAATTTAAAGTCCATTTCCTACAACACATTTCAAAACCCAATTGGGCAATCAATTCAGTTATCTCACCAGTTAACTCAGTTAACTCCTCAATCAACTTTTTCTAATAGATCAATCAAATTAGTTAACTCACCAATCAACTCAATTGACTGATCAATCTATCTAGTCAACTCATCAATCAAATGAGTTTATCTCTCAATCAATTTTGTCTCAAGCAATCTCAACCATTGATCAATTTTGTTCTTAAATCAATCTCAATCGTTCAAATTCTCCTTCCAAAATCTATAAATTTAGCATCCATGTCTCATTTTCAAAAACCACTATCTTTGAAATCATTGTGTCGTTCTTATGTAGGTTAACAACACAACATTGAGAGCCAATTGACCATATCAATTGAGAAGAGAAATGGAAGCCATGAACGAAATCAATGAGGGGGTTTTTAGATTAATTTCCATATTTCATGTATCTGTTTATGGTTATGTTATATGAGTTTAATTAGTATTGGATTTGTTTTTGTGGGAAAAAATCAATTTTAATATACAACTGATTCACCCCTCCTCTCAGTTGTCCAGAATATTCAACATATACAAGCCTCTCACCAACCATGCCTACTAATACCCTACCCTAACCTACAAGAAATTAATGGTATCATCTATCTGGAACCAGTGGTCCCACTACAAGGTTGTACATAACAATAGTCAAGTCATCATACTCTTGATTGAGATGGTCCCATCCAATCTCATACTGACCATCCATGCCTAGATCTTGCTCCCTACACTCATAAAAATTGCAAAGAGATCCAATACCTGCTCTGTGGTCATACACTACTCTCTCTCTATGGATTAGAATGTGTAGTATCATCCATACATTTTCTAAAGTGATTGATGCCTCACCCGCCGTCAAGTAAAAAGTGCATGTCTCTGAATGCCACCTCTCAACCAATGCAGTATTGAGACTCCTTTTGGTCGTAACCTCAGGGAGATATAGAACATGGTATAGTCCAACATGGTGAAACAAAGCAATATCAACAAGAGTCAACTGATCCTATAATGATAGGCCACTAGGTCTATTTTGTCGAGTACCTAGCACATCAAGGATCTCTTGCAAGGACACAAATTAGAGCATTACTCAAACTAACAAATTATGACATAAATTGGAGCTAAAACATTGAAAATTTTCATTAGCATAATGGATGCAAAAAGGATAACACTAATGCGAAATTTTTTATCACTAATGTGAAACAATTATAATGCATGTAACAAAGTTACGACCCATGCAACACACTAGAAATGTATGTGAACAATCATGTCTTATGCAAAAAAGATAAGTCCTATGCAAAAAAACTAATTCAAAACAAGAATCGTAAATGTGAAAAACTTATGACAAACTATGCATGTGAAACTGATAAAGTTGGAAAATTCAGAAAATTTTGAACAAAATTCAAAATCAAGCAAAAATTGATGCAAATTTTCAAGATACTTACCATGCCTCATGTGCTAGCTCAACGCTGATATGATTGAACTCACTCTGATAGGTGTTGTCGTGCTCCAACATCTACCATCATGCTCAAAATGCTCGTAGAAAGCTCTAAAAATGATCTAGATGCTCTAAACTCAATGAATGCAAATGAGCCAAATAAACATTGTAATTTTTATTTATAGGCCAAAATTAGGGTTTTCCCTTCCAAAATGGCCGTGGACCCCTTGAACTTTGAAGAACTTGTAGGTCAGTCAAACAAGCTCAAAAAATTGTAAAATCGGAAACTATCACTCAGGAGCATATTATTGTTAAATTGGTTTCAATTTCATAGTTTTTTGACCAAATTTTCCAAGGGGGCACAATTACGCCTCGTTATTGTTGGGTCACACTAGGGTAGTAAAATTTATCATTTTCTTTGAAACAATATCGTTTCAACATTATCTCAAAGAGGGACAAATGTAGACATCGAAAAATGTCTCATCACTAACACGCTAATTTTTTTCTCTTTATTAATTAAATAATTTATTAATTATTTAGTTAAGCTAATGTTTATCTTCTAAACTAAATTAATCATCACATTTCTAAATATCCTAATTATTCAATTTCTATCTTAATCAATTGATCACTTAACCTCCTTTCTTATATTTAATTAAATATTTAATTTTATTATTTTTGAATTATTACCTTTAATTGAATAATCTTTATTATTTAATTAAATTAAATTTCTTATAATTAAATAATTTCTTTAAGCTATTTAATTATCTAATTCATTCTTTTCTAATTCAAAATTTAAAAATCCGAAATTCCCCAAATGTTAAACTCAATTAATTTCAATAAAATGTGCATTTCATTTCATGATTTCAAAAATCCAAGTTCAAATCAAATGCAATTGAAATTTGAATTTAAAGTCCATTTCCTACAACACATGTCGAAACTCGACTGGGCAATCAATTCTGTTATCTCACCAGTTAACTCAGTTAACTCCTCAATCAACTTTTTCTAATAGATCAATCAAATTAGTTAACTCATCAATCAACTCAGTTGACTGATCAATCTATCTAGTCAACTCATCAATCAAATGAGTTTATCTCTCAATCAATTTTGTCTCAAGAAATCTCAACCACTGATTGATTTTGTTCTTAAATCAATCTCGACCGTTCAAATTCTCTTCCAAAAATCTATAAATTTAGCATCCATATCTCATTTTCAACAACCACTATCTTTGAAATCATTGTGTCGTTCTTATGTTGGTTAACAACACAACATTGAGAGCCAATCAACCATATCAATTGAGAAGAGAAATGGAAGCCATGATTGAAATCAATGAGGGGGTTTTAGATTAATTTCCATATTTCATGTATTCATTTATGGTTATGTTATATGAGTTTAATTAGTACTTAATTTTTTTTGGTTGGAAAAATTCATTTTTAATATACAACTGATTCACCCCCCCTCTCAGTTGTCCAGAATATTCAACATATACTCGCCTCTCACTAGTCATACCTACCAATACCCTACCCTAACCCACAAGAAAGTCATTCCATCATCTTGTAATACCCTAAAATTGGTCACCTAAACCGTGGGCCCCTAATCTCGACAACATCACCAAGGTCCTAACCAAAGGCAATTAAATCACCTTTGAGCACACAATTAATTAATTCTTCAATCATCAAATATTATATGACAAGTTAATTATTCTATATTAATTAAATATTTATTTAATTAATTAAATCATTCCAAGAAAATCATTTTGATCAATTATCCTATTTAATTTATTAAATATCTTAGCATAGTTAATTAATTAATAAATTTGTCATTTAATCATAAAAAAAGGAATTAATTTATCGCAAAAGAGGAATTAATCGCAAAGCAAGAGTTAAATTGAAAATAAAATAAAAGAATTGAATTGAAAGAGAAATCAAACTTGAGATATTATTTCTTTCTTCTAAATTGAGAACT
Source organism: Cryptomeria japonica (assembly GCF_030272615.1). NCBI lineage: Eukaryota > Viridiplantae > Streptophyta > Pinopsida > Cupressales > Cupressaceae > Cryptomeria > Cryptomeria japonica. Next base: position 403,479,377 of record NC_081415.1, on the reverse strand, counting down.
TGAAATCAGAAAAACAATTAAAAGGAATTTAATCATTCTCTAAAAATGGAACTCAAAGCTTATGAGAAAAGAAGTTCAGTTGCATTGAAAAGACTCTTTTCTTGAATAAATAAAAGAATTACCTATTTTTATCTCAAGTGCATGGAATTAATTGAATTATATCTCTAATGCAAACTCAAACTTCTTTTCTGAATGCATTTCAATTAAAGTATAATTGGAATCTATCTCAAGGTTAACTGAATCTGATTTCTCAATTATTTCAATTATCCTAAATTGTGCTTTTTCTTGATCTCTCTTGTGATTCTTTATAAATTCAGCCTTCATCTCTCATTCAAAATACCCTGGAGATTTATTGTTATTATACAATTTTTACTCTGGAGTCATTGAAGATATTGTGCTTGCCTTTTGAGATTATTGCATTTTAGTTTAATTTCTTTTTGCATATTTCATGATTTCTTGAACTCATATAGTTTACTATTCACCCATCTAGCATAATCTTGCATCCATTTAGCTTAATCTCATGCTCATATAGATTAAATCCTTCATCTTGGTGTAGTCTAGTCACTGGTATTGCTTATACAAATCTGAGAGCAAGTCTATACTTGCATCTTTTAGAAGGCAATCGTCGATTTGTTATGGTTTTATTATTCATGCTTATATCTATCTAACCATACATGTAATGACTTAATTGAAGTGTTGTGTCTTGCAGCTTATAGACTTATTTCACTTTTGACACACATATTTCTGGCGCCCACTATGGGGCTCGAAGAAACTCAAGAAGAGTATGAAAAAGAACAAAAAGAAATGACAATCAAGAGAGGAAACAATTAGTACTCAAGTCCCAATGATATCAACTACAACATTACAAGGAGTAGAAGTCCTAGAGGATATGAGAGAAGAGGTTGAAATAATCAGGGAATTGTTTGCACAACTGAAAATTCTAGTCACATACATTGGTAGACAACAAGTAGATGATTCAGAAACTGACTCAAATGAGTATGAATGGGGTACAGATCATCTCTCAAATACATCTAGTGCAGAAACTCTAGAAGATTCCAATGATATCATAGATGAAACTCAAGAACTGATACAATTAAAACTATAAATGAAGATAGAAGAAATCAGACTAAAAAGATAGGCAGACTATGAACAAAAGTTGAAAGAAGGAAGGACACAAGAAAATTCTTTACCTACCGTGTCTCCCTCTAATAGGACAAAAAAATCAGGTATGGCACTACACAAGAAGAATTGGAAGCTACAAAAATAGAACCAGTCATTAGTCTAGAAGAAGTTGAATGGAGTAGAAGACAAAAATTCATAGAACCATCAAGGTTATGTCAACAGGTATGTCAGATACAAGTGATAAATGAACCTGATCATGAAGGAACTTGCAACATAAATGATGCAGGTATTGACACTATACATACATTCACTCAATCACTTGAAGAAGAGTCAGAAACTTCCTCTTATGACTCTGATCACTCCAACAACAGTCCTATTGATGATAATACCTATTCAACATCAAACTCTGACTCCTCTGTCATGGATGTTGAGAATCTATCTACTGATCTTGTTACTGTCGAACCACATTATGTAGTCTAGTCTAGCATAGTAAATGATGCTATGAGTAGGTCTATTGGATTTGGTCAACTAAATATTAACATGCACTTCAATAATCATGTTGTAACTATTCTTGGTCTTGAGACATTTACGCAAGGTAGTTTTCTAGAACTCGACTTGTCGATCCGAAGTTATGATGATAATATCGTGAACTCTCTTGAACCTATCCAAACTTTATCTTTGGTACATCCTGAACTAATTGACTGTAGTATCCAAAACCAACCTATGAATGTACCTATCTTTTCCAATGACTATATGTTAGCCTAGCACCTTAATGCAGTTGAACCAATGGACTCTTCCACTAGCGAACAAAGTGATAACATGAATGAAACATATATCAAGTATCTTAGTCGCAAAAATAAAAAAGAAGAAAATCAAAAGATCTGATGGCGAAAACCACATTGTGGTGGTGTCAGAATCAAAAAGAGAAAAAATAAAGGACGTACCTAAGGGTGAAAACCTCTCTGAGGCACCTAAAGGTGAGATACTTGATATACTGCCAAGTCATTTTTAGGAAAGGTCTTCTATATTGATTGATCCAACTCAGCCAGTAAATATTGGGAGTCAAGAGACACAACATATCATCCACTTAGCTCAATCATTATCAGCAAAAGAGTTTAAATATTTCAGCAGAAGAGTTTAAATATTTCAGCAATCTCTTCCTAGAAAAGAAGATCAACTTCACATGGACATAATCTGATATGTCAAGTCTAGATCTTGATCTCATCATGCACCATCTTTCTATTACACTAGAAGTTAAACCAATCAAGCAAAAACTCTGCAATATGCACCCTCATGTGGAATTGTTAGTCAAAGTTGAGCTAGAAAAATTGCTAAAAGATGGATTTATCAGAGCAGTAGATTGTGTACAATAGATTTCAAAAATAGTACATGTATCAAAGGCAGACAAATCTATTAGGGTTTGCACAGACTTCAGGGATCTCAATAAAGCATGTCCGAAAGACAATTTTCCATTGCCTAACATCGACATGATAGTAGATATGACTGCTAGATATGAGATTTACTCACTAATGTATGGATTCTTTGGTTATAACCAGATCAAAATAGCTCCTAGGGATGAAGAAAAGACAACTTTCACCTATGCATGGGGAACCTTCTATTGGAACGTCATGCCATTTGGGCTAAATAATGCAGAAGAAACTTACCAAAGAGCAGTAACTACTATCTTTCATGATATTATGCATAAGAATATGGGAGATTATGTTGATGACACTTTAGTGAAGACTATGTAGAGATCCACACATATTCAAGAGCTAGGCCTTATATTAGATAGAATGGAAAAATTCAAGCTCTGACTAAATCCTAAAAAGTGTGCATTTGGAGTGACATCGGGGAAATTACTTGGCTACATCATTTCAAAGAAAGGAATTGAGGTTGATCCTGAGAAGGTCCAAGCTATAATGGAAAAGCCACCTCCAAAGAATATTAGTCAAATGAGAAGTCTACAAGGATGTCTCCAGTCAATCAGACACTTTATTTCTCAGCTAGTAGATAAGGCTCAACCTTTCACAAAAGTATTAAGGAAAGGAGAAACATACAACTAGGATCAAGAATGTGAAAAATACCTTCATAAAATCAAAAAAGAGATAGCTATCTATTATATCAGCAGAACATTCAAGGTAAACCATTGATCTTATATATATCAGCTACTTATTCATCATTGGGGGCACTTCTGGCACAACAGGATGAAAATAAAAAAGAGATAGCTATCTATTATATCAGTAGAACATTGGTGTCTTATGAAATGAACTATACTATAATAGAAAAAGCATGCTTGGCATTGGTCTTTGCATCACAAAAATTGAGACACTACATGTTAGCACATTCCATCAAGCTAGTAGCTAAGATTGACCTGCTCAAATATCTTCTCAACAAAACAACACTTATAGGAAGATTGGCTAAATGGGTTATGGTTCTTACAGAGTTTGATATTGAATATGTGGAACACAAAGCCATCAAAGGATAGGTAATTGCAGATCAACTTGCTGATGCTTCACTTGAAGACACTCAACCGCTACATATAGAATTTCCAAATGAATCAATAATGCACCCTACTCAACAATCATGGAAGATGTTGTTTGATGGGTCTTTCACTCAACATGGTGCCAGTGCTAGAATACTTTTTATTACTCCTCAAAAGTATTCAATCCCAAAGGCTTATAAGATTATTTTCCCTTGCATAAACAACATTGTAGAGTATGAAGATTTGGTAAACGGGATCAAGCTGGCTATCGAATGGAAGGTTTTGGAATTACACATCTATGGAGATTCTCAGCTAATCATCAATCAAATCAATGATACATATCAAAATCTAGATGAGAAAATGAAGCCTTATAAGAGAATGGTGGATGATCTCAAGAAATATTTTACTTTTGTATCATTCTAGCAAATTCCCAGATCTGTAGATAGAGCAGCAGATGCTATGGCCACCTTGGCATCCATACCAGAATTACAAGAATCTAATTTTCACTTTGAATTCCTGGTGGAAGAGTTACATTACCCTACCTATGATTTTCCTAAGTCCTAGATGGTCTGTTCTATTATTGGACATGACTCATCTCATTACAACCATATTTACTCTTATCCACGAGACCAAATTATCCTAGAAAATCTTACCCATAATGAGAAAAAGGAACCTAATCCAAAATGCTTCACGATACGTCATCATTGCTAATGACCTTTTTAGGTGAGGTTTAGATAGTACTTTTTTTAGGTGTTTATAAACTGAAGAGTCCCAACGTGCATTATCGGAAGTCCATGAAGGTATTTATGGATCTCATTCTAATGGTCTTACTTTAGCTCAGAAACTACTAAGGGTTGGCTACTATTGGCCAGACATTGAGAAAGACGCTATAAAGTTTTCTAAAACTTGTGAGAAGTGTCAGCTACATGGGAATCTCATACATGCTCCAGCAAGGGATCTCATACCCTTCATTACACATTGGCCTTTTCAACAATGGGCCTTTGATCTCATTGGTCAAATATATCCTGCATCATCCAATGGACACAAGTTTATCATAACTGCCACTAAGTACTTCACCAAGTGGGTAGAAGTAGTTCCGCTCATCAAAGCAATCAATAAACAAGTAGCTATGTTCATACTTAATTATATCATTTGCAAGTATGGGATACCTTCATCCATTGTGACTAACAATGGAGGACAATTCAAGAATAAAGATCTAGATGAGCTCTGTGAGAAATTCAAAATCAAATAGAACTGGTCATCTGTATATTACCCTCAAGGAAATGGACAAGCTGAAGCATCTAACAAAAACCTACTGACTATCTTACACAGAATAGTGAACAAATCTAGGAGGGATTGGCATCTGCAGCTCAATCTTGTACTGTGGGCTTATAGAACAAGTATTAGAACACCTACTGGGGCTACACCTTTTTGTTTGGTGTATGGATCCAAAGAAGTCTTACCTATTGAAGTGGAAATACCATCTTTGAGAGTTTCTTTGCAAGGTATTGTTATTGATGAAGACTACCAAATATCTAGATTGCAAGAGCTCGAGTTGCTGGATGAACGTTGGCAAGTGGCATTTGATATTTTGAGAGTGTATCAAAAGAGAATGTCTAAAGGATATAAACAGAAGGTTTGACAAAGAGAATTTTAGGTTGGTGACCTTGTTTTGAGAGAAAATCCTAAAAATCAACAGTTTTGAGATAACAAAGGGAAGTTTGAACCCAACTAGCTAGGTCCCTACATCGTTACTGCAGTCTTTAGCTCTGGTGCCTATCACCTCTCAACATCAAAAGGAGAATAGCTTCGTGGATCGATTAACACCATCCACTTGAAAAAGTTCTTCACTTATTATTCTCTACTCCAACAACCTGTACAGCTGAAAAATGTCCTGAAAAAATCTAAAAATCATAAAAAGTCATAAAAAAAAAAGAAAAAAACCTTTGCCAAGTAGGTGAAAACCTGGCAAACAAGAACCTCTTGTACTCAAACGCTCCATCTATCAATGCAACGTTGGCATTCCTACTTTCATGCATCTTTTCTTTCACTTGTACATATACTTTAGTAGCTTTTGTGACATTCTGGTTCTTCTAGAACCCTCATGGCTTGAAACTGATCAATGTCCTAGTCTTAGGGTAATCGATTGAGCAATTTACGTGTCCTAAGCAGTATCAACCAAGTCATCATTTTGTCAGTGATACCTGATCATCCAATATGAGTCAATCACCTATCTCCTAACTATTGAAGAGTTTTATCACTGAGTACACAAGCAAAACAACATTACTGAAAACAATCACTAAACAGTTTGAGATATGAATGAAATATTTCTTTGTGTGTTTTCTTTTATATTGGTTTTCGATTATTATTCCCTCTGAGTAACTTGAGGAAGTCTATCTTGACTAAGAGGAGCAAGGATTGGGGGCATAATATTTTCTTTGTTTTTTGCTTGTAGGAATGATTCTGATGATTTGGAAACATCTAATCAGCTGGTTGTCTGTGATAAGAGCCTTCACATCAAGGTGAAATCGCTACACATACCTCAACTCCACTTATTTGTATGCTACAGGGAGGTTCTCATCATTTATTTATCTGTTTTGAGGGAATTTCTTTAAAGAGCAATCTAGGTCCATGCATAATCTATCCAAGGATATGAATGAAAAAAGGGTCATTGCAGACAAGATAATTAATATTGCACATGAAAAGGAAGGAACACTAATCTGCCTGTTATGTTTGTAAACACTCAATGATGAAAATTAAGCATTCCAAATCTAGTGACTAAGTTTAGGTTGCATTAATTTTTTCATTTGGTGCATTTATAGTGATTTTGGTATGGTAACAATGATCTCTTTATCTTCTGAATGAGAGTTTGAATTATCATCATTTCTAAGCTAAGTGGTCTCTTTTTCATCATTTCTCCGATTAAGTACTTGTGTATTGAGATGTTAGTTGCATACACATCTTATATAGATTCATACATTCATTTGCATTCACATTATTGCATAGAATTTTTATTTTTTTTGCATTACTAGTTACTCATTTTCATCATTTATTTGCATATGAAAAGAAACAAAAACAAACATTCATATTCATTTGCATTACATACATCCATACTGAATAGATATGCATACATATAGAACAAAGAATATAGAAGAAAGCATCTCATAAACCAATTGACACAAGTACAATGAAATCAAATCAAGATCTCATATATATAATCATCAATATCTCAGAGTACAAGTGATATAATTGTCATATACAATCTCCCATTGGAGCAAGAATCGTATGAGCTACAAAAAAATGGGGTATCTAACAAAATCTAAGAGCTATAATAAATCTAGATCTCTACCTCTCCCTCATCGCCAGGTGGCGGAGGATGTGGAGCCTACTGACCGACATCCTGCCTCAGTGCCCGAGCTCCCTCAGATTGTGCCATGTACTGAGAGTAGGGGAAAAACTGCTATGCTAATAGAATAGCTACACTATACGCTACCACATAATATGATGCCCAACTAGTCTAGTGCAAAACCTCCTACTGAAGAGTGTCTCGCTTTGCCCTCATCTCTGCAACCTGACGATCGCACTCTTCTCTGAGCTTCACTAGCTGTCGATCTCGCTCTACCCTCATCTCTATGACTTGATGATTGTGCTCTGCTCTGAACTCCACCAACTGTCGATCCCACTTTGCAAGCTATGTCTGAGCCATTATCAATTGTGACTACAAACCTGCTAATCTCGCTCTCATCGACCATGCTGCATCAGCTACCCCCTGATCCCTCACAGGCTCTCCACCTCCATCTCTACCTCCAGCTCCACCCTATTCATCCCTCCTTTGTCATACCTGTCTAGGAGATACTCGCTCCTCCTCTCCTCCACCATTCATTATCCTAACACTACTCAGCCTCACACCAACAGCTCCTAGGGATCCTCCCTCTCCTCTTGGTTGTTGTCTCCCCCCAGCTTGTACCCTATTTTTGCTCACACTAGGATCACCACCTACCCACCTAGGAGCCTCTGCTCTCCATCCCTGTCCATGTGCCTATGTAGGGGCATCATCCTCAATCTTCTCTATGAGAGGCGCCTACTCCACTAGATCTATAAATCTAGGGAATGGATGCTGTTGGAACAAATCCCTGTACTGGGGCAATACCCTTGCATCTGCGATGTCATCCAAGTAATCCCACCTAAGTTGTTGTAACCCTGTCAGCTCCTGCATGCTCAATGCATATAATAACCTAGGGACCCATCCTCATCTCTCCTCATCTGCATAATGAGCATACATAGTAAACTCCCATGAAATCCCTTGCGGCCTACCATACTGCCTCATAACCCGAGATACAACAAATCACTCAATGAATGTCACAGATCTACCCATTAGAGGATGAGTAATGAACATATCTCTCTGCACAACTCTCCAGTCATCCCAAAGCTCTAGACCCCTGTACAATCTCCATACGACAACTATCAAGTCATCCAGTTGTCATCTCCAATACTCTGTCTTGCCCAGATGGGACTAAGTAATGTATCCAAAATATCTATAAACAATCGGTTGTTGTGGATCTCTGGCATCATCCACTATAGGTATGCAAACTGCAATATGCTCCTAGACCCATATTTGTAAAATCAATACCCCTGTAGCCATGCTCTTCCCCTCTTTGTATACAATCTCATGCATCTCATGATACATGTGGGCTAAAACACACAAACCCCATCCTAATCTCTCAAAGTGATCCACAAGCCTCTGCAACATCCTAGCCCAGCCGCATAAGAAACCTTGTTGTCCCCTATCTGGCATAACAAAGAAACCAATAAATCCTACCAAGACACAAGCTAGTGGAAACTGCTTACTGTACCTGGTCATCATATCATCCCAACTGATAGCTTGCATAAGGATTTTCTCATTGTGAAATACCTATCTCAAAGCTAGTAAGCCAGGATGTTGTGCAAAAATACTAATCAACCTTATCCCCAATGAATGGAATCCTGATAATCCTGTAAACATCCTTGGGAGTGATGGTCATCTCCCCAACTGGTAAATGGAACATGTTATACTCAGAGTGAAATCTCTCCACAAGTGTTGTGAGCATCCCATGATTCACATGGATATCTGGCATCTGTAGAAGGTGGGTAAACCCGCAAAAGTCAATATGTGCTCTATCTATATCGGATGACTCACAAACTAGCCTCATAGTAGGAGGATAGACGCATTGGAAAAGAACATGTGGTAATCAAACCTGCAAGAATCAAATAATAGAGCATCAGAAAGTCATTCAAATTCACTATAAGACAACTTAAACATCATGCAAATCCAAATACATTAATTGCAAAATCAAATTTTCATGTTTGCACCCTTAAATAAGCTCACTTTTTTTCATACGACATTTTATAGAGTAAGCAGAAACTTGTACGAGTTAGGAATAGCTATAGGATGACAAAAGACTCTAATACGACACAAAACATGCATTCGCACAACAAAACGGTCTATCAAGCAAACTTTTGTATGACACAAGAGGGTGTCTGGAATGACAAAACTAATGGCTTTAAATGATAAAACACAGAAGCACAATTTTTTCGTACCAGACAAAATATCATCTCGCACGACAAATCAAAAACGAATGACTTTTAAACGCCATAAAAAGAAAAAAATCAACAAAAAATTTCAAAATTGATGAAATGAAAGGGCTAAAAATTAGACTCTTATCGTTGGCTCGTAGTTCTGAGGTCGATTATGACATCTCTAGCACTCAAATCGGTGCTCCTGGATCAAAATGACCATTTTTTCTTTGCAGAAGGCTTTTCAAATTTCAAACTTGGAGAGGTTAAAATGAATTGAAAATGACACTTTGACCCCTTATATAGCCCAAAACCTAATTTTTCAACTTGCTCCGATGGACATGAAAATTGTACCCTTAGCTAATTTGCCCATCCTGATTCCATTTTTGGGATCAAAATCAAAATCCGAGATCATTCTCCTAGTCAATTTCAATACAATTTGGACCACTTAGCACTTTTCATCAAATGCTCATTATTTCTCCAATTTGCACTCACTTTCTAATGAATCAATGTTGAATCTCAATTTATTCTACAAATCAACTTCACGCTCAATTTCTCAGTAATCAATGCTAAATCTTCACAAATGTTCCTCTGACTAAATTTTTGTGCTCAAGTCATTATCATCGCCAACAATTGCCTAAAATCATGTACCCTCGCTATCTTTTGATTTCACTCCTGAGGGGGCATACTCGTGACCTCATGACCTACACCTTCAAAGTTGAGAAAATTTTCAAATCTTCATCAAAAGTTGAGCAAAAATATTTTCAATTAATTGAAAATCAAACAAATTCTTATTGCTAAGGGGCATCTCAACTTTATCGCTTCATATCAAGTTGATATTTCTCGTTCATCTGAATTGAACCAATCGCTAGGGGAATATCAGTTTCATCACTTCAATTCAAGCTGAATTTGTCTTCATCTAAATCAGTTTCTTAACATTAATCAGTTTCATTTCTTTTCATCAAGCTGATTATTCATTTAAACTCAATCAAAAGTTTAAAGAGTATCTTTGATCACACGCTCAATCTAAGCAGGTGCTCAGTTTCATCGCATCAAATCAAGCTCGACAGTTTATCTTCACTCATTGTGTCTTGATCCATCAAGTTCAAGATCAATTTTATCTTTTCTCATTGTGTCTAGTTCAATCAATTTCTAGATCAGTAAGATCCGCTTCTTGATCAATCAAGTTCAAGTTCAGTATCTTTGCTCTCTATCGGTCCTAGTTCAATCAAGTTCGGGATCGGTTTGGCTTTAATCAACTTTGTTTAGCTTCATCGCTTCAAATCAAGCTAAACACCTCGCTCTTCATCCGGTTCGTGATCAATCAAGTTTAGAACTGGTATCTCCTAGACAACAACTATTCTTTGAACCAATGCGTTGCTCGCATATTAATTTAAAGAGGGGCAAATGTAATACCCTAAAATTGGTCACCTAAACCATGGGCCCCTAATCTCAACAACATCACCAAGGTCCTAACCAAAGGCAATTAAATCAACTTTGAGCACACAATTAATTAATTCTTCAATCATCAAATATTACATGACAAGGGAATTATTCTATATTAATTAAATATTTATTTAATTAATTAAATCATTCCAAGAAAATCATTTTGATAAATTATCCTATTTAATTTTTTAAATATCTTAGAATATTTAATTAATTAATAAATTTTCCATTTAATCATAAAAATGGAATTAATTTATCACAAAAGAGGAATTAATCTCAAAGCAAGAGTTAAATTGAAAATAAAATAAAAGAATTGAATTGAAAGAGAAATCAAACTTGAGATATTATTTCTTTCTTCTAAATTGAGAACTTGAAATCAAAAAAGCAATTAAAAGGAATTTAATCATTCTCTAAAAATGGAACTCAAAGCTTTTGAGAAAAGAAGTTCCATTGCATTGAAAATACTCTTTTCTTGAATAAATCAAAGAATTACCTATTTTTATCTCAAGTGCATGGAATTAATTGAATTATATCTCTAATGCAAACTCAAACTTCTTTTCTGAATGCATTTCAATTAAAGTATAATTGGAATCTATCTCAAGGTTAACTGAATCTGATTTCTCAATTATTTCAATTATCCTAAATTGTGCTTTTTCTTGATCTCTCTTGTGATTCTCTATAAATTCAACCTTCATCTCTCATTCAAAACACCCTGGAGATTTATTGTTATTATAAAGTTTTTACTCTGGAGTCATTGAAGATATTGTTCTTGCCTTTAGAGATTATTGCATCTTAGTTTAATTTCTTTTTGCATATTTCATGATTGCTTGAATTCATATAGTTTACTATTCATCCATCTAGCATAATCTTGCATCCATTTAGCTTAATCTCATGCTCATATAGATTAAATCCTTCATCTTGGTGTAGATTAGTCACTGGTATTTCTTATACAAATCTGAGAGAAAGTCTATACTCGCATCTTTTAGAAGGCAATTGGTCAATTTGTTATAGTTTTATTATTCATTCTTATATCTATCTAACCATACATGTAATGACTTAATTGAAGTGTTGTGTCTTGCAGCTTACAGACTTATTCCACTTTTCACACACACACACACACACACACACACATCTATCTAGAATGATAGTCAAGTCATCATACTCTTGATTGAGATAGTCCCATAATCTCATACTGACCATCCATGCCTAGATCCTGCTCCCTCCACTCGTAAAAATTGCAGAGAGATCCAACACCTTCTTTGTGGTCATACACTACTCTCTCTCCATGGATTAGAATGTGTAGTATCATCCATACATTCTCTAAGGTGATTGATGCCTCACCCATCGGCAAGTGAAAAGTGCATGTCTCTGAATGCCACCTCCCAACCGATGCAGTATTGAGACTCCTTTTGGTCATAACCTTAGGGAGATATAGAACATGATATAGTCCAACATGGTGAAACAAAGCAATATCAACAAGAGTCAAGTGATACCACAATGATAGGCCACTAGGGATATTTTGTCAAGTACCTAGCACATCAAGGATCTCTTGCAAGGACAAAAATTAGAGCATTACTCAAACTAACAAATTATGACATAAATTGGAGCTAAAACATTGAAAATTTTCATTAGCATAATGGATGCGAAAAGGATAACACTAATGCAAATTTTTTTATCACTAATGTAAAATAATTATAACGCATGTGACAAAGTTACGACCCATGCGACACACTAGAAATGCATGCGAAAAATCATGTCTTATGCAAAAAAGCTAATTCAAAACAAGAATCATAAATGCAAAAAACTTATGACGAATGCAAAAATATCAAACTACGCTTGTGAAACTGATAAAGTTGGAAAATTTAGAAAATTTTGAACAAACTTCAAAATCAATCAAAAATCGATGAAAATTTTCAAGACACTTACCATGCCTCATGTGACAGCTCACCGGTGATATGATTGAACTCACTCAGATAGGTGTTGTCATCCTCCAACATCTGCCATCATGCTCGAAATGCTCGTAGAAAGCTCTAAAAATGCTCTAGATGCTCTAAACTCAATGAGTGCAAATGAGCCAAATAAACCTTGTAATTTCTATTTATATGCCAAAATTAGGGTTTTCCCCTCCAAAACAGCTGTGGACCCCATGAATTTTGAAGCACTTGTAGGTCAGTCAAATAAGCTCAAAAATTTGTGAAAATGGAAACTATCACTCATGACCATAAAATCGTTAAATTGGTCACAATTTCATAATTTTTTGATTAAATTTTCCAAGGGGGCACAATTACACCTTGTTATTGTTGGGTCACACTAGGGTAGGAAAAATTTTCATTTTCTTTGAAACAATATCAATTCAACATTGTCTCAAAGAGGGACAAATGTAGACACCGAAAAATGTCTCATCACTAACATGCTAATTTTTTTCTCTTTATTAATTAAATAATTTTTTAATTATTTATTTAATCTATTGTTTATTCTTCTAAACTATTTTAATCATCACATTTCTTCATATCCTAATTATTCAATTTCTATCTTAATCAATTAATCAGTTAACCTCCTTTCTTATAATTAATTAAATATTTAATTTTATTATTTTAGAATTATTACCTTTAATTAAATAATCTTTATTGTTTAATTAAATTAAATTTCTTATAATTAAATAATTTCTTTAAGGTATTTAATTGTCTAATTCATTCTTTTCTAATTCAAGATTAAAAAATCCAAAATTCCCCAAATGTTAAGTTCAAATAATTTCAATAAAATGTGCATTTCATTTCATGATTTCAAAAATCCAAGTTTAAATCAAATGCAATTGAAATTTGAATTTAAAGTCCATTTCCTACAACACATGTCAAAACCCGACTGGGCAATCAATTCTGTTATCTCACCAGTTAATTTAGTTAACTCCTCAATCAACTTTTTCTAATAGATCAATCAAATTACTTAACTCATCAATCAACTCAGTTGACTGATCAATCTATCTAGTCAACTCATCAATCAAATAAGTTTATCTTTCAATCAATTTTGTCTCAGGAAATCTCAACCATTGTTCGATTTTGTTCTTAAATCAATCTCGACTATTCAAATTCTCCTTCGAAAATCTATAAATTTAGCATCCATATCTCATTTTCAACAACCACTATCTTCAAAATTATTTTGTCGTTCTTATGCACGTTAACAACACAACATTGAGAGCCAATCGACCATATGAATTGAGAAGAGAAATGGAAGCAATGAATGAAATCAATGAGGGGTTTTTTAGATTAATTTCCATATTTCATGTATCTATTTATGGTTATGTTATATGATTTTACTTAGTACTAGATTTTTTTTTGTGGGAAAAATTCATTTTTAATATACAACTGATTCACCCCCCCTCTCAGTTGTCTGGAATATTCAACATATACACGCCTCTCTCCAGTCATGCCTACCAATACCCAACCCTAACCTACAAGAAAGTCATGGCATCGTCTATTTGGAACCAATGGTCCCACTACAAGGTTGCACATAACAATAGTCAAGTCATCATACTCTTGATGTAGATGGTCCCATCCAATCTCATACTGACCATCCATGCCTAGATCCTACTTCGTGCACTCGTAAAAATTTTAGAGAGATCCAACACCTGGTTTTTGGTCACACACTACTCTCTCTCCATGGATTAGAATGTGTTGTATCATCCATAAATTGTCTAAGGTGATTGATGCCTCACCCACCAACAAGTGAAAAGTGCATGTCTTTGAATGCCACCTCTCAACCAATGCAGTATTGAGACTCCTTTTGGTCATAACCAACCTTAGGGAGATTTAGAACATGGTATAGTCCAACATGGTGAAACAAAGCAATATAAACTAGAGTGAATTGATCCCACAATGATAGGCCACTAGGGCTATTTTGTCGAGTACCTAGCACATCAAGGATCTCTTGCAAGGACAAAAATTAGAGCATTACTAAAACTAACAAATTATGACATAAATTGGAGCTAAAACATTGAAAATTTTCATTAGCATAATGCATGTGAAAAGGATAACACTAATGCGAATTTTTTTATCACTAATGTGAAATATTTATAACATATGTGACAAAGTTACGACCCATGCGACACACTTGAAATGCATGGGAAAAATCATGTCTTATGCAAAAAAGATAAGTCCTATGCAAAAAAACTAATTCAAAACAAGAATCATAAATGCAAAAAACTTATGATGAATGCGAAAATATCAAACTACGCGTGTGAAACTGATAAAGTTGGAAAATTCAGAAAATTTTGAACAAACTTCAAAATCAAGCAAAAATCGATGAAAATTTTCAAGATACTTACCATGCCTCATGTGCCATCTCTATGTTGATATGATTGAGCTCACTTTGATAGGTGTTGTCATGCTCCAACATCTACCATCATGCTCAAAATGCTCATAGAAATCTCTAAAAGTGTTGTGGATACTCTAAACTTAATGAATGCAAATGAACCCAATAAACCTTGTAATTTCTATTTATAGGCCAAAATTAGGGTTTTCCCCTCCAAAACGACCATGGACCCCTTGAACTTTGAAGAACTTGTAGGTCAGTCAAACAAGCTCAAAAAATTGTGAAATCGGAAACTATCACTCATGAGCATATTATCGTTAAATTGGTCTCAATTTCATAATTTTTTGACCAAATTTTCCAAGGGTGCACAATTACACCTTGTTATTGTTGGGTCACACTAGGGCAGGAAAATTTTTCATTTTCTTTGAAACAATATCGTTTCGACATTGTCTCAAAGAGGGACAAATGTAGACACCAAAAAATGTCTCATCATTAACACGCTAATTTTTTTCTATTTATTAATTAAATAATTTTTTAATTATTTAGTTGATCTAATGTTTATTATTCTAAACTAATTTAATCATCACATTTCTTCATATCCTAATTATTCAATTTCTATCTTAATCAATTAATCACTTAACCTCCTTTCTTAAAATTAATTAAATATTTAATTTTATTATTTTAGAATTATTACCTTTAATTAAATAATCTTTATTATTTAATTAAATTCAATTTCTTATAATTAAATATTTTTTTAAGTTATTTTTTTACCTAATTCATTCTTTTCTAATTCAAAATTTAAAAATCCAAAATTCCCCAAATGTTGTGATTAATTACAAAAATAGGTTTTAAGGACCCGAAACCTTTTACATAAACATCAAAAGAAAGATTAGCAAAGATCAACTAGACCAGCATAAAGACAACATACAAAAGACTGGCAAGAAAGCCAACAACCCGAATGAACAACCCAAAACTAGGAACAACAAAGCAGTAAAAACCAAAAAGAAAGACCTAGACAGCTAGCCACACCTACAAATACTTAAGAAGTTCAGCAGCCTTGATGACCAATAAGTCATAATTCGCCGAAGCAACTTTGAGCTCTTCGATTTCCTTGTTTGGATTTTTCTCCCTCATCTTGCCTCTGGTCCTCGTGTGTTGTCCTTTCACACCTTTCGCGCCCTCCATGTCAAGTTCCTGCTCCAAGGATCCCTTCTCATTCTCTAGCTTACTGATCAAGATTTTGATGTTGTTAGTGGAGGCCTTCAGAATGCTATAACTGTGTTCAACAATGCTTCTGAGATAGGTATCGATTTTGTTGAGTCTATTTTCAGCATCCACCATTCTCTGGTCCCTAACAATATTATTATTTTTTATTTTCTCTAGGGCCTTCTCCACTTGCTCAAACCTTGGATTGAAGGAGTCCCTAATCTCTTCAGCTCTAGCAATAGTCTTTCCCAAATCATCAACATGCTCAGCCATGGATTTACCGTTACCGATGCTAATAGTCTCCAGAATTTGAATCCTATGACTCAGGTTCTTGTTTTCCTCCACAACTTTCTTGTGACTATTTATGAGCTAGTCGAGGGTGTCCACAAACCCCTTCAAACCCTCAACAAAAGGGTTAGAAGGGGTACTTTTTCCACCAACCTTGGCCTGATCATTTTTGGGGTCTTCACCACCAGTATTCAGTTTGGCATCACCATCAACACTCTGGTTGAAACCATCCCCTGTAATCTACTCCTTAATGTTTTGGTCCACATTTGAATCCTTGCTCTGCTCTTTATCCTCCATCTCTGGCTCATAATTGCCTTGCCTTTTTTTCTTTTTCCTTTTCTGAGAAGAAGATTTAGGTTTCTTCTTCTAAGGGGATGAAGAGTCATCCTTTTCAAAGTCCTCAGAGACCTCCTCTGAGGAGGACGAGTGAATCTGGAAGACCTTCTCTTTTCTTTTTTTCTTACCCTTGGAAGAGGATGGCTTACTCCTCTCCTGTTTTCTTTTCTTACCCAATTCAACCTCGGAGTCCTCCACGCTCTCCACCATTCTCTGGTCCCTAATAGTGTCATTGTTTTTTATTTCCTCTAGGGCCTTTTCCACTTGCTTAAACCTTGGATTGAAGGCATCCCTAATCTCTTCAACTCTAGCAATAGTCTTTCCCAAATCATCAACATGCTCAACCATGGATTTACTGTTACCGATGCTAATAGTCTCTAGAATTTGAATCCTATGACTCAGGTTTTTGTTTTCCTCCAAAGCTTTCTGTGATTGTTTATGAGCTAGTCGAGGGTGTCCACAAACCCCTTCAAACCCTCAACAAAAGGGTTAGAAGGGGGGATTTTTCCACCAACCTTGGCCTGATTAGTTTTGGGGTATTCACCATCGGTATTCTGTTTGGCATCACCACCAACACTCTAGTTGAAACCATTCCCCGTAATCTCCTCCTCAACATTTTGGTCCGCATCTGAATCCTTTCTCTACTCTTTGTCCTCCGTCTCCGGCTCATAATTGCCCTGCCTTTTTTTCTTTTTCCTTTTCTAAGAAGAAGATTTAGGTTTCTTCTTCCAAGGGGATTTAGAGTAATCCTTTTCAAAGTCCTCAGAGACCTCCTCTAAGGAGGAAGAGTGAATCTGTAAGACCTTCTCTTTGCTTTTTTTCTTACCCTTGGAAGAGGATGTCTTACTATTCTCTTGTTTTCTTTTCTTACCCAATTCAACCTTAGAGTCCTCTAGGCTCTCCTCAGTCTCACTTTTTGAATCACCGACATAATCCTCACCCACACAAAATTCAGTCTGACCCTTCCTCCTTAGATTCAGAGACAAAAAGCTGGGGGTGGGTGATTTGAATAGCTTTAATATGTTCATAGATTAGAACCATTAGAACTTGGTGCATATCAATGTCTCCCTTAGGGTTCTCTTTGTGGGCTTTGATAGTGGCATTCATCGAGAAAATCAAGAAATAGGGCATGTTAACTTTGTCTCCATACCTGAAGTGGTTGAACAACACGAAATGGTAGTCGTAGACTTTGGTAAATCTGCCATCCAGAGTGATATAGCACATGATTGCAAATAAAACCTCCCTCCAAGGCTTAGCAAAGGCCCTAGGAGGGTAGTAGGTCTTGCTAAGCTTAATCAGGCATTTCTTCTCCTTAGTAGTTTTAGGGTATTGCTCGATGGCCTCCTTGTTAAGCTTCCTGTCCCTGTAGAAATTACTTCCCTCCCTCCAGAGACCCGTCACCTGAGCAATGAGGTCTTTGTCAATGGTGATAGTTTGATCTCCCATTTTTAGGGTGCCCTTCCTCCAATTTTTGGTGAAAAACTTAGTGATTTTAGCATCCCTCCCATGGAGTCTTTCCATGTACTTCATTAGCCCACCCTTCTGCAAGATACTCCAGATTTCCTCCTTTTGTTTCCATTCTTTACAATTACTGGGCTCATAGCGACACCTGTTACCTCCCATGATTTCATAGCTCAAACCAGAAACTCGAGAGTTGCAGATAGCTAATGGAAAGAAATCTCTAGATGCAGCCCCAAAAACCCAAAAAGTGTGGGAGAAGGTGGCATTCATCTTATCATTATTGGTACTGACATAATAATAATTAATATTAGTCCTCCAATTCATGTCATTAATGATTATATAATCCATTTAAAATCTTTGAGGTGCAGTTATATTGATCCATGAAAATGATCGATCTGGCATCATTAAGAAGATCATCTTCACTCTTATAGGTAATCATTATGTCATGAATGATTGCCACATTAGTTTCCCAATCATTGGGGCCATTTGCTTCCCAATAATTGTGAGAGATAAAACATTTATCGAAGGTTTTAATAAGATCCCTAACAGCTTTAATAATATTATTAATAGTCCATGAGGGCTTGGTAATTCCTTTAAGGCAATTAATGATATTATTAGAGTCTCCCTTGACCTAGAGATAAGGACAGTTCCACCTTTTATCTAGAAGGATGCCTTGGAGAGCAGCCATAGCTTCCTCCATATGGTTAGTTTGGCAGTTTATAGGAACAACAACAATTTCCTTACAAATACTATTTTCATCTCTGAGAATTGCACCACATCTCGCTGGTCCAGGATTGCCTTTAGAAGCACCATCAAAGTTGATTTTGAGCCATCCAGGAGGGGGAGAGTACCACTTAGCTTCTAGTCTCTTACTTTGTTTAGTATCAATCCTAACAACACTCTTCAGGTTCTAGGAGTTGAGGATGTGAGCTTCCAGGAAAATGACAGGAGTGCAAGGTTCTCCAATGGTCCTGAGGTTCTCCACTATAGCCCTTTGAATTTTTTGAAAAACAACAGCATGGGGGAGAGAAGTATCCCTGAAGATGCAGATGTTCCTTTCTTTCCAAATCCCCCACAGGATGTGAGGAAGAGAGAGATGACACAAAGTTCTCAAAGAGGGATTAGACCAATGGTAGCTCCAAGAATGGAACAAGTCTTGAATAGAATTAGGGAACACCCATACCATACAAAAATTCTTAAGAAAGATTTCCTAGATAGAGACAGTGAAAGAATAGTGAATAGCCAAGTGGTCCACAGACTCTTCCTCCTCATGACACAAAACACACCTATAAGGGAGATTAAAACCTCTAATCTTCAGGTTATCTAGAGTCAAAATTTTGTTTTAGAGGATAGTCCAGTAGAAGATATTGATCTTCAGAATAAGACCCTTGATCCAAGCTTTAGACAATAAGGGGCTCTTTGAGGGGGCTGGAGTCAGCACTCCATACATGGAAGAAACAATAAGGTTGCCTTTGGGCTCAAGTTTCCAAATAATAATATCTTCTTCATTATTCAGCCAAGTAGAAAACAAGTGTTTCTTGAGATTGATGAGGCCAGGGTGTATACCTTCAATATTTTGCCATTTGTCACCTATCCAGTACCCCTCAACCAAGGAACCAAAAACTCTTTTACAAGGGGCAGCAAAAGGGGCCCAGTCGGGGATTTCTAGAAAAGGCTTATCAAGCAACTAGGGATCTTCCCAAAATTTGAATTTCCTACCATTACCAACTCTCCATTTAACCCCTTTAGCTATGTTGTCTTTACACTTTAAAGCATGGTTCCAAATGTGAGAGCCATTGATGCTGAAATTAGAGTTGATGAAAGAGAAAAGAGATGAAGACAAGAGATGATACTTCTCCAAATTTCACACCATTCATTGTCAAAGTGGAATAGTCTCCACATCTGTTTGGACAAAAGAACTTCATTGAGAATCCTAATTCTCCTCAGACCCAGACCACCCTTGATTTTTGATCTACAAACCTTGTCCCAAGCCACTAAGGCCATTCTCTTCTTTTCCTCAACCCCAAACCAAAGAATTTTTTTTTGGATTTTTTCAATAGCATCAGCAAACTTAACAACGATTCTGAAGAGACTAAGAGCATAAATAGGAATTCTTTGAAGGGATGCTTTAGGAAGTTGTAACTTGCCAACCTGACTTAAGAGAGCACCTTTCCAACAAAACAAGCTTTCTCTGAAATTTATCCATCAAAGAACTCCAAAAGGAATCAGGGGGAGAGATGGCCAGGGGGAGGCCAAGGTAGGTAGTAGGAAGAACAACAATCTAACATTCCAGAATTCTGCTAATTCTATGTTGTCTTTTCTCAGGAGTGTTGATGAAAAACAGTTCACTTTTAACCCAGTTGATAAGTTGGCCAGAAGCAGACGCATACTTGCACATGGTGTCCTTCAATATTTTGGCTTTCAAAATACGGGAATCCCCCATAATGATGGTATCATCGACAAATTACTAGTGGGTGTTAGGAATCCCATAGATACTAAGAGGGGGGGGTGAATTAGTATCTAATTGGTAATTAGAATTTCTTAACTTAAAACATGCAAAATATATTATAACAGTGTACCGGTATGCAAGAAATAATGTAATAAATAGAATTAAGAACATCCACATGAAAAACACACCATAACACAAGGATTTAATGAGGAAACCCGGTGTGGGAAAAACCTCGGTGGGATTTGTGACCCACAATATTCACTCACTGGCCAATAAGAGAATATTACTTACAATAGGGGCCTACACATGGAGGAAGGTCAATTGCTTAGAGCTCATTGCTCAATGGAAAGTCTCACTGACTTACAATGTGGATTATACAAATCCAATATCTTGTACTGCTTTACAATAGCATCTATAATGCTTGATCTAGTACCAGTTGCTGCTCTACTTCTTACATAAACCCTTCAACCTATATTTCGCATAATAGGTCTACCTTAATATTTCGCATACATAACTTTGTTCACTTTCTTCCTTACTTTTTCACAAAATGTCTACAATGATCTCTTTTATATATAAGAGTCATTTTAAAACATGCCAAGTCGGCTTACAAAGTTTTGCAATAATAAACAAAATATAATATAACAAAATCCTATCGGCCTCTATGCCGGTATACTTCCTTTCTTTGTGCCGGTGCCGGTGTCCTAAGTGCCAGTGTAGAGTGTGATCTGCTGATGCCAGTGCACTAACTTGTCAATGTAATGCTTTGCTGGTATAATGCCTTTCTGGAGCCATAGGATTGCAAGGTTTCCATCAATGACAAAACCTTCAATCACCTACAATGTCTCATTGGAGTGTGCATATGCCAACAATCTCCCCCTTTGGCATTGATGGCAACACTCATGAGAAATTTCAAAAGTGTATCCAAAAATGTGAAGTCCAAAAATGTTACCAAAAATGTGTGTGCTCCCCCTGAGCATATGATTCCTATGATGTTGAATTTTCTCATCCCACTACTCCCCCTTTGGCATTAATGACAAAGGTTTTCAAGATGTTAGTAGAGTTTGTAGTTTCAACATTGTAATTGGGTAGTTACAATTTGAAATAGATCCGCCAAAATCAAGTTTATACTCTCCATAAACTTTTTACTATCTCTTATTGTTGTTTCTGTTCTCTTAACTGTACCGGTGTGATGCTGCAAATGCTCTGCCGGTGTTTTTTGTCCCTATATTAGTGCCTCAAATACTTCCTTCCGTAGTGATGCTAGATAGTCCAATCTTGGACTTAGTTTTAATCTTAGATGTTTTTCCTTATTCACTATTCTCTCTTTTTCTCTTTCCAATTTAAGTAATTCTTCTTCAAAATTTGTTATCTTCTCCTCAAAAATTGATAGTGTATCAGGTGAGTTGACAAAATTATCTGCAAGATTATTGATTTCATCATGTACCTTGCTCATCTTTTTATCTATATCTACAATCAAGAAGTTTTTCTTATAGGTGTCTTTGTATAGAGTCTTGTACTCTTTTAGTAAGTTACACAATTTCGGTAGAAGTGTGTCAAAATCTCTGTTACACTTCTTTATTTGCTCATCAAAGAATTTATGCTTTTCATTTTCTACTTTATCCTTCAATGTCTCTTCCTTTATTTTCTCAATGTTTTCTGGGATACATTTACACAAGGTATCAAGTTGTCCTAAAGAATCTTTATTATCTATATTACAGTTAGGAGAAATTACCTTCAAAATTGGTATGGTATCATCTATTGCCTTATAAGCTTGTGAGTTGCAGTCTGTTATCTTTTTAATTGAGTCTAATAATACCTCAGTCACATTAGTTGATTTGTAGCCTAATGATGAACTTATATTCTGAGTACTGCCAGTGGAAGTAACCAAGCTTGTATTGACCTCTGGTAGGTCTGTTTGTGTCTGCATTTCCTTAAGCAATGGTTTTTCTACTTCTCCAGTTGTTGGTGGCACTGTTTCCTTTTGTTCTTATTCCTGTTGTTGTTCTATTCAGGAGCCTTTTGCTCTATTTGTTTCTCTGTTTGTTGCATTGTCTCAGTTTGAGTCTGAGTCTCTACCTTTTACTCTTTGTCATCTGTCAGTTTCTCTTGTGTGTTATCAGTTAGCTCAGCTACCGGAGGCTCACTAGCCATGTCAGTCTTACCAGCTATATCTTTGTCTACCACAATGTTGATCTTTTGAGTATCAACATCCACAGTATATAAGACTTCAAGATTAGGATTACCATCCTCTACATCCATACTTTCAGCTTTCGGTTGATCTTTTGTAGCTGTTGCTTTTACCAGTGGAGTAATCAAAGGAGGTGGGGGTAAGTTGTCTTTAACCTTGATACTAGGTGGTCCACCAACTTTACCTTTACCCTTGTCTCTTTCTTTCTGATATACCTTTATAGGTTTGTGGCTCATGTATTCTTCTTGTTTTTCTTTTTCAACTAGGAATATATCCCATCCATTTTCTGTCTCCTCAGTCACATCATTAACTCTTCCAACCATTAAAGAAATGTGCTAGTGTGCAGTAGAAAATACTGACCGGTTGGCTTGAGCAATTAAGTCATCAATTTCGGTGAAGTCACCAGATATACAACAAGTAGCTTCTCTATCTTTATTTTCTTTTCTAGTTCTATTACTGCTTGTCTCCTTGCTTCCAGTCTCTTAAATAGTTCATTTGGAATTTCATTTACTACTTCCGTCAAAAATTTCTTATACATATCCATATGTAATATAACACTGTTTTCTACTTGTTCTTTTTCATCAGTTGTTAGAGTGTCATATATTTTCTCTATATTCTTCAATTTGCCTTCCTCTATAATTTCATTCAACGGTATATCAAGAGGGGCCAAGTCCTTGTTTGTCCTCTTCTTCTTTTTGGGTGTCAGTTTCTTCTTCTTTGGTGTAGCCTGTCTTACTGGAGATCTCACTGCTTGTTGTTTTTATCTTCTCCTCCTAGGTGAGGGTGTGGTTGCTAGTGAGGGATCTCTTTTCCTTACAACTCTTTTGAAAGTTGCAGGCATGTCACTCTTCGAAGAAGTACCTACCGGTGATAGGTGAGTTTCAGGTTGTGGAGCTGCTAACTCATCCTCTGTTATACCGGTTTGTTTTAACACATCTTCTTTAATGGCTTTTTCCTATCTAGAACCTTTTCTTACAACTGCCTCAACCTTTTCCACTCTTTTCTTGGATTGTATTTGGCTTTCAATAGTTTCTGTACTACCAATTACTTCTTCCTTAGGTTCTTTAGGGGCTTCCAGAAGTGCTTTAGCATATGTTTCAATTATATGATCATCTGTTTCATAACCCATCTCTGTTACCCAAACTATCCTAGGGATGACCGCTTCCATCCAGATCTCATCCTTCTTGATTATAAAGCATATTTCATCCTTATATTTGTCAACAATATTTTTTGATAGTCGGATTCTTTTCTTCATTTTGACCTTTAGTGCTTGAAAGAAATCATGGATATTGTTTTCCTTGTCTTCTCCCATATTATTGAATAGTTATGTTAACTGTTTGCCTACCGATATATCATATCCAAGTTCTTTGTAGCCTATACTGGGAACCTGTTTGGTTATATGTAGCATCAGACATACTAGCAGATTTCCAAACCTAAAAGTTCCTTTCTTGTCCTTATTAATCTTGCCTAAGTTGTCAATTAATTCATCCTTTAACGACTCACATACATCAATCTTTGCATTATCTGTGACCATATCATAAGCACTCTTAATGCATAAAATTGAAACTGAATTAAGTCTATTTGCATGAGTAGCTTTATAACCTAATATCATGCTGATAAATCTCACATTAATGTCTGTTACATCATTTACTCTTAAGGACCTTTTATTGGATGTGACACCAGTTAACTAAGTAACTAGGTCATTGGAAACCTTCTTAGTTTTGTCTGGCCTTTTACCGATGGTCGGTAACCCTGTGACAGCTTTCATAGCTTCCTTAGTGATTTTGTGGATTGCATCTAGCCAGAAAAATTCACCATGTACCCTGCTTAAGACTATCCTAATCACATCTTTGGGAAATTCAGGAATGCTAAGGATCTTTGTAAATCCTAGGGTTTTAATGATCTTATGTTCATCTTTTACATTGCCAAATTCATCACATATGACAGCTTTAAACATGGTTTTAATCTCTTCATCTCCTAGTTCCTCAATGTTACAGTGAATGTAAATTCTGGGGTCTTTAGCATAAACAACTCCCTTAGGAATTTGAGAAAAAGCACCTAAGGTATCATCTTTCTTTGCTACCTCGGGAACTAATTGAAATATGGGCCTAGGTCTTTTTATAACTTCGACAATAGTAGGGTTCGCTATATATTCAATTACAGAGGTGGCTGCCATGATAAAATACCTTTTACTGCCTTTAGGATGGATGATTTCTTGGAGTGTTCTTGCCTCTTGCTCGAAATGCCTTAGCTCAGAATCTTTGTGCTCTTCGTAGGTTTGAAATCTCGGTGAAATTAAATGGAGCCAAAACCTCAAATTTATAGTGTCTTTTCACCATCTACCACATTAAATGCATGCCAGTTAAGTATTCACTTAACATTATCTGCCGATAATAAGTAATTTCCAACTTCTTATCTCTAATCGAGGGAATAATAGCACATGTGTCATTAGATTTCCAAACCCTCAAGGAAACTTTCTTCAATTAGATGAAGAACTTCTTATCGGTGGAGCACTGCTCTATCCTGTTGGTGAAGGCTCTATCCTGTCGGTGAAGCATTGACTGGTTCTATCAGTGGAGGAGTAATCCCAATGTTTAGATCAACTTTTCTAATCCATTGTTTTGAGAATTCTAGCTTAACCTCTTCAACTTTTTCTTTACCCTTCAAGCTAGAACTTTTGTTGTCTACCGGTGATCCTTTACTTCTATAGAATTTTGCAATATGCCCAATCTTGTTACATGCATAACAAGTCACATTATTCTTTTGAATAGCTTTCCCATAACCTATGTTGGTTTGTGTTCTGCATTGATTAGATAAATATCCAAATCTTCCACAAACATAACATCTCACATTCATTCTGCAATTTTCAGAGTTGTGACCAACTTTGTTGCATTTTGAACATTGATCGGTGGGTGTGTTGATATTCTGATAATTTCTAGATCTACATTCATTTTCTCTATGACCATACTTATTACAGTTAAAGCATTTTCCATTGAATTTATAAGCATTAGGTTGTCTTACCAGTTTGCTGTGATCCTGAGTATTTGTAGTACCAAAGCTTTCACCAACTTCAAAGCCAATTCCAGGAGTGTCACCTTTAGGTTTTTGATTCTTTAGCAAGGTGCCAAGTTCCTCTGAGCTTTTATTGAATTCTTCTTTATGTTGATTTGCAGTTTCTAGTTCTCTTTCTAAGACCTCTTTCTGTCTCATCAGTTCATTGGAGTCATTCTAAGTGTGCATCAGATCTGTCTTCAACATGTCATTTTCATAGCTAAGTCTTGTGTTTTCATTTGCTGCATCACTTAGTCTTCTGGTCAATTATTCTTCATTCTTCTTCCTATCCTCAATCTCTTTACAAAATCTCATAGTCATATCCTGCATCTCACTCTTTGTTGTCATGTTCTCTTGTTTTAGCTTGCTTATCTGATCATTAAGTGATTCCTTTTCATCATTCTCATTTTGCAACTTTTCACAAAGTTCTCTTCTCTTATTTCTTGCAACAGTAAGATTCTCTTGAAGTGCCTAAATGATATCCTGAGCTACCCTTAAATCATCTTCTAGTTTGATATTTTTCAATTTCTCTGCATCATAGTCTGAAAGAGCTCCTTCAAGTTGCTTCATCAGATTTTCCATCTTTACCGATGTTAAGATCTTCCTCAAGCTATTAGGCTTCTGAAAATAGAGGACCAGGCTCTGATACCAATTGTTAGGAATCCCACAGATATTGAGATGGGGGGGTGAATCAGCATCTAACCGGTAATTAGAATTTCTTAACTTAAAACATGGAGAACATATTATAACAGTGTACCGGTATGCAAGAAATAATGTAATAAACAGAATTAAGAACATCCACATGAAAAGCACACCGTAACACAAGGATTTAACAAGGAAACACGGTGTGGGAAAAACCTCAATGGGATTTGTGACTCACAATATTCACTCACTGACCAATAAGAGAATATTACTTACAATAGGGGCCTGCACATGCAGGAAGGCCAACTGCCTAGAGCTCACTGCTCAATGGAAATTCTCACTGACTTACAATGTGGATTATACAAATCCAATATCTTGTACTGCTTTACAATAGCATCTATAATGCCTGATCCAGTATCGGTTGCTGCTCTACTTCTTACATAAACCCTTCAACCTATATTTCGCATAATAGGTCTACCTTAATATTCTGCATACATCACTTTGTTCACTTTCTTCCTTAATTTTTCACAAAATGTCTACAATGATCTCTTTTATATATAAGAGTCATTTTACAACATGCCAAGTTGGCTTACAAAGTTTTTCAATAATAAACAAAATATAATATAACAAAATCTTTTCGGCCTCTGTGTCGGTATACTTCCTTTCTTTGTGTCGATGCTGGTGTCCTGAGTGCCGATGTAGAGTGTGATCTGCTAATGTCAGTGCACTAACTTGTTAGTGTAATGCTTTTCCGGTAATGTGCCTTACCGGAGCCATAGGATTACAAGGTTGCCATCAATGACAAAACCTTCAATCACCTACAATGTCTCACTGGAGTGTGCATATGCCAACAATGGGAGTAGGTGTGATCAACAGAAGAGGGTTGGAGACCTTTAAAGATACCTCTAGTTACCATACTTCCCATGTACCTGCCAAAGCATTTAGCCAAAATGATGAAGAGAATAGGGGAGATGAGATCCCCTTGCCTCAAACCTCTAGAGGCTTTCAAAAAAGGGGAGGGGGAGCCGTTAACAAGAACAAAAAAGGAGGTAGAGGAGAGAAGCTACTTGAAGAGATCCACACATCTATTAGAGAAGCCAAAAGCCAAGAGAACCTTCATGAGGAAGGACTAGTCCACTTGGTCATAAGCCTCGGAGAGATCAAGCTTGAGAAAAAACCCTGCTTCTTGGCCATAACAAGGGAATGGATATTCTCATGGATAGTAATGATGGAATCAATAATTTGTCTTCCTGGCACAAAACCATTCTACTAAAGACTGATTAGGGAGGGAAGGACATTCAACAGTCTAGAGGTGAGGACCTTGGAAATAATCTTATAGAAAGAGTTGCATAAACTGATAGGCCTGAACTTATCCATGGAGTCAACTTCTTGAATTTTGGGGATCAAAACAATGAAGGTGCCATTAATTTCTTTCAGTAATCTTCTTGCCCCAAAAAATTCTTTAACCCCATTGGAGACATCTTTCCCAACAATATCCCAGAACTATTGGAAGAAGAACATAGGGAAACCATCAGGACCACGAGCTTTATTTCCCTCAAAAGAAAAGACAACATTTTTTATCTCCAAGTTCGAAGGGATGGAAGTCAAAAAAGAATTCTTATGCTCATCAATAAGGCAAGGAATGTTCTGGAGGAAGGCATTTTGAGAATCATCATCCAAGCTCTGATCCCTACAAAGAAGATCAGAGAAGAAACTTTTTGCCTCATTTCTAATCTCCTCCTCCTTGAGCAGCTCCACATTGTCCACCATTAGTTTTTTGATCCTATTAGCAGCTTTGTGTTTGGTAGTTGACATATGCAAGAATATGGTGTTCTTATCCCCTTCCTTCAGCCAAATACATCTAGATATTTGCTTCCAAAAAGTTTCTCCTTTTGCAATGATATCATGGTATCTTTTGAGGATCTCATTTTCTTCTGCAATTGTAATAATGGAGAATCCATCCTTTTGGATTTGGACCTAAATTTTGTTGAGGTCTTCTTGAATTTTTCCTTTGGCCTCAAAAATATTCCCAAAGCTAGATTTATTCTAGGTCCTTATGTTATCTTTTATGCTTTTAAGTTTCTTCACAACTCTACACATGGCAGTACCCTCAACTTGAATGTTCCACCATTCCTGAATTTTATGAGTCAGATCCAGATGTAATGTCCATATTTTTTCAAACCTAAAGGGAATAGGCCTTCTCCTATTGATAGGGTCAGCAATAAGAGTTATAGGGTAGTGGTTAGACCCAACACAAATGTGAGCAGATAGAGAGAAGAAATAATGTCTGAAGCAATCATCAGATATAAGAGCCATGTCAAGGCGTACTTGAATAAGGTCATTCCCAGCCCTCCTATTAGTCCAAGTGTAGTTGAAACCCTGCATCTCTACATCATTAAGGGCCTGAGTGTTTATACAATCCATGAGGGCTAGTCTATTGTCCAGCTGAGAAGGGCAACCACCAAATTTTTCCTCCTCTTTCAACGGGGTATTAAAGTCTCCCATGACCAGCCAACTGAGGTTCTTGAAGCTGTCCCTTATTTCCATAAGTTTTTTCCAAAACTTGCTTTTGTCTTTCAAGGTATTGGGATCATAGATGTTTGTGAGGATCTAAGAGGTGTCATCCTTTAAATACTCAAACTTAATGCAAGAAAAAATGCTCTCTTGAATAAGAACTTAACCTCTAATATTATTGTGATTCCAAATTATTGCAATGCCTCTAGAGGCACCTTCAAAGCTACCACCACAGATGCTACTAGATTTAAAGAAATTCAAATCTTCAACATTTTCTCTACTCATCTTAGTTTCTTGAATAAGAAAAATGTCAGGTTTACTATCCCTAATCATATTCCTAATAATATCATGCTTGTGGGGATTATTAAGTCCCCTTATGTTCCAAGAAACTATCTTCATTATCACTTACCAATTCCTAACTCCTTTAGAGTCCTCTGAGTCCCATCTTCTATGTTCTTGCTAGCCTCCTGATCTCTGACTTTGTGGTTTGAAGTTTGTCCTAGGGATGAGGAGACATACCCTACATCAACTTGAGCAATTCTCCTAGACTTCCTTATTTGGGCAGTAGAGGGAGTGGAGCTTTTCTTGTTCCCGTGTTTTGGTATTTTCCACTCGGCTTCTTTTTGAAAACCTGCTTCAGGATCACTAAGGATTCTAGAAATATCCTCTTCATTACCCTAGATAGGTGATCTAGAGTCATGTGAAGAGCTAATAACTATTTTAGAGGCATGATCTAAATTAGAAAGATTCAGTCCCAAGATAACACAATTTTGGGCCTCTTGAAAATCAGAACTATTTATGAGGGGAAGAGGCAGCCTTCTCTTCATGTGATCTAGTGATCTCCCCTTCCTCAGATTGCTCCACTTCCTTAATATCCTTATCCTTCTAATTCTCTTCATTGGAAGCTTCCTTACTAGCCAAGGTGTCAGTAATCACCATCTGGGTAGTTTCTTTAGAAGATTCATGTTGTTCTTTTATTTCCTCTCTTGGGATCTGCCCTCCCAGGATATTATCTGCTCCCATACATTTCTTCCTCAAAGATTCTTGGGGGGAATGATGTTTAGAAACAAAGACTGAGGAGAACACATCCTTGTTCTCCCCCAGGGATCCAAAATAGTTGATCTTTGCTAGGTCAACTTTCTTGTTTTCTGGATTTTTGACTTGCTAGACCATTTTCTCTGGAGTATTTCTACTCTTAATTGCAGTTTTGGCTTTCTTGTTATCACTTCTGGGCTTTAGAGGGCAATGTTTAGCCCAGTGGCTTGCTTTTTTATAGTGGAAACAAGAAAAGGGGATGGATTTGTATTTGATCTATTGTTTCCAAGTACCCAACTTAGACACAATGTCTATCTGCTCAGGCATATCTACATCGTGGGCAACCCCTACACAAAATCTAGCATGAGTAAGCCTTCTTCTTGAGGCTATGACCGGATCTATTGAGAGGATATCACCAAAAGAGCTTGCAATACCCGAGAAAATACTTTCTGCCCAGTATTCAAGAGGTAGACTGGGATTTGCACCAGAAGAGATTCACTCATATTTAGATTTGGGTGCCATTTCTGGAGGACCAGAGTTGTCTTTTCGACCAACCAAGGGCTACCAAAAACAACCCTTATTTTGTCTTCTTCACAAGAAAAGGCAAAGGAGAGAAGGCCTTTGGGCAGAGCTGAAATTTCAACATTGCCTTTCAAAGCCCATTTCCATTTAACATAAGCCCTAACAACCTCAATATTTGGGCGTTGTCCCATGAATTTACCCACCAAAGAGTTTGACATACTACTTATGTTATGATCCAAAACTGAGTCAGGAATAGAGATGGAAAAATTACCACCAGTCGGGTCTGATATGTTCTGAATAGGAGGTAGGGAATATTTCCCAGATGGTCTAGTTCCAAAGAGGGTTGACCACCTTCTAATTTCTTTTCCATTCTCCAATATAGCTTCACATGGGATGGACCCCCCAACCGGGTTTCTGAGACCCACATTCTTTACTGATAGAGTACCGTCAGCCTGCAGAATATCTAGAGGCTTGTCCTTCTTCCCCATCTGGCCAACTCCATCGATCTGGCCACTACCTCCATTGGAACTAGAGTTACTGCCTTGCAGAGAATTTGAAATTTGAATTCTTCCATTGCCACATACTCCTCCACGTGAGCTCTCCATTTTTTTTAAACCTTGGGTAAATTCAACCAAAATTCCCCAAATGTTAATTTCGATTAATTTCAATAAAATGTGCATTTCATTTCATGATTTTAAAAATCCAAGTTCAAATCAAATTCAATTGAGATTTGAATTTAAAGTCAATTTCCTACAACACATGTCAAAACCCGACTGGGAAATCAATTCAGTTAACTCCTCAATCATCTTTTTCTAATAGATCAATAAAATTAGTTAACTGATCAATCAACTCATTTGATTGATCAATCTATCTAGTCAACTCATCAATCAAATGAGTTTATCTATCAATCAATTTTGTGTCAAGCAATCTCAACCATTGATCGATTTTGTTCCTAAATCAATCTCAACCATTCAAAATCTCCTCCCAAAATCTATAAATTTAGCTTCCATATCTCATTTCAACAACCACTATCTTCGAAATTATTATGTCGTTCTTATGCAGGTTAACAACATAACATTGAGATCCAATCGACCATATCAATTGAGAAGATAAATGGAAGCCATGAATGAAATCAATGAGGGGGTTTTTAGATTAATTTCCATATTTCATTGTTTTTTATTATTTATTTCATTTTCTTTATGACTTTAGTAATTAGATTTGAGTCTTGGTGATTAGACCCGTTTAATCTAGTTTATTTATGCCCAATTTTTCTGTAATACAATCCTTTCGGGATTTTATTCAGCCTTCATCTACACATCAAGGATTGATGCAAGATGCCTTAGAGAAATTATATGTTCCAATTGCTATAACACTCATTAATATGACTTCTTTGATTGATTTTATCAAGGCACCTAATGTTGAAATTGTGTTCTCTCAAAATGAGTTACCTCCTAAAGAAATTCAAAATCAATACGATCCTCTTATAATTATTGTCCTTATTAATGGTAATGCTATAAGATGAACCTTAGTAGACAATGGATCTAGCCTTAATGTTTGTATCATTTATTTGTTGCATATTATTAATGTGGATACTTCTCTTATTTGACCTGATTCTCTTTCTATTCGTGGCTTTGACAATGTCTCTAGAGCATCTTTAGGTACTATAACCTTGCCTTTAAGGAAGGATCTATTATTTTACGTACACCTACCCAAGTCATGCTTGATAACCTTACTTATAATCTCCTCTTAGGATAACCTTGGATTCATGCTATGCAAGTTGTCCCTTCAACTCTTCATCATCAAGTCAAATTCATTTATGAAAATAAGATGTGTACTTTACATGCATACATTAATTTACAAGTTAATTTGTAAAATTCATCTAGTCCTAAATCTCCTTCACATTCTTCTTCTTCTTCTCCTCTTCAAATTGAAACACCATCTCCTCCTAAAGATACTTCTTCATTTGAAGAGGTACCCTTAGAAGAAGATTGGGGGTCCTTAGATTTTACACCTTCTTTTGTAGGAGAATATAAAATCCTCCCAATAGAACCTAAGACTAAAAAGGATGATGATATGGTGGAACCTAAGAATAAATCCACTTTGTCCAAATAGATTAGTAATAGTTTTGTGCTTACTTCAAATTCACATGGTTCTTCTTCTATTTCATCTACTTACGACATTGAGACATATGAGGCTCTGCCATCTCTTTTGGATATGACATCCCTCTATGGTTCTACTTTTGACATCCTAGCTAAACATGGATATAATGGAAATGGTTATGGCACAAATGAACAAGGAATCAAATTTCTTATAGAAAACCATCTTCATGAAACATCTTTTGGACATGGGTATAATCCCTTCAAGCTCACCAAAGCATCTAAAAAGCCATCTCTCAATGTAAATTTCATATTCTCTTCTAAATCCCTTCCTATATTGAATCCTCAATTAATTGGTTCTTATTCTAATTTTCCTTCCCTCGATGTCTTTTTTACTGATTATTCCTTAGTTGAGTTCTTAGGAGTTTATGATAATCTTATTTGATATCATCATAATCATGGATTTCCCTATTGTCTAAATGCGGAAGCATACTTTGGGAAAGATGTTGAATTACAAAATAATAATGAAGAGATCATTCATGAATTTCCTCAGTTGATGAATGTTACTCAATAAAGAAATCTTCTTTTGAGTGATACTATTGATATTAAGATGAATCCTTAAAATGGTGAAAAAAATCATTTTGATTGGGAAGTTCTTAGAAGATGATGAAAAAGATTCTCATTCTTCTCTTTAACATGAATTTCTTAAAATCTATGCTTGGACTTATTCATACATGCCTTGCTTTTATCCTAAGATTGTGACTCATAACATTGTGTTAATTCCTGATACTAAATCTGTTAAGTAGAAGATTAGGAATATGAATCCCAAGATGGAATTTCTTATTAAAGATAAGATTAAAAAAACTCTTGGATGTTGTCTTTATTCTATCTATTGATTACTCTCCTTGTAATTTGAACATTGTTGTCATTGTTAAACCTGATAATAAGATTCACATGTGCATTTATTTTCAATATCTCAATAAGGCTTCTTTCAAAGATGATTTTCCTCTTTTGAACATTGATATGATAGTTGATTCTACTACTGGTCATTATTTATTGTCCTTTATGGATATATTTTTTGGATACAATCAAATCTTCATTAATCCTTAAGATCAATATAAAATTGCTTTCCCAACTCCTTCAGGTATATTTTGTTGGGTTGGAATGCCTTTTAGATTAAACAATGTTGTTGCAACTTAGTAATGTTCTATGACTCTTATCTTTCATGACTATATACATAAAATCTTGGATGATTATGTTGATGATATTCTGGCCAAGTATATCTCTCATCAAGATAATCTCAACACTATTTGCCACATCTATGAATTTGTAAATACAACATGCACTTGAATCCCTGAAAATGTGTTTTTGGTGTGGATAGTGGAAAATTATTAGGATTCATCATTTCACATCATGCTATTGAGGTGGGTACAAAGAAAATAGATTCTATTGTGAGCATGTTGCCTCCTTGAAATATTTCTCAATTGCAAAGCTTATAATGAAAAAATCAGGCTATTCATAGATTTGTTTCACAACTTGCAAATCAAAATTTTCCTTTCACTTAATTACTTAAGAAAGATGCTACCTTTTGATGGAATAAAGATTGCTAAAAAGATTTTAAGAATTTGAAATTATGTTTGGCTAATCCTCTTGTTTTACAACTTACTATTCCTAATTAACCATTTATTATTTATGATATTGCTTCTTCTCATTCTCTCATAGCTTAATTGGCACAACACAATAGTGATGGTAAAGAATGTCTTGTTTATTACATAAGTCATACTTTACTCGATTATGAGGTTTTATATATTGTGATAGAAAGGGCAATGCCTTGATCTTATTTTCACAACTCATAAGTTAAGGCATTAGCTTTTAAATGCCAAAACACATGTTATAATCAAATTTGATCCTCTAAAACATCTCTTCTCTAAAATTGATCTCTATATTGTTAGTGAAATGGGTTATGTTGTTAATTGAGTTTGACCTTAAGTTTCTTTCTCAAAAAGTGATTAAAGGACAAGATTTAATTGACCATTTGGTTGATGCTTCTTTTCCTATTACTTTACCTAACCAAGATTCATTTCTAGATGATCTTGTTCTTCCTTTAGATTTCAACAAAACTTGGGAATTGTATTTTGATGGATCTAGGTCTCGAACTGGCTTAGGCGCTAGTATTATATTGATACGGTGTTCAAAAAAATTGTTCCCTTTATTCTATCGACTCAATTTCCTATGCACTAATAATATTGCTAAATGTGTGAAACTATTGACCTTTTTTGTATCAACAATGTTGTAGATCCAATTTGAGCAAATTTAATTGTTTTGCATAACGCGCATATTATGCACATCTGGATAACCTGCATGTTATGCGCATAGTTTAAGAAGCAATGATGGAGCTCTTTTTCTTTCAAGCTCCATTTTTTATTTATTTTTGAGTTGATCGGGTCGGTCAATAAACTCACCACTAGAGGGCTCTTGGTTGTTAGCGGGGCCTGTTTCCCTCTTTTTCCTCTTACTGGTTGTTGGTGGTTTCCCCTTAATTTTTTTGGCCCTGCTACCCCACAAGTTTTTCTAATGCTAGCAAATGATACTACGGGATAGCAGAATGGTGATCTCAGCCTATGATATCATTTCTCCACATAGGAAAAACAGGGAGGAAGAAAGGTTCATGAGATAATAATGTGAAGGGGCAGATAGTCATCCCGCCATTCCGCAAACCTTTCCATGCAGTCACAGTGATCCTAGGAAGCATTTTGGCCTCACGGAGTAAAGAGAAACAAGCAAGTAGTTTCCCCACTATCCCACGAGGATTTTTGTGGATACAATGTGGTGTAGGAGAACCTCATGACTAAGATAACAGGAGCAATAAAGGCTAAAGGACACACATGAGAATGTGACCTTTCAATCTATGTAATAGGGTAGTCTTGTTTGTTTGATGTTTAATTTATTTGTAATAAACCCCACCTTGTTACCCAATGACATCTATTTGGAAAATTGATAAGACACCATGGGAATATGGGCCTAGGGGAATTTGGTTTAATATTTTTCTAGGTGTTTATGTATTGGAGATGTCTTAGAAAGATTTAATGTCAAAAGTTTCTCAAACTTGACAACTTTTAGTGACAACTTTTGGTTGCAAATAGAAACTTCTTTCCAACGGTCACCTTGGTTCAAAAGGTGGTTAATAATCATTGAGGAACATATAAAATGTCATCCCCAATCATCATTAGTAGGAGAGAATGAATTTGTAAACTTTTGGCATCATTGAACTAATATATTTCTGAGAATTTCCTGCAATCCCGTTATTCTATACGGTATACCATACTGCATAATCATTTTTGAATTAGGAAACTAGTGGGATGTGTTATAGTGGCCAATCACATTTCAGATGCATCAAGTCTGAGGTCCTAATTCGCCAAGACAAGGAAGAAATCAGCAAATTTCTGGAAGTGTTCTAGGTTTGACAGTTTTGTCTAGGGTTTACAAAGAAATGGCCTTACCCTGCTGATCCTTCATTGGTGGTTCATGGCTTTGGAGGGGATGCAAGTATGGCCAATGTATTTTAGGATTTTAAAGGCCTTTTGTAGGTTAGGACCAGTTGGAGGCAAGGGTTTGATGCATTAAGGTGGGCAACTCCATGTGGCCACCAACAAGTGTAAGCAAACAGGTCTCACATCAGGGGTTTAAGGTCCGATCATGGCCTAAGACTTAGGAATTGGTGTATTTCCAATGGCTTAAGAGTATTCCTTGAGTTTTTTTGGTGAGTTAAGGTTTGTGTCTACACACTCTTTTGTAAAATAGGCCTAATTGGGCTATATCAGTCTCCTAACAAAGTATGGTTTGGATTCTTGTGTTCCCTACCGGTAAGGACCCTTAGGATATGTCTTGTGACCTCAAAAAGGGTATCCAAATCCAAGATTTGTTGTCTAGTATTTTGGAGACATAAAGAGTTAAGTGTAGAAACCTGGTCTCGCATGGTTACTAGGTTTTGTAGGTCTTGTTGCAGCAGTTATCCAAATCGGTAGAGGGAACTTGAACTTAATGATTGAAGGAGGTCTCCCTGACATAGGGGAATTAAAAACAAACCTTAATTAGCCATTGTTTCATTGGAGAAGGGACCAAACCATTGCTGACCATAGAGGCTTTATAACGGTAAATGAAAGAGACCTTGTACTGGTAGTCTTTTGTTTAGGGAAAGGGATGTGGGACTTGTCAAACTGATGTTCCTTAAGCCCTGGAGTGTTGTGTGATTGCTAGGTTCCTTGGTGTATTCTTGGATTAGGGGAACCTATCCTATATTGACACCGGGATCTCTACATTAGATTGGTATCAGAGCGAAGGAGGAATCTTTTTGGGAAGAAGAATAGTACATGTTAGCAGAAGAGTCAGGGGGTGAGGCTAGAAGAATGCCTCTAAAGATGACAAATGTGGAACTTTCCAGAATGGTGCAAGAGAACAGAGAAGAGAATGATCATCTTAGGAAGTTGATTGAGAACTTGGAAGGTAGGATAGAGAGAGGACCTGATGGCTCAAAGGAAGTGGGAGAAGAGGAGAACCCACAAGGGAAGGAAGAAGAGGAAGTTAGCATAGGTACCTGGTTAATGCCTTGAAGTTTGTGGAGAGGAGAACCATGGATCAGAAATCAAGCCTTTCTATTTTTAGTGGGAAGATGGATGTTGATGGAGCGATGGACTGGATAGAGTCCTTGACCAATTTTTTTGAATGTGAAGACATTGCTGACAACCAAAAGATGAAGGTTGCCAAGTCAAAAATGTAGGGAGCTGCCCTGACATGGTGGAATTTTGTGCAAGGAGAAAGAGTGAAAGAGGGAAGAGGAATGATCACCTCTTGGAAGAAGATGATTACATAGATCAAGGGTGTGAGAGTTAATAAATACAACACCACATGAGCCCAAATGATCTTTGCAAGCTGAATAAACCTATTACAAGGAGAAGCAAGGAAGCAACAGAGAAAATCATAAACATAGGAAATGCTCAAGAATATGAGAGCTCTGTATTCACAAAAATGTGTAATAGAATAATGATACAAAAGAAAATAATTCAACCTCTAATAGGTCAAAAAACCCTAAAAGGGAAAAGCCTAGGCTTGCACATAATAATTAATAAAAGAATTAATTATTATGCACCTAATGTTAGCTTAAGTGTAAAAGAGATAAAGGGGAACATAATTAATTAAACAAATGTCGTTTAATTAATCAAGTAAAGACTCGATTACTCTAACACCCCCCCTTAAGCTAGACTTAGGGAGAAGCTAAAATCTAGCATAGCTACTGAAAGCAGGAAAGATGGGTCCCAACAACAAGGCCTGATCAGGCACCCAAATACAAGGAAATCTCTATGAAATAGAGAAAAAAAAGGAGAAAACCCAGTGGGAAAAAACTCCTCTCCAAAAAGAGATAAAAGAACATACTGAAAGAAATATGAAGGAAGTAATGCCTCATAAAGACCCCCCAAGGACAACTTCCTTCACCCCATGCATAGAGCGCAACTGAAGATAGCA
This sequence comes from Cryptomeria japonica, assembly GCF_030272615.1. Taxonomy (NCBI): domain Eukaryota; kingdom Viridiplantae; phylum Streptophyta; class Pinopsida; order Cupressales; family Cupressaceae; genus Cryptomeria; species Cryptomeria japonica. Next base: position 403,441,158 of record NC_081415.1, on the reverse strand, counting down.
CGATGATGCAAAAGGTTTTGTAAAGATGTCTGCAACTTGCTCGGTAGTGGGAATGTACTCCAAAATGAGAGAACCACAAGAGATAAACCCAAACCCTAGTACATACTGGTGAGAATGAAGCAGTGCATAAGCAAAAAAACTTCAAACTGAAATCTCATGTACCTGATGAAATATCTGAGAAACAAGATCACATATCTGAATATAGCATGCTAAGACCTTTCCAACACCTATTCATTTTCGAAAAATGGAGTCCGTTTGCACATTCTACGGCCCCGTAACTGCAGAGAAGTGACCCCACTTTGACAAGAAAAAACTGAAGTCAAAAAGAAAAATTGAAAACAAATTCCAATACTATGAGGTCCAACTTGGAACCATCTTTTTGACGCCTATTCATTTTCAAAAAAATGACTCCATATTCTCAAGATAGGAAGAAAAAACTAGCCCCCCCTACAAAGGCAAGAGAGAGGGGCAATAGAGGGTGTCTGGAGGTAGGGCCGGGTAGAGGTGGCCTGGGGGCGATGCTCCAGTAGTGCTCCAGTGGCAGGTGGGAAGCGGAAGCGGCGATGACCGAGAAGTAGCGGGCGGGCGAGTGGAGGCCGACGGCGGCTGGGAAGCAGCGGGTGGTCACGAAGCAACCGACGGGCGGCGGGAAGCGACCGATGGTATAGGTACAGCCTGCTGCAGGGCCAGGGGGCCCATGGTACCTTGCGTACCATGGGTTGAACCCCCTAAGTTTTTTTTTTAATTTTTTTTGAAAAACTTTGCACAAATTTTGAAATGATGTTTTTTAAAAAATAAAATAAAATTTGGCTTGCATGCCATAAAAAGGCAAAATATTAATTTTTTGAAAAAAATATTCTCAAACTATGTGCCAGGGTTGTACGACCTGGTACAGAACAAAAAAATACCCCCAGAGGCTCAAGTGTTGAAAGTGATCAAGCTTTATATGACCATAGGGTTTTTTGGGCCTTCTGAGCACGATGGTGAGGTCCGTTTAGGGCCAAAGTGCTCAGAGAAAAAGGCCTATCCCTAGGTGCACAAAAAAAACTTCTGAAACCCCAGATCTGCTTCCAATGCAAAAAAAACTCAAAACAAGAACAGGTAGCTGCAAATCAGAAGCTTTGATACCATGTGAGAGTTGATAAATACAACACCATAGGAGCCCAAATGATCTCTGCAAGCTGAATAAACCTATTACAAGTAGAAGCAATGAAGCAACCGAGAAAAAACATAAACAAAGGAAATGCTCAAGAATATGAGAGCTCTATATTCACAAAAATGTGTAATAGAATAATGATACAAAAGAAAAGAATTCAACCTCTAATAGGTCAAAAAACCCTAAAAGGGAAAACCCTAGGCTTGCACATAATAATTAATAAAAAATAGGTCTATGTTATGTTTTGAAATGTTTCATCTATCTCATGCTCAAGCATAGTTGAGTTTTATGTGTAGATCTAGCCCATCTGCAATAAACTACTTGTTTTAGAGCTCTGGTGAGATCTATCTATTTATGTTGATGTTGTCATAGGTGTGTAATAGGTTTAATTCTAAGCATCAAAGGTATACCCACCTAGGTTTTGCAGAGCCTGAAGAGTAGAAGGATTCATATCCTTGTCATGTTGTCCAAGCCCTAAGGTTCTTCATAGATTGAATTGGCTACTTCATAGATCAATTGTAGGTGTTCTTGGGTTATCACTTTTGGTGAACAACACTACCTCTGAAGTTGCCTTTGTTGTTGTTGTCATTCATTGAGGAATCTTGACTGCTCTCTCCTTGAAATTCAAAATTTGATCCTCTTCCTTTGAAGTTGCTCCTTCCTCTTGGCTTCTTACCCCTTCCTCTACTGCTCTACTCTTGTCTTCTTTTGAGCTTCTCCTCTAATTTTAATGCTAATTGATAGCATTTATGAACAGTGTCAGGGCATAAGAAGTTCAACTCTTCTTGTATGTTCCACCTTAGGCTGTTTAGATACCTTGCCACTCTTTCACTTTCATCTTCAACCTTCTTAGACTTTATACCTAATTTCTGAAATTCTTCAGTATAGCACACACATCCATCTCTTTCCGTTTGAGATTTTGCATTCTCTTGTGTAGTTGGACTTCATAGTCCTCAGGTACATATAATCCCTTTGTTAGAGTAATTAATCAAGTAAAGACCCAATTACTCTAACAAAGGGATTATATGTACCTAAGGACTATGAAGTCCAATTACACAAGAGAATGCAAAATCTCAAATGGAAAGAGATGGATGTGTGTGCCTATACTGAAGAATTTCAGAAATTAGGTATAAAGTCTAAGAAGGTTGAAGATGAAAGTGAAAGAGTGGCAAGGTATCTAAACAGCCTAAGGTGGAACATACAAGAAGAGTTGAACTTCTTGTGCCCTGACACTATTCGTAAATGCTATCAATTAGCATTAAAAGTAGAGGAGAAGCTCAAAAGAAGACAAGAGAAGAGCAATAGAGGAAGGGGTATGAAGCCAAGAGGAAGGAGCAACTTCAGAGGAAGAGGATCAAATTTTGAATTTCAAGGAGAGAGCATTCAAGATTCCTCAATGAATGACAACAACAACAAAGGCAACTTCAGAGGTAGTGTTGTTCACCAAAAGTGATAACCCAAGAACACCTACAATTGATCTATGAAGTAGCCAATTCAATCTATGAAGAACCTCAGGGCCTGGACAACATGACAAGGATATGAATCTGTCTACTCTTCAGGCTCAGCAAAACCTAGGCGGGTATACCTTTGATTCTTAGAATTAAACCTATTACACACCTATGACAACATCAACATAAATAGATAGATCTCACCAGGGCTCTAAAACAAGTAGTTTATTGCAGATGGGCTAGATCTACACATAAAACTCAACTATGCTTGAGCATGAGATAGATGAAACATTTCAAAACATAACATAGACTAAAGATATTCTGATTGGATTTTAAATTGGTTTGAGAACCCCCTTAATTGCAAGATCAGTGTCTTATCCAAGGGCAACAGAGTCATACATTAAACTATAAGTAAAATCACTCATTGCAAATCCATCTTCATCATAAAATCTTTCTACATTAATGCCTTACATAATGCATTACTAAGCTTATCCACAAAAAATATTAGATCTAGAAGCATGAACCCTATTTTATTAATGTTTGCTCACAGAGTTTAAAATCTTCCTTGAAGATTACCTACAAACAAGCATTACACTCACAGACACAATTGTTTATGATAAACTTGGTCCTCCTTAAGAATCAAATTTGAATAAAACGAAGATACACTTCAGAGACAAATTTTGTGCGAATTTGTGCATGCCTTACATACACAAGAACCTACAACAAATAACACCTATAGCATGAATCAAACTCTATTCTATGGAAAAGGACATTGCCCTGTACAATTTTGAAAAGAACTCAGAATTGGAAGCCATGAAAATATGGAGCCATTCTCCAAATTTCTGGAATCCCTACAAATGAGAAGAATTGAGAATAAGAAGAGGACGGAAAGATCAAATCTCATCAGAACAAGCCAAGTGTCTCTTTTCTCTAACTGAAATTCTTTACCTTCTTCTTTCCCACGGAATCTACTCTTGAAATATCCCATATTTGTTAAAATTAACTAACTGATCGGATTCCTAACTCTGAGAGCTAGCTTTCCGGAAATATATAATACTTCATATTTTGGCCACAAATTGAGCCCTGAGCAAATTAATTCCTCATGTGTGCACATCATTTAAATTTTTCATTTTTTATATAGTCTAAACTATATGTTTAATATGCATTTAACTTTGATTTTTGGCCCTTTTGTGCTCTGACGCTTTGCCACGTGTCCGTACTTGATTGGTCAATGGGGTCCACTGGGTGCCCTCTGGGATGACACTTCATCACCGCCACATGCACGCTTACTTGTCGGCCACCTCAGCGCCACCCTTGCACCACATCATTGCTACCTACGTGCCATTGGGACGGGACCCGCCTGCTGGACCTCTGACTGGACTTGCCACCTGAGTGCCACCTAGCTTTCACCATTTCACAGACGGTAACCAGCGTGCAACTTCAAGCTCCAAAATCGCACGGACCGTCGGATCAACCCAAACTTGCTTGATCTTTACCACTTTGTTTTCACTTCATTTTTTATCTGAGCCTTTCGCCATTTCACAGACCTTAACTTGCGAGCTCCTTTCCTTCACGAAGTAGCGCAGATCGTCGATCTTCATCAAACCTACATGATCTTTACCCTATTCAATTTTTGCAGATGCTTTTCATCATTTCATAGCCTCTAACCTTCATGCATCTCACCTTCGCAAAGTCACACCGACCATCGATCGTCTCCAAACCTGCTCACTGGTTAAGTCAGCCTTTCTCTGCAAAATTTGTCCTCTTGCCTTTAGAAGTGTGCATGCGTGGGGTCCAACTGTCACCATTTGTCACCTCCTCCAGTCGCCTTGGGATCCATGCCCACATGTGTGGGGTCCGCTTGGGTACCCAACGAGCACCATCCGTCAGAAGCCTTAATGGCTTTGACATTATACTTGGGTAGAGTATTGGTTATAAATATTAAAATTTTCCCTCCCACCACCAATGTGGGATATTGTATTTTATCTAGGACTACATGTTTTAAGCTTTTCCCCCTGAGTTTTAATGGAGCTTACTTGAACATCTTCTATTACCTTTTCACTAGACACTGCGCAGGGAGGACACTGGCGAAGTCACGTGGGTTTTCAGATTTACACTTGTTGAAGATTTAATGGATGCTCCTCCTTCATTTAAGCAGGGCTGCCATTATTGCATTTGCTTGAAATTTCATTTTGAACCATTCCATTACCCACCACGCAGAGGGAGAAGATGCTAGCAGAAGCATTTGTTTGAAAGATTCTAAAGCCCTTTTCACCAGCTATAGCATGTGAGAAGAGGTTTTGTTTTACCCAGGGCACTCGCCAAACACTCTAATGGCCACGCCTTCCACACTCAATAGGAGAATTAGAGGACAAAACACCTGCCATTTGCATTTGTTTGTGAGTTTCAATGATTTCCATACACCCATGTGAGGGAGGAGAGACTGCAGAAATTGCCATTTGCTTAGGAGTTTCAACACCCTTTTCATAGGCCACATGAGGGAGGAATTAACATAGCTTATGCCTGCCAAAAGCCACGCAGAGGGGAGGATGGATGCTGCTAGTTTACCTTTGCCAAATCTGCATTTGCTTGGGAGTTTTCTGCAATTTCTCCCACTTCAATGACATCACATGGGACATTGGTAACTATCTTTACACCTACCAATTTGTAATTTGCAAAGATTTTCAAACCTGCTCTTGCAATCTTCCTACAGCCCCTTCCTCATATTCACGTCCAGCAGGGTCTTTTGCAGTCCCTTCAGACACACACGTGAGCTTTGGGAAATGGGGGCATGTGAGGGAGGAGAGGATAGTAGCTAAAGTTGAAATTACTTGCATCTTCTGCAGTCCTCCTTCAAACACCACGCATAGCAAAGGGGGAAAATTGGCATTCTGATTTTGTATAAAGTTTTAAACGCCTTTGTTTGCCACATTGAATGGGAGTCTCATCTCTGGTGAAAGATGTCCTTCAGCATGTCAATACCTTCACCAATTCTCTTTGCTAGTTCAATAAGAATCATCCCATCAAAAATGTCAATAATCTTATCACGTGAAGACCATATTTCTCTCTTTGGCTTACACATTAGCATTTCGGATATATGTCCATCCATCCATATGTAACCAGTCAAATGAAGTCACCTTTCACCATCCTACTGGTGAACTGCAATTGAGCTGACATTGATATACAAGCATGCACTTAAGACCATTTCGCCATAAAATTTAATACATGGGCATGAGCCAGGTCGGGCCCCAAAGTGGGTCCGACTAAAAAAATTTTTGTTTTCAAACAACTGACCTCTAAAATGCTTCAGGAACCTTACCCATACCTCTGGAAATGATTGACATCATTTTCAGATCATTAAATTAAAATTTGCAACTTTCAGGCAATTACGCCACATTTTCGCATTTAATCGCGAAGATGTAATTTTCAAACCTGTCAAAACACCTTTCTGGATCTTGCCATCTAATAGGCGTGTACTCTGATATACAAGGATGAACTCTACCAAATAGTTTCTCAGAATGAGTCCCGAGCGAAGAGATATTAATCGTCGAAAATGGCCAACTGGCTTTGTCGACACTGCAGACCTGATGAAGTCAATGTTCTGGCAACACATGATGCCTTTCTCAAAAATATCAAACGACCTCCATAGGCCCTCAAATTTGAAAGATACGTACCTTGAAGTGAATATTAAAACTTGGAAATCTCAGTTTGACCAAAAGACTGACAGGATGAAAATGGTGCGCTCATGAAAATGGCTACATTAACTGATATAACACTGAAAGTGCGGAAGACTGAAAATGATAGTTCAATGAACCCTTTTGCAAACCGACTAAACGGATTGGTAGGAGCCTAAAACTGGAAACATAGCTCATAATTTATACCAACAATAGCCCGGAACAAACATTTTGGCATAACACTCATTGAGGAAAATTTTACACTTGTGCGAAACAGGGACTTGCCAAAACACACAAACTGCAAATGGATTGATCTTCAAAAACTAAGCAGATGGATTCATTAAGACTTGAAAATTTGTAAGATAACTCAAATTTATACATAAAATTCAATACATTTTTAAATTCTTCATGACAATCGACAGGGCAAAAGATGTAAACACTCAAAGTAGGCTACTCAATAAAATCTGCATTTGTGCCTAAAATGCACTTCCAGCTCACCCCTCGAAATGGGTACCTTGTAAACTTATCCAAATTGAACTTTGAAAGTTGCACATCACTGAATAGGCCAAATGAAAGGTGTAGGACATGATTCAAATCTTTACCTCTTCATGATTAACTGAGCTCCATTTTGCCCTCTCGCAAACTAGGCCATTCAAACTGACTTATTTGGAAATGCAAAGCAAAAATTTGAATTGGGCCTCAAAACTTGACTCAATTTTAATGATTCCCAATAGGTAGAAGGCCAAATTCTAGAGGAAGATCATCAGGAAGAGGAGAAGGACCAATAAAATGTTTTAATTGCAACCAGGAGGGACACATTGCCAGCAGATGCCCAGAGAAGATGGGGTCTAGTTCCCAAGGAGAAAGGAGGGCCAATCTAACCCAAGAATCAGATTACCAAGGCAATGGTAAACCTGATTCATATGGTTATCCAGAGACCAGAGAAGCACTAATGTTGAGAAGAACCCTCTTGAAGGTACCAACACCTATGGAGCCACCTCAGAGGAAGTCTATCTTCTGCACCACTTACCAATCAAGAGGAAAGGTATCTAAAGTTCTGGTTAACTCAGGGTCTATTGAGAATTTTATGTCAATAGAAATGGTAGAGAAGTTGAAATTGAGGAGGGTATCCCATCCATACCCCTATAAGGTGTCTTGGCTCACAAAAGGGCAACAAACTCTTGTAGAAGAGCAGTCATGGGTAGAATTTCAAATAGGAGCATATAAAGATAAGATTTTGTTTGATGTTGTTAACATGGATGCTTGCCTCCTCTTGTTTGGAAGACCATGGCAATATGACCTCAAATCACACCATGATGGCTTTAGGAATACCTATTCCATCACAAAGAATGGCAAGGTCATAGAGCTACTGCCCCTAACTGAAAACAATGAAGAGAAGAAAGAAACTGAGTCCAAAGTGATGATGATGGAGGGAAAACCATTCCTCAAGGAGATAAAGATGGAAGAAGGAATATGTTTTGCATTGCTTCCAATACCAAACTCAAAGGGGAAGCCTGTTGCAGATGACAGAGCAGATGGAAAGGACAAGGATCTTAGTCTAGAAGTGAAGGAGATCATTGGTAAATACCAAGGCATAGTTGCAGATGGAGTACCAAGGAGTTTGCCACTAATGAGAGAGATTAGTCACTGTATTGACTTGATCCCAGGGGGCCACATTACCTAACAAGGCTGCATACAAACTCACACCACAACAAAATGAGGAGATGGCAAGGCAAATTCAAGAGTTGCTAGACTCTGATCTGATTGGAAAGAGTCTTAGCCCATGTGCAGTACCAACAGTTTTGGCACCCAAAAAGGATGGAACATGGAGGCTTTGTACTGACTCAAGAGTTCTCAACAAGATCACCATAAGGTATAGATTTCCAATGCCTAGGATGGAGGATTTGTTTGATTGTTTGGGGGGTGCAAAATATTTTTCTAAAATTGATTTAAAGAGTGGATATCACCAAATTAGAATTAGGCCTGGTGATGAGTGGAAAACATACTTCAAAACAAATGAAGGGTTAAAGTATGAATGGAAGGTTATGCCATTTGGTTTGTCTAATGCCCCAAGTACATTCATGAGAATCATGAATGAAGTTTTGAAAGAATTCATAGGGAAGTTTGTAATAGTATATCTGGATGACATCCTAGTATTTAGCAGGACAAAGGAAGAACACTTGAGCCATGTAGAAATGGTTTTGAAAAGGTTGAGTGAAGAGGAATTGATGATCAATATGGAGAAGTGTTTGTTCATGCAGGAATAGATCATCTACCTAGGATTTGTGATCTCCAAAGGTCACTTGAAGATGGATCAGGATAAGGTAAATGCAATTCTTTCTTGGCCTACTCCTAAAACTATTGGTGAAGTTAGAAGTTTCCATGGATTAGCTACATTTTATAGAAAGTTCATAAGAGGTTTCAGTCAGATATGTGCTCCAATGTTGGAAACCATAAAAGGTGGTCAAAAGAACATGTTTTCTTGGACAAAGGAGGTAGATGAGGCATTTGAGAGTCTCAAGAAAAAGGTGTCTCAACAACCAGTACTTGCTTTACCTGATTTTAACAAAGTGTTTCAGATTGAATGTGATGCTAGTCATGTGGCCATAGGAGCAGTCATAAGCCAAGAAGACAGACCTATAGCATTCTTTATTGAAAAACTCAATGAGGCAAAGAGAAAATATTCTTCTTATGACCTAGAAATGTATGCACTAGTTTTGGAAAATGTATGCACCATTTTCCAAAAGGCAAAAGGAAGAAGTACCAATGCTAGTCTCTATCAACCCTTACCCATTCCCTCAAGACCTTGGGAAAGTGTGTCAATGGACTTTGTAATGGGTTTACCCAGGACCCAAAAGGGGTTTGACAGTGTATTTGTGATAGTGGATAGGTTTAGTAAAATGGCACATTTATTGCCATGTAAGTCCACTAGTGATGCATCTTATATAGCAGATTTGTTTTTCAGAGAAGTAGCAAGGATTTATGGACTTCCATTGAACATAGTGTCTAACTGGGATGTCAAATTTGTTGGCCATTTTTGGAGAACTCTGTGGAGGAAACTTGGCACCAATCTGACTTTCTCATCAACCTATCATCTACAAATAGATGGGCAGACACAAGTGGTAAACTAGTCATTAGGGAATTTGTTGATATGTCTTACAAGGCAACATGGTGAAAAGTGGGATTCAATCTTACCTCAGGCTGAGTTTTCCTACAATGACACTGTAAACAAAAGCACTGGGAAGTCACCATTTCAGATTGTGTATGGGTTGCATCTAAGAGGGGTATTGGAGTTGAGAAAACTACCCCATATGGATCCCATAAGTGCAAATGGTGAGAGGTTTGCTGAAGCCATAAAAGAAGTTCATGAGCAGGTCAAAATACAACTTCAAAAGTCATCAGAAAAATATAAAGAACATGCAGATCAGAAAAGGAGAGAGGTACAGTTTCAAGTTGGAGATTTGGTTTGGGCAAATTTGAAGAAGGAAAGGTTACCCAAGGAAAAATACACAAAGCTCATGCAAAGGAAAGTAGGACCATGTCAAATCTTGAAGAAGTTTGGCACCAATGCTCATGAAATTCAATTACCATCTGACCTTGGCATATCTCCTATTTTTAATGTTTGTGATCTAACTCCTTTTAAAGGTGACTCTAATGCAGGTAACTCACAACAAGTCCTAGAAGAAGCAACAGATGTAGATTTCCCAAACATGAGCCACCTAAACTTGAAAAAGTGTTGGACACCAAGATTGTAAAGAAGACCAGGAACAATGAGTATAAACAATACTTGGTCAAATGGAAAGGAAAACCAGACTCTGAAGCCATTTGGTTGGATGAAGATTAGATCAAGAAGCATGGCACTACATTACATGACCTCATCTCAAGTGGACTTGAGATTCATTCACCCTGGGAGTATGGTGCAGGAGCAACTCATGACTAAGATAATAGGAGAAATAAAGGCTAAAGAACACACATGAGAATGTGACCTTTCAATCTATGTAATAGGGTAGTCTTGTTTGTTTGATGTTTGATTTATTTGTAATAAACCCCACCTTGTTACCCAATTACATGGATTTGGAAAATTGATAAGCCACCATGGGAATATGGGCCTAAGGGTATTTGGTTGAATATTTTTCTAGGTGTTTATGTGTAGGAGATGTCTTAGAAAGGTTTAATGTCAAATTTTGCTCAAATTTGACAACTTTTAATGACAACTTTTGGTAGCAAATAGAAACTTCTTTCCAACAATCACCTTAGTTCAAAAGGTGGTTGATAACCATTGAGGAAGGTTGTGAGGCCCTACCCTGACCCATCCTAGCATTTCAGTGATTTTCATGTTGGAACTATTATGGATGCTTTATTTCTATGCATTATGGATATAGAACTTTATATGATCCCAAGATTGGATAACATTGATAAATTGATGCTTCATTTCTATGCATTATGGATATAAAATTTTATATGATTCTAGGATAGGATAACTTTGAGATGGTGTATGTAATTCATTTGATTTGTAGGACTTTATTATGATTCTAGAAATATGATGCATATCTTATGAATGGATTAAATTTATGAGGATTATGATAATTGCTTATGTGGATTGCTTTGATATATGGTAAATTGATTTGTATGATGTCAATTGTATGTAGAGTGATTGATTTGTATTCTTAGTTATGTGTTTAATATTGTATGCGGCTATTTGGGAATTACTAATGTGTAATTGAGATGTGTAGAAAAATTATCCATGTGACCATGGAAACATTATGGAGAATCAAGCCTAGGTCTATGTGCGATTGTGAAGCTAGGGGTTGTCTATTTGGAGAGACAACCCGTCATTTGTAAACGTATTTTAATTTGTAAATTTTATGCTTTTATGAGTGTTCAATTTGGTAATTGGTTTAATTTATAAATTTCAATAGGGACAATTGCCATGTGTGTGTTAGTGATGTGTAATTATTTTTGTAGTGTCCCTTGACACGTGTTGAAAGTTGAGTTGGCATTGTCATGTCTTTTTGAGGAATTTATTTTACCAATATTTATATTTTCTATTATCCTTGATGGTCCCAAGTGAGCCTAGGATAGTGAGCTATTAGGAGGGTCAACTCAGAGTTCACCCGTAGGTAAACTTTGGGTAGACTTTCAAAGGGTTAAACCAACTCCTAGAGTCGGTTTAGGAGCATTTTTAGTGGGCCATATGGTGTACCTATGGATGAAGGCCAAATTTGGCCATGTGTCCACTCCCTAGGACTTGTTTAACCTCCCCAAAAAATAAGTTTCCCAAGTTGGCCAAATTTCTTCTTAAGGAGAGCCTTCCTTGGTTAGATAACCTTCTTGGTATGTGTCATTCCTTTTCCCCATTCCATTTCCCTTTTTGAGGTGCCTTGGTTAGGGAGTGTGTAAGGCTTTGGGAATACAACCCAATGTGAGCTCTCACTCTATCAAAGAGGTTGGAAAGAGTGAGAGAAGCCTTCTTAGGCAAGGGATTGAGACTTAGGAAGTTAATCACCCACTCTCCATCTTTGGAGACTAGTTCTTGAAATTTTGGAAGCAAGTTTAGGATAGAATTTTTGGCTAAGTGTTGAAGGAAAGAAGTGTGGATTTGGGATGCTCTTATACAAACTATCCCTTGTAAACCCTTGACAGATTCAAGGTTGGTTCAATCTTTTTCCTTATATGTTACAATGTTGCTTTGAAAGATTGCTTGAATGCAGTTTGTTTTCTTCCTTTGTGTTTAATTTGTGAAGAAATATATGTGAGCTTTCAGTTATTTTGGTTATGAATTTGAGATGTACTTTGGGAGTATCCAGGGCCATCTCACCCTTGGGAGGGTAGAGTGGCCTTGGGGGTGGAAGGTTGTTTGACAACATTAGAGTGAGAGACTCTCTTTAAGAGAGTGATCTCAAGGGTTTGTTTATGTGACCCTTTCTGCATAGTTTTGTTTATGCATTTGGGGGTCATAAGGGGAGATATTATGGCATGTATGCCTTGGGGGTCATAAGGATGTTGGGTCAAGTTGGACTTGTGATGTGTTCTTGGTTGCCATGAGATGTCTTGTGATCTACTATATTACAGTTTCTCCTCAAGGTACTTAGTCCACTTCCACCCATGTAAAAATCACATTATGTGATGATGTTTAGCCTTGGGATGGGAATGTATCTATTGTGAGTTTTCCATGCTTATTTGTGTATTGTTTGAGTGTAACCCATCTAGGTCTTGGTTCTCCAAGCTCAGGGTGGCTTCTAGTAAGCCTAGGTTGGGAGGTGAGCCTCCATGGTCACAACCTAAAAGATTTTTATTGCAGGATGCTTTGGGAAAAGACTTGGAAGGGAAAGATTGGATATGGTCTTGCTGATTTTATTTTAGTTGCAGAAAAAAAAAGAATATGATATTGTATTTTAAGTTGCAAAGGAAAGAAAGAGTCTTCTATTGTATTTATATTGCAAAAGAAAAAAAAAGAAACAGTATTATTGACTAAGTTTACCTTGGAATAAGTTGTATTGTATTTGATGTATTGATCATTTAAATAAAATGAGTGCATTTGATTAATTCTATTTTATATGAGTTGCAAAAAAAAAAAAGATGTTTTAATTCTATTTTTAAAAATTAATACAGAAAGGAATGAGGTGTTTTATTCTGTTTTAAAACAATAATGCTTTTTATCTTGCTGTTGTTAATCATGGATTTTTAGGTAATATTAGTTGCAACTGTCTATAAAATTATTCTGCTACTATTTACATATTCTGTAAATGCATGTTAAGTAGAAAGCCATTAAACTAGAAAGATTAGTTTGCAGCTATAAAAATTAGTCATTTTTGCTTAAGTTATAAATCTGGAAATGCAATGTAGTAGGGAAAATTATTTTAATTTGTCATTTCTATTCATTGTGTAAAAAAATAGTAAAATTACTCATTCTGTAGATAAATAAAATGGTCATATTTTACATTCTATAAAATCTGAAAATAAATCTTAATATGCCCTTAGTGAAAATAAAATAAAAGGATTAACTCCTATTCTGTTATTGAAATAAGACAGTTTGCTAAAACTATTTGAAGTTCAGATTTTTACCAAAGAAAGTCATGTATCTAAATATATTTTATAAACAAGAAAAAAGAAATTAAAAAAAAATAAAAATTGAAAGCAAAGTATGGGGAAACAGACCCTCCCCTCTGCTCCCGCGTACATGTAGGGCGGCTCGGGCCCCCTCTGTGGGCCGAAGCCCACAGGGGCACCCATGACATCACTGTGGGCCCGACCCGCAGGGGCGCCCGTGGCGCCACTGCGGGAGGCAACCCCCAATGGTGGCCTCGACCGTGACTACGGGTGGCCACCGCATTGGTTGTCGCCGCCCCATCTCCTTGCAGATTCTCTATCGCCCCTTCCGCCACCGTTTCCCTTTGGCCATTGCCGCCACCTCTTGTGAAACCCTAAACACACACACACACACACACACACCAAACAACAACAAAAAAAAGAGATCAATGAGCATGAAGAGTAAAATATGCAACCCTAACCCATATTCGGGTTAGGGTTAGCATATAAGATTAAAGAGGGATATAAGATATGCAACCCTAGCCCATATTCAGGTTAGGGTTAGCATTTAGAATAGAAAAATAAATTATTAGAGTTGTTTTTAAAATAAAATTTAGTAGAGGAATAACTAAACCCTATTTAGGGTTTGAGGTTTAAAAATATTAATTAAAGAGGGGGAATTCTTTTTAAAGTTTGAAAAATAATTTCCCTCCCATTTAATCATAGCCATGTGTAGAATTTAATTATAACTCCCTATTTGATTAAGGTGAAGATTCATTTATTTTAATATAGTCTTTTTATCAACGCATTTTTTAAAATTGGGAATTAATTTTATATGGTTATGTCAATGGCATAATTGATTTAATTTTATTAACTAGGGTTATTGTATAGTTATTTTTCATTTTTAATTAAATATGGACGTTAGGTTAGATTTAATTTGGGGGAAATTATTAATGAATATTATTAATTGTTTTATGTGAAATCTAGTCTATGTGGTTAGTATTGGCCAAGAAATTTAATAGTAAAAAATTTGAAGGTTTAGGGGATTTAAAATTGACTTTAATATAAATTTTATTTATTTGGCAAATATCATTATTGAATTAGTTAACCATATTGGTTATATTTGAAAAGTGAATTTGCGTGTGCTCAATTAATTAATTTTAATTTAAGATAACATTATCATTATTTTAATTAGCCTAAAATATTTTAAATGCAATCAAGATATTTAAATAGCTCTTGACTTTAATTAGCGGAAAATTAATTAGGTTGATTAAATTAATTAATTAAGTTGCGATGACCCTCTTAGGGAATAATTAATCTTCACTAATTATTGTCACTATATTGATTGAGTTAATTATTTCAACTTTAGTAAACGATTCTATTTACACCTTAGTTAAGACAAGACTTATTTGATTTCATTTTAATGTAGATTATTTAATGAGTGTACATGTTGTCGAAAAAAAAAAATGTTGTTCCATTTTTGCCCAAAATTTTGGGCACGACATTTAGGTATCAGAGCAAAGTTTCCAACACTAGGAACCTTTCTCCATTACGTTTCACTTTAATTATTTAATTAATTAAAATTTTCTCCAAAAAAATTATTTATTTATTTTATTTTATTTTATTTTCTCATAAGGATGCCTCTAACTACGTGACAAGCTCGCAAGTGCGGTAGGGGTCCTAGGTGTACATGTATGACACACGAAGATGTTGATAGGGAGGAACCAGTTCCGGAAGGGAACCCTAAGGCTCCTCTCGAACAACTGGTTGACCCAAACCAAGACATCTTATTAACGCTTCAGAACCTGATTGGGATAGTACAAGATAGGCTTCCAACAGTTGACCATCAGGCAGAAAACCAGAATTCAGGGAGCCATAGATCAGCAATTAGGGAACGGAGTCGGAGTCCACCTCCTAATCTCTTAGAGGGCTAGGCCAAGCATGACCCTGAGTCTATTCATCTACCCAGACAACCTCCAGTAGCAACACCTGTATATTTTGAGAGAGCAGGTCGTGATCCAGGGGATCTGATCAGAGAGGTTTGGTGCCTCTAGCCACCATGTTTTGGGGGATCTACCAATGGGGTAGAAGCTAAGGCACGACATGAACATCTTGACACAACATCACACTAATCATAATCAAATTTGGATGATGCAACATTTTTCTTTGAATCAACATGTGCACACATGTCACTTCAAAGAGGGGAAAAATGTAGATGTATAAAAATGACCATATTCCTAAATGAATATTCAATGTTCATTTTATTCTCATTCCTCTATTTAGTTAAATCTAATTTAATTAAATCACACACATTCTTCTATTTAATTAAATAAATTATTCAATTTATTTAGTTAAATTCACTTAAGCCCTTTATGTCATTTAATTGAATAAATCATTTTATTTAATTAAATCCATTCTCCCTACTTTTTAATTAAATTTACATTTAATTAGATAGTTTACCCCAATTAAAAAAATCTAATTAATTTAATTTTCCAACTTGCAACCAAATTAAAATAAAGCAATTTATTTTAATTAATCCTATTATTCCTCATCCACTTGCATTTTCCTACATCTTCCACTTGCATCCTAATCCCCTTCCTAAATTCTTCTAGAATCCATCTAGTCCTAATCAATTAACCCAAACCCATCAATTATCCCCTTTCCCTAAATTTGAGGAGGCCACTTCTCAAATTTGGAGTAAAGTCTTCAAAAGGCATTTAAAGCCTTTATACCTTCAACAAGTTAACTTGTTGAATACCCCCAAATTTGGAAGGACTCTTACAAATTTTTCCCCAAAGTCTTCAAACTATTAATGGTTAACTAACCCTTAGTGGCATGGTTAGAGACTTTTTGACTAACTTAACCCTCATCTAACCCAGGGGTCTCATCAAGCATTCATTGCTTTGACCATGGTTGTCCCTTTAACCTTTGCACAAGAATTTATCCTTTGGGTAAAAGCTTTATCCATTGGATAACCCTAACCTAACCTTAACCCTTACCTTCTAAGGTAACATTAGGTCTTCTCAAGCATTTAATGCTTCTCACCTCTCCTCTCAAGCAGTCTTATGTTGACAATTGTCACCATTTCATTGGTGAAAATTGTAAACATGGATTGATAACTTTTAATCCCGACCCTTGATTAACTCATCCAATCTTGACCATCTATTTCCCTATTTTCACTATAAATAGAGCTCTCATTCCTCCATTTTAAGGATCGATCCAAGATTTTAGTATCTCATTTATGCTCAAATGTATCAATACATCTAGCTTCTCTTTGTAATAGGAATTAATCTAATAAACATTTTAGAGTATTTCCTTTATCATTAGCTTAAATCATTAACTAGTATATCATGTTAGGATAGTATTGTTACTAACCTTGTCATCTTATAATCTAGTTTACTTCATTTGTAAAATCATGCATGGATAGGATGCATTTCATGTTAAAATTAATCTAAAGCATCCCTCGTTCTTGCATTCGTCATCCCTAAGTCACTTTGCCTAGTGATCTGAGAGCAAAGGAATTGGCTTGAGGGACCTTGTGAGATAGAGAACCATGGAACCTACCTTGGGAAGTTGAGTCATTCTTCATGACTCTATAACTTGCACCAAGAAGTCTTGTGGGTGTGTGAACAATCCCTTTGAACATATTTTTCACATTTTGAGTTTCATAGCCCCGCTTTTCCCGCACACATTTCTGGCGCCCACCATGGGGCTCTACCCCATTAATCAAGTCAGTTTTTAAATATAATCACTTTTGTAGGTACACGGGAAATAGAAATCGGTGCGTAGGGAACATCCTTTAGCACATCTAGTTAATAGTCCAGCACATCTAGCTCATTGTTTGGCGCATGGGACTCATTCCCTACTGTGTGCAGACCATCACTTAGCGCATAAGCTTTATTGACTTTTTTTTCCTGTAGGTCTCGGTGGAAGAAAATAACAGAGCAGCACATTTAGAAAATAGGTTAGCGCATCGAGTCTATCTGATAGCGCATTCTAGTTATCTTGTAGTGTGTACAATCCTTTTTGTAGTGCATCACAAACATAAAGAAAGAATTAAATTGTAATTGAGATAAAACTTAGGCTTGTAGAAGTCCTCAAAATCCAAAATCTTTCTAATTGTTTTAAATTGATATTTTGCAGGATTTCTGACATTTTCTTGTAGGGAGGAGCTTAGTTTTATTTTTAGAGTTACAATAGTTTAAAATTTTACTTAGTTAAGTTAGTTAAAATTTAAAGTCTTTTAATTCTTGTTGTATAAAATTGAACTCACCTTATTTTGGGCAAATAAAAAGAACCACAAAAACAATCCTTCTTGCTTTTCCTAGGAAGACAAATTTTCACTTTGGGCTCTAAAAAGAATAAGGCAATTTTTCATTTTTGCAAACAAAGGTGTTTAAAGAAAAAAATATTCACCATCCTTTGAGGCATAAAAGGATCCACTTAAAATTTTTGCAAAGTAAAAGAATCACACATGTCCAAAGTCATTTACAACTAAAGAGGGAAGATCTTCCCCTTTTGATCGATTTCTTTTGTTGACCAAACATCGAATTTGCTTTGTTGACTAGTTCTTTTTCATAGATTAGAAAATCACTTCTTTAAAGGGGTAAAATAAACACCATGTTTTTGTGGAGAAACATCTCCATATAGATTTTAGCAAATCATTGCAATGAAAAGTTAAAAAGAACCTTGTTTGCCTTGTCTTGAAAGTGGAAGGAATAAGCTCTCCCCTTAACTGGGTGATCAAAAAGTTAGACCACTCTTACGCTTTTAGTGATATTGCATTAAATCCTTTAGCAAGCGTGCCTTCTCAAGGGGTTGAAAAACTCTTAAAGCCATTCTTTGGCTGGTGTGAAGGGAACGACCTAAGTGGGAAATGGCTTTGATGCCAAATGTTCCAACCCACTATAATCAAAAGTGGAAAGTGACGAAAGTCCTTTTCAATGATTGCATGCAACAATTAGCCTTCCCCAGTATCCTTGAGATATGTAAAGCCTTTGTTCTAAAGTTTGGCAAGCCTCCTGAGGGAGTTTATCACTGATGGCCGAACAGGAAGCCTAATTACAAACTTTAGCATAGAAACTTTGAGCCGAGTCAGTATCTAGACATTTGTAATATCATTGTGCAAGGGTGGGGAAGAATCCGCCCCCAAGATCACTCACCATATATCTCCCAAGATAACTACTCAATTGTGAAGCAATTCACTTTGGGTTAATTTTTGGAAAAAGGCAAAAAAATGGGCACCCCCTAGGGGGTGATACGACTGTTTGAGCTGACGAAGTATCAAGACTAGTGGGCTGTGATATTGCTTATGACCCTTGAATAAAGAGTCTGACTAAATTGCATGTTGTATCTAAACCTATTAAAACATTGAGGATTTGAACACATCCTCACAGAACATACACTCATTGTTTAGATTAAGAAAAATGGTTGTCTCTTTGGTGTTGTGTTTTCATTTGTTACTTCAAAAAATCATCCATCATCACTGAAAACTAAAAACAAAGTTCCAAAAATTGCATAAAAACAACCAAGTCAAACTATCAGGGAAGTTTAACGCGTAAGAGAAACCTCTTAGCATGTGGAAACCATCTTTTAGCGCATTCAACCTTCACCTTAGAGCATTAAGTCTTAACATTAGCGCTTCATAGAAATCCAAAACTAGCAGTTTAAAGTAGCGCCTTTTGAAAACAGTCTGGTACATTGAAGCATCAACTTAGCGTGTGGAGACCAAACTTTAGCACGTAGAGATCAACAGTTAGTGCATTGGCGGCCCATATTAGCGCATAACCTTTTAAACCAGGACAGAATCAAAACAAACCAGTTAGCACATCACAGGGGGTGGCGTAGTGCATGGGTTCTTTTCTCTAGTGCATTAAGGACTTTCTATAGCACATTGCATCTTTGTCTTAGCGCGTAGCAAAAACCAAGAAAACAAGGGGCAAAATAGAGGCCATTTTTGAAAAATCTGAAAACAATTTAGGAAAATATCCTTCCTTACCTTGAACTTCATCGAACAGAAAAGAAAAACAGAGTATCAAAATCTATTCTCAAAAGCGAGTTCTCCATAAAACAAAGTTGCCAAAACCTGAAAAACTAGTCGCAAGATAACACATCTCTCCTATCAAAATCTGGAAACCTCATCACAAGTATCAAAAGGTCCTTCAAATCAAAATCATTTTTATCCAAAAACATTTGTTTTAAAAACTCCAAGTTGTCAAATTGAGTTTCCATATTAGGAAATCTCGTATTCCATATCATTTGATGCACTTTGTCATGAGGGGGCATCTAAACCTTCATTTGATAAAGTAAAACTTGAGTTTCCAAAACAAGCCAACTAAATCCAAAACAAATCAAAGGAAACCATTGATCGCTTGTGCATGACTAATCCTCATATTTTGAGAAGAAAGAGTATTTATCATAACACTAAGTTGAGGAAACAACAACCCAGTTTTCTAAAACTTGCCAAATGGAATAAATTTTTATACATCAATCACCAACTCTTCAAATCGCATCGAACATTTCTTCATCATATTCACTTGTATCTTCAAGACAAAACAAATGAATTTGACAAAGAACCATTGAGGAGTAGAGTATTTTGTCAAAAATCAGCATTCAGTCAACGCTTGAATCAAGGTGGAAAGATCAATCTGGCCTTCTTTCCCGAAGAGTGCATCACTTACAACATACCCCGATTTGAATCACCAACCCCTAAATAGAACATCGAAGAGGAGTTCGTTCCTTTTTTCACAGAAAGATTTTACTAGATGCCTATTGTTACTCGCTCTTAATGAAATAAAAAAAGCAAAATGCAACCAGAGCCCAACATGAGTCGAAGATTATCAAATCCTTTCGAGTGTCCAAATCTAGAGGACACCAAAATTTCTAAGGAACTCCTCCAAGAGTGTCAAGAAAGCACTTCATTTCAAAAAATTGTGGAAAGACTCATGGCAAACGACAAGGAGAAATATCTACTCATGCTCACAAGCAAAGGAGTTAAACTCCCTGAAGACTTTGACACCGATATATTTAGAACAGGATCTTGACATTATGACTATCAAGAATGACAAAGAGAGGAAGAAGGCCATGACCCTAAGAAAAACATACATGAGCAAAATATACCAGAACAAAATATCCCTGAGCAAAATATCCCTGAAAAAAACATCCTAGAGAAAAACATACCATTCCACACCCCATTTCAGCTTAGAAATAATGCAAGAGAAGAACCCTTCCCTCGACAAAATAATGCACCTTTGATTGCTCTCACTCAAAAAATGCAAATGTTACAAGACAAATGCAAGACATACAACAAGGGAAAATAGTGTTGTAGTCCTTGACTGAAATTTGTCCTTATCCTTTTGACAGACGGTTAAATATAGTGTCTTTTCCCCCAAACTCAGACATTCCCAAATTTGACAAATATGATGGAAAAAGTGATCCCCGTGATCATGTTTGGGAATTTTGTACCATAAGCCTAGAATTTGCCCATGATGACACCTATTTGATGAGGTTATTCCCAAGAAGCTTGGGAGGACAAACAATGGAATGGTTATCCAAAATCACACCTCCTGTTAGATCATTCGATGAATTAGTCAACAAATTCATAACTCAATATTCCTACAACATTCAACATACTAGATGTCTGTAATACCAAGCACAAAAACAATGAAACATTCATGGTATTCCTTCAACGTTGGCGATGTATGGTTTCAAGATATCCTCGAGATGTGCCTAAAAAGGAAAAGATGTAAATTTTCATCGACAACTTTAATAGTGAGATGAGTAACATACTCAAACTTCAATGCATACCATCTTTTGTCAAAATAATTGAAAATGGCATCCAAGTAGAGGAGGCATGTGTAAAGAAAGGAACATTGAAATTATTCAAAGAAGGAACAAATTCATCCAACTACAACAACCAAAACAATAACAACTTAGACAAATCTAGGTTCTGGACCCGAAACAAAAACAATGGAAATGAATGAGGAAACAAATCAAATGATGCAAAATCCAAGCAACCAGTGTTGGCCTTATCAGGAAATCCTCAAGCTACAAAGAATCCAAAAGGTGCTAACCAAGGTACTGACACTTATGCACCGACTACCAAACAAGATCATCTCAACACAAACAACACCAACAACACCAACAATACCCAAAGCAATAACACCAATCGAGGACCTAATATAAACTCACAAGGTAACACCAACAACTTTCAAAAATGCATTTACACACCACTAGGGAAATCACTGGAGTCAGCATTCAGAGAACTCATGGCAAAAAAAATTATCTCCTTACCAGCAATCAACAACTTTGAACCACAAATCAAACCACCCTGGTGGAATGACTCACACTTTTGTGATTTTCATTGCAACAAAGGTCATCAAACAAATGATTGCATGAGACTAAATAACATTGTTCAAGACATGATTGATAGAGGCGATTTAATAGTTGATGGTCTCAAGATAAATAGTGACCATAGAGCCTTTAAGAATCCTCTTCCCAACTATAACAAGGATGGAGCTTCAACATCAAATGATACACATGGAGCTCGTATCAATCACATATACAATAACACCATCAATCACATATCAGCTGAGGATAATCACATAAACGTCATCACAATCAAAGACAAGCATGAACATGAATCCGTCAATGTAACAACCAGAGCTCAAAAATATGTCTTGAAAGGGCATACGTCAACAAAAAACACCATACCCAAAATTCAATATGATCTAGTCAGTCAACTACGCAAAACTCCTGCTCAAATATCTATACTGGAGTTGCTAAAACTTTCGCCAAAACACAAAGACATCTTGGAACAAGCACTATTGGAAACAAATGTACCTCAAGATCTAGATGCTGACAAATTCCAAGCCATGGTGGCTCATATTACAAGGCCTCATAACCTTACCTTTTCCAAGCATGATAATATCTCATTAAGCCATCCACACAATACTCCACTCCACATTGAAGTTTTGGTCTATAACATCGAGTCAAAAGAGTATTAATAGATGGAGGAGTTGGACTCAATATCTGTACCTTGAAACTTATCTGTGCATTAGGCTTCTCTGAGCAATCTATTGATCCATGCAAAAAGATCACTATCAAAGCATATGATGATGATGAAATATCATCTAAAGGAACAATAATGTTTCCAAATCAAGTGGGACCAATACAAAAAGACACTAAGTGCCAAGTCTTAGACATAGACCTCACATATAATATTTTATTGGATCGACCTTGGATACATGAAATGCAAGCAGTGCCTTCTACTTATCACCAATGTGTTAAGTTCCCTTGCAATGGACAGGAGATTTCTATATCAACAGATCATAACCCATTTCAACATTGTAATGCTATGGGGGCAGCCCAAGATATCTTGGTTCCACATAATAGAGAAAAACAAAGTTCCTTAGCACTGACCATTCAGCAAGAAAAGTCTAAATCACTATCTATGGGTTTCAAGCAGAAAATGAAAACCAAAGAGCAAGGCATGGGAGAATACTATTTTTAACCCTTGTGTTTGGCCAACTTACCAGGATCGCCTAAATCTCATGGATTACCTACAACATCAACACATCAAGCAAACTAGCCCATCACCAAGTTTGATGGCAAATTTATCCAACTAGGCACTCTAGCACATGAATCAGAGGAAAAAGACATCCTTAGTTGGCTATACAAAGATGAGGAAGCAGACAGAGCAGCTACTGTGGAAGTAGCTATACCAACACACTTGTATGGAAAAGGCTACTTGATCATGCAACAAATGGGATACAATGGCAAAGGACCCATTGGTAAATGTCAAGAAGGCATCATGAAACCATTAGATCCTCCTTCACAATTTAGTAAAGACAAAACAAGATTGGGCTATGAATACATTCTACCACTAAGGAAGACACCAAGCAAATACCAAAAACCTTAGTGGAAAGCAAAGAAGAAATACAAGGAGGACTCCTGGCAGGAGGCACTATTTGAGTCGGCAGAGACTATACGCAAAGAATGTGAATATCATGAATGAAAGCAACATCAAGAGAAGGCGATCAAACAAAAGAAGGAAGCATCTACTACAGAAGCACATCATATTCAAGAACCAATATCCAACAAAGAGGAATCACCTCCTAGTAACATCATTCCTCCCTAAGGAGAGATAGTATATGAACAAATGCAAAGAGTGGAAGTGGGATCTGACATAGAATAAGAGAAAACTATCAAACTTATATCAATCATCAAAGACTTGTTCTCACCCTACAACATACCAGTCCACAACATTACTAGAATCTAGGATAATACCTCTAAGACTAATTCTAATAAATATGAATGGGGCAGTTGTTATAATGTTACTGAAGATATTGGTGTAAATGACAATCATACACCCATCTCTCAAGAAGAACACGACACAGAATCTAGACCACTTGAATTTGGTCCACAAAATATCTATGATGCCAAGGAAAATGATCAGTGACATTATGAGCAAGTCTACACAGAAGACAATACCATCGAAGACCTCGATGAAATCCTTAACTTCTTTAACACCCCGGCCAACCACGATGATACCTCCATCCTGACACTTACTACAGCTAAACTTGATCCACCTAATGGCTCCTTACCACTTGTCTTTCTTGACCTCATAGACTGGGATGAACCTGAAACTCATGATATACCAATTTTCCCAAATGATGAATCCATTATCCATTACTTTGTACCGTTAACTCAGAAATAGACTCTACCAGTGAACAAAGTAACAACATCTACAATTAGGGGAGTGCCAAGTCTCTCAGTCGCAAAAATGAACAACATAAAAGATCTACTGCTAAAAAATATACACCTTGTAGAATCTTTGATAGAGGAAGAAAGATCAGAGTTTATCAAAAAATTTAAAGAAAAGCAAAACAACTTTGCTTGGTCATATGCAGATATGCCCAGGATTGATCCATAATTAATCATGCATCATTTGTCCATTTCTCCAAGAGCTAAGCCAGTCAAGCAAAAACTATGAAAGATGAATCCACATGTAGCACTCATGGTCAAAGTTGAGCTAAAGAAACTATTAGATGTCGAATTTATTCGACCTTATGACTATGCTGAATGGATTTTCAACATCATAGCAGTATCAATACCAGATGGCAGTATCAGAATATGCACTAATTTTAGAGATATCAACAAAGCTTGTCCAAAGGATGACTTTCCTTTGCCTAGTATCAACATAATTGTAGACCTCACAGCAGGCCATGTAATGCTATCATTAATGGTTGGTTTTTTAGGCTATAATCAAATCAAGATAGCCCCAGAGGATTAAGATAGAACAATGTTTACTTGTCCTTGGGGAACGTATTGTTGGAATGTCATGCCATTTAGCTTAAAGAATGCAGGGGCAACTTATCAACGAGCAATGACAATAATTTTTCATGACATGATGCATACCTTCATGGAAGACTATGTGGATGATTTACTAGCCAAAACATTTACCCGGGCAGAACATCTAAGCATCTTAGAAAATATTTTTGATAGATTGGAAAAGTTCCAAGTCAAGCTCAACCCTAAGAAGTGTGTCTTCGGGGTTATATCAGGCAAGTTACTAGGCTACATAGTTTTAGCTATGGGTATTGAAGTGGATCCAGCAAAGGTACAAGACATTATGGAGATGCCACCACTAAAGAACATCAGCCAACTCAGATCTCTACAAGGACGGCTCCAGTCAATTAAGTGATTCATCGCTCAACTAGCAGATAAAAGTCTACCATTCAATCATTTGCTACATAAAAGCCAAACGTGCAGAATCATTCTATCAAATCAAGCAATATATAATGAACCCACCAGTTCTAGTACCACCAATAGTAGGGAAGCCACTCATTCTCTACATTTCAATAACATATATATCACTGGGGGCATTATTAAGACAAGAAGATCAAAAAGGCAAGGAACAAGCTTTATATTACATCAGCAGGACATTGAACGGATATGAACTCAACTATACATTCATTGAGAAGGCTTGCCTAATAGTGGTATTTGCTTCTCAAAATTGACACTACATGCTAGCACATACAATCAAGCTCGTAGCAAAAATTGATCCTCTCAAATATTTACTCAGCAAAGAAGCTCTTACAGGAAGATTAGCTAAATGGGTCATGATTCTCAGTGAATTTGATATCCACTACACAGAGTGATGAGCTATCAAGGGACAAGCAATTGCAGATCAATTAGTTGGAGCACCGTTACCTGGAAAACAACCAATGGAGATCAAATTTTTGGACAGGGATGTTCTTGCTATTTTCACCAAACAATGGACCCTATACTTTGATGGATCATATACTCAACATGGCTCAGGTGTTGGCATTCTATTCATCACTCCTAAAGGGCACACCATACTAAGATCATATAGGCTCATGTTTCCATGCACAAATAACATTGTTGAATATGAGGCACTGGTTATAGGCATCGAAATGGCCATGGAATGGAGAATCACAAAATTAAAAGTCTACAGAGATTCACAACTGGTCATCAATCAAATCAACAATGACTATCAGACACAGGATGACAAACTGCTACCATACAAGTGAATGGTGGATGATTTTAAACAATATTTTGTACACATCACCTTCGAGAAAATACCAAGGTTAGACAACCGAGCAGTCGATGCAATGGCTACTATCACTTCACTAGTGCAGATTCCAGAGCAACAGAGTTGTTATGAGTTTCTGGTAGAGAAATTGTTCTCCCCAGCATATGCCCATTCTAATTCCCATGTTATCTATGCCTTGACTAGTTCTAACTCTCCATTATACAGACCAATATACGACTATCTTAAGAGAAATATCCTACCCATTGACCTATCCCAAAACCAAAAATGCAACTTTATCTAGCAAGCTGCCCATTATACTCTCACTGCTAATACTTTGTACCGTTGAGGTCTAGATGGTACCCTTCTTCGTTGCCTTGATCATAATGAATCTGAATCCGCTTTACAAGAGCTTCATGAAGGTATCTGTGGCACACATTCCAGTGGTCCTACTCTTGCTAAAACAATTCTAAGAATGGGATATTACTGGTTGATAATGGAAAAAGACTCTTATCATTTTGCAAAGAAGTGTCCTAAATGCCAAATCCATGGCAATCATATACATGCACCAGCACAGGAACTGCAGCCATTCACGACATCCTGGCCCTTTTGCCAATGGGGACTGGACTTAGTTGGCAAAATACATCCTTCATCTTCAAATGGACACAAGTTCATTATAACTGCAACAGAATACTTTACTAAGTGGATTGAAGTGGTCCCCATGACCACAGTGACTGGGAAACAAATCTCCTCTTTTATCCTTAATTATCTGATCTACAGATATGGCATTCCAAGTTCCATCATCACAGATAATGGATGACCTTTCAAGAACCAAGATGTGTGAGAACTATGTAAAAAATTCAAAATCCAACATCGTTTCTCTACACCTTACTACCCATAGGGGAATGGTCAGGCAAAAGCATCCAACAAAACAATATTGAAAAGCCTAAAGAAAATAGTGAATGATGCAGGCAAAGATTGGCATGTACAACTCAATGCAGCACTTTGGGCATGCAGAACTAGCATCCACACACCTACAAGAGCTACACCATATTCATTGGTATATGGATCAGAAGCAATTTTACCATTGGAGGTAGAAATTTCATGTCTCAGAGTCTCTTTGAAAGGCCTAATTCCAAATGAAGAGTATCGAGTCAACCGACTGCAAGAGCTAGAACTTCTAGATGAAAGATGCCAACATGCCTAGACTCACCTCAAAGCATATCAGCAATGCATGTGCTGAAGCTACAACCACAAGGTCATTCCTAGAATTTTTAAAATTAGTGACCTAGTACTCAAGGAAAATCCTAAAAATCAGCAAGGTTGGGAAAAGAAAGGGAAATTTGAACCTAACTGGTTAGGTCCCTATGTCATCATATTAGCCTATGGATCAGGTGCTTATCAGCTAACAACTTCAGAAGGAGTTGTGTTCGGCAAACCAACTAATAGTATCCATATGAAGAAATACTACACTTGAGCAGTCTAATGCATGGAAAAGTCAAAAATATCAAAAATCAAAAAAATCAAAAATCAAGAAAAAGCAAATAAAAAGGTACAATAGAAGCAACTGGTGAAAACCTAACAATAGGTGCTACTGTGAGAGGATGGCTCCTCTATTTATCTTTACTACCAAACTGGTATATCCACGGTCCAGCACTATCAGCCATCGCCTGACATTTTTATCGCATTATCCAGGACATACTTAACGTAGTCACTATCCTGGTTTATCCACATATCCTTTCACAACATCTCGCCATGGCTTGATAATCACTGTACAAATCCAGAGGAAAACTTAGCTAGGGGAAGCATTGATCAGAACTTGCAAAAAATTCAAGACATCAAAACTTGTAGAAAACTCAGAACATCATATCCAGCAAACAACTCAACAATCACAAAATAAAACATTAATCACTTAAAAGGATTCACAAAACAGGATGGATGATTTTTTGAAGTATCAAATGTTTGCATCTTGCATGAATTTTTGACTATTTTGCATTCAAACTTTTTGAACTATTGGATCCTCTACATGTTCTCCACAATGCATCAAGCTAGAGAAAGTCATGGCGATTCCAATATTTTTTTTAGTTTTCTGTCTATGAGGCAATCACTTGTACTGTGCAAATACTTGTATCGAGACATGATTCACAACATATCACTGAAGACATGATTCCACTTTTCTTATACAACTGGTTTAATCTTGTCTATTTATATGCAATCCGCACTTAGGTCGTCCTGGTTCAATTATACCTTGATGCTTGTGCTATCTTGCAAAATAAAAAATCATGTAAATTTTTCTCAGGTCATTATGGTTTAATTATACCATTATGCTTGTATAAATTTTCAACATATCCCAAACAAATCAATGCTCAATGATGATAACTACAAAGAAAACAAAAACATGTGGCTATACAAAGATGATAAACACAGAATGAGGATGCTCAATTAGTTGCATATCATTTTACAATTAAACAACATATCATATCATACATCTCATTTTCAAGATACCTCTCATAGCATATCATTACCATACATCTCATTTTCAAGATACATCTCATAACATCATGTATTAACACATCATATTCGTCACATATCAAAGCACATACATCTAAACATTGCATCATCATCATAGAATAATTAAAATCATATAGAAATCATCATCCATAACACATCACATGAGGATCAAAGAAAATGGTGTCATATATATATCTCAAAAATGATCAATGTACAAAATATGTCATGTCTATGCCAAAAACAACAAAATACAATGGAGATAACGTCTTTCAGGTATGACTATCTCCTGAGGGTGACGGTCTCACAGGTGATGTCCCAGCACCTGGATCTCCAAGTGGATCCTGTCTAGGAGGCCCTGTCATGCCTTTTCTCTATATCCTCGACCTAGTCTCTCAAGATCGACTGGATCTCGAAGCTGTAAAACTCGACACTCAGTGCTCCCTTGGCACCGCATCCTCATAATTCCTCCTGTAGTACTCTGCCTCCTTTTCTTTCAAAGCCACCTCTCTTAGAGTATCTCTCATCAAGCCACCCACCGCCGCTCTCTCCAAAGCCTCTACTCAAGCCTCGGATCAACCTAACCTCTCCAAAATTGTATCTTGCTTAGTGGTCAGTTGTGTAATCTACCGCTAATGCACCAATAGTTGTTTGCAGGTGCTGCACTGATAACTGTAGCAACCTAATCAATGCATCCTCCCGGTGTGTCAGAATCCACATCTGGATTGGTACCTATGAATTGGTACCCCCTATGCCTCTCCCCATCCTCGGTGCTAGTGGGGGTAACACATCAGACCTCCTCCTCTAAGCCAACCGTATAAACTCATTAGTCCCTCCCACCGCTGCTATCACCTCTCCCACTAGCTCCTCTCCCCCAGCTCCAATAACCAAACCTCCTCTCCCTCTATCCACTACAGCTCACCACATAGATCTCTCCACCTGAATCCCTCTGGCACCACCATCTCCACCCATGTCTCCTCTCCTCCCCCATCTCCACCCCTATCTCCTCTCCTCCCTCTATCCTCTCGTTGATCTCGACCACCTCCTCTACAATCACCACCATCATCCCCTCCACCATCCCCACCTCCCACATCTAGCTCTTCTCCATCCTTTCTCCATCTCCCTAGCCTCTCGGGCTGCTCATCATCCTCATCATCATCAAAAGTGGGAATCATCTCTATTGGATCTGATATCCTGGCAACTGCATGTGCTGCAAATAGTGTGGCAAACTCCTTTGTCATCCCTGCGTCCACTACCCCATAGGCGTAGTCTCATATCTGGTCGGCTAAGTGAAAGAAATCCTCAACTACCACCATGCTATCAATAGTAGGCCCCCTCTAGTATATCCTATCTCTGTCGAGCATATAAGCATGCTCCCTGTGGAACTCCCTACTGGTGACCATACTGCCGCAACACCTGGCTATGCAAAAATCTCTTGATAACAAAGGAGGTCCGCCCTATCAAAAATTGGGACATATAAACATACGACATCTCCATCCCATACCTCACACTCCATAGATGGTCTCTAGATGACCATATCAATATCATCTAAAACTCTCCTCCAATGCTCTAGTTTGCCCAGCTTACGCTGGACAACTATCCCTTAATATCCGTATGCATAAGCACACCCAGTAGGCCTATCTCTATCTATGGCCTGGCTACGAGAATATGCTCCCACACCCATAGTTGTAGCAGTGTAACTCC
Source organism: Cryptomeria japonica (assembly GCF_030272615.1). Classification (NCBI taxonomy): domain Eukaryota; kingdom Viridiplantae; phylum Streptophyta; class Pinopsida; order Cupressales; family Cupressaceae; genus Cryptomeria; species Cryptomeria japonica. Next base: position 403,411,086 of record NC_081415.1, on the reverse strand, counting down.
AGTAGATAGACTGCTATACCCCAAGTACACCACCTGATGCAGATCCCTGTATAAGTGGGCCAGCATAGCCGAACCCCATGCAAAGCGGTGACCCTATGTCACCATGTCCTCCAGAACCAACCCCCATCCTACTGCCAGTCCCCTCAACCTACGGTCGAGACATAAGAAACCACCTATGAACCTTGCCAGCACTGATGGTAGAGGAGCGTAATCCAAATCTATGAACTCCTGCCAGGGGATCTCATATCCACAAATCGTATCATCCTGTAGAATCCGGTGAAGTGCCTCTGTCCCGCCCTCCTTTGTCTGATCATATGGTAACAATGCACCTACCACAAGAATCCGCATAATCTGGTAGAAATCCTCTGGTGTCACTGTGATCTCCCCTGTCACCAAATGGAAGGTGTTGGTGTCACTATGCCACCTCTCATCCAACGCTGCCAATAAACCCTGGTTAATGATAAACCAAAGCATCTCTAACAAGGAGGATAGGCCACACCTCTCAATGATATCCCTGTCAGCTTGTGTCAATCATGATATCAATGACCACGGTCTCAAAAATCACTCTCGCGACTGAACCACTCCAATGCACTCTTGTCGAAAAGAACAACAAGTCCAATATCAGTTTCCTAATCACATCAATTCTCATCAAATCAAATTCATACCAACTTGAAACATTGAAAATCTAATCAAGTTCCACATCATATCAAATCCATTTCCATATCAAATCATATCAACTTGTAAAATAGCTCAAGTTCCACAATTACATCAACTTGTAACACAACTCAAGTTCCACAATCAAATCAACTTGTAAAACAACTCAAGTTCCACAATCAAATCAACTTGTAAAAGAACTCAAGTTTCACATTCATATCAGCTTGTAAAACAACTCAAGTTCCACAACCATATCAACTTGTAAAACAACTCAAGCTCCACATATATATCAACTTGCAACAATGCAAATCAAATCAAGTTCATATCAAAACATCCATATCAAAAACCACATCATATTAACATCTGATCACAATCAACTTGAAATAATGCAAATCAAATCAAGTTATATCAAAACTCATTTGGACAACTTATAAAAACAATGATAGCAGACTCGCAAACTGACAATTCGCACCCATCCCGACAAAACTAGCAAAAAAAACTTACCTATCTTTCTTCATCCAAAATACTACTTTACCCAAATTTTTTGAACTAAACAATCTTCTCCACATGCTAAACTGTTGGTAATGCACTACCCTATCCTCTCAATGCACTACACCATTCACCCTATGCGCTAGCCAGCACCTATGTGCTACCCTATCCTATTTATGCATCACCTAAACTACCCTAAACGCTACAAACCCTAGCGCATAGGGTATACCTATGCGCTATCCTACACTACCCCTATGAACCCCGGCTAACCTTTTGTGCTAGGTCTCTCCTATGTGCTACCCATCTTCTCCTATGCGCTACCCTGTGCCCCCAATGCGCTAACTTATCTTTATGCACTAATTTAACCTACCGATGCACTATACTAATCTACTCGGATGCTACCCTAATTCATTAAACCCTACGTGCTACGAAACCTATCATATGCGCTATAGTTTGACCCCAACGTGCTAAACCGTTAAATTCGCATGTAAAAATTCAAAAACATGATCAAAAATGACAAAGCAGAAATCCAAAAGGGGTCAAAAAGGATGACTTACCAGTGGTCCATATGTGGCAGGCCTCTGATAGCTCCACATGTGCTCGAATCGATGAGAAGTAAAGGGAACCAACATCTTGACTTTCTCTCCAAGTGTCACTTTCTCCAAAGTCAACAAGCACAAATGAGACAAAATAAAACACTTTTACCTTTTTATAGGGTAAATGAAAATTAGGGTTGTGTGGATGCGCACGTAAATTGCTCGTGGGCTCATTTCTAACCCTCACAAACATCATTATCGGGAGATCAATCAATTTATCACATTCAACATAAACAAAAATTTAAAATGCAATCATCAAATCAAATGTTCAAAATTTTTGATTCATCTCCCGAGGGGGCATTATCAACATCATTTATCAAATCTAGGGCACGACATCACACTAATCATAATCAAATGTGGACGACGCATCATTTTTCTTTGAATCAACATGTGCACACATGTCACTTCAAAGAGGGGCAAAATGTAGACGTATAAAAATGACCATATTTCTAAATGAATATTCAATGTTCATTTTATTCTCATTCCTCTATTTAATTAAATCTAATTTAATTAAATCACCCACATTCTTATATTTAATTAAATAAATTATTCAATTTATTTAGTTAAATTCACTTAAGCCCTTTATGTCATTTAATTGAATAAATCATTTTATTTAATTAAATCCCTTCTCCCTACTTTTTAATTAAATTTACATTTGATTAAATAGTTTAGCCTAATTAAATAAATCTAATTTATTTAATTTCCCAACTTGCAACCAAATTAAAATAAAGCAATTTATTTTAATTAATCCTATTATTCCTCATCCACTTGCATTTTCCTACATCTCCCACTTGCATCCTAATCCCCTTCCTAAATTCTTATAGAATCCATCTAATCCTAATCAATTAACCCAAACCCATCAATTATCCCCTTTCCCTAAATTTGAGGAGGTCACTTCTCAAATTTGGAGTAAAGTCTTCAAAAGGCATTAAAGCCTTTATACCTTCAACAAGTTAACTTGTTGAATACCCCCAAATTTGGAAGGACTCTTACAAATTTGTCCCCAAAGTCTTCAAACCATTAATGGTTAACTAACCCTTAGTGGCATGATTAGAGACTTTTTGAGTAAATTAACCCTCATCTAACCCAGGGGTCTCATCAAGCATTCATTGCTTTGACCATGGTTGTCCCTTTAACCTTTGCACAAGAATTTATCCTTTGGGTAAAAGCTTTATCCATTGGATAACCCTAACCTAACCTTAACCCTTACCTTCTAAGGTAACCATGAGGTCTTCTCAAGCATTTAATGCTTCTTACCTCTCCTCTCAAGCAGTCTTATGTTGACAATTATCACCATTTAATTGGTGAAAATTGTAAACATGGATTGATAACTTTCAATCCCGACCCTTGATTAACTCCTCCAATCTTGACTATCCATTGCCCTATTTTCACTATAAATAGAGCTCTCATTCCTCCATTTTAAGGATCGATCCAAGATTTTAGTATCTCATTTATGCTCAAATGTATCAATACATCTAGCTTCTCTTTGTAATAGGAATTAATCTAATAAACATTTTAGAGTATTTCCTTTATCATTAGCTTAAATCATTAACTAGTATATCATGTTAGGATAGTATTGCTACTAACCTTGTCATCTTATAATCTAGTTTACTTCATTTGTAAAATCATGCATAGATAGGATGCATTTCATGTTAAAATTAATATAAAGAATCTCTCATTCTTCTATTTGTCATCCCTAAGTCACTTTGCTCAGTGATCTGAGAGCAAAGGCATTGGCTTGAGGGACCTTGTGAGATAGAGAACCATGGAACCTACCTTGGGAAGTTGAGTCATTCTTCATGACTCTATAACTTGAACCAAGAAATCTTGTGGGTGTGTGAACAAGCCCTTTGAACATATTTTTCACATTTTGAGTTTCATAGCCCTGCTATTCCCGCACACTATATCTATATTGCTTGATTCAGGAGCTACTGACTCCTTTATATCTCTATTGGTTGTGGAGTGTTGTGGGCTAGTGGAAATTAGGCAAGGTGATAGTTAGGAAGTGGAGTTAGCTTCAGGGGCTAGAATGTTAGTGGATTCAGAGGTTAGGGGATGTCAGCTCTAGATTGGTAATACCACCACCTTAGTAGACCTTAGAGTTACACCACTCGGATCTTATTTCATCGTAATTGGCATGGATTGGATTTAGGCCCACAAAGCCAAGATGGATTGTCGCTAGAAAAAGATCGAGTGTGAGGATGATCATGGTGCTCCCATAGTAATCACTGGGATTTAGAGGCTCGTGTCTCTTCATATGATTTCTGCTATGCAGCTTAAGCAGAGTATGCGAGAGGGATGCCAGTTGTTTGCTATCACCATCAGTGATAGAGAGGAAGAAAATGAGAAGGAGCCTTCCTTAGATGATCATCCCATCCTTGAGGAGTTTGTAGATGTGTTTCCATCCGAGCTACCTGGTATGCCACCTAGTAGAGAGATTGACTTCCACATAGATCTTGTGCCAAGAGCCAAGCTGGTTTTGAGAGCACCTTATAGGATGACCACAAATGAGCTTAATGAGCTCAAGATGCATCTTGAGGAACTCTTAGAGAAGGGTCACATTCATCCTAGCATCTCCCCTTGGGGTGCACTAGTCATATTTGTGAAGAAGAAGGATGGATCCCTTCGGTTATGCATGCATTATAGGCAAGTTGAACAAAGTGATCATCAAGAACCATCATCCCTTGCCCAGGATTGATAATTTATTTGATCAACTTCAGGGTGCTAAAGTGTTTTCCAAAATAGATATGAAGTTAGGGTACCATTAGTTGAGGATTGTGGAGAGTGATATCCACAAGACCACATTTCATACCAGATCTGGCCACTATGAGTTCACCATGGTCCCATTTGGTCTTACAAATGCTCCAGCTATATTCATGAGTCTCATGAATGGGGTATTTCGCACTTTCCTTGACCGGTTCGTGATTGTGTTCCTTGATGACATATTGATATATTCTCAGAATGAGGAGGAGCATGAGGAGCACTTGAGGTAGGTATTGTAGTGCTTGAGGGACAATCAACTATATGGCAATCTCTCAAAGTTTGCATTCTTTAGGTCAGAGGTCAAATATTTAGGTCATGTTATATCTGGCGATGGGATCTCAGTTGACCCATCAAAGATTAGAGCTATTATGAATTGGCCAGTGCCGACTAGTGTGACAGAGGTTAGGAGTTTCATGGATCTAGCAGGGTATTACAGATGCTTTGTTGAGGGATTTTCCAGAGTTGCACATCCCATTACATCCCTTCAGCGAAAGGGAAAGAAATTTGAGTGGATAGAAAGGTGTCAGAGGTCCTTTTAGGATATGAAAAGGGCACTCACTAGTGCACCTATTCTTATTGTGCTAGATCCCATGACTGACTTCATGGTATGCACAGATGCTTCTTTGGATGGATTAGGAGCAGTCCTTATGTAGGAGGGTCGAGTTATAGCTTATGAGTCTAGGAAACTTAAGACTCACAAGCTTAACTACCCTACACATGACCTTGAGCTTGCAGCAGTAGTGCATGCACTTGTGAGGTGGAGACACTTCCTTTTGGGTCATCATTTTGAGCTTCATTCAGATCATCAGAGCTTGTAGTACTTCTTCACCCAGCCTAATCTTAATGCTTGTCAGAGGAGATGGATGTAGTTTCTATGCGAGTATGATTTTGATGTCCACTACATCAAGGAGAAAGAGAACGTAGTTGCAGATGCCTTGAGTAGGAGATGTCATGAGGTATACTCCATATCTATGAGCATAGATTTGAGAGATCATATATTGTAGTGGTTACCAGAGGATGGATGGTATTTAGAGGTTTGTTAGGTGATTCGATCATAGGAAACACTGGAAGGGAAGTATGTTGATTATTCCTTAGAGTCTGGTGAACTATTATGCCATAGAGGGCATATCTATGTACCTTTTCCTGAGGGATTGTGAGAGTTCATTGTGATGGAGGCTCATAGGGCTCCTTATGCAGCACATCCCAGAGTTAAGAAGATGCATTTAGACTTGAGATAATTATATCATTGGCTAGGTATGTGACAACTTATTGCTGAGTTAGTAACCCGATGCCTTGAGTGTCAGAGAGTCAAGGCGGAGCACCGCCATCTAGGTGGGTTGCTCCAGTCTCATGCTATACTAGAGTGAAAGTGGGATACTATATCCATGGATTTCATCATTGGTCTTCCCATGTCATCTCATCGCCATGATGCCATCTTGGTGACAGTTGACAAGTTGACCAAAGTGGCCCACTTCTCACCAATTCGGACTACCTTCATAGCACCAGTGGTGGCATAGGTGTTCTTGCAGGACATTGTTAGACTTCATGGCATCCCACACAAGATTATTTCTGATAGGGATTCCCTCTTCACTTCTTCCTTTTGGAAGGCATTATAGGTAGCAATGGGCACCAAGCTCAATTTCAGCATAGCCTATCATCTGGAAACAGATAGATAGATAAAGAGGGTTAAACAGGTGTTAGAGGATATGCTCTACATGTACGTCATGGATCATTAGACTAGATGGGAGGAGTACCTTCCTTTAGTAGATTTTGCCTATAATAATGGGCATCACACTTCTTTGGGGATGCTACCTTTTCAGGCCTTGTATGGTAGACCTTGTAGGACACCTTTGAGTTGGGACCGTATTGAAGATAGAGTGGCCATAGGTCTTGAGATGGTTCATGATATGGAGCAGTAGATGATTTTGATTAGACAATGCCTTAAAGAGGCACAGGATAGGCAGAAGAAGTATGCAGATGCAAAGAGGATAGACTGGAGATTCATGGTTGGGGATAGAGTTTTCCTGAGAGTGAGACTGCATAAGAGCCCAATCCATTATAGAAAGGGTTCTAAGCTTGCACCTCGCTTTGTCAAACCATTTGAGATCCTTGAGAGGATAGGACCAGTTGCTTATCGCCTAGCTTTGTGACCTAGCCTGTCACGCATCCACAATGTGTTTCATGTATTAGTTCTGAGGAAGTATATCTATGATGAGTCTCATATTTTAGATTAGGATGCCTTGTAGGTGGAGTCGGATGGGCAACTAGCTTTGGAGCCCATTCGAATTTTGGCTTGCCAAATGTTGGCCCTTTGAGGTTGAGAGCTAGACCAGGTTAGGGTCCAGTGGGATTGCTATGATGAGGTTACAACTTCGTGGGAGGATGCAACATGTATGAGACCACAGTACCCCCATCTTTTTGATGAACTCCAGGAGGAAGTTCATGCCTAGAGGGGGAGGGTGTGTGGCCCTACCCTGACCCATCCTAGCATTTTAGTGATTTTCATGTTGGAACTATTATGGATGCTTTATATCTATGCATTATGGACATAGAACTTTATATGATCCGAGGATTGGATAACACTGATATATTGATGCTTCATTTCTATGCATTATGGATATAAAATTTTATATGATTCTAGGATAGGATAACATTGAGATGGTATATGTCATTTATTTGATTTGCAGGACTTTATTATGATGCTAGAAATATGATGCATATCTTATGAATTGATTAAATTTATGAGGATTATGATATCTGCTTATGTGGATTGCTTTGATATATGGTAAATTGATTTGTATGATGTCAATTATATGTAGAGTGATTGATTTGTATTCTTATTTATGTGTTTAATATTATACAAGGATATTTGGGAATTACTAATGTGTAATTGAGATGCACAAGAAAATTATCCATGTGACCATAGAAATATTATAGAGAATCAAGCCTAGGTCTATGTGCGTTTGTGAAACCAGGAGTTGTCTATTTGGAGAGACAACCCCTCATTTGTAAATGTATTTTAATTTGTAAATTTTATACTTGTATGAGTGTTCAATTTGGTAATTGGTTTAATTTATAAATTTCAATAGGGTTGCCATGTGTGTATTAGTGATGTGTAATTATTTTTGTAGTGTCACTTGACACATGTGTTGTAAGTTGAGTTGGCATTGTCATGTCTTTTTGAGGAATTTATTTTACCAATATTTACATTTTCTATTATCCTTGATGGTCCCAAGTGAACCTAGGATAGTGAGCCATTAGGAGGGTCAACTCAGAGTTGACCCGTAGGTAAACTTTGGGTGGACTTTCAAAGGGTTAAACCAACTCCTAAAGACAGTTTAGGAGCATTTTTAGTGGGCCATATGGTGTATCTATGGATGAAGGCCAAATTTGGCCATGTGTCCACTCCCTAGGACTTGTTTAACCTCCCCAAAAAGTGAGTTTCCCAAGTTGGCCGAATTTCATCTTTAGGAGAGCCTTCCTTGGTTAGATAACCTTCTTGGTATGTGTCATTCCTTTTTCCCATTCCATTTCCTATTTTGAGGTGCCTTGGTTAGGGAGTGTGTAAGGCTTTGTGAAGACCAACAAATGTGAGCTATCACTCTATCCAAGGGGTTGGAAAGAGTGAGAGAATCCTTCTTAGGGAAGGGATTGAGACTTAGGAAGTTAATCACCCACTCTCCATCTTTGGAGACTAGTTCTTGAAATTTTGGAAGCAAGTTTAGGATAGAATTTTTGGCTAAGTGTTGAAGGAAAGAAGTCTGGATTTGGGCTGCTCTTCTCCAAACTATCCCTTGTAAACCCTTGGCAGATTCAAGGTTGGTTCAATCTTTTTCCTTGTATGTTACAATTTTGCTTTGAAAGATTGCTTGAATGTAGTTTGTTTTCTTCCTTTGTGTTTAATTTGTGAAGAAATATATGTGAGCTTTCACTTGTTTTGGTTATGCATTTTATATGTGCTTTGGGAGTATCCAAGGTCATCTCACCCTTGCGAGGGTAGAGTGGCCTTACGGTTGGAAGGTTTTTTGACAACCTTAGAGTGAGAGGCTCTCTTTAAGATAGTGATCTCAAGGGTTTGTTTATGTGACCCTTGCTACATAGTTTTGTTTATGCATTTGGGGGTCATAAGGGGAGATATTATGCCATGTATGCCTTGGGGGTCATAAGGATGTTGGGTCAAGTTGGACTTGTGATGTGTTCTTGGTTGCTATGATATGGCTTGTGATCTACTATATTGGAGTTTCTTCTCAAGGTACTTAGTCCACTTCCACCCATGTAAAAATCACATTACGTGATGATATTTAGCCTTTGGATGGGAATGTGTCTGTTGTGAGTTTTCCATGCTTGTTTGTGTATTGTTTGAGTGCAACCTATCTAGGTCTTGGTTCTCCAAGCTCGGGGGTGGCTTCTAGTAAGCCTAGGTTGGTAGGTGAGCCTCCATGGTCACAACCTAAAATATTTTCATTGCAGGTTGCTTTGGGAAAAGACTTGGAAGGGAAAGCTTGGATATGGTCTTGCTGATTTTATTTTAGTCGCAGAAAAAAAAAGAATATGATATTATATTTTAAGTTGCAAAGGAAAAAGAGTCTATTGCAAAAGAAAAAAAGAAAAAAAAACTGTATTATTGACTAAGTTTACCTTGTAATAAGTTGTATTGTATTTGATGTATTGATCATTTAAATAAAATGAGTGCATTTGATTAATTCTGTTTTGTATGAGTTGGAAAAAAAAAGAGATGTTTTAATTTTGTTTTTAAAAATTAATACAGAAAGGAATGAGGTGTTTTATTCTGTTTTAAAATAGTAATGCTTTTTATCTTGATGTTGTTAATCATGGATTTTTAGGTAATATTAGTTGCAGCTGTCTATAAAATTACTCTGCTACTATTTACATATTTTTTAAATGCATGTTAAGTAGAAAGTGGTTAAACTAGAAAGATTAGTTTGCAGCTGTAAAAATTAGTCATTTTTGCTTAAGTTATAAATCTGGAAATGCACTGTAGTAGGGAAAATTATTTTAATGTTGTCATTTTTGTTCATTTTGTAAAAAAACAGTAAAAATTACTCATTTTGTAGATAAGTAAAATTGTCATATTTTACATTCTATGAAATCTGAAAAATAAATCTTAATATGCCCTTAGTGAAAATAAAATAAAAGGATTAACTCCTATTCTATTATTGAAATAAAACAGTTTGCTAAAACTATTTGAAGTTCAAATTTTTACCAAAGAAAGTCATATATATATATATATGTGTGTGTGTGTGTGTGTGTGTGTGTGTGTGTGTGTGTGTGTTTGCATGATGCACTTTGAATTAAAACAGTTGTATTTGATTAAAATATGGGTATGATGTGCCTCCCACACTTCCACTAGGAGGCTTGCATTCAAAGTTAGCAAATAATATATTATGGTTAGTGGAAATTTAAGAAAGAAATCTTGCTTTAGTACTCTGGTTATTTTTTTTCAAGAATCATGCATGTAATTCTAAGATATTATATATGTATATATATTTAGATAAATATAAATATCTATCTATATATACATATATATATCTAAACATTTATCTAGATATATTTTATAAACAAAAAAAAAGATTAAAAAAATAAAAAAAATTGAAAGCAAAGTATGGGGGAACACACCCTCCACTCTGCCCCCGCGTACATGTAGGGTGGCCTGGGCCCCCTCTGTGGGCCGAATCCCACAGGGGCACTCAGGGCGCCACTACGGTCCATGACCCATAGGGGCACCTGTGGCGCCATTCTGGGTGGCGACCCCCAGTGGTGGCCTCGGCCGCCACTATGAGTGGCCACCGCAGTGGTTGTCGCCATCCCATCTCCCTGCGGATTCACCTGTCGCCCCTTCCGCCACCATTTCCCTTTGGTCATCACTGCCGCCTCCTGTGAAACCCTAAACACACACACACCAAACAAAAAAAGAAGAAGAGATCAATGAGCATGAAGAGTAAAATATGCAACCCTAACCCATATTCGGGTTAGGGTTAGCATATAAGATTAAAGAGGGAAATAAGATATGCAACCCTAGCCCGTATTCGGGTTAGGGTTAGCATTTAGAATAGAAAAATAAATTATTAGAGTTGTTTTTAAAATAAAATTTAGTAGAGGAATACTCAACCATATTTAGGGTTTGAGGTTTAAAAATATTAATTAAAGAGGGGGAATTCTTTTTAAAGTTTGAAAAATAATTTCCCTCCCATTTAATCATAGCCATGTGTGGAATTTAATTATAACCCCCTATTTAACTAAGGTGAAGATTCATTTATTTTAATATAGTCTTTTTATCAACGCATAATTTAAAATTGGGAATTAATTTTATATGGTTATATCAATGGCATAATTGATTTAATTTTATTAACTAGGGTTATTGTATAGTTATTTTTCATTTTTAATTAAATATGGACATTAGGTTAGATTTAATTTGGGGGAAATTATTAATGAATATTATTAATTGTTTTATGCGAAATCTAGCCTATGTGGTCAGTATTGGCAAGGAAATTTAATAGTAAAAAATCTGAAGGTTTAGGGGATTTAAAATTGACTTTAATATAAATTATATTTATTTGGCAAATATCATTATTGAATTAGTTAACCATATTGGTTATATTTGAAAAGTGAATTTGTGTGCGCTTAATTAATTAATTTTTTTTTTTGGCAAGGTGGCAATGCCACTTGATATATTTTATTAATAATATATAATTTTTACAATATATTTAAAAACTGGTTCAAACTGAGCTCCCAAAGAAAAGAACCAACAAGAAAAACTCTGGTCATTGCTCATCAACATGACTATAGAAGAGAAGTAGTGAACAATCCTCTAGTCGGAGCTAGTTACAAAATAGAGATCAGCAAAGGAGCATGCAGGCTCATTTACAAATAGAAGCATGCAAGCTTATTTACAAAATAAGTTCTTGGGATATCTTGAAGGCCCTGCAACAAAGAACTCATGCAACCAAAATTGACATGCCCCTGCACCAAAAAACAACCGCAACCAATATATATATATATATATATATACTACAGAGCACAGAGAATTTTCAAGCAACGCAAGGGTCCAAAACATGACTGACACAATTGACATGAGATCTGCGGTCCACCATTATAGACAAATTCCAAAGGAGAAGAGGTGAATGTGGAAATGCTAGAGAGAAATGAAGCCCAAAATTTTTATGCTGTAAATGAAAAGAAAAAGGAGATATATCATAAAAAATCTGACAAACCAAAAGAAGCGGTGTACAGAGATAATCATGAAAACAACACTACACCAAACTTTAAATGGCATATAAAGCACAGATTCCCAATGTGAAAATAAATATCTCCAAATTTTGCACCATAAGAGAGTACCAAACACACAAACAACATCAATAACAACCAACTCATCATTAATGAATGCCAAGTGATGATCAAGTAAAGCAAAGCACCTCAAATCAAAACCAAATGGAATTATGAAAAGAAATACCTCACCAAGAGAAGATAATATCAACTCGTATTAACGAGCAATCATATAATAAGAAAGATTAAATACTCAACTCTCTATAGGCTATACTTAATAGGTTTGGGAAGCTCATCAAATCACCCCCCAATCAAGAGGAATCAATAATAGTTTTGTCACAACCCATATTAATGAGGCAATCAACCAATGCATTACCTTCATGATAAAAATGTGAGATGATGAGGTGCTCAAATGTATCAAGAAGAGTCTATATTTGTTCAAGAATATACTGGAAATGCCAATTATCATCTTTTCTTTCCTTGCAAGCATTAATGACAATAGCTGAATCACCTTCAATATGAGGGCATTTAAAATTCAAATCCTTAGCCATAACAAGACCTTCTAAAAGAGCACAAGCCTCGGTCATATTATTTGTGCTAGGAGAAATTGGCATAGCTTTTAATGCTAATAAAGAATCCAAATGATCATGAAAAACTATCCCTATTCCTAAATCACCAGGATTTCCATGGGAGGATCCATCAAAATTCAATTTATAAAAAGGGGCATTAGGAGGATGCCATTTTATGGAATTTCTATCTACAAGTGTTTTTTGAATCCTTGGAAAGGCGGGTGATACTGGGAATAATGATACTTTTCCAAGAAGAGATCATAAAATTGTCCCAAGAAGAGAACTTTGAATTCATATTAAAATATTTCTGAACATGAGCATTAACTTTCTCAATAATACTTCTTTCCAAATCCCAAGAACAACTGATAAATCTGATGAGTCACATCTAAAAATGCACTTGTTTCTTTCCCACCAAATGGCCCATATGACTAAAGAGGGAATTATAAACCACAAACAAGCAAATAGAGAAGATGAATACAAAACTGGCCAAGACTGAAACATGTCCCATAAAGATAAAGGTAAAGGGAATGAAAGAGATAACTTTTGGAGGAAAAAATGCCAACAACTACTCGCAAACTCACAATGAAGAAAAAGATGATTGACATCTTCAAGAGCTTTACCACATAAGACACAAGAAAAGGAGGCTGCAATAGTAAATTTGACTAAATGATCACTAGTCAAAATTCTATTTTGCAGCACCAGCTAGGAAAAAATACCAGCTTTAGGTAATACTGAATTATTCCAATAGAATAAAAAGGCACAGTGAGGAGCATTTTGATTGGCCATTTGTTGAACAACAAAATATCCTTCTTTAACAGAGTAGTTTCCTGATTTAGAAGGGCACCAAATAAGTTGATCTTTGATGTTAGAAAGGAAAGCCACTCGATCTTGTAAAACAGATTTAAAATTTTGAATTTCCCGCAAGGACAATGGCAGAGTAGAGGGATCCTTCCATGAGACCTTGTGAGAAAAAATATCAACACTATATACATAATCAACCAGTCTAACTCCCCATGATTGAGAAAGATCAACTGAAACAAAAGCAAGAGAATCATGCTACGAAAGAGGGGGAAAGCCATTCCAGGAGTCTTTCCAAAAAAGAATATCCTCCCCCGAATGGACCTGCTGGGAGAGAAAATTAGAGACCACTTCCCTACATGAGATCATAAAGTTCCAAATAGTAGACCCTTGTGGAGGATTAGAAATTGTGAAGATCCTAGCAAGATTCTAGGAATCCAAATACTTAACCTGCATAATTTGGCTCCACAAAGATTAGGGCTTAGTATACATAGAACAAACTAGTTTGCCCCCAAAAGCCCTATTTCTTTTAGATAAGTCCTGAATCCTAGCACCACCAACTTGCTTGGAAAGAGACATCTTGGTCAAAGAAAAGATCGAATAATCTTTTCAATTTGGGAGATGACTACTTTGGGAGCTTGAAGAATTGAGATATAGTAATTGGGAATGGTAGATAGGACCATCTTAATGAGAAGTATCCTACTTGAAAGAGACAACCACCTAGCCTTCCAAGAAGAAATACAAGATTTAAGTCTCTCAATAACCAAATTCCAAAAAGAAGACTTAGCAGATCCCATAAAGAAAGGAATCCCCAAATAGGTAGAAAGAAGAGAGTCTACTGGGAAACCTAAGATATTCACAAGTCTATCACCCACCAATTGAGGAGTATTAAAAATGAAGATCTTGGATTTATGGGGGATAATCTGTTGGCCAGATCCAGCAGTATAAGTATCTAGAATAAATTTAGTATGAGTAGCCTCTTGAATAGAAGAGGACCCAAATAAAAGTGTATCATTGGCAAAAAGGTTATGAGTGACTGAAATATTAGAGTTAGGAATTAATACCCCTTGCCAAAATCCCAGATCCCTTTGCTTAAAAACTAATCGACTAAAAGATTCTACCATAATGATAAATAAGAAAGGAGATAAAGGATCTCCTTGTCTAACACCCTAGGTTGAAGAAAAGTATCTAGAGGGAGCTCCATTAATGATGACAAAAAATGAAGCAGTAGAAATACAACTCTTGATCCATTTACACCAGCTTTTAGAGAAACCAATTTTTCTCAAAACTTTGAGCAAAAAATCCTATCAAACTTTATCATAAGCCTTCATCATATCAAGTTTGACCACAAAAGCTGGGATATTGGATGAATTTATGGAATGTAAAGTTCCATGAGCAACAATTGCTCCCTCATGAGTTTCCCGACCCAAAACAAAACCTCCTTGTTGATGAGAGATGATATGAGGAAGGAGATATTATGTCCTAAATAAATAGCCTTGGTGAAGATTTTGTAAATAGAGTTGCACAAAGAAATGGGTCTAAAGTCAGCAAAAGTTTGGGGATTCTTAGATTTCAGGGTAAGGGCAATATAAGTGATGTTAAAACTTTTAAGGATATACCCACTGATCCTAGACTCTTCCAAATCCATTAATAAGTCAAAACCAATAAAATCCCAACATTTCTGAAAGAACAAGATAGTAAACTCATTAGGACCTGGAGCTTTGTCAAGGGCCATGGAAAAAACAATAGAATGAAGCTCATCTAAAGAAAAATGCCTCATAAGAAAGTCATTATCCTCATGAGAAACAAGGGAGGGGATAGAATCTAAAAGCAAATCCACATGATGATCCATAGAGGAAGAAGAAAAAGAAGGAGATAACAATTCCTTAAGAAAAGACACCCCCTCCTCTCTAATTTGCTGATTTGAATTAAGGACATATCCAGACTTAGAATCCTTAATACTAAAAATTTTAGAAGCAACTCTTTTAATCTTGGTTGTAGCTTCAAAGAAGGCAATATTCCTATCACCTTCTTTAAGCCAAACCTCACAAGACTTTTTCTGCCAATAGATTTCAACCTGGGAGCAAAGGATCTCCCAGTAAGATTGCAATTTCTTTTGAGCATCATTAGTGGAGGAATTAGTGCCATGTCTAATAATATCCTCATTAACAACCTTCAAATCATTGGCAACTGCCTCTTTTTCATGAAAAAATATTCTTAAAGACCAATTTATTCCAAGCCATAATTTGAGATTTTACAAATTTCAGTTTGGAATAAAATTGAAACATCTTAGTACCTTTGCAAAATGGAGCACTTATCCACCATTTCTTTAATAAAGAAAGAAAATGAGGATGAGTGAACCACATTTTCTCAAACTTAAAAGAAGGTCTAACAAAGGGAACATGATCCAATTTATCAAATTTGAGCAAAATTGGGAAATGGTTAGAATCTGAGGAGGTAAGAATCTCAAAAGAAAAGGAAAAGTTGCTCAAATGTACGTTTAGGGAAATAAGAAATCTATCAAGGCGAGAGGCAATCTGGCATTTAGATCTCCTATTAGTCCAAGTGAAAGAACCATTAGAAGGGAAAATATTGAATAACGCACTATTTTGTACAAAGGAAGAAGAGTCATCAATAACCTTCTGAGCTATAGGATTACCCCTTCTTTTTTCATTTGAGGAAAGGATAGCATTAAAATCACCCCCAAGCACAATAAAAAATCATCATATCATAAAAACAATTTAGATAAGGAATCCCATAAGTCAGTTTTATCTGAAGGAGAAGTCGGACCATAAATATTAAACGGAACAAAAGAGACTTCAAACCAGTCAACCTCTAACAACTGCCAATGAGAAGCAAAAGATAACATCTCAACTTTGACTTATTTAGGATTCCATAAAGTTATAAGACCACCAGAAGCACCCAAAGAAGGAACATGAACAACTTTCCAAAGGGACCATTTGGAAATTATGTTATCAAAAGAATCCTGAGAAATTTTAAACTCTTGCAATAAGATGATATCCACTTTTGAAGAATCAAGAAATTTCTTGATCCTTCCCCTTTTGTCAGGGGCATTTAAGCCCCTGACATTCCAAGATAAAATCCTCATTTATCACAAGGAGAGAAATATGCCCTCCTTGTTTTGACTTGGGAAGAAAATTTCTCTACAATAGTGGATTGAATACCAGTTGCAATCTCCTCCTTGATTTTAGCCAATTTTGGTTTTCAACCCCTCTTCTTAGGAGTTTTAACAATAGGGGGGAAATAGAAGGAGATTGCTCCAAGGCTAACTTCTGAGAGAAATCAAATCCATACACATTAGAAATAGTTGAAGAAGGACTATCAATAAGATTCACATCCACACCTTCAACTGATTTGGCTGAGAAGAGGAAACATAACAACCATCATGGATAGGCCCCGAAGAGGCAGATGCAGAAGAAAAAGAAAATTCAGGAAATTCCTTTGCAACAATCTCATTAAATAGATCAGAAGAAACTGAAAAATTAAATATCTGAAGCAATAAGCTGAATCTTCTCTTCAGAAATGGAAAGAGAAGAAGGAGACCTTGGAATGGGCAAAAAAGAATCACTATCAAAAATCAAACTATGAACAATTTTGGTATCATCCGCCAAACCCAGAAAAGAAGAACGAGGAGAAGAATTAACAGAGAAATGATTTGTAGTTGGTTCTTCAATAATTGGCTCTAATAATTAATGGCAGAAGTGGGAGTGGGAGTGGGAAAGGGAGCGGGAGCCCAAATTTCAAATTCTCGGCAAGGTGGGAACCCTGGTTCCAATGGTGAGATCGGCCAGATCAATGGCGCTGGTCCTATTGGCAATAAGGACAAGCCCCCGGACTTCCCAGTCACTATTGTTGACTCTTAGTCTGATGGTACTCCGCTTGAGGTGACAGCAGATTCATTTGGGCATCTAGGGGAAGGGTCCAATGGGGGGCCCATTCCATTCCATGACCCCGTGGATTGCGAGAGGGAGAAAAAGAAATGGTCTTCCCTTTTTGGAACTAGACCAACTGGTAAATCCTCCCTTCCTCCTATAAAGAATATTTTTGACCCTTCTAGTGGTAAGTTTGCTATCTCTAGCCCTGACCAGGTTCTAGACCATAATATCAATAGTATGTTGAACTCCTTGGTAGGGAAATTTATGGGTTCGCACCCTAACATTGATGTTGTCAGGGCCTTTGTCGAACAAAAATGGGCCCTTAAAGGAAATGTTGAAGTTTTGGCACTACCCAAAGGTCTTCTATCTTTTTCCTTTTCATGTGAAGAAGATAAGGTTAAGATCTTGTGCAGGAGCCCCTAGATGGTAGGAAAGACAGCGCTGGTTCTTAGAAAATGGCATCCAAAACTAAACATGAATGATTCTCTTATGGCCCAAGTTCCAGTTTGGATAAAGCTTCCAGGATTACCTCTTGAATATTGGGCAGAAAGTATCTTCTCTAGAATAGCAAGTTCTTTTGGCGAGCTGCTCTCTATAGACCCAGTCACTGCTTCAAAAAGAAGATTAACCCATGCAAGATTCTATGTTGGAGTAGCCCCTGAGGCAGATATGCCGGAATAGATTGACCTAGTTTCAAAATTGGAACCTAGAAACAACATATCGAAT
This sequence comes from Cryptomeria japonica, assembly GCF_030272615.1. Lineage (NCBI taxonomy): Eukaryota > Viridiplantae > Streptophyta > Pinopsida > Cupressales > Cupressaceae > Cryptomeria > Cryptomeria japonica. The sequence goes on along the minus strand of NC_081415.1, from coordinate 403,393,311 downwards.
ATGAAACTATCCCTTTTGCGTGCTTCCACTGTAAAAAAGTAGGCCATTGGGCAAAATCCTGCCCAAACAAGCAAAAGGTAGAACCCAAGTAGCTTAAACCTCAAATTGAAAGTCAGAAGATGCCAGAGAAATGGGTGTGGCAAGTTAAAAACACAAAAAATAAGGAAGCAAATTCCAATCATTTTTTTCCTTTGGGGGAATAGAAGGAAGCCTCAAACTCTATCTTCAATCCCACAATACAGGAAGCAGAGTGAAATGAAACAACCAAAGCCAGTCCCATAAGAACAAGTTAAAAAAAGGAAATGAAAGATCATAATGATCCTCCAAATGAGATAGTTGAAGTGGTGGATGACACACATGAAAGCAAGGCAGTGGAAGCAAGAGATTGCCAACCTAAGGAAGGAGAGATCCCTGATCCCCAAATTGAAAGGATTGATTCTTCTCTAGCCATACCTAGTTTTGAAATTCAAGAAGCCCAAAAATGTGCAATTTTGGGTATGAATCTTTCGGATTTGGATCAAAATTCAAGAACAGTGAACTATGTTTCAACTGACTCAAGAACTCCTAAATGGGGTAATGAAGAAGAAATTTCCAAAATCCTCATCAACCTAGAAATGACTTCTATGATAGAAACGGAATGGAAGCAACCAAAATATAGGAACAAGAAAGAAGCAACTCCCTCGACATCTCTAATAAGAAAATCTAGCAGAATAGCTCAAGTTGATGTGGGATACATTTCCTCTTCCCTAGGATGGCCCTCTAACCACAAAGTTAGAGACAAGGAGGCCAGCAAGAACATAGCAGATGGAACTCAAAAAACTCTCAAGGAGCTGGGAATCGGTAAGTAGCTATGAAGATAATCTCTTGGAACATAAGGGGACTAAACAATCCCCATAAACATGATATTATTAGGAATATGATAAGAGATAGCAATCCTGACATTTTTCTTATTCAAGAAACCAAAATGAGTAGAGAAAAAGTTGAATCTTTGAAGTTCTTCAAAAATGGTAATATTAGTGGGGGTAGTTCTGAGGGTGCTTCTAGAGGCATTGCTACCATCTGGAATCTTAACACTGTTAAAGGTCAGATCATTATTTAGGAAAGTAATTTTTCTTGTATCAAATTTGAGCACCTTAAAGATGGTTCTTCATGGGTTCTCACAAACATTTATGCTCCTAATACCTTAAAGGCTAGAAACTCTTTTTGGAAAAAGATCAGACAAGCTAGGGACAACTTCAAAATTCTCAGTTGGATGGTTATGGGAGACTTTAACATGCCTTTGAAAGAGGAGGAAAAATTTGGAGGCAGTCCTCCTCAGTTGGAAAGTAGGATGGCCCTCGTGGATTTTATTAACTCCCAAGCTCTTAATGACTTAGAGATACAAGGTTGCAATTACACTTGGACGAACAGGCGAAATGGTAATGACCTTATCCAAGTGCATCTTGACAGAACTCTCATTTTTGATGACTGGTATAGTCAGTACTTCTATTCTTTGTCTGCCCATATTCGAGCCGGATCCGATCATTTTCCAATAACCTTCAATGCTAACTTGATCAATAGAAGGAGAAACTATCCCTTTAGACTTGAAAAAATGTGGATCCTTCACCCCGACATTAAAAGAAATATTCAGAAATGGTGGAGTATCCAAGTTGAGGGAACGACTATGTTAAAAGTTGTTAAGAAGCTCAAAAGTGTAAAGGACAACATTCGACTCTGGAATAAGACCAGTTTTGGGAATATATTTGAGGCTAAGAGTAAAATTCAGGAAAACCTTAAAGAAATACAGGACCAGATCCAGAAGGATGGTTTCAGTACTATGTCTATTATTGATGAAAATGAGATCCTTAAGAAATACCATGACATTATTGCCAAAGAGGAAATGTTTTGGAAGCAGAGATCGAGATGCATTTGGCTCAAGGAAGGGGATAGGAATACAAGATTCTTCCATATGTCGACTATCAAGCATAAAGAAGTCAACAGAATGAACAAGCTAGTTGTGGAAAGTGGGGAGCTGGTCAAGGAAGATGAAATAAGGAATGAAGCTAAGAGGTATTTCTCGGACCTCCTAAAGAAGGATCATAGTCTAGATGCTGAAGCCCAATCCTCTTTTCTTTAGAACATTCCTTGTCTCATTGATGCCAAAAATAATGCCTTCCTCTCTTCCATTCCCTCTATCTCAGAAATTAAAAATGCTATTTTCTCCTTTGATGGCAACAAAGCACCTGGACCTGACGGTTTCCCAATGTTCTTTTTTCAAGATTTTTGGGATATTATTGGGACTGATGTAGCCAATGGGGTTAAGGAATTCTTTGGGGCTAGAAAACTCCTGAAAGAAATCAATGGTACTTTTATTGCTCTTATCCCCAAGATTCAAGGTGCTGACTCTTTGGACAAATTCAGACCTATTAGCCTCTGCAACTCCTTTTACAAGATTATCTCTAAGGTCCTAACTACTAGACTTTTGTCTATCCTTCCTACCTTAATTAAACACCAGCAAAATGGGTTTGTTCTTGGAAGAAAAATTCTTGATTCCATTATTACAGTTCATGAGAACATTCACTCTCTTGTTAGAGCTAAGAAGCAGGGTCTCATCCTTAAGCTTGACCTCTCCAAAGCCTATGAAAGGGTCGACTGGTCTCTTCTCCAGAAAGATCTTACTTCTTTTGGGTTTTCCCCTAGAGTTGTGGATCTTTTCTCCCAGCTTACTACTTCTACATCTTTTGTTGTTCTTGTCAATGGTTCTCCTTCAACGTTTTTCCAAGCCTTGAGAGGCCTTAGGCAAGGAGATCCTATCTCCCCCATCCTTTTCATTATTTTGGCAGAATGCTTTGGTCGGACCATGGAAAATTTGGTGCAGCAAGGGTCCTTTAAGGGCCTCCAACCTTCTTCCACTGACCTTATTTGTTCACACCAGTAGTTTTTTGATGATACAATAATTATGGGGGAATCAAGTATCTCAGAAGCTAAAGTACTGAAGAGTACCCTGTGTAAATTTTCCTCTGCTACGAGATAGCTTATTAACTGGGCCAAAAGTGATGTCTTTTTCATTAATACTCCTGAGAGAAGACAACAAAGGATCAACAGAATTCTGGAGTGTAAGATTGCTAACCTTCCTGCTACCTACCGTGGACTCCCCATGGGGATTACCCCTTCTGATTCCTTCTGGAGTTCTCTAGTTGACAAATTTCACAAAAAACTTGCAGGTTGGAAAGGGTCCCTCTTAAGTCAAGCTGGTAAGCTCCTTCTCCTTAAGGCTACTCTTCAAAGTATTCCTATTTATGCTCTTAGTCTCTTCAGAATTCCAGTCAAGTATGTTGAAGCTATTGAGAAAATTTAAAGAAGATTCCTATGGTCTGGGGTTGAGGAAAAGCAAAGAATGTCCTTGGTGGCATGGGATCAGGTTTGTAGGCCGAAAAGCAAAGGTGGTCTGGGTCTCAGGAGGATTCGTACTTTAAGTGAAGCTCTCTTGTCCAAACAAGCTTGGAGATGGTTTCATTCTAATTCTGAATGGTGCAAAATTTGGAGAAGTAAGTATTCTCTCCTATCTTCTTCTCTCTCCTCTTTTCTTAATTCAGATTTTAGCATAAATGGATCCAATATTTGGAACCATGTTTCTAAATGTAAAGATGTGATTGCTAAAGGAGTGATATGGAAACTTGGAAATGGCAGAAAAGTTAGATTCTGGGAGGATCCCTGGCTTTTTGATAAACCCCTAATGGATTCCCATGAATGGGCCTCCCATGCCCCTTCCTGTATTGGCTCTTTTGGCTCCTTAGTGGTAGATTACTGGGATGGGAACAGTTGGCAGAACATTGATAGTATCCACCCTAGCCTTTCTAAGCTCAAGACCCATCTGTCTGCTATTTGGCTAAATAATGAAGAAGACTCCCTAATTTGGAAGCATGATCCCAAAGGTATTTTAACTGTGTCTTTGATGTATTGTGTCCTATCCCCTCCCCCTCCTATAAATCCTTTCTGGTCTAAAGCTTGGATAAAAGGTCTCACTCCCAAAATCAATTTTTTCTTCTGGACTATCCTCCAAAATAAGATCCTTACTATTGACAACCTAAAAGGTAGAGGTTTTTCCCTTCCAAATAGGTGTGTTTTGTGCTTTCAAGAGGAAGAGTCTGTGGACCACCTTGCCCTCCACTATTCCTTCTCAGCCTCTATTTGGGAAAGTTTCCTCAAGAGCTTTAGTTTAGCCTGGGTGTTTCCTAGTAACATCAGAGATTTGTTCTCCTCCTGGAAAATTCAATGGACTAACTCTTTTCTGAGATGTATGTGGCAGCTCTCTCTTCCTCACATTTTGTGGGGTCTTTGGAAAGAAAGAAACAACCGAATCTTTAGGGATGTTTCCCTAAATCATGATATTGTTTTCCAAAAAATTCAAAGGGCTATCCAGGAAAATGTGGGAATCATGGAGGGGTCTTGTTACTCAAACAACTCCCTAGAGTCAAATATCTTAAGGGCTTGGAATATGAAGATCACTGATGGTCCTAATCTCAGCTATAATAAAAGGCTTGAAGCTAAATGGCAAACCCCTCCCCAAGGCTAGTTCAAAATCAATTTTGATGGTGCAGCCAAAGGAAACCCAGGTCCTTCAGGCTATGGAGCTATTCTTAGAGATCATAGAGGCATTTGCAAAGAGATGATTGCTGTCCCTATTGGTACACAAACCAATCATAAAGTGGAAGCCATGGCAGCTCTTCAAGGCATTATCCTAGCCAAAAAATGGAATTGCCCCTATCTTTGGATAGAGGGGGACTCAAATAATATAATAAAGTGCCTCAATGGGACTTCAAAACCCTCATGGCTGATTCACAACATAATCATTTCTACTATTGAAATCATTAGAACCTTTAAAAAATGCCATATATCCCATATCTATCGGGAGGCCAACTGTTTTGTTGATTAGGCTTCAAATGTGGCAGTTAAGAATGAGACAATTACCACGTGGATGGGTGAGAGTAGAATCCCCAAAGATGTCAGACAAATCATAAGTGATGAATGATATCAAAGTACCCCAAAGACTCTTGATTGACAGGGTAATTATGAAAAGTACTGATGTAAGCACTTCGAGTTATTTCTATAATGAGAAAATCACTCATTATAACATCAATGCCATCAAAACTTGTTTTATAATCAATCAGATCATTAAGGACAACAACTCACATGCTTTCTGGGTATTTGTTTTAGCTCCGAAAAGCTCTCTATTTTACCAGCTCTGCAATTTTCAAAATTTGGCTGTGAGAAGCGACACCATGGGTGGAAATAGGAGATGATATGAGCCAAGTAGTTGCAAGGAGCAAAACCAGAAGGATGAGGTGTGGGGTATTTTGCAGAAGGGTGGTCTGTCAAACTTCATAGAGAGACTACATGGCCATGATGGAATGGTAACTAGCCTCTTCTGCAAAAATTGGAAGAAGGGCATGCTAAAAATGGGTGATCAAATGGTGGAAATTGATGAAGATTTAATTGCTAAAGCTACGGGTCTCAATAGGGAAGGCAACAACTTCTACAGAGATAGGAAGGTCAGCAGGGAAGCCATTGAAAGGTACCCAGTTACTAAGAAAGAGAAAAAAAGACTAGTAAAGCTGAGCAAAACCTATTACCCACCTAGGGCTTTTGCCAAACCCTGGCGAGAAATTCTCTTTGTTTTAATGCGGTATATAACTCTAGATGGTAGGTTTACGAAAGTCTATGGGTATCATTTTGTTCTGTTAAACCATTTTAGGCACAATGATAAGGTGAATTTTCCTTATTTCTTGCTTTGCTCAATGAATGCCTCCCTAAAAGCCTACAAAGAGAATACTCTGGGTGATACCGCAATGCACCAAGGTCTTATGGTCCTCATTTATGACCATTTAAAGGCTAGTCAAATTAACCGGATGCAGCTCTCTGTGGACTCTGAGGAAGATATGTCTGATTCTGCTTTTTTGGAGGAGGAGGAATCCAACAATGACTCCTCATCTGATAATGAAGATAGCTCTGATGACTCAGAGTATGAGAGTAGTAAGAAGAGGAAATCAAGACCCTTGATCAACATCTCTTCAGAAGAAGAGGATTCAGATTATTCTAAGGAGAAGAAGAACCCTAAGGGGTTACTGAAGAAGAAAAGTAAAAACCAAGCCCGGACTCGGAAGAAGCATAAGAAAAAAGAGGAGACTGGCAAGGAACCGGAAGCTGACAAGCAAGCTAGGACCCTAGAAGCCGAGCACAGCCTGGATAAGGAGACAATGGAAGAGACTCTCAGGGTTGCCGACACTATCTCTGCCCTCCATATCCCTAAAGATGAATAGGTAACCCCTAGAAAAGTGACTCCCTCTTCTGGCCCTCCTCCTGAGGCCTTGAATGGTTTTATGAAAACTATTGAATGGCTCATTGATGGTTACAAGAAAGCTACGGATGAGTATAAAAAACTATGCAACAGAGTCCTGATTCTGGAGACTATTAATATTGGAGAGGGCAATACAATGGCTGACTATATCGAGGACCCAAAAAACACTATTGCTAAAGCGGAAGACATCAGAGATGCTTTTAACCCAAGGTTTGAGAAGATTGAAAAGGAGATGCTGGACATAAAAAGCCTTGTGGAAACTAGTGAAAAAACACTCTCGGATACAGTCACCAAAGTGGAAAAAATTGAGGAGTGCCTTAAGAATTTTGTGGAGTAGAGCCTAAGTATTCTGAAAATCTTGACCAATAATACTCATACCCTCATTAGTAAGCTTGATGACGACAAGGAAATCTAGAAAATTGATCTGGACGCTGAAGGAACAGGGGAAGCTCAAGGCCCTAGAACCCACACCAGAGGCAAGAGGAAGGAAAAGAAAATGAATAAGGATCTGGAAGAGCTGAAAGCTATCAGGGCGACCTATGATGAGTTGGTGATAAAGGCAGAGGATCTGCTAAAGAAAATTGCTATGTAGTGTCTCCTCAGTTTCTTTGCTGTGTTTTGTTGTTTTGTTGTTCTTTCTGTTCACTGGTCTTTTGGCCAGTTGCTATGTATGCGGACTTTAATTCCTTTTACTGCTCTTTTTCTTTCTATGATGTAATGGTTTTGGGTCCTTAAAACCTATTTTTTTAATCAATCAGAACAGAGCAATGATTTGTGCAACAATTCAAAGGTAACAACAATTTTGGAAACGGAACTGAAGGACAAGAAATTTGAAAAAAACTTGCAGAAGAGAATAGAAAAGGTTCAAAACAAAATTCAGAAGACCAATAATCCTTGAAAGGACTAGGAAGAAACTTAATCGAGTTTGAAGAAATAGAACAAAACCGATGAATGACAGATAGAACAAAGAAGAACACGGCTAGAGATCAGAGAAAAGTAAAATCCATCAGAGGCACATCACATACTGTATATCCAGAAAAAGGAATGAGAGATGTAATAGAAAGAGGTAAAGGAGCAGAATCCTTAACATTATGATCCTTTAAAGACTGACTATCCTTACTTTTAAAAAAGGAACATTGGCGAAAATCAGATGAAAAATCTTAACAAACTTGTAAAGGTGCATCGGAATCACCACAACATTGAGAGGTGAAATGGCCAAGTAACGGAGCACAAGAATGAACAGCGATCGAATCTTTAATCACCACAAACTGAATCCATGCAACATATTTGGAGAAAATAGTAATCTGAGAGGGAATGGGTTTAGATAGATTTAATAACAAGCAAACCCTAACCGGAAGATGAGGTCGTTCAAAAGGAACTAAATCATGCTTAATAAAAATGCCCAATTTTTTTGCCAAGATTTCAACCATATATATATCACGATACTCCAAAGGAAGACCCGGGAAAGTTACCCAAAAGGGCATAAATTGTGGCTTTGTTGATTGAATATCAAAATGAGGAGACCAAGCATAGGTAAAAATTCCTATCCCAAAACAAAACCACCCTTTAAATTTATGCACACAATCCCTATACTTTTCAGAATCGAAAATCACAGTGAAATATAGAGAATCTTTATCAAATAGAAATAAATCCTTCATACCATCCCAATTAGACTTTTCCCATGTTAATATTTTACCAAAAGAAACTGGAGTAAGAAGCTTACCAATGAGGGCAATAGAACACAATAACTTCACAGAGTCCTGAATCATGTAATCAGGGAATATAACCTTATACTGCACAAAAGAATGCAGATTACCCCTTATCGAATTGGAAAATGCAAAGGGAGAGTTATGGGGAAGTGGATTTGGATGGAAGGGAGCTCATTTAGCAACATGAATGTCATTCGGGGAAGAAAGGAAGTGAGGGTTTGAAATCAAATTGTTATTTGGCTAGGTGACATAAGATGGGAGGGAAAGATTACAATCCTAGGAGGGAGATCCAGAAGAAGCTAATGGGGAAAAACCATCAGAACTTGGGGAGCCATCACAAATGTTGAATGACGGTTGAGGCGAAACATATCTATGCTTCCTAGGTTTTTTAAAATCAAAAAAGGAATGAAAATGCTTAAAAAGAGTCTTTGGGTGACCAATGGGATGAGGACCCAGAATGCCCTAAAATATTAATGCCTTGGGAACAAAAGATTTATAATAAGAACGCAAAGGTTTTGGAACAAAATTACCTATAAATTTGCAAAAATATGATGAAGCCAGTAGAAATTTGTCATAAGCCAAGTCATGCCAGCAACCGTCCTTGAAAACCTATTGAGGAGAATAATCAGAAGTTTGTAATTGAGCCAAATCATGGTCTTCAAATGGCACATCTGCCCATCGCATCTACATGTCCGCCATTCCTAGGGGTTTCTTCGAATATCCCTAAATGCCATCACCATCTGCTATCCTCTATGTGTTTTTGTGATCTATATTGGTTGCCTAGTTTCCGTTGCTTAAACAATCCATGGCCATTCTAAAGCCTTTTCAATAAATCCATTTGTGGAAATCCTCAAATCAAGAGAACGATTCTATTTGAGGCATTCTGTCAAACAGTTCGTGTGTCTTGTCTATTCTTCCACATTTTTCATAACCCGATTCTAATGCTTCCACTTTGGCATAGGTTGGGAGACACTGGCAAAGGCTATGGATTACAGTTTTACACCTGCCTATCATAGTTGGCTGAATGTTTCTAAATCCTTCTCAACAAACTCATTATAGGCATATCCTGCAATCACAGCATTCCATGAGATCAAATCCTCCTTTGACGCATTTGGTCAAATAGTTCACATGCCTTAGATTCCAAAGAAGGATTGAGATCCTCCGTGAATAGATAGTCAAAAAATTGAGAGAAATTGAAGTTGTGATGGTGGAAAGCTCCCAAATGCATGCAGATGATCGTCTCAGCATCTTTCTCAGTGGCATCAGTCTGCCCTTGAATCTCCACCAGAAATCTCCTTCCGTTCATGTCCTTAATGCATTATGAAACTTAAATTTTGTAATTTCACCTTCTCTCTTTATTATTTAGATGCCTGTAACATAAAGCATAACTAGAGAGGAGCCACAACCGCGAGTAGCTACAATCCCTGCGAAGTGCTAAAAGCTCAGAGTGGAATGTGCAACAGGCAACGAAGAGCAGTCAGGCTCTGATTTTTTCAGATATCATCAATGTTACAAATCATTAAAAACCTATTTAATGCAGTTTGCAATAATAATTCCAATGTCTCAATTAATTAATTTTAATTTAAGATAACATTATCATTATTTTAATTAGCCTGGAATATTTTAAATGCAATCGAGATATTTAAATATCTCTCGACTTTAATTAGTGGAATATTAATTAGGTCAAGATTAAATTAATTAATTAAGTTGTGATGACCCTCTTAGGGAATAATTAGTCTTCACTAATTATTGTCGCTATATTGATTGAGTTAATTATTTCAACTTTAGTAAATGATTTTATTTACACCTTAGTTAAGACAAGACTTATTTGATTTCATTTTAATGTAGATTATTTAATGAGTGTATGTTGTCAAAACAAAATTTTGTTGTTCCATTTTTGCCCAAAAGTTTGGGCATGACAAAGGTATAAAATGTCATCCCCAATCATCATTGGCAAGAGAGACTGAGAGGAGAGAATGACTTTGTAAACTTTTGGCATCATTGAAGTAATATATTTATGAGAATTTCCTGCAATCCTATTATTCTACACGATGTACCATACAATACGATCATTTTTGAATTAGGAAACCAATGGCATGTGTTAGAGTGGCCAATCACCTTTCAGATGCATCAAGTCTAAGGTCCTAATTCTCGAAGACAAGGAAGAAATCGGCAAATTTCTGGAAGTGTTCTAGGTTTGACAATTTTGTCTATGGTTTGCAAAGAAATGGCCTTACCTTGCTGATCCTTCATTGGTGACTCATGGCTTTGGAGGGGATGCAAGTATGGCCAATGTATTTTAGGATTTTAAAGGCCTTTTGCAAGTTAGGACCAGTTGGAGGCAAGGGTTTGATGCATTAAAGTGGGCAACACCATGTGGCCACTGGCAAGTGTAAGCAAACATGTCTTACATCAGGGGTTAAAGGTCTATCATGGCCTAAGACTTAGGAATTGGTGTATTTGCAATGGCTTAAGAGTATTCCTTGAGTTTTTTTGGTGAGTTAAGGTCTGTGTCTACACACTTTTCTATAAAATAGGCCTAATTGGGCTATACCGGTCTCCTAACCAAGTAGGGTTTGGATTCTTGTGTTCCCTACCGGTAAGGACCCTTAGGATATGTCTTGTGATTGCAAAAAGGGTATCCAAATCTAAGATTTGTTGTCTATATTTTGGATACATAAAGAGTTAAGTGTAGAAAACCGGTCTGGAAGGGTTACTAGGTTTTGTAGGCCTTGTTGCAGCAGTTAGCCAAACTGGTAGAGGGAACCTGAACTCAATGATTGAAGGAGGTCTCCCTTACCTAGGGGACTTCAAAACAAACCTTAATTAGCCATTGTTGCATTGGAGAAGGGACCAAATGGTTTCTAACCATAGAGACTTTGTATCGGTAAATGAAAGAGACCTTGTATTGATAGTCTTTTTTTAGAGAAAGGGATGTGGGACTTGTCTGTGAGGCCTCACCTCGACTCAGTCTGACATTTCAGTGGATTTTATATTTAGACTATTATGGATACTTGATTTTGATGCATTTTGAAACTTAGAACTTATATGATTTCAGGATTTGGATAACATTGCTATGTTTTGATGATTTACTTATATGCTTTATGAGATAGAACACTACATGATTGTTAGATAAGATGATATTGCAATGATAGATGTCGTTATTGAATTTGCAGGACTTTACTATGATAATAGAACTTTGATGTATGGTTAAGTTTATGTGAATTGGGATGAAATTGCTTATGTGAAATTGCTTGATAAAAGATGTATTTAATCTATGCAGATGAAAATTGTATGCAAGTGATGATGTGTATTGTTATTCCTTTGAATTATATTATATGTGGATATTTGAAAGTACTAATGTGTAAATTGAGATGCACAGGAAATTGACCATGTGACCATGGAAAATTACGGAGAACCAAACCTAGACTTATGTATGTCCGTAAGCCAGGGGTTGTCTATTTGGAGAGACAACACCCTGTTTGTGTTGTATTTTATTCGTAACAGTATATGCTGCATGTGTGTTAAGTGTTATTTAAATTTAATGTGTAAAATCCACAAGAGAGGATTTCATGTTTTAATTTGTAAAAGTGTTTTATTTGTGTCACTTGACACATGTGTGGATTTAAGTTTAAATGTTTTATTTTTGTCTCTTGGTGGGAAAGTGTTCAACTATAGTTTTTTTTCAATTAATGTAACGTGATGTCATAAATACCTTGGGAAAAGAATCTTTGGAGAGGTCAACATATGTTTGACCCGAAAATAAACTTCAGAGAGGTTTAAAATGGGTTAAATGAACACCTAGGGGTAGTTTAATAGGGTTTCCTAAAGCCCATAAGGTATACCTAAGGGTTAGGGGTAATTTTAGGCAAGTTTCTACTCCTAAGTGACCTTTTTGACACTTTAAAAATTGGCTTTTCTGAGTTGTACGAAAATTGAAATTAGAAGTTTGAATCTAATTGAAAACTTTCCTATTCGAATGAGAGTTCTTTTTCCCATTCTGCCTTACTTTCCTTTTTTAGTTTTTAGAAAGTTGTGAGAACGGAGAGGATGAGCTTCTTAAGCAAGAATTTGAAAATTTGAGGGTAATCACCCACTCTCCATTTTTGGAGACAACAGAATTTTTTTGAAAAGAATAGAATAGATTTGAATAGAAAATTTGGCTAAGGGTAGAAGAAGAAGATCCATGGATTGGGCAGCTCTTCCTCAAATATTATCTTACCTTTGGGCAGATTAAGGTTGGTTTCATTATTCTTTAAAATGTCTTCTTTTCTTTGCATGTGTTTGAAAGTATGTTAGTGTAAGAAATCTGGTTTCTTGTATGTCCTTTTTAGGAATTTTCTTTTGGTATTTTGCATTATGTTTTGTCTATGTTTTTGGGAGTTTTCTCAAGACCTCTTACTCTTGGGAGAGGGGAGGATCTTGTGGGTGGTAGCAGTGACAACTCTCGAGTGAGAGACTCTCATTTGAGAGCGATCACAAGGGATTTTTGTGTGACCCTTGCTACATGGCCTGTTTGTGCAATGGGGGTCATAAGGAGGGATATAAGGCTGGAATGCCTCGGGGGGCATAAGGAATAAGGGGTTGAAATTCTTGATGTATTTATTGTGCCATGAGGTGGCTACTTGTTTTCCATACTTGCAGTTCTCCTCAAGGTATTGGTCCACTACCACCCTTGAAAAGGTCATCACCAAAGTGTGGTGCAGTGTAGCCAAGTTTGGGAGTGTGTTTGAAATTTGTGTGCTTCCTTCCTTCTATGTGTCTGCATGTTTGTTACCCGTCTAGGGCTTGGTTCTCCGAGCTTGGGGGTGGCTACCAGTTAGCCTAGGCTGGGAGGTGAGCACTCCATGGTCATATTTGTGATTTATTATGCAAGAATGTCAGGAGAAAAGAATAGGAAAAGTGAAAAGTTGCAGAAGATTATTGTTGAAGAAATCTAAATTCATTTGCAGTTATTAGTTTTTTTTGATAGGGGAAATACACCCTCATTTGTTGAAATGAGAGGCAAGTTGTAATTTTGAAAAATAGACATGAGATTTGTTATTGTAGTTAAATAAAGAAACATCCTGTAAATGTTGCAGAATATCTTTAGTGTTGTAAAAAGCTAGATATATTTCTATTTCTGTTTTGGAAAAGAGTTACTTTTGGATTTCTTGCAATAGTTTTCGTAATATGGAAAAATCAGTTTTATTTAGATCTAGGTTCTTCTTTTTAGCTGAGAATTTAACTCCATTTTAATTGCAGAAAAATATGAGTTGTATTTGTTGTTAGCTTTTAAATAAAATAAAAAATGTTTAGTTAGTTGTTGTATTAGTTATGGAATCAGTGAATGTATTTATTGCAGAAAAGTATAATGTATTCCTAAAATAGTATTTCCTAAGTTCAGAAGAAAAAAAAAAAAAAAATTCCGATGTGTTATGATAAATAGTTTAGCAGTAGATTTATTCCATTTTTTTAAGCATTTAAAATAAAAATAAATAGGAAAGGCATTTACTAGATTTGCATGCATATTGTAGTTTTAAAAATAATTTTTAGAATTCTGTTTTCTGTAAATCAATAGAGTACAATATAGTTCTGGAAAATATATCACCATTAAAACAGACTTATTTCTATACTTCCTTTCCTACAATTGTAAATCAAAATCTTTCATGAGTACGATGTTAGTTTAAGAAAAAAGAAATAATACTATTAGTTATAAATAAATATATATATATATATATTTATATACATGTAGAAATCATGAATATATTTATATAAATATTTTTATATTAACATGTCATATAAATACCCTACAAAACAAATGAAAATGTAAACCCTAGTATATATACCATTAAATATATATATACATATATATATATATATATATACTTATTTAACATAATGATTTACCTTTGTTTATTTTGTTTAAAAAAAATTTGCATGTAAAACATATTGAGAAATATATATATATATATTTATAAATTTAAAAATAATAAAAATTTATAACTAAAAAAAAAAAGAGGGTTTTGGTTTATCGCGGGTTTCGGGCCGCACCCCACCGTGTGAACACACAGTGGGCGGCGCTGAAACGCTGCCACTGTGTGAGCACATAGTGGGAGGCGCCGAAGCGCCACCACTGTGTGGGCACACAGTGGGCGGCACCCGGCGCTCCACTGTGTAACCGCACAGTGGGCAGCGCTCAGCTCGCCCACCACCTCTTCCACTCAGCGCGCCGGTAAATAAGAACGCCGCCAACCCTGCAAAAAAAATGCCGAGCACCCCCCTGCAAAACATGGGTAATAAAATGGAACCCTAGCCCAGTTAGGGATAGGGTAAATAGGTGAGGTGTGTTGTTTTAAAAAAAAAAAAAATTTATATATAAAGAGGAAATAAAGAAAGGGATAGGGTTTGGAGGCACAAAAATAAAATAATTAATTGAATGTATGTATTATTTTATATATATATATACATAATGTAATACTACACACACACACACACACACACACACACACACACACACACACACACACACACACACACATATATATATATACATGATATAGTTTTGAGAATGGTGTAGATATTAGATATTTATGGGTTTCCAAGTGCTAAAATATTCGAACGAAAATGAGTATGTTGTATTAATATTTGCTAAGGAAAAATATATCTATTTTAGTTGCATATAATAAGGATATTTTAAGATACATTATGTGTATTAATGTTTAAATTATTTTAAAACAATCAATAGTAAGGTTGTTTATAGGGCGGATGGTAAATCAAATAATTAATTAAGAGTTGGTTGTCAAACATGGAACTATAGAAAAAAAAAAGGGAATTGGTTCTTTGATTTTTTAATAAAAATAAACTAATGGGAGACATTTATTAAGAAATTAATAGACACTTTATTCAATTATTAAAATTATTGATTTAAAAATGGATTTTAGACTATAAAGTCTTATTGGAGATTAAATTTATCTTCATCTACTATTTTTAATGAGTTTGATTTAATTAATCTATTGACTAGGTATCTTGTGAAAATAAAATTAAACCATTTAGTTTTTCCGCAAATAAATTTGATTAATTTCGATACTTAGTTAGTATCAGAGTTAGCTCGAATATTGTTGTAGCAAACATGTTAGTGCATGTCGTGTTAGCAAACTTGTTAATTAATTTGTATTTTAAAAAAAAAAATCATTCCGTTTTTGCCCTAAATTTTGGGCATGACATTGTCAAACTGATGTTCCTTAACCCCTAGAGTGTTGTGTGATTGATAGGTTCCTTGGTGTATTCTTGGATTAGGGGAACCTATCCTATACTAGCACTGAGATCTCTACATCACAACAATACCTTACAGGATAGGAGAGCATAGGGTTGCAGGTAGTATTACCACCACCCCGCAAGGTAAAGACGACAGACCTAGGGTGTTGTAGGATAAATGAACAAAATAGATAGGGCTTCCCTGCTATCCCATATTGGATTTCTGGGAAGGAAAAGTGGCCTCCAAGGTAAGAGATCATAGGGAGAGGGTGTTCCCCGCTATCTCGCATGGTTGGTTAGGCATCTAGACTGTCACATAGCAAGGTGGAGACGTGGGCCCGTGGGGCCACGTTAGTCATTTGCGGCCGTTGGATTTTTATAAAACCTGATCTGACAATAATGTTTTAATCTTCAAGAGGTATTTTGAGCACTTATATGGAAAGATCTCACGCATCCATCTACACGCGAGATCTCTTGATTGATGATGGACTTTCAATTTTGCGGTGACCATTGAAATTCAATTGCTCTACAAAGTGGGTGGCTGCCGACTTAGTAGTCAAGAAGTTTTTTGTGCTTAGTCAACTCCCGATCTTAGATTTGATTTTCATTCAACCACCAAGGATTATTTCCATTACTCCAGAAGTAACCCTGCAGGCCGATTATGGATGGCACTCATGCCTCTTCAATGCATTATGAAGACTTTTGGGTCTAATAGAGATTTCTCAGATGCCATCCCATGCAGATTTCTCTTGATTTTATGGAGATGATTGTCCCTCCTATGCCTCTACAATTAATTTTAGACAAAACCCATGCTCATTCATTTTGGATCGGAGACCTTTTGCCTTGGATTATACCCAATAATGCTCATGTATTGGGGTTACTTCATCTGCAGGGTAGGTTTGTTTCCTCCCAAGCAATTAGACACCCACAAAGGAGCTTTTGCATGCTACAACTTAGATCATTTGATCAGATTTTCTTCTCCCCTCTGCCTATATTGTAACCTAACCCTAGTTAGGGTTATGGTTTCTATCCTGAATCTAGTCTGAGTTATGCCTAAACTATAAAGGCAATTTCTATAATATTTTGAGGATCTTCTTTTCTTTTCTTCGATAGAAAACCTATGTTTCTCTGCACTTGTAAATTTTGCCTTGCCTCTACATTAATACAACCATTTTATCTTGCCTTGTTTCAATTTGAATAATATGTGTAATTCTTACCTCTTTGTTTGAATGCATCTTCATCTTGTTTCTTTGCATAAGTGATTGTGTTGATTCCCCTCTTCGAGTGGCACCTAAGAATTATTTTGTTCCTCTTACCATCCTTTGGAATTCCAACCTTCACTCATACTTAGGGAGCTTCTTTAGGTAGAAACCTATGCATATTCTAGGTGGTTTTATTTAAGTTTTATGTAGTCATAGGTAGGAAGATCATATTTAATCTAGGTGTGAACCTTTTCCCCTCTTTCAAGCATTCCTTCTCTCTTCCCATTTTCCCTGTCAAACCATTAGATTAGGTCCTATCACATCAGATTGAAGAGGAAGCCGACCTTCTTTGGAGACTCATCCTCACTTATGCAATTCCCACACTTGGGAGTTTGTTTCTATGTTTCACAAGGTTAATTATCATGGTTGATCATTGTAGGGTGCAAAATTTTGCAACAATATAAACCCTTATTGTTGTCCTAAAAGTGTATTTATCCCTCAAAATTCAACACTTGCACATCTTAGGTGATTCACAATTGATTATAAGACAGGTTATAGGAACATATTAGGCTAAACAAAATAAACTTTTCCAGTACCGTGACTTAGTCTTATCATTGTTAAATAACATTGCTTCTTACGCCATAGATCCTATCTCTTGGAAACATATTTGACATGTAGATGCAATGGCAAGTGCAACTTCTCTTATTTCCATTGAAGATCCTTTTGTGGATTATCAATTCATTATTTGTAATATCTCTTCACATGCTATTTCTAATAATTGTAGTGAGGTTTCTTGTTGTTAAAACTTAGATTCTAATGAATGATACTTTCATATTTCTCAATATTTGATTGATGGTATATTTCCCGATTCCACAAGTAAAAACACTAGAGCCCGAATTCGTAAACTTGTTGCAAGATACATTGTTCTCTCAAATTTCCTTTATAGAAGGGGTTATAATGGTCTTCTTTTTTGTTGTCTCAAGAAAATTGAGATTCCTATTGCCCTTGAGGAGGCACATTTAGATGCTTGCTAGGGGCATTTTCATAGAAAATATTTGGCCCAAAGGTTGCTCTGAATGGGATACTGTTGGGAAACCAGGGAAAAAGATTCCTTTTCTTTTGTCAAGAGGTGTCATTAGTGTCAGCAACATAACAATTTGATCCATGCTCCTACTTATGAACTTAGATCCCAAGTTGCTTCTTAGCCATTTTCATTATGGGATTTGGATCTTATTAGAAAAATCTCCCCTTCTTCACAAGGACACACCTTTATTTTTACTATCACAAATTACCTTACAAAGTGGGTTAAGGTTATTCCCCTTCAATCCACTATGATTGATGCAATCTGTCAATTTAATCTAGGCATCATCATTTCTCAATTTGGTATACCTTCCACTTTGATTTCTGATAATGGTACCTCATTTAAAAACAAATATGTAAAGAAATTCCTTGAAAAATATCATATCCAACATCAATTTTCTACTCCATACTATCTTCAATCAAATGGCTAAGCCGAAGCGTCTAATTGGATCATTGAACAAATCCTTCAAATCATTGTCAATAAATATGGCAAGGATTGACATATTCAATTAGCCTATGCTTTATGGGCCTATATAACTAGTGTTCATATAGCTATGAGTAAAACTCCTTATAATCTTGTTTATATTGTTGATGCAATTATTACTTTCGAATTAGAGCTTCCTTCACTACAAATTTATCTTAAGGGAATAATTGATGATGACTCTTATAGAGAGCAATGCCTTCAACAACTTGAGATTATTGATGAACAACATATCACTGCTCTCAAATATCTTCAAGATTATTAGAAGACTCTACAATGAAGCTATAACAATAAGGTTATCCAATGCTCTTTCTCCATGGGTGACTTAGTGCTCTATGAGAATCAACACAACATAAATTCTCTACTAGGTGAAAAAGAGAAATTCAGTCTGAATTGGCTTTGACCATACATCATTATAGACATCTAAATCAGGTGATTATGAGATAGCAAATACATAAGGTACACCTCTCAAATAACCCATAAATGTTATGCATCTTCATAGATACTATGCTTAATTCTCACTTTCCTTTCCTTTTTCTATTTCATCATCCTCATTAAGTGATATGATAGCATGTTCATCTTTCAAGCATGTTATATTAGATAGACTTGTTATTTAGTATACATTACTTCATTCTTGATAAAACAAGTTTGTCTTGGATTCATGGTGTAATTTCTTAGGAATTTACATTTATTTATGTTGGATTATCATTCAATTTTTTTATGTACTATGTTAATTAGATCATGGTGTGTTAGTTAAGACTAGAACACATAAAAATTTAATTCAATATAGCTACATTTTCTCATCAATAATATAATTTAAATAAACACTTATTTATATAGCTAAATCACACATGTATCAATTTAATCATGGTGGCATTGATTAATCAATCACATGATCATTAAATTAGACATACACGTTCATTACCATACTTGTTACTTTTAATAACAACAATATAACACATTGTTTTGTAAATTAGAAAGGAAAAATATGATAAATATGTATGTATATATATGTATATGTATATGTATATGTATATGTATATGGATATGTATATGTATTATGTATATGTATAAATATATATGTATCTATGTATAAATGTATATATATGTGTGTGTATGTGTGTGTATATATGCATATATATGCATGTACACACATATATATATATACACATGTACATATGTGTGTGTGTATATATATACATATATATATGTATGTATATATATATATATGTATATATATATATATATACATATGTTTATATATGTATATATATGTGTGTGTACATATATATACATATATACATGTATATATACATGTACATATATATATATATATATGCATATGTGTAGACGTCTAAAACTAGTCAATGCTTGCAGAATCATACTTTAACATTTGCACATTGCCTTATTTTAGGGTTTTTGCGTCGCATTAACATTTCTTCTATGTCACGCACTTGGTTTTTATCATTTGCGAGCATTGAGTCCTTCTTCTGCATTCTTCATTTATCTCGCTCTCAAATTTGGTCTTGTCGACAACAATCTTCAGTCATGATTTTGGTCAATCTTATCCTGTCGCATCAATGTGCGTGCTCATTTGTTATCATTTTGGACATCGTCAATTCTAATTAGGGTTTTGTCCTCTTATCAATCTTGTCGTTTTGCGATCGATTTGTCATCGATCATTGTCCTCTTATCAATCTTGTTGTTTTGCGATCGATTTGTCATCGATCATTGTCCTCTTACCAATCTTGTCATCTTGCGATCGATTTGTCATCGATCGTTGTCGTTTTCAATCTTATCATCTTGCGATCGATTTTTCATCGATCGTTGTCATTTTCAATCTTATCATCATGCGATTAGTTTGTCATCGATCATTGTTGTTTTCAATCTTGTCATCTTGCGATCTATTTGTCATCGATCGTGGTCATTTTCAATCTTGTCGTTTTTGTCATTTTGCGATCAATTTGACATCGATCGTGGTCATTTTCAATCTTGTCGTTTTTGTCATTTTGCGATCAATTTGACATCGATCGTCATCCTTCTCAATCATGTCAATTTGGATCAATTAGTCATTGTTCCTCGTCAATTGGCGCATTTATCAGTCAAATCATTTATCAAGTCAGAAATCATGATCAAATCGAATCGACATCAATTATCTTTTGTCAAGACCTAATTGTCGTCCTTGCATTTCTAATTCATCTTCTAGGGTTTTATGATTTATTCATTTAATCTTGTTTGTCATTTTCCCTCTAGGTTAAATTATTTATTTATTTATCCCAAGTCTTCTTGTCACAATTAAATATTTATTTAATTGGCTAATTAATTCCCTCTCTTTTTATGAATTAATTAATGAATGAAAAATTGTTAATTAATTCACTTATTTTTCTAATTTCATCAATTTCTAATTTTCCTAATTCCTAATTTCCACCTCATTTTCTAAATTCAATTTCCACCTAATCAATTCCTCTCTAGTCTCTCCCTATTTTTGTGCTTCGGTGGAAGCATTAATTTCTCATGTGTCATACTATTGGCATAGCAAGATGTCATAAAGATTTTAGTCCTCTAACCTTTGCATTGGCAATATGTCATAATTCATAACATAGAAGGTGTCACAACCTTCTTCCTTCAACTCAATTTTGCCATTTTTGAAATCAATTGCCTAAATATCAATTTCATGCTAATCTTGTCCTCTCTCCAATTTTTTCTATAAATTGGATGAATTTCTTCAATCAAAGTCTCTGGTCGAATCAATCATGCTTCTAATACCCTTATGCTGTCGTCTTGTCTTATCAATTTTACTTTCATAAAATACTTATGCACTTGAAGGTGAGATCCACAAAACAAATCAATTTGAAGGAGAAAGAAGGACAATGGAGCCACATGAAGGAGACATCTGCATTTGGTTTGCTTAGATTTCATTTAGAATGTCTTGTCTTCATGTTTTCATTGAATGTTTTTAGGATTTATCACTGCATTTCAGTTTTCGTGATTGAGCTAGGCTAATGTTTATACTTGCTTTGATGATTTCCACCTTTCCTATCTACATTAATTGGTGGCACACTCGGTGGGACCCGACATGAAATAACCCCCTAACCATGCTTTTGAGTGCTTTTGAGTTGATTTGCAGGTAAAAACCCAAGAAACAGGTAATTCAGGGCTTTCTGGGCACTTCTTCGCCTGTGTAGGAGAGTTCTGCGACTGTGTCAAGCAATCTGTGCCTATGTTAAGGACTTCATGCACCTATGTCAAAGGGATATATGCCTATGTTACTACATTTTATGCCTATGTTACTGCATTCTATGCCTGTGTGAGACATTCTGCGCCTGTGTAAGGCCAGAAATAGAGGTAAAAAAGCAGTGTTTTTACTTGCAAATTGCTTTGTTTTGCATTCTGTTTCTGCTTTTTGGTTTTCCTTTGGTACTGATTCTCTATGCAGCACCTTGGCATTACGTCTGACAAAGACAAAAAATGAAACTACTAACACATTTTATGCAGGTTCGCTAGTCAAAGACTAAACAAATTAAACTTCTGACTTGGTGATTTTGCAGGTTGCCTTATACTCCAACTAAACTTTGTGTTTGTAATTCATAATTAGGCACCTAGTATGATTGCTAAGTAGGATGGAATGAACATGTATTTTCTTTGTTTGTCGAGTTTGACGTTGGAGTAGGAGAGTATGCTCTCATCCTTCTTAGGGTGATCAGAAATCTAGATCTTTGATACCATTCTCATGTTTTGGATTGTGTGTTACCTTTAGAGGGCCTGCCTTCCCAACCATTTGCTTTCTTTTGCAAGCAAGTGACAATCATGAGAAGGGAACGACCCAAAGTGAGCACAGCTAGAGTACCCTGGCATTCTAACTCACTATAAATAAATACCTGATGGGTGAAAGCTTTGAAGGAAGGGTTACGTGGGAATTGTAGTTACGTGGGAAGTGATGACCCTTGAACTCTTTCTCATATCAACATCTAAGTAGGACCTCGCGGTCTAAATCATGCTTGCGTGACTACATTTGTTTGGTATCTTGGTGGGCTTATGTTTCAATCACACTTGCGTGACACCAAGGAGTAACACTTAACAGAAATCCTTACTAAACACCTTGTATTTAGAGGCCAAAAATCCTTCTAGTTGCTTGAGAAGGACAAGTTCAGATACTTGGAAGAGATACTAAGTTCGCCATGGGGAGATTTCCATGGGGACTAATGCTTGGTTGGCCTGAGAAGTGAGTGACGTGGAGGGGGGCCTGTGGGGTCAAGCATCTATGTATTCTCCTTGAATCTCATAACGAGTCTACCTCTCAAGTACCTACTGCCCTTGCCATCCATAAGAAATGTGTGAAGGAGCATGATTGTTTTGAGTCTAAGTTGAAATATCTTGTCTTCTTTGCTTGTCAAAAGTTGAGTTGTGTCTCATTTAAAAAAACAAAACACGAGAAATTGATTCAAAACAAGGTTACATGATTTTTTTGAGTCTAAGTTGAAATATCTTGTCTTCTTTGCTTGTCAAAAGTTGAGTTGTGTCTCATTTAAAAACAAAAACAAGACAAATTGATTCAAAACAAGGTTAAACACAAGAGTATTTCATTCAACAAAGTTCAAAACACCTTCAAACATGGTTGTCAAACATTTTCCAAAATCTTGTCTCAACATTCATGTCACTTAGATTTAGGTTCATCCTAGGTTTGTATTTTGCAAATTCATTGTCAACTACCAAGGTTAGGTTTCACCTAGGTCATACTCCTATGCATATCAATAAGGGTCATCCATTTGCATGTGTCATCTTGCATCTTTGTCCTCATAACATTAGGTCACATTTGCATACCCTAGGTCTCTTCATTAAGCTTAGGTCATTATCATATCATATTAGGGTAATTTGTATAGTAATTGTCCCTTTGCATATAGTGTCAAAACTAGGTTTTGTCATACTTGAGTAATCCAAATCTTTGATAAACCCTAAGTCATTGTTAGGAAGTCTAGACCTTATCAAACTTTTGTCTTTTTGTCATCAATGTCATTTGGTCAAACCTAGCTTAGTATCCAAGCATATAGGGCAGACATTGTCATTTTTTCCTTTTGTCACTTGGCCCTTTTGTCCTTTGAGGTCTAGACATCATTTCAATTTCCTAAGGGTCTCTTTTTTAGATTTGCATTCCAAAAAGTTTGTCAAAATCTTGAAAAACAACCAAAAACATAGGTTTCACTCTTGCCATAGATTGCATTTTCATCTATTTAGTTTGCATTTAGTTGCATATCATATATCATCCTTGAAAAATTCCAAAAAAATATTGCATTCGCATAGTGACATGCCTATTGAGACAAGGTCAAAATCTAAGAAGATGGGCGAACCAACGTATCAACCCATTGACAACATATCAATTTCATAATTTCAAACTAGTCAAACAGTATAGATTGAAGGTTCATCAAGCACATCATTACCACCATATGGAATGGTTCAACTTGGACCACCTCCATTATATGAACCAGTGTTTTTACCCATGAAACCAGGACATGGGAGTGTTCCACCAACACCAAGGGGAAATGCACCTTTTGATTGGAATCAACTGAACCTACAACATGATATTGAAACTCAAACAATATATGAGGAACAAACTCTTTCACAAGGATTTGGTTCAGATCAAGGCATTCAACAAGAAACAAATCCAAATATTTTACCAGATTCTTCATCAGATTCCATTGCCTCTGATGATGTTGATATGTTCCTTCAAGATCCAAAGTTGATGAAAAAGATGGATAAATTCTTGAACAAGGTCTTTAAGATGTTCCCACAAAAATATCTTGACATGATGAGTAATGTGACCTCCTCAAGTGATCAAATTAATGTGCAAAAACAACAAGGCGGTGAGCTGTTAAGTTTCCCCCTGCATCCAAATGAAGAACATGTGCAACAAGAAACTCAACCTACCTTGATGAGTAAACGTGCTTCAAAGGCATTGACAGTGACTATTCCTCAAAAGTCACCATTTGAGACAATAAATAATCCATTATTTAACACAACACCTATAACATAAGATCAAAGGAGGACGACACACATATTGACAGTTGTCCCTCAATAAGAAGTGGTTCCTCACATGCATAAAATTTGATCAAAATCTAAGATGCAACAAAGCTTTAAGACTGGAATGCCTGATCTCACCAATGTCCAAAACAATTCCACAATGCAACAAAGTTCCTATGTCCCATTAAGCTCAATATATTTTCCAAACACTCACGTACCTGTTATGTAGACTATTGTGATAGATCCTTCGATAATGGCGACACAAAGAGCTACAGATAGTGGTTTGCACCAACAACAAATGTTGCAACAATTGAGTAATACACAAGAGGTACAATCGAATGTGCAAACAAACAATGCACAACAACAACAATGTTGCATTTGACAACAAGTTGCAGCACCCTCTGCACCATTACAAGTTAATGCAAACTTGCAACCATCACAATGGATTGGACAAACAACACAGCAAGTCAATGCAATTGCCATACCCCATCTTAAGGAGAAACAACAAAAACCACCCAAACAAAGTTTTTTACAAATGATGGGATTCACACCGCGACAACAATTGGCACAAAGTCAGTAAATTCCGATTCGTCAGCATCAACAACAACATGTGCCTCAATATGTGACAAGACAAACAAGTTATCATACTTCACAACCGCAATTGACGCCTGTGCAATATCAACAACACCCTTAATTGCAATATCATCCTAGGATACAAACGATGATTTCACCATAAGAAGCATAGCAACAAGGTCAATATCAAGGCATGGCAGAGCCACAACAACAAGAGGTGTACCAAGAACATTATATGCCAGAGACACCAAATATGACAATTTCAGAGCATCAACAACCGATCGGAAACATGATGTATCGACAAAGAGTACCCACCAGGATTAATGATGGACCTCCAAAATCTGACACAATTGCACAACAGCTTGAGAAGTTGCAACGACAAGTCGATGCATTAGAAACCAAAGGAACAAAGAAGTTGTACACAGATCAAGATTTGTGTCCTAATCCATTTGACAAGAGCTTATACATGCCTCCCTTCCCTAAGCATTTTGAGGCACCTAATTTTTAGAAATATAAAGGGAATGGCAATCCAAAAGATCACATTCGAGCATTTTTCGCAGCGTGTACCGAAGTGAGTTATGAGGAAACATATTTAATGTGCTTATTTGCATGAAGTCTCACGGGACAAGCCATGGATTGGTATTCGCATCTGCCAGGAAATATAAAGACTTGGTTGGAATTGGCTCAAAAGTTTATATCTCACTTCGCATTCAACATTGACAGTGACGTGACCATGTCAGATTTATGCAACACCAAGCAAAAGCAAGGTGAACCATTAGTGACTTTCTTGCAATGATGGCGAAGCTTGTATAGTCATTCTTCCCTAGATATACCTGAAGAACAACAAGTGAACTTGTTTATCCAAAATTTTGTCCCAAAAATGATGTATGAACTCAAATTGAAAAGTCCTAGTACTATTGAGAAACTCATTAAGAAAGGGATGAACATTGAAACTACTCTTGTAGCTAAAGGAATCACTAAGCTCAACAAAGACAGTGACAACACAAACAATTCAGGGGACACAAATAGATTTTGGTACAAAAACAAGAATGTCACTAATGATGGAGTTGTTGACAAAAGACCGGTGAATGCAAATCAACCACCATTCACAATCAAGAAATTGAGTGCTCCTAATATGTCAACTATGGAACAAAATCAAACACCAGCGAGCAATGTTACTCAATAGTCGCAATACCAACAGCATCCTCAACAATATACTCAATAATATAATCAACAACAAGGTCAGCAACAAAATGAGTAACGAAGACCTTTCTGATCAAGGGATGGGCCTCCTCGAGAATTTACGCCATTGGGAGAGCCTATTGAGTCAGTAATGAAACAATTAATACAAGCAAAATTTATCAAGTTACCAGATATCAAGGCAGAACCATTGGTAAAGCCGCATTGGTGGAATGATAATGCATATTGTGAATACCATCAATCAAAAGGACATAAAACTGCATCATGCTTTCAATTCAAACATATGATTCAAGACTTGTTAGAGCAAGGAGTAATTGAGGTAGATCCGCCCAACGTGACCTCTAACACTGATCACACAATTTTCAAAACTCCTTTGCTTGATCATGACAAGGGTAAAGTGTCTTCTTCAAACTCTACCCAAACAGCAAATTATGCAAATACTGGTTATAACAATGTCATCAATTGTTTTCGAGCATCAAATGAGTATGTTTCCACCCTAATAATAAAGGGATAAGATCCTTCTTGCGCAGTCACCACTCGTCGATCCAAAATAGTCCTAAAAGGAGCTCCTGCAGTTCCTCCCAAACCAACTCCTACAAGTCAATATAATCTCTTGGATCATCTGGGAAAGACACCTGCACAAATATCAATCCTTGAGTTGTTGAAAATGTCCCCTATGCATCGCACAGTCCTAGATAAAGATTTAATTGAGTCCACTGTCCCGATAGACATTGATGTTGACCAGTTTCTAGCCCGAATAGGACATCTAGCTGTTTCCCAACACGTTGCATTTTTTGATAATGATATTTCACCTGATAAGCTCCCTCATAATGATCCTTTACATCTTGAAAGCTTTTTCCATAATTGTAAAATCTGACGAGTCTTGATAGATGGCGGAGCAAGTCTTAACATCTACACCTTGAGAGTGGTCATTGGTCTTGGTTATAAAGAAAATGATATTGATTCTTCTAGAAGAATAACAATCAAAGCATATGATGATGTTGAGCACCCATCTAAAGGGATAATTACATTGCCTATCAGAGTTGGTCCAGTAATAGAAAACACTTTCCTACAGGTCCTAGACCTCGATCTCCCTTACAATATGATTCTTGGTCGTCTGTGGATCCATGCAATGAAAGCAGTTCCATCCACTTATCATCAATGTTTAAAATATCCTTACAATGGAACTAAGATAACAATTCCAAGAGATCCTAATCCATTTCAATTTTGTGCTACTCTAAAGGAGTCCCCGCAGGAGCAAGTCCCAGTCAATAGAGAGGCCAAATCACATAGTTATGTGGATCCTAATGAATTGTTAGAAGCTATCAAAGGTAAACTGAAGATCCAGGACCAACGATGCGGAGAGTATTCAATGGCTCAAACATTCCTCATTGGGAATTTACCAATATCTCAAAAATGACATGGCAAACCACATTTGATGCAAAAGGAACCTAACATAGTCATTCAATATCAGCCCCCCACTACATTTACAAGATGTGGTGAACTTGACAAAGAAACCTTCGATGACGATGTCATAGATTGGCTTTATAAGGATTTGACTAAGACCCCACCTGTCAAGTTGCTGGTGGAATGGTATGGCAAAGGATTTACTATGCTATAGAAGAAAGGATATGATGGCTGTAGTGGCTTAGGCCCTAACAAGAAAGGACGGCTAGAACCTATTATACCCAAGATGCGACCTCCAACTTTAGGGTTAGGTTTTGTACCATTGCGAATTGCACCCTCATCTACCAGAGTGACCACGTGTGGAAAGGGGCGTGACTTTGGTGATGAAACAACACCTGAGGATACCCGACTCGAAACTGATTCCAATGAATGGGAGTGGAGTTCTTTTTCTTCTAGCTCCTATGCCCTTGACAATGTTTTCCTTGACCCTGATGATTTGCCCATGGAAGACAAACATGAAATAAGTCCCCCTCCAAAGACATGTCCTAATGCTTGGATAGAGTCATTCTGGGACCCAAGCTCTGAATCAGAGGTGAGCAGTTCGGATAGTGATACCACAGATGTTCACATCTTTACCATTTTGGCCCTCTTTCTCCTTAAAACCGATGATGACATTCCCCTCATTTATCCCCAACTTATCCAACAGGACCAACAAGAACCACTCACATTGGACTATTTTCAAAATGACGAAGCAATTGTAGAATTCCTGGGGCTACGGGAAGGCATACCACAAGGTGATCATAAGGCAGGATTTGCTATTGATCTAGATTCCATAGCATATTTTGGGGAGTCAACTCCATCTTCTAGTCATCAAAATGAAAAAAGGAAAGAAAAAGTACAAAATCAAGAAGATAGGTCTTTGAGTGAAAATCGTAAGGCACTCTCTGATCATACAAAAGTAAAAATAAAAGACGTACCTGTGGGTGAAAACCTCTCTAAGGTGCCCAAAGGTGGAAGAGTGGACATACCCCTATCAAGTCAGGATAAATCAACATTGCTTGTGGAAATGACCAAAGAAATCAATTTGGGTACACCTGACAACCCTAAGGTCATTCATTTCACTGCTTCTTTATCAAAATAGGAAAAGATAGATTTTGTCAATTTCTTTCTTGAGAAGAAGATCAATTTTGCATGGTCCTATGCAGATATGCATGGCCTTGATCCAGAATTAGTCCTTCATCACTTGCCATTAAAAGTAGATGCCAAGCCTATCAAATAGAAACTCAAAAAGATGCATCCCCAGGTGGCTCTTTTGGTCAAGGTAGAACTCTAAAAATTACTAGATGTGGGCTTTATTAGACCCATTGATTATGCAGACTGGATTTCAAATTTAGTACCAGTTAGCAAGGTAACTGGGGGCATCAGAATCTATATGGATTTTAGGGATCTTAATAAAGCATGCCCTAAAGATGATTTTCCACTGCCAAATATTGACATCATAGTTGACATGACTGCTCGATATGAGATGCTCTCATTGATGGATAGTTTCTCCGGCTATAACCAAATTCGCATTGCTCCTAAATATCAACATAAGACTATGTTCACCTATGCTTGGGGTACCTATTGTTAGAATGTGATGCCCTTTGGTCTTAAAAATGCTGGCACAACATATCAAAGAGCGATGACGACAATTTTCCATGATTTCATGCATACTTTGATGGAGGACTATGTTGATGACTTATTATGCAAATCTATCACAAGAGATAGTCATTTAGCCATCCTAGGCCCAATCTTTGACCGAATGGAAACTTATAAGATTAGACTCAATGCAAAGAAGTGTGTCTTTGGTGTCACAACTGGCAAATTACTAGGGTACATTGTTTCTCATCGAGGCATCAAAGTCAATCCTACCAAGGTTAAAGGAATAATAGACATGCCTACTCCTTCTGATCTCCGTCAGCTAGGAAGTCTGCAAGGAAAGTCACAGTCAATCTGTTGGTTTATAGCTCAATTGGCAGACAAATGTCATCCATTCCAGCATTTATTGCATAAAGGAGTCACTTTTAAATGGACTGAGCAATGTCAATTAGCATTTCAAGCTCTCAAGGATTATCTGTTGTCGCCACCTATTCTAATACCTCCTATAGAAGGAAAGCCATTTATATTATATATTTCTACCATTGAGATGACACTAGGAATTCTCTTGGCCCAACAGGATGAGAATGGTAAAGAGCGAGCTATTTATTATATCAGCCAGACACTAGTGGGCTATGAGTTGAATTATTCAACTATTGAACGGGCATGTTTAGCAGTAGTCTTTGCAACACAGAAGCTTTGACACTATATGTTAAGTCATCAGACATTGCTAGTTGCAAAAATTGATCCCTTGAAATACTTGCTTAGTAGGGCAGCTTTGACAGGTCACCTAGCAAAGTGGGTGATGATCCTCAGTGAGTTTGATATTGAGTACATGGAGCGAAAGGCAATAAAAGGACAAGTCATAGCAGATCAACTTGTAGAGGCTCCCATTTATGATGATCATCCCATGTTGAGTGATTTTCTTGATGAATCAGTCTTTGCTCTTACATCTTCTAATGAATGGAAGTTATACTTTGATGGATCCCATACCAAGTTCGGATCCAGAGTAGGCATATTGTTTGTCACCCCTCAAGGTGATGCTATTCCCAAGTCCTACAGAATAACTTTTCATTGTACCAATAACATTGCAGAGTATGAAGCACTGGTCACAGGACTCCGAGTAGCGGTCCATTGGAACATCACACATTTACAAGTCTATGGAGATTCTCAGTTAGTCATCCGTCAAGTGAATGATGACTACAAAACAAAAGATGAAAAGCTTATTCCCTACAAGCATATGGTAGACTTATTCAAGACAAAATTCACGGCTATCCATTTCAGTCAAGTTCCAAGAATGCAAAACAAGTCAGCAGATGTGATGGCTACGATTGCTTCCATGTTGAATATGCCCCACAATATGGAAAAATGTGAATATTTGGTCGAACAGTTGCTTGTCCCTTGTTTTGAAATTCTGACAGTAGATGTGATGTGTGCTCTTGTTTGTCCTAACTCCCCGTGGTACAATGATGTCTATCAATATTTAAAATCCCAAACCTTACCACCTAACCTTTCCGCTAACCAACACCGAGCCTTCATCCGATAGACAACCAATTATGTCATCATTGCTGACACCCTTTACCGTCGTTCCTTTCACCATACCCTCCTTAGGTGTTTGGATTTTAACGAAGCACAAATGGCTTTACATGAAGTTCATGATGGTATATGTGGGGGCCATTTCAATGGTTTGAGCTTAGCCAAAAAGTTGATTCATGCTGGGTATTATTGGCTCACTCTGGAAAAGGATGTTCATGATTTTGTTAAGAAATGCTACAAATGCCAGATCCATGGAAATTATATTCATGCACCAGCCCAAGAGCTTCATTCTGTCATATCTCTGTGGCCCTTTTCTCAATGGGGATTGGATCTTATTTGCAAGATTCACCCGACATCTGCAAATGGCCACAAGTTCATCATTATAGCCACAGAGTACCTTACAAAATGGATCGAGGCTATCCCCATGACCTATATCACTGGTGTGCAAATTTCAAACTTCCTACTGAATTATATCATATGCCGATATGGGGTTCCCCTTGCCATAGTCACAGATAATGGCCGTCCCTTCAAGAATAAAGATTTCAAGGAACTCTGTGCAAAGTTTCATATCCAACACCGTTTTTCTAGTCCATACTATCCACAGGGTAATGGTCAAGCCAAAGCATCAAATAAGACCATTATCAAGATGCTGAAAAAGGTTGTCAATGATGCTGGTCGAGATTGGCATGTATAGTTGAATCCAGCATTATGGGCTTATCACACTTCTATCCGCACACCTACTGGAGCAACACCTTATTCTTTGGTGTATGGTGCGGAAGCCATTTTACCCTTGGAAGTGGAGATTCCTTCTTTGCGTGTTTCCTTGCAACATCTAATTGATGATGAAATGCACAAAGTCTCTCAGTTGCATCAGCTTGAGATCTTAGATGAAAAGCATTAGATAGCTCTGACACATTTGCAAGCATATCAAAACTGTCTCCATCGCTCTTATAATAAGAAGGTCAAAGGGTGACACTTCAAAGTGGGAGATCTAGTTTTAAAGGCAAACCCCAAGAATGCACAATCTACTGATGTCATCAAAGGCAAGTTTGAACCTAATTGGGTTGGGCCTTTTATAGTGACTGCAGCCTATGGCTCAAGGGCATATCAGCTTGCCACTCCAGAAGGTGAACATTTGTCTAATCCTGTCAATAGCATGCACCTTCGCAAGTACTGGGCATAATTTTCTATCAGCACTTTTTCAAATATGATCATGAAAAAGTACAAAAAAATCAAAAAGCTCAAAAAAAAATACAAAAAAAAGTGAAAAAAGAGAAACAAAGAAAAAGAACAAAAAAGTAAAGAAAAATGATTCGCCCTCTAGTGAAAACCTGGCAAACAGGCGCTTTGGGAAAGTACCATGGTGAAAACCTGGCAATCAGGTGCCATGGGTAATGAGATCATTGCTCCGTCATCTGTCATGACCTCTAGCTATGCTATTAGGTCTATCTTTGTCATGACCCAATGTTCTGTTCTAGGCCTATGATTGGTCAACATCATTTTGCATTGGGTGCGTTCCCCTTGTCATGATCAATCACTGGAACTTAAAAAATCAAATAATGTCCTGAAATAAATCCCAAAAAAATCAAATAATGTCCTAAAATAATCCAAGAAAAATACTGAAAAATGTCCTGAAATAATCCAAAAAAAATTTGAAAAATGTCCTGAAATAAATCCAAAAAAAATTGAAAATGTCCTGAACAAAATCCCTAAAAAGTCAAATAAAGTCCTGAAAAAAAATGAACACAAAAAAATTGTACACACTCAAAAAACAAAAAAAACAAAAAAAACAAAAATATATCCTCTTGGTGCATAAGACAAATCACTGAGTATACATCCAATGACATGCAATCACACACTGTGCTTTAATGAAATCATGCATAAACAGATGAACTTTTTCAATCAAACCAGACATTCAAACTGATCACAATTATCTTCTCAATCGAACGTCAGCATCAATATGATTTGTCCTTATCACTACTATCATGGGTCTTATACAGGGTGTGGTATGCTCGAAACTAGATTGTGTCCTATCTTAGACGGGGTACCGCATGTCCTAAAACCAGATAGCATGATTGTCCTATCAACACTTTCAACTTTTGACAATGAAGATCAAGATGTTTGTTTGACTTGTTGGAATTAGCGAGTCTTATCATTTATTGATTTATTTTTTATCGTGTTCCTATGTTGCTCAATGATGTTACTGAGTGATTTAGAGTGACCGGGATGGTTCATGGTCCCCTTTCTTTTTTTTGTTGTTATGATTGCTATTTGTGGAATGTTTGTTACAACCTGGGGGAATTATATCATTGGGTGTCTGTGATAAGTACATTCACTTTGTGAACGCCGCACATACCTCGACCCTTGATGTATGCACCCTAGGATGCTTCACTCATTCCTTGTGTGCGATGTGTCTATCTTTTGCAAAAGGGTTGCATTTCAGCTCTGGCCTTCAATGCCATGATGTTATGCATCTGTTTTGCTACATTAAATAAAGGTTCTCACCTATAAAGTGCATTACTGAAATCAAGTTTTTCTTAGTCTCTAACTGTCCTCTGTCTCATTTCTTCTTACTAACATTTCTTCTGTCAGTTCGGATAGTCAGTTTGGTCTAGTGCTCCGATTTCCCCAAACACATATGCTGCATCCTACATTCATTGGTTAGTACATTTGCATTATATCAAACATCACATCGAGCATCATATCAAGCATTTTATCCATTTCATATTATAAATGCATCAAAAACACATGAAAAAATATATCCATACATGTTCCACAATGGTACATAAAACCTTGCATAAGCCATCCATACATCGAAAATAACCATAAGCCATAACACATTGCATCCCATCATAGCACTGCATATCATATCATATGCCAAAATAATATTGGAGTACAAAATTGGACTGTCTATCCTAAGTATGGCCCGCAGGCTGACTACATAATGTCACACTACATAATGTCAACTGTTTGTCATAAGAAGCACGTGCCTCTGTCACTGGGTGCTCCCTCTATCCTCCTCATCCCTGCCATGTCTCAAGGATGATGTCCCTCCTACCATAGGTCCTGGCTGTGGTGGTCTCATAGGTCCACTCACCCCCATGCTGCTCACTGACCTCCGAGAGTGTGCCCTGCTCTCTGTTCTCGATCGTGCCCGATATGACAATGCTCTCTACTCTGGTGGAACTACACTCTCATATAGTGTCCTCCAATGGCGTATCTCCTCTCTGGTCTCTACCAACATCTGTGCCATCTCACATGCACTGGCATCCCTAATCGACCCAATATACTTAGTGACTCTCTGTTCTTCTCACTGTGCCTGGGCTATTGCTATATCTCGGGCCGCTGTAAGTCTAGCTATCTCCGCTCTGAACTGATCCTACTCTATCCTCAAGATGGTATTTTGTCTCTCTAATGTCACAATGTGATCATGTTGACTCGCTATGGTAGCCCTGCACATCTCCATCTCCTCTATCCTAGTTGTCTCCGGCTCTATGGGTATATCCTGCAATGACTCCTGATTGGCTGAATCTAGCTCATAATCATCATCCCCCCCATCATCTCTATCCTTGTCATCCCCCTCATCCTCATCACCACCCTCATCCTCCTTGTCCTCATCATCTCCCTCCTCCTCTCCTGCGAGTGGGAAGTCCTCCTGTCTCCTCGATACTGGAATATCAAGATCTGTCAATGGCACTAGCTATCATCGTGCAAACCATCGCTCATACTCCTCTATCATCCCGGTGTCCACCACATTTGATCTCCAATCCCACTGTCTGTGTTGTAGCTGTGTGAATTCAACATATGCTATGTGTGGCTGAATCATTCTCCCCCACTAACTCATCTCTCTGTGAGATCGGGAAAAGTGTGGAGTCCCTCTAGGTACATCCTACCTCTTTCCAAACTGTCGTCTGACTCTCTCTGGTAGGTACATCTCAATCACTCTCTAGCGATTCACTAGTCTCCCAATTAGGTATCTCTCTTGTCTACAATACGGTAGCTCATCACTATCATCTAACCATCCAGGGCAATCAAGATATGGCCTCCATGTGAACTCTGTCAATCTGTCTAGCTCATGTCGCCAATACAGTATGTATCCAAATGGACCCTGTCTCAGTGCTCCCCCATAATAGTACACATATGGTTGGTGTGGTACTACTTGTCTCTCTACAATTGATTGACATATGGCTATGTGCTCAAATGCCCATACCTGTGGTAGTGTGACTCCACAGCTCAAATTCTGCACTCCCTGATATGCTATCTGATGCAGCTGAAAATATATCATAGCAAGTACACATGGTCCCCATGCATACACCATCCCCTCTATTGCCATCCGCTCTAGCACTCTTCCCCGTCCAATAGGGAATCCATGTCCTCGTCTATCCCCTGCTAGTAGGCATGCTATCACCACTGCTATCACCACATATCGTCGATCATACTTTGATGCCATGGTCTCCCATCCAATCTCCCTCTCTACGATATCCAGATCATCTACGTCGCACTCAAATAATCTGCACAAAGCATCTCTCCCTGTCACTAGGTCATACTCTATCATCTCTCCATGAATCAAAATGTGGAGGATACGCCATACATCCTCTAGTGTCACAGTCGCCTCTCCAGTGGCTAGATGGAAGGAGGAAGTCTCTGAATGCCATCGCTCTGCCAATGCATTTAGAAGTCTTGTGTTTGACCTAATCTCGGGCATGAATGTGATATACTATATTCCAAGTCCTGCTAATGTATCTCTGTCCATGCTCCTAAGTCTATGTTGTAACATGAAGCAGTCAGGTCGGTTCTCCCACGTGATCAATGGATACTGTCGACTCTGCATCACAATTGGGGCACACTTTGTCATTTTTAGGGTTTCCTTCTATGGGCTGCATTTCCTTGTTTCATGTCCAAATCAGGGTGTTTCTAATCTATTTTGATCTATCCTACCCTTATCCCCCTTTTCGAACTCTTCGCATGCTATTTTTGACCAAATTTGAGCTCCCCGTGCACAACTACACCTGTGTGCTGTATCTTGCACTTGTGTTGCATCAACTTGCACCTGTGTACCCTACACAAGTGTAGGATACCCTACACAAGTGCAGGATGCACTCACACAAGCGCAAAAGTCACTTTCTGCATTTTCTGTGGGCCCCATAATGTCTTGCAAGCAAGTCAAATTCATGAAATTGACAATATGGGTTTTTGAGATACATACCACTGCTCTTGCATCATCTGGTCATTTGTAGGTGCGTACACATTCCCCGAGGTGATCTACCATTGGAATGTTCACCATCTCTCTGCAAGTGTCCTTTACTAGAGCAACAAATCCTCCTCTTTGGCTAGTGCAAATGAGCACTTTTCACTCTTTCTATCTCATTTATAGATCTTTGTCAGTGCATAGATGGACGTGCACCCTCTCCATCTTATGCTGGTCACAGTCTTTTGCACCTTCAAATTGGTTGTCCTTCGTGCATCCAGTCTCTGATTGTCAGTCTGTTTGCTCCTATCGTGTTCTATCATTCTTATCGATCAATTGGCCTCTTTTCTAGATGTTTCTGGCCAATTCCTCGAGGGGGCATGCATATGTCATTATTATTGTCTGTGGCATTTTCATTATTGTTCTTTGAAACAACGCTTAATATCACATTGTCTCAAAGAGGGGCAAAATGTAGATGTCTAAAACTGGTCAATGCTTGCGGAATCATACTTTAACATTTGCGCATTGCCTTATTTTAGGGTTTTTGCATCGCATTAACATTTCTTCTATTTCACGCACTTGGTTTTTATCATTTGCGAGCATCGAGTCCTTCTTTTGCATTCTTCATTTATCTCACTCTCAAATTTGGTCTTGTCGACAACAATCTTCAGTCATGATTTTGGTCAATCTTATCCTGTCGCATCAATGTGCGTGCTCATTTGTTATCATTTTGGACATTGTCAATCCTAATTAGGGTTTTGTCCTCTTATCAATCTTGTTGTTTTACGATTGATTTGTCATCGATCGTTGTCCTCTTATCAATCTTGTCATCTTGCAATTGATTTGTCATCGATCGTTGTCATTTTCAATCTTATCATCTTGCGATTGATTTGTCATCGATCGTTGTCATTTTCAATCTTATCATCATGCGATTGGTTTGTCATCGATCATTGTCATTTTCAATCTTGTCATCTTGAGATCGATTTGTCATCAATCGTGGTCATTTTCAATCTTGTCATTTTGTAGTCTATTTTGTCATCGATCGTTGTCATTTTTGTCATTTTGTGATCAATTTGACATCGATCGTCATCCTTCTCAATCATGTCAATTTGGATCAATTAGTCATTGTTCCTCGTCAATTGGCGCATTTATCAGTCAAATCATTTATCAAGTCAGAAATCATGATCAAATTGAATCGACATCAATTATCTTTTGTCAAGACGTAATTGTTGTCCTTGCATTTCTAATTCGTCTTCTAGGGTTTTATGATTTATTCATTTAATCTTGTTTGTCATTTTCCCTCTAGGTTAAATAATTTATTTATTTATCCTAAGTCTTCTTGTCACAATTAAATATTTATTTAATTGGCTAATTAATTCCCTCTCTTTTTGTGAATTAATTTATGAATGAAAATTTGTTAATTAATTCACTTATTTTTCTAATTTCATCAATTTCTAATTTTCCTAATTCCTAATTTCCACATCATTTTCTAAATTCAATTTCCACCTAATCAATTCCTCTCTAGTCTCTCCCTATTTTTGTGCTTCGGTGGAAGCATGAATTTCTCATGCGTCATACTGTTGGCATAGCAGGATGTCATAAAGCTTTTAGTCCTCTAACCTTTGCATTGGCAATATGTCATAATTCATGACATAGAAGGTGTCATAACCTTCTTCCTTCAACTCAATTTTGCCATTTTTGAAATCAATTGCCTAAATATCAATTTCATGCTAATCTTGTCCTCTCTCCAATTTGTCTACAAATTGGATGAATTTCTTCAATCAAAGTCCCTAGTTGAATCAATCATGCTTCTTGTACCCTTATGTTGTCATCTTGTCTTATCAATTTTGCTTTCATATTATACTTATGCACTTGAAGGCGAGATCCACAAAACAAAGCAATTTGAAGGAGAAAGAAGGACAATGGAGCCACATGAAGGAGACATCTGCATTTCGTTTTCTTAGATTTCATTTAGAATGTCTTGTCTTCATGTTTTCATTGAATGTTTTTAGGATTTATCACTGCATTTCAGTTTTCGTGATTGAGCTAGGCTAATGTTTATACTTGCTTTGATGATTTCCACATTTCCTATCTATGTTAATTGGTGGCATGCTCGATGGGACCCGATGTGAACTAACCCCCTAACCATGCTTTTGAGTTGATTTGCAGGTGAAAAATCCAAGAAACAGTGTAATTTAGGGCTTTTTGGGCAGTTCTGCACCTGTGTAGGAGAGTTTTGTGCCCGTGTCAAGCAATCGGCGCCTATGTCAAGGACTTCTCTGCCTATGTCAAAGGGATCTGTGCCTGTGTTACTACATTCTGCACCTATGTTACTACATTCTGCACCTGTGTAAGACATTCTGCACCTGTGTAAGGCCAAAAATAGAGGTAAAAAAGCAGTGTTTTTACTAGCAAATTGCTTTGTTTTGCATTCTATTTCTACTTTTTGGTTTTCCTTTGGTACTAATTCTCTATGCAGCACCTTGGCATTACGCATGACAAAGACAAAAAATGAAACTACTAACACATTTTATGCAGGTTTGCTAGTCAAAGACTAAACAAATTAAACTTCTGACTTGGTGATTTTGCAAGTTGCCTTATACTCCAACTAAACTTTGTGTTTGTAATTCATAATTAGGCACCTAGTATGATTGCTAAGTAGGATGGAATGAACATGTGTTTACTTTTTTTGCCGAGTTTGATGTTGGAGTAGGAGAGTATGCTCTCATCCTTCTTAGGGTGATCAGAAATCCAGATCTTCGATACCATTCTCATGTTTTGGATTGTGTGTTACCTTTAGAGGGCCTGCCTTCCCAACCATTTTCTTTCTTTTGCAAGCAAGTGACAATCATGAGAAGGGAATGACCCAAAGTGAGCACAGCCAAAGTACCTTGGCATTCTAACTCACTATAAATAAATACCTGATGGGCGAAAGCTTTGAAGGAAGGGTTACATGGGAATTGTAGTTAGTTGGGAAGTGATGACCCTTGAACTCTTTCTCATATCAACATCTAAGTAGGACCTCGTGGTCTAAATCATGCTTGTGTGACTACATTTGTTTGGTATCTTGGTGGGCTTATGTCTCATTCATGCTTGCGTGACACCAAGGAGTAACGCTTAACAGAAATCCTTACTAAACACCTTGTATTTAGAGGCCAAAAATCCTTCTAGTTGCTTGAGAAGGACAAGTTCCGATACTTGGAAGAGATACTAAGTTTCCCATGGGGAGATTTCCATGGGGACTGATGCTTGCCTGCCTTGAGAAGTGAGTGTCATGGAGGGGAGTCCGTGGGGTCAAGCATCTATGTATTCTCCTTGAATCTCATAACGAGTCTACCTCTCAAGTACCTAGGGCCCTTGCCATCCATAAGAAATGTGTGAATGAGCATGATTGTTTTGAGTCTAAGTTGAAATATCTTGTCTTCTTTTCTTGTCAAATGTTGAGTTGTGTCTCATTTAAAAAAAAAAACAAGAAAAATTGATTCGAAACAAGCTTAAACACAAGAGTATTTCATTCAACTAAGTTCAAAACACCTTCAAACATGGTTGTCAAACATTTTCCAAAATCTTGTCTCAACATTCATGTCACTTAGATTTAGGTTCATCCTAGGTTTGTATTTTGCAAATTCATTGTCAACTACCAAGGTTAGGTTTCACCTAGGTCATACTCCTATGCATATCAATAAGGGTCATCCATTTG
This sequence comes from Cryptomeria japonica, assembly GCF_030272615.1. Classification (NCBI taxonomy): domain Eukaryota; kingdom Viridiplantae; phylum Streptophyta; class Pinopsida; order Cupressales; family Cupressaceae; genus Cryptomeria; species Cryptomeria japonica. The sequence goes on along the minus strand of NC_081415.1, from coordinate 403,354,012 downwards.
CATGTGTCCTCTTGCATCTTTTTCCTCATAACATTAGGTCACATTTGCATACCCTAGGTCTCTTCATTAAGCTTAGGTCATTATCATATCATATTAGGGTAATTTGTATAGTAATTGTCCCTTTGCATATAGTGTCAGAACTAGGTTTTGTCATACTTGAGTAATCCAAATCTTTGATAAACCCTAAGTCATTGTTAGGAAGTCTAGACCTTATCAAACTTGTCTTTTTGTCATCAATGTCATTTGGTCAAACCTAGCTTAGTATCCAAGCATATAGGGGAGACATTGTCATTTTGTCCTTTTGTCACTCAGTCCTTTTGTCCTTTGAGGTCTAGACATCATTTCAATTTCCTAAGGGTCTCTTTTTTAGATTTGCATTCCAAGTCAAAATCTTGAAAAACAACCAAAAACATAGGTTGCACTCTTGCCATAGATTGCATTTTCATCTATTTAGTTTGCATTCAGTGGCATATCATATATCATTCTTGAAAAATTCCAAAAAAATATTGCATTCGCATAGTGACATGCCTGTTGAGACAAGGTCAAAATCTAAGAAGATGGGCGAACCAACGTATCAACCCATTGACAACATATCAAGTTCACAATTTCAAACTAGTCAAATAGTACAGATTGAAGGTTCATCAAGCATATCATTACCACCATATGGAATGGTTCAACTTGGACCACCTCCACTATATGAACCAGTGTTTGTACCCATGAAACCAGGACAAGGGAGTGTTCCACCAACACCAAGGGGAAATGCACCTTTTGATTGGAATCAATTGAACCTGCAACATGATATTGAAACTCAAACATTATCTGAGGAACAAACTCTTTCACAAGGCTTTGGTTCAGATCAAGGCATTCAACAAGAAACAAATCTAAATATTTTACCAGATTCTTCTTTAGATTCCGATGCCTCTAATGATGTTGATATGTTCCTTCAAGATCCAAAGTTGATGAAAAAGATGGATAAATTCTTGAACAAGGTCTTTAAGATGTTCCCACAAAAATATCTTGACATGATGAGTAATGTGACCTCCTCAAGTGAGCAAATCAATGTGCAAAAACAACAAGGCGGTGAGCTGTTAAGTTTCTCCCCGCATCCAAATGAAGAACATGTGCAACAAGAAACTCAACCTACCTTGATTAGTAAATGTGCTTCAAAGGCATTGACAGTGACTATTCCTCAAAAGTCACCATTTGAGACAATAAATAATCCATTATTTAACACAACACCTATAACACAAGATCAAACGAGGACCACACAAATATTGACAGCTGTCCCTCAACAAGAAGTGGTTCCTCACATCCATAAAATTGGATCAAAATCTAAGATTCAAGAAAGCTTTACGACTGGAATGCCTGATCTCACCAATGTCCAAAACACTTCCACAATGCAACAAAGTTCCTATGTACCATTAAGCTCAATATATTTGCCAAACACTCACGCACCTATTATGTAGACTATTGTGACACATCCTTCGATAATGGCAACACAAAGAGCTACAGATAGTGGTTTGCACCAACAACAAATGTTGCAACAATTGAGTAATACACAAAAGGTACAATCGAATGTGCAAACAACCAATGCACAACAAAAACAATGCCACATTTGACAACAAGTCGCAGTGCCCTCTGCACCATTACAAGTTAATGCAAACTTGCAACCATCACAATGGATTGGACAAACAACACAGCAAGTCAATGCAAGTGCCATACCCCATCTTAAGGAGAAACAACAAAAACCACCCAAACAAAGTTTTTTGCAAATGATGGGATTCACACCATGACAACAATTGGCACAAAGTCAGCAAATTCTGATTCGTCAGCATCAACAACAACATGTGCCTCAATATGTGACAAGACAAACAAGTTATCATACTTCAAAACCGCAATTGATGCCTGTGCAATATCAACAACACCCTCAATTGCAATATCATCCTAGGATACAAACAATGATTCCACCACAAGAAGCACAGCGACAAGGTCAATATCAAGGCATGGCACAACCACAACAACAAGAGGTGTACCAAGAACATTATATGCCGGAGACACCAAAGATGAAAATTTCAGAGCATCAACAACTGATCGGAAACACGATGTATCGACAAAGAGTACCCACCAGGATTAATGATGGACCTCCAAAATCTGACACAATTGCACAATAGCTTGAGAAGTTGCGATGACAAGTCGACGCATTAGAAACCAAAGGAACAAAGAAGTTGTACACAGATCAAGATTTATGTCCTAATCCATTTGACAAGAGCTTATACATGCCTCCCTTCCCTAAGCATTTTGAGGCACCTAATTTTGAGAAATATAAAGGGAATGGCAATCCAAAAGATCACATTCGAGCATTTTTCGCGGTGTGTACCGAAGTGAGTTATGAGGAAACATATTTAATGTGCTTATTTGCACGAAGTCTTATGGGACAAGCCATCGATTGGTATTTGCATCTGCCAGGAAATATAAAGACTTGGTCAGAATTGGCTCAAAAGTTTATATCTCACTTCGCATTCAACATTGACAGTGACATGACCATGTCAAATTTATGCAACACCAAGCAAACGCAAGGTGAACCATTAGTGACTTTCTTGCAACGATGGCGAAGCTTGTGTAGTCGTTCTTCCCTAGATATACCTAAAGAACAACAAGTGAACTTGTTTATCCAAAATTTGGTCCAAGAAATGATGTATGAACTCAAATTGAAAAGTCCCAGTACTATTGAGAAACTCATTAGGAAAGGGATGAACATTGAAACTGCTCTTGTAGCTAAAGGAATCATTAAGCTCAACAAAGACAGTGACAACACAAACAATTCAGGGGACAGAAATAGATTTTGGTACAAAAACAAGAATGTCACTAATGATGGAGTTGTTGATGCAAGAGCGGTGAATGCAAATCAGCCACCGTTCACAATCAAGAAATTGATTGCTCCTAATATGTCAACTATGGAACAAAACCAAACACCAACAAGCAATGTTACTCAACAGCCGCAATACTAACAACATCCTCAACAATATACTCAACAATATAATCAACAACAAGGTTAGCAACAAAACCAGCAACGAAAACCTTTCTGATTAAGGGATGGGCCTACTTGACAATTTATGCCATTGGGAGAGCCTATTGAGTCAGTAATGAAACAATTAATACAATCAAAAGTTATCAAGTTACCAGATATCAAGGCAGAACCATTGGTAAAGCCGCATTGGTGGAATGATAATGCATATTGTGAATACCATCGGTCAAAAGGACATAAAACTACATCATGCTTTCAATTGAAACATATGATTCAAGACTTGTTAGAGCAAGGAGTAATTGAGGTAGATCCACCCAATGTGACCTCTAACATTGATCACACAATTTTCAAAACTCCTTTGCTTGATCATGACAAGGGTAAAGAGTCTTCTTCAAACTCTACGCAAACAACAAATTATGCAAATACTAGTTATAACAATGTCATCAATTATTTTTGAGCATCAAATGAGTATGTTTCCACCCTAAGAATAAAGGGACAAGATCCTTCTTGCGCAGTCACCACTCATCGATCCAAAATAGTCCTAAAAGGAGCTCCTGCAGTTCCTCCCAAACCAACTCCTGCAAGTCAATATAATCTCTTGGATCATCTGGGAAAGACACCTGCACAAATATCAATCCTTGAGTTGCTGAAAATGTTCCCTATGCATTGCGCTATCCTAGATAATGCTTTAATTGAGTCCACTATCCCGACAGACATTGATGTTGACTAGTTTCAAGACCAAATAGGACATCTAGCTATTTCCCAACATGTTGCCTTTTCTGGTAACGATATTTCACTTGATAAGCTCCCTCATAATGATCATTTACATCTTGAAGTCTTTGTCCATAATTGCAAAATCCGATGAGTCTTGATAGATGGCGGAGCAGGTCTTAACATCTACACCTTGAGAGTGGTCATTGGTCTTGGTTATACAAAAAATGATATTGATTCTTCTAGAAGAATAACAATCAAAGCATATGATGATGTTGAGCGCCCATCTAAAGGGATAATTACATTGCCTATCAGAGTTGATCTAGTAATAGAAAACACTTTCCTGTAGGTCCTAGACCTCGATCTCCCTTACAATATGATTCTTGGCCGTCCGTGGATCCACGCAATGAAAGTAGTTCCATCCACTTATCATCAATGCTTAAAATATCCTTACAATGGAACTGAGATAACAATTCCAAGAGATCCTAATCCATTTCAATTTTGTGCTACTCTAAAGGACTCGTCGTAGCAGCAAGTCCCAGTCAATAGAGAGGCCAAATCACATAGTTATGTGGATCCTAATGAATTGTCAGAAGCTGTCAAAGGTAAACTAAAGATATAGGACCAAGGATGCAGAGAGTATTCAATGGCTCAAACATTCCTCATTGGGAATTTACCAATATCTCCAAAATCAAATGGCAAACCACATTTGTTGCTAAAGGAACCTAAGGTAGTCATTCAATATCAGCCCCCCACTACATTTACAAGATGGGGTGAACTTGACAAAGAAACCTTTAATGACGATGTCATAGATTGGATTTATAAGGATCCGACTAATTCCCCACCTATTAGGTTGCCGGTGGAATGGTATGGCAAAGGATATGATGGTTGCAGTGGCTTAGGCCCGGACAAGAAAGGACGGCTAGAACCTATTATACGCAAGATGTGACCTCCAACTTTAGGGTTAGATTTTGTACCATTGTGAATTGGACCCTCATCTACCAAAGTGACCACGTTTGGAAAGGGGCGTGACTCTACTGATGAAACAACACCTGAGGATACCTGACCCAAAACTGATTCCAATGAATGGGAGTGGAGTTCTTTTACTTCTAGCTCCTATGCCCTTGACAATGTTTTCCTTGACCCCGATGATTTGCCCATGGAAGACAAACATGAAATAACTCCCCCTCCAAAGACATGTCCTAGTGCTTGGATAGAGTCATTTTGGGACCCAAGCTCTGAATCAGACACAAGCAGTTCGGATAGTGATACCACGGATGTTCACATCTTTACCATTTTGGCCCTCTCTCTCCTTAAAACCGATAATGAGATGCCCCTCATTTATCCCTAGCTTATCCAACAGGACCAACAAGAACCACTCACATTGGACTATTTTCAAAATGACGAAGCAATTGCAGAATTCCTAGGACTACGGGAAGGCATACCACAAGGTGATCATAAGGCAGGATTTTCTATTGATCTAGATTCCACAACATATTTTGGGGAGTCAAATCCATCTTCCAGTCATCAAAATGAAAAAAGGAAAGAAAAAGTACAAAATCAAGAAGATAGGTCTTTGAGTGAAAACCGTAAGGCACTCTCTGATCATACAAAAGTAAAAATAAAAGACGTACCTGCGAGTGAAAACCTCTTTGAGGCACCCAAAGGTGGAAGAGTGGACATACCCCTATCAAGTTAGGATAAATCAACATTGCTTGTGGAAATGACCAAAGAAATCAATTTGGGTACACCTGACAACCCTAAGGTCATTCATTTTGCTACTTCTTTATCAAAATAGGAAAAGATAGATTTTGTCAATTTCTTTCTTGAGAAGAAGATCAGTTTTGCATGGTCCTATGCATATATGCCTAGCCTTGATCTAGAATTAGTCCTTCATCACTTGCCATTAAAAGCAAATGCCAAGCCTGTCAAATAGAAACTCAGAAAGATGCATCCCCAGGTGGCTCTTTTGGTCAAGGTAGAACTGAAAAAATTACTAGATGTGGGCTTATTAAACCCATTGATTATGCAGACTGGATTTCAAATTTAGTACCAGTTAGCAAGGTAATTGGGGGCATCAGAATATGTATGGATTTTAGGGATCTTAATAAAGCATGCCCTAAAGATGATTTTCCACTGCCAAATATCGACATCATAGTTGACATGACTGCTGGATATGAGATGCTCTCATTGATGGATGGTTTCTCCGGCTATAACCAAATTTGCATTGCTCCTGAAGATCAACATAAGACTGCGTTCACTTGTGCTTGGGGTACCTATTATTGGAATGTGATGCCCTTTGGTCTTAAAAATGCTGGTGCAACATATCAAAGAGCAATGACGACAATTTTCCATGATTTCATGCATACATTGCTGGAGGACTATGTTGATGACTTATTATGCAAATCTGTCACAAGAGATAGTCATCTAGCCATCTTAGACCCAATCTTTGACCAAATGGAAACTTATAAGCTCAGACTCAATCCAAAGAAGTGTGTCTTTGGTGTCACAGCTGGCAAATTACTAGGGTACATTGTTTCTCATCAAGGCATCGAAGTCGACCTTGCCAAGGTTAAAGCAATAATGGACATGCCTCCTCCTTCTGATCTCTGTCAGCTAAGAAGTCTGCTAGGAAAGTTACAGTCAATCCATCGGTTTATAGCTCAATTGGCAGACAAATGTCATCCATTCTAGCATTTATTGCATAAAGGAGTCGCTTTTAAATGGACTGAGCAATGTCAATCAGCATTTCAAGCACTCAAGGATTATCTGTTGTCACCGCCTATTCTAATGCCTCCTATAGAAGGAAAGCCATTTATATTGTATATTTTTGCCACTAAGACGGCACTAGGAGTTCTCTTGGCCCAATAGGATGAGAATGGTAAAGAGCGAACTATTTATTATATCAGCCAGACACTAGTGGGGTATGAGTTGAATTATTCAACTATTGAACAGGCATGTTTAGCAGTAGTCTTTGTAACACAGAAGCTTCGACACTATGTGTTAAGTCATCAAACATTGCTAGTTGCAAAAATTGATCCCTTGAAATACTTGCTTAGTAGGGTAGCTTTGATAGGTTGCCTAGCAAAGTCGGTGATAATCCTCAGTGAGTTTGATATTGAGTACATGGAGCGAAAGGCAATAAAAGGACAAGTCATAGCAGATCAACTTGCAGAGGCTCCCATTTATGATGATCATCCCTTGTTGACTGATTTTCTAGATGAATCAGTCTTTGCTCTTACATCTTCTAATGAATGGAAGTTATACTTTGATGGATCCCATAACAAGTTCGAATCCAGAGCAGGCATATTGTTTGTCACCCCTCAAGGTGATGCTATTCCCAAGTCCTACAGAATAACTTTTCATTGTACCAATAACATTGCAAGGTATGAGGCACTGGTCATAGGACTCCGAGTAGCGGTCCAATGAAACATCACACATTTACAAGTCTATGGAGATTCTCAGTTAGTCATCCATCAAGTGAATGTTGACTATGAAACAAAAGATGAAAAGCTTATTCCCTACAAGCATATGGTAGATTTCTTCAAGACAAAATTCACGGCTATCCATTTCATTCAAGTTCCAAGAATGCAAAACAAGTCAGCAGATGTGATGGCTATGATTGCTTCCATGTTGAATATGCCACACAATATGGACAAATGTGAATTTTTGGTCAAACAGTTGCTTGTCCCTTCTTTTGAAATTCTGACAGCAGATGTGATGTATGTTCTTGTTGGCCCTAACTCCCCGTGGTACAATGACGTCTATCAATATTTAAAATCCCAAACCTTACCACCTAACCTTTCTGCTAACCAACGTCGAGCCTTCATCCGACAGACAGCCAAATATGTCATCATTGCTGACACCCTTTACCGTTGTTCCTTTGACCATACCCTCCTCAGGTGTTTGGATTCTGATGAAGCACACACAAAGTTCACGATGGTATATGTGGGGGCCATTTCAATGGTTTGAGCTTAGCCAAAAAGTTGATTCATGCTGGGTATTATTGGCTCACTCTGGAAAAGGATGTTCATGATTTTGTTAAGAAATGCTACAAATGCTAGATCCATGGAAATTATATTCATGCGGCAGCCCAAGAGCTTCATTCTATCATATCTCCATGGCCCTTTTCTCAATGGGGATTGGATCTTATTGGCAAGATTCACTCGACATCTCCAAATGGACACAAGTTCATCATTACAGCCACATAGTACTTTACAAAATGGATCGAGGCTATCCCCATGACCTATATCACTGGTGTGCAAATTTCAAACTTCCTACTGAATTATATCATATGCCGATATGGGGTTCCCCTTGCCATAGTCATAGATAATGGCCGTCCCTTCAAGAATAAAGATGTCAAGGAACTCTATGCAAAGTTTCATATCCAACATCATTTTTCTAGTCCATACTATCCACAGGGTAATGGTCAAGCCAAAGCATCAAATAAGACCATTATCAAGATCCTGAAAAAGGTTGTCAATGATGTTGGTCGAGATTAGCATGTACAGTTGAATCCAACACTATGGGCTTATCACACTTCTATCCGCACACCTACTGGAGCAACACCTTATTCTTTGGTGTATGGTGCGGAAGCCATTTTACCCTTGGAAGTGGAGATTCCTTCTTTGCATGTTTCCTTGCAACATCTAATTGATGATGAAACGCACAGATTCTCTTGGTTGCATCAGCTTGAGATGTTAGATGAGAAGCGTCAGACAACTCTGACACATTTGCAAGCATATCAAAACCGTCTCGGTCGCTCTTATAATAAGAAGGTCAAAGGGTGACACTTCAAAGTGGGAGATCTAGTTTTAAAGGCAAACCCCAAGAATGCACAATCTACTGACGTCATCAAAGGCAAGTTTGAACCTAATTAGGTTGGGCCTTTTATAGTGACTACAGCCTATGGCTTGGGGGCATATCAGCTTGCCAATCTAGAAGGTGAACCTTTGTCTGATCCTATCAATAGCATGCACCTTCGCAAGTACTGGGCATAATTTTCTATCAGCACTTTTTCAAATATGATCCTGAAAAAATACAAAAAAAGTGAAAAAAGAGAAACAAAGAAAAAGAACAAAAAAGTAAAGAAAAATGATTTGCCCTCTAGTGAAAACCTGGTAAACAGGCGCTTTGGGAAAGTACCATGGTGAAAACCTAGCAATCAGGCGCCATGTGTAATGAGATCATTGCTTCATCATCTATCATGACCTCTAGCTATGCTATCAAGTCTATCTTTGTCATGACCCAATGTTATGTTCCGGGCCTGTGATTGGTCAACATCATTGTCTTGCATACTCTAGTTTCTTGTGAATATGTTTCAGTCCTAGTCTCTATATATGTCTTTCCGATGTGCATTGGGTGCGTTCCCCTTGTCATGATCAATCACTGGAACTTAAAAAATCAAATAATTTTCTGAAACAATCCAAGAAAAAAACTGAAAAATGTCCTGAAATAATCCAAAAAAAATTGAAAAATGTCCTGAAATAAATCCAAAAAAAATTGAAAAATGTCCTGAACAAAATCCCTAAAAAGGCAAATAAAGTCCTGAGAAAAAATGAACACAAAAAAATTGTACACTCGAAAAACAAAAAAAATAAAATCCTCTTGGTGCATAAGACAGATCACTGAGTATACATCCAACAACACGCAATCACACACTGTGCTTTAATGAAATCATGCATAAATAGATGAACTTTTTCAATCAAACCAGACATTCAAACTGATCACAATTGTCTTCTCAATCGAACATCAGCATCAATATGATTTGTCCTTGTCACTACTATCATGGGTCTTATATAGGGTGTGGTATGCTCGAAACCAGACTGTGTCCTGTCTTAGACGGAGTACCGCATGTCCTGAAACTAGACAGCATGATCGTCCTATCAACGCTTTCAACTTTTGAGAATGAAGATCAAGATGTTTGTTTGACTTGTTGGAATTAGCGAGTCTTATCATTTATTGATTTATTTTCGATCATGTTCCTATGTTGCTCGATGATGTCACTAAGTGATTTAGAGTGACCGGGATGGTTCATGGTCCCCTTTCTTTTTTTTGTTGTTATGATTGTTGTTTGTGGAATGTTTGTTACAACCTAGGGCAATTATATCATTGGGTGTCTGTGATAAGTACGTTCACTTTGTGAACGCCACACATACCTTGACCCTTGATGTATGCACCCTAGGATGCTTCACTCATTCCTTGTGTGCGATGTGTCTATCTTTTGCAAAAAGGGTTGCGTTTCAGCTCTAGCCTTCAATGCCATGATTCTATGCATCCATTTTGCTACATTAAATAAAGGTTCTCACCTACAAAGTGCATTACTAAAATCAAGTTTTTCTTCATCTCTAACTATCCTCTGTCTCATTTCTTCTTACTAACATTTCTTTTGTTGGTTCGGATAGTCAATTCAGTCTAGTGCTCCAATTTCCCCAAACACATATGTTGCATCCTGCATTCATTGGTTAGTACATTTGCATTATATCAAACATCACATCGAGCATCATATCAAGCATTTTATCCATTTCATATTATAAATGCATCAAAAACACATGAAAAAATATATCCATACATGTTCCACAATGGTACATAAAACCTTGCATAAGCCATCCATACATCAAAAATAACCATAAGCCATAACACATTGCATCCCATCATAGCGCTGCATATCATATCATATGCCAAAATAATATTAGAGTACAAAATTTGACTATCTGTCCTAAGTATGGCCCGCAGGCTGACTACATAATGTCAACTGTCTGTCATAAGGAGCACGTGCCTCTATCACTGGGTGCTCCCTCTGTCCTCCTCATCCCTGCCATGTCTCAAGGATGATGTCCCTCCTGCCCTAGGTCCTGGCTATGGTGGTCTCATAGGTCCACTCACCCCCATGCTGCTCACTGACCTCCGAGAGCATGCCCTACTCTCTGTCCTCGATCGTGCCCAATATGATGATGCTCTCTGCTCTGGTAGAACTGCACTCTCATATAGTGTCCTCCAATGGCGTATCTCCTCTCTGGTCTCTACCAACATTTGTGCCATATAACATGCACTGGCATCCCTAATCAACCCAATATACTCAGTGACTCTTTGTTCTTCTTGTTGTGCCTGAGCTATTGTTGTATCTCGAGCCATTGTAAGTTTGGCTATCTCTGCTCTGAACTGATCCTGCTCTATCCTCAAGATGGCATTCTATCTCTCTAATGTCACAATGTGATCATGCTGACTCGCTATGGTAGCCCTACACATCTCCATCCCCTCTATCCTAGCTGTCTCCGGCTCTATGGGTATATCCTGCAATGGCTCCTGATCAGCTGAATCTGGCTCATAATCGTCATCCCCCTCATCATCTCTATCCTCATCATCCCCCTCATCCTCCTCATCCTCATCATCTCCCTCCTCCTCTCCTGTGAGTGGGAATTCCTCCTGTCTCCTCGGTACTGGAATATCAGGATCTGTCAATGGCACTGGCTGTCGTCGTGCAAACCATTGCTCATACTCCTTTGTCATCCCAGCATCCACCACATCTGATCTCCAATCCCACTATCTCTGTTGTAGCTATGTGAAGTCAGCATATGCTATGTGTGGCTGAATCATTCTCCCCCACTGACTCATCTCTCTGTGAGATCGAGCAAAGTGTGCAGTCCCTCTAGGTACATCCCGCCTCTCTCCAAACTGTCATCTGACTCTCTCTGGCAGGTACATCTCAATCACTCTTTGGTCATTCAGTGGTCACCCAATCATGTATCTCTCCTATCTACAATACAATAGCTCATCACTATCATCTGACCATCCAGGGCAATCAAGATATGGCCTCCATGTGAACTCCCTCAATTTGTCTAGCTCATTTCGCCAATACAGTATGTATCCAAATGGACCTTGTCTCAATGCTCCACCATAACAGTACACATATGGTTGGTGTGGTACTACCTGTCTCTCTGTAAATTGGTTGACATATTGCTATGTGCTCAAATGCCCATACTTGTAGCAGTGTGACTCCACAGCTCAAAGTTTGCACTCCCTGATATGCTATCTGATGCAGCTGAAAATATAGCATAGCAAGTACACATGGTCCCCATGCGTACACCATCCCCTCTGTTGCCATCCACTCTAGCACTCTTCCCCATCCAATAGGGAATCCATGTCCTCATCTATCCCCTGCTAGTAGGCATGCTATCAACACTACTATCACCACATATCGTCGATCATACTCTGATGCCATGGTCTCCCAGCCAATCTCCCTCTGTACGATATCCAGATCATCTATGTCGCACTCAAATAATCTACACAAAGCATCTCTCGCTATCACTGGGTCATACTCTATCATCTCTCCATGAATCAGAATGCGGAGGATATGCCATACATCCTCTTGTGTCACAGTCGCCTCTCCAGTGGCCAGATGGAAGGAGGAAGTCTCTGAATGCTATCGCTCTGCCAATGCAGTCAGTAGTCCTGTGTTTTCCCTAATCTTGGGCATGAATGTGATATAGTATATTCCAAGTCCTGCTAATGTATCTCTATCCGTGCTCTTTAGTCTATGTTGTAACATGAAGCAGTCAGGTCGGTTCTCCCGCGTGATCAATGGATACTATCGACTCTACATCACAATTGCGGCACACTTTGTTAGTTTTAGGGTTTCCTTCTATGGGCTGCATTTCCTTGTTTCATGTCCAAATTAGGGTGTTTCTAATCTATTTTGATCTATCCTACCCTTATCCCCCTTTTTGGACCCTTCGCATGCTGTTTTTGACCAAATTTGAGCTCCCAATGCACAACTGCGCCTATGTCCTATATCCTGCGCCTGTGTTGCATCAACTTGTGCCTGTGTACCCTACACAAGTGCAGGATGCCCTCACATAGGCGCAGAAGTCACTTTCTGCATTTTCTATGGGCTCCGCAATGCCCCGCAAGCAAGTCAAATTCATGAAATTGACAATATGGGTTTTTGAGATACATACCGCTACTCCCGCATCGTCCGATCATCTGTAGGTGCATACACATTCCCCAAGGTGATATACCATTGGAATGTTCACCATCTCTCTACAAGTGTCCTTTTCTAGAGCAACAAATCCTCCTCTTTGGCTAGTGCAAATGAGCACTTTTCACTCTCTCTGTCTCATTTATAGATCTTTGTCAGTGCATAGATGGACATGCACCCTCTCCATCTTATGCTAGTTGCGGTCTTTTGCACCTTCAAATTGCTTGTCCTTCATGCATCCGGTCTCCGATTGTTAGTCTGTTTGCTCCTATTGTGTTCTATCATTCTTATCGATCAATTGGCCTCTTTTCTGGATGTTTCCGGCCAATTCCTCGAGGGGGCATGCATATGTCATTATTATTGTCTATGGTATTTTCATTATTGTTCTTTGAAACAACACTTAATATCACATTGTCTCAAAGAGGGGCAAAATGTAGACATCTAAAACTGGTCAATGCTTGTGGAATCATACTTTAACATTTGTGCATTGCCTTATTTTAGGGTTTTTGCATCGCATTAACATTTCTTCTATATCACACACTTGGTTTTTATCATTTACGAGCATCGAGTCCTTCTTTTGCATTCTTAAATTATCTCGCTCTTGAATTTGGTCTTGTCGACAACAATCTTCAGTCATGATTTTGGTCAATCTTATCCTGTCACATCAATGTGCATGCTCATTTGTTATCATTTTGGACTTCGTCAATCCTAATTAGGGTTTTGTACTCTTATCAATCTTGTCATTTTGTGATCGATTTGTCATCGATCATTGTCCTCATATCAATCTTGTCATTTTGTGATCGATTTGTCATCGATCGTTATCCTCTTATCAATCTTGTCATCTTGCGATCGATTTTTCATCGATCGTTGTTTTTTTCACTGTTATCATCTTGCGATCAATTTGTCATCGATCGTTGTCATTTTCAATCTTATCATCATGCGATCAGTTTTTCATCGATCGTTGTCATTTTCAATCTTGTCATCTTGTGATCAATTTGTCATCGATCGTGGTCATTTTCAATCTTGTCATTTTGCAATCTATTTTGTCATCGATCGTTGTCATTTTGCGATCGATTTGACATCAATCATCGTCCTTCTCAATCATGTCAATTTCGATCAATTAGTCATTGTTCCTTGTCAATTGGCGCATTTATCAGTCAAATCATTTATCAAGTCAAAAATCATGATCAAATCGAATCGACATCAATTATCTTTTGTCAAGACCTAATTGTCATCCTTGCATTTCTAATTCGTCTTCTAGGGTTTTATGATTTATTCATTTAATCTTGTTTGTCATTTTCCCTCTAGGTTAAATAATTTATTTATTTATCTTAAGTCTTCTTGTCACAATTAAATATTTATTTAACTGGCTAATTAATTCCCTCTCTTTTTGTGAATTAATTAATGAATGAAAAATTGTTAACTAATTCACTTATTTTTCTAATTTCATCAATTTCTAATTTTCCTAATTCCTAATTTCCACCTCATTTTCTAAATTCAATTTCCACCTAATCAATTCCTCTCTAGTCTCTCCCTATTTTTGTGCTTCGGTGGAAGCATGAATTTCTCATGCGTCATACTGTTGACATAGCAAGATGTCATAAATCTTTTAGTCCTCTAACCTTTGCATTGGCAATATGTCATAATTCATGACATAGAAGGTGTCATAACCTTCTTCCTTCAACTCAATTTTTCCATTTTTGAAATCAATTGCCTAGATATCAATTTCATGCTAATCTTGTCCTCTCTCTCCAATTTGTCTATAAATTGGATGAATTTCTTAAATCAAATTCCCTAGTCGAATCAATCACGCTTCTAGTACCCTTATGTTGTCGTCTTGTCTTATCAATTTTGCTTTCATATTATACTTATGCACTTGAAGGTGAGATCCACAAAACAAAGCAATTTGAAGGAGAAAGAAGGACAATGGAGCCACATGAAGGAGACATCTGCATTTGGTTTGCTTAGATTTCATTTAGAATATCTTGTTTTCATGTTTTCATTGAATGTTTTTAGGATTTATCACTGCATTTCAGTTTTCATGATTGAGCTAGGCTAATGTTTATACTTGCTTTGATGATTTCCACATTTCCTATCTACATATATATAGGAAATATATATGTATATATATGTGTGTGTACATATATATACATATATACATGTATATATACATGTACATGTATATATATATATGTATATATGCATATGTATATATATTATGTGTGTGTACATATATACACACATATATACATGTACATGTATATATATGTATATATATGCATATGTATACATATATATGTGTGTACATATATATATACATACATGTATATATATATATATATGTATAGATATATGTATATGTATATATATACATATCTATATATACTGTATATGTATATATATATATACATATCTATATATATATACATATCTATAGATATGTATATATATGTATATGTATATGTATATATATATAGATATGTATATATATACATATACATATACATATATATATGTATGTATGTATGTATGTATGTATATGTACATGTATATATGTATGTACACACAAACACATATATGTGTGTGTACATATACATATGCATATATGTGTATGTGTATGTGTATGTATATATACATATGCATACATACATACATATATGTGTGTGTGTGCATGTGTAGATACGTATATATATACACATATACACACATATATAAGTATGTATATATGTATATATATGTATATAAGTATATATACATATACATATACATATACATATACTTATACATATACATATAAATATATGTGTGCGTGTGTGTATGCATATATATATATGTAGGATAGTGAAAAATTAGGGTTTCACCAAATGATCTAGTAAAATCATTAATTTTTTCTTAGGGACAACTACATTAAAGGGGTCAATCCAATGTTGGCATATGTGTAGAGTATGTTGACATGATGATATTGTGTTGTCATTGATGTCAATATGCTAGAGATAACCGGTAATATGTTGAAGAGTGAACCAGTAATATGTTGAAGAGTGAACCAGTTTATTGAAGTTAAGCAACTGGCAAAGTGAACCGGTATAATGTTGTGAACCAGTATATGTGCAAAAGGTGACATGGTATGTTTGTCCAAATGAACTGGTATATGGAATTTTTTCTATCAAGGTTTAATATGGTATGACTATCGGTTGGTAGTCCCGACCTTAGGGTTTCTGGTTGAAGTCTTTTGATCCTGTGTGATTCAACCGATGGCATTGTGTGATGAGTTAGCATTGTAATGGAGATCAGATCATGTTGCCACATCAGCCTCATGCGCATGAAGGATCTTGCATGAAGGGGATTGATCCTATCTACCTCAGGAATGTGCGAAGTTCCTACAAACAGTGAAGAATGCATGATGGGTTATCACCTCCAAGAAGCGGCAAAGAAAGAACGATGGAGAACATCTTGAGATCTATTCAAGACCATTGTATTCAAATAAAAAGTGTTCAATGGTCAGGATTGAACCGACTGAATTGCTCAACCTAAATGTTTAGGGTTTAGGGTTTATGCTACCGACCTATTTGTTCCCTATAAGGTTGATGTTGTGTTTTATGTTGAGTTTGGTTGGAAAATGTTGCGTGTGTATCTAGCTGTAGAGATACATGAATCTTGCTAGACCAAATAAGAGAATTGATACCTACAAAGTGTGTGTGCAGAAGGAAGGAACTAAACTAGATCTGCATTGGCATTGAGTGCTATTACCAGATTATTGTAATACCTGCTGATCTCTAATCACTTCAACATTTGGAAAATCCCTTAACAGGGTATCTATAACCAGCTTGCTGTAAATCCTTTAACAGGGTGACTCAAAGCCATTGAGTTCATAAAATCCTCTAATAAGGTAACCTTTAACAGGGTTTAACCCTTAACTGGGTATTCTAGCCATCCCTTAACCGAGTGATCCCTAATAGGATCGGTTCCTAACAGAACCTGTTGTAACAATCTTTAACTGGACTAGGCTCATAATAGAGCGGACTTATAAAGAGTTCAAAAATAGCTTGTGGGTATTCATCCCCACCATGGTTTTTTCCAGTTGGGTTTCCACGTGAAAAATATGTGTGTCATGTGTGATGCCTCTTTCATGTGATGTTTTGTTACTTCCTGTTTAGTGATGAATCATGTTGTTCTAGTAAATTATTGTATCTCTGATGATAGATTATCTATTTATGCATAAGGATAAAGTGGAAATGAGGAAGTAGATTGTATGGAAAGCTAAGTGTTGTTGGTTTATGTCTTTCACAGTTTCATTATGTTTAATCAGTAGTAATCTGGTTTAGATCGGTATTAGTGATTGTTTGTCAAGTGCATTGTTTGCAGTCTAACCGGTTCAGGAAAAGTTTTTGTGTCTGTACTGATTCACCCCCCCCTCTCAGTACCGGTTTGGTACTCACTTTTTATCATTGAGTTATCAATTGGTATCAGAGCATTCTCCAGTTCCTCTATGTTGTAAGCTTAACCACTTGAGGGAAAGATCCTATTGTAATGATGAAGAGGGAAGGTCCAAAGTTCAACAGAGATAACTTTAAAATATGGAAGGATAGAATGAAGATATACATCAGAAGCATGGGTACTCAACATTGGAGCTATGTTGAGAATGTTTATGTTATCCCTATCGGTACTCTCACCGATGACCAAAAGAGAGAGATTTAGGAGAATGGGAAAGTAATGGAAGCCCTAATTAGTAATTTATCTGACATTGAGTTTATTGATGTTCAGGACAAATTGAATCCCAAAGAAGTATGGGATACTCTTGAGAATATCTATGGTGGTGATGAGCATGTGAAACAAGCTAAGGAAGAAAGCCTTAGAGGAAAGTTTGAAGACATGCATATGGTTGAAGGAGAGACAATTCAACAATATGGAATAAGAATCAAAATTGTTATTGGAGATATCAAGAGTGCAGGTGGTAAAATGGAAGATTCCACTGTTGTTAGCAAAGTTTTGAGATCCTTATTATCGGTCTATGCAATAAGGGTTGCTACTATTAAGGAGTTGAGGTCAATAGACAAGACTGAGGTATCCCTAGACTCCATCATTGCAAAGTTGATAGCCTATGAGCTAAATAGTTTTGATGGCAGTGTTCAAAAGACTGAATAAGCTTTCAGAGCACCTACTTCACCATCTAGAAAAGGCAAAGAAGCTAGTACCAGTGGTGAACCAAGATAGAACAGAGAAATGGATGATGAGGAGATCCTAAGGGAATTTGAAGCTCTTCTTGCCAAGATACTTCCTAAGGGAACCGGTAAATACAGAGGTAAGCTTCCTTTGAAATGCTTTTCTTCTAACCGGATAGGACACATTGCTGTAAACTATCCTAATGGTGATAGTAAGGACAAACCAAAAAAGTTCAAGAAGTTCAAAGGAGGAAACAAGAGAAACTATTTTGTAGAAGTTGATGAAGGTGTCACTAATGAGGAATCAGAAGATGAAGAAAATGAAGATATTGTGTTTGTAGCAGTCAAGGAAGATGTGTCTGACAAGAAGGCTCTTGTCTCCCGCTTTGATAATTCCAATGAGTGGATTATTGATAGTGGTTGTTCTCACCATATGGCTAGTGACCAGAGTAAGTTTCTATCTTTGGAAGAGTATGATGGTGGTGTGGTTCATTTTGGTAATGATGCACCATGTATGGTAAAATGTAGAGGGTCCATCTCTCTGAATGGAAGAAGAGTGCTGACAATGTGTATTGGGTGGAAGGTCTAAGGCACAACCTTTTGAGTGTTGCTCAACTGAATAATAATGGACTCACTCTAGAATTCAAAAATGGAGTGTGCAAAATAAAAGGAAAGAATGGTGAACTGATGGCTACCGATATGCCAATCAAAGGTAACTTATTTCAGCTAAATGCTAATGTCAGTACATGTCTTATAGCTAAGTTTGAGGACAACTGGATATGGCATAGGAGATTCTGCCATGTAAACTTTGACAATATTGTGAAGGCCAGTAAGATCAAGGTAGTTAGAGGATTGCCTATGTTGAGAAAACTAGAAAATTCTTTGTGCAGAGAGTGTCAACTGGGGAAAATGTCTTCCTCAACCTTCAAAGGTAAATCCTTCACTGCAGACAATTTACTTGATCTTGTGCATACTGATTTGTGTGGTCCTATGAAAACTAGGAGTGTGTAGGGAGATAGGTATTTTATAATTCTTACAGATGATTGCTCAAGAATGATGTGGGTCCCATTCCTGAAGGACAAGTCTAAAGCCTTTGGAAAGTTCAAAGCTTTTAGAGCACTAGTAGAGAAGGAAATCTGTAGAAGAATCAAATGCCTTAGAACTGATCAAGGAGGAGAATTCACTTCTGGTGAATTCAACAAATATTGTGAAGAGAATGGCATCAAGAGGTAACTATCTGCCCCCTGGACTCCACAGCAAAATGGCTTAGCAGAGAGGAACAACCGAACTATGGTTGAAGCAGCTAGAACTATGTTGATCCAAGGAAAGGTTGCTCACACCTTTTGGAGAGAAGCGGTGAGCACTACAGTCTACAGAATGAACTAGGTACTCATCAAGAAAGGAAAGGATAAGACTCCTTATGAGTACTGGACCGGTAAGACACCAGTGGTAAGCTACTTCAGAGTGTTTGGTAGTAAATGTTATATCAAGAGGAGTGAACATCAGAGCAAGTTTGATGCTAAATGTGATGAGGGAATATTCCTAGGGTATTCCACAAAGAGCAAAGCTCTCAAATGTTTCAACAATAGGACTTTGATAATTGTTGAAAGCATCAATGTTAGGGTTGATGAAAACTCTGAGAAACCTGAGGAAATTGGCAGAGAGCATGTAGGAGATGAACCCGTAGTAACCTTCTGGGAACCGGTTGCAAATCAGCCCAGTACCAGTAATTGTGCTCCTACACCGGTGGATGTTGATGTTGATGAAGATGAGGATGAAGAAGAAAAGCAAGAGGAATCTGTTAAGAATATACCTAGGTATGTAAAACTCAATCATGATCCAAAGCAGATCATAGGAGACAAAGATGCAGGCATTCTTACAAGAAGAAAGGTTAGAGAAAACTCATGTATGATCTCTGAATTTGAGCCTAAATCATTCAAAGAGGCACATAAAGATGAAGACTGGATCAAGGCAATGGAAGAGAAACTTGATTAGATAGAAAAGAATGGTACATGGTCTTTGGTACCCAAACCAGAGCATAAAAATGTCATTGGAACCAAATGGGTCTTCAGAAATAAATTGAATGAGGATGGCACAGTGGTAAGGAACAAAACTAGAGTAGTATGTAAAGGATATTCCCAAGAAGAAGGAGAAGACTATGGAGAAACCTTTGCTCCAATAGCAAGATTCAAAGGAGTTAGTATGCTTCTTGCATATGCAACTTTTAAAGGATTCAAGGTATACCAAATGGATGTAAAATTTGCATTTCTAAATGGAATACTTGAAGAAGAGGTGTATATAGAGCAACTAGATGGGTTTTCCCTATCAAAAGATAGTGACATGGTGTGTAGGCTACATAAAGCCTTGTATGGACTGAAGCAAGCATCTAAAGCATGGTATGAATGCTTGCACTCCCATTTTGTGAAGATTGGATTTGAAAGAACAAGTGAAGATAGCAATATCTACTTGAAATCAGAAGGAGATCAGATTCTGATCTATGAAGTATTTGTTGATGACATAATCTTTGGTGGAGATGACAAGATGAGTCATGACTTTGCAGATGAGATGAAGAAGGAATTTTAGATGTCACTCATAGGGGAGATTAAGTTCTTCATTGGACTATAGATTCAGCAAATGAAAGATGAAATCTTTATTACTTAGTCCAAGTATGTCAAAGAGGTGTTGAAGACCTTTGGCATGGAAGATAGCAAACTGGTTGGTACACCAATGGTGACTAGTTGTAAACTATCAAAAGAGGATGACTCAGCATTGGTAAATGAGAAGGAATATCGATCAATGATTGGTAAGTTGCATTATGTAGTACATAGCAGACCAGACATTGCACATGCAGTGGGTATTACTGCTCAGTTTCAAAAAAGCCCAAGAGAATCCCACTTGGTAGCAATCAAGTGGATCGTTAGATATCTGAAGGGAACTATTGACTGTGGATTATGGTATCCATATAATGATGATTTCAACCTGAAAGTGTTCACAGATGCTGATTGGGTTGGAAATTTGGATGACTGGAAGAGAACAACCGATGGTGCATTCTTTCTCGGTGGTAGACTGGTCTCATGGATGAGTAAAAAGAAGAGTTGTATCTCTCAGTCTACAGCAGAAGCAGAGTATGTTGCAACTTTTATGAACTGCACCTAGAATATTTGGATGAAGCATGTATTGAATGGCTTCAAAGTTCTTGTATCTGAACTGGTAAGTATATTTTGTGATAATACAAGTGCAATTAACATCTCCAAGAATCTAGTTTTACATGTTAGAACCAAGCACTTTGAACTCAAGTATCATTTCTTGAGGGAAAAGGTTCAGAACAAAGAGGTGGTATTAGAACATGTTTCCAGTAAGGAGCAGTTAGCAGACATATTCACCAAGCCTCTACCGAAGGCTACTTCTACCTATCTAAGAGGTGAATTAGGGGTACTACCCCTTCAAGAGGTAAACTAAAGGTTTGTGCTCCACATTAGTCAGATATTACTTTGCTATATCTTTTCAAAATTTATGTGTTGAAGGATGCTACTCCTCAGGGGGAGCAGCATAGTGGAACAGGGAAGCTCGTGCCTCCACTTTGGCATTATTGTCAAAGGGGGGGAAGATGTGAAGCGAAGAAGATATCTGCAGTATTGTAGAATGTTTTTGATTAAGTAAAAATAGGTTTTAAGGGACTCGAAACCCAATTACATTCGAAAGATATTCAAGAAGGAAACAAAACAAGACAGCTGCAAAAGACCAGCAAAAAAACCAGTAGCAGAGAAAAGGACAGCAAGAGGCTAGCAAGAAATTGACCCCAAGCTTAGCATAACAAGAAAATTAAAAACTCTTCATAGTTTCCTCAGCATTCTGCACCGAGCATTATTGCCTTAGCTGCTTCCCTTAGGTCGTTGTTTTCTTGTCCAATCTGACTCTCTTTTGTTTTCGTGTCCTTCTCAGCAGTAGCCTGCCTAGTTCTGCGCCTAGGAATCTGGTGGGTTGTGCTGGAAGGTGGAGCATCTTCTATAATTACCAGGTTCTTCTCCTCATTTTTCTTTTCTAGATGATCCACCAGTGCATTCATATTCTAGGAAGAAACTTTAAGGCCCTGGAGGCTATGGTTCATAAGGATTTTCAATGCTTTCTCATTACGGGCAATCCGGGTGTTGACGTTGTCTTTGTCCTCCTCCTCCTATTCTTTCATAGTTTTAATAACGTTCTCCAAATGTTTCAGGTCACCTTTTATTAGATCTTTCTCCAGCTAGTCCTCCATTTCCATTTCCTCCTCCGCTTCACAATTTTTTGTATCCTCGTTCTATTTCCCAGAGTCAGACATCTTAATCAACTTATTGATCTTATCTTCTAGCTCCCTTTTCTTACCCTACATACTGGTGATGTTTTCAACAACCCATTTCTGGAAATTGAAGAATTCAAGGGTACAGTTGTGAGCAGTGTCCAGGATGGTATCCGCAGAGTCCTTTCTCTATTCAGTCTCCTCAGCATTAAGGTTGTCACCCTCCTTAGGATTCAGGGCCTCATTCTCTCTTTCTGAACCCTTAGGGTTAGAGTGAGGGTTCTCAGAATTACCTCCTTCCTCCCCTTCACCATAGTTCTCATCCTTGTTTGGCTCAATTTTAGTATCAGTGTCCTTATCCTTTCCCTCTTCTTCATCACAATGCACCTCCTTTTCTTCATGCTCTGTTTCAACTTTCCTTTTTTTATGGGTAGGGGTGCTGTGCTGATCCCCATTCAAATCAGAGTCTTTGCATTTCTTAGATATATGAGCGTTGATGATCAAAGGATCATCCTTGGTTTCCCTAGCCTTATCCTTAATATGTTCATATATAAGCAGAATGAGTCCCTGGTGAGCTAAAGGATAGGAACTAGGATTTTTAGTATAGTTGGCAAAGCTCTCATTTAGAGAGGATGCTAAATAGAAGGGTAAGGATATTTTAGCCCCATGACAGAAATGGTTAAGGATAGCAAAATGATAGTTATAAATTTTTGTAAATCTACCATCCACAATCAAATATTCCCTTAAAGCCCTAAGAACTTTTTGCCAGAAAGGCTTTACTTGCTGGGGGGTGTAGTAGGATATGTTGTCCTTCTTCGTAAGGTTGACCTTCTCATCCTCCGTCTTCGGGGAATTTTTGAAAGCCTCAGCTGCATACTTCTGATCCCTATAAAATTTAGTCCCTTCCATCTTGAGTCCCGTGACCTCTGCAATCAAGTTTTCATTGATTTGCCAAATCTCCCCAAACAGGGTGGCTCTGTTGTTACTCCAGCTTTTAGTGAAACCATAAGACATAGAGTTTCTGCTTCCATGAAGCTTTTCCATATAATCAGTGAAGCCGTGTCTGTGGAGCCTTCTCCAAACCTTTCTTTCGCTCTTCCAATTCTTGCAACCTGGAGGCTCGTTCTTATTTAGGTTACCACCCATTCTAATCTCCAAGTAAAGATACCCTCTGCTGCAGTTCTCAATCTGCGGATAAAACTCTGAAAACTTGTTATTTATGGATTCCCCATGTAAAGACTCTTTCATAGTTTTGAAGTTTCTACTCATGTCCACACAAACCCAGCTATTATTACTACAATCTTCTGCACACATATGATCTTGGTTATGATGCTGAGAAACACTCATAATCTGACAGTTAATCCACCCCCAAAATTTGTCCTTGGAACTCGTTCCCCAGAAATAAATCATGAGATTAACTTGATCCATTGATGCGATCAAAGTATAATTGCTCTTTAATCTCCCGTTTGATGTGAGTTTCTCCAATGTATTTGACATCCTTCTCCAAATTGACCCCTTCATTGGCTAGGATATCCGCAACCTTATTGCCCTCTCTAAAGGTATGAGTTATACTAATGCTAACATAGTTATTTAGAATATCTTTAGCATTTTTAATTAAATTGGTAATATTCTAGGAAATAGAACTAGTACCTTTGAGGGCTTGTATGATGTTTAAAGAGTCCCCTTCGATCCAATTTTTTTTGAATTTGAATTCCTGAGCTAGCTAGAGGCTCTTTAGCATTGCCAAAGCTTTAGCCACATGGTTATTTTGGGTCCCAAAAGGAGAAGCAAAAGCAGCAATGCAAATTCCTTGAGCATTTCTAATAACTCCTCCTCCACCAGCCTTTCCAAGGTTCCCTTTAGTCGCCCCATCAAAATTAACCTTTATCCAGTCATAATCAGGAAACCTCCATATAATGTTATCTCTCTTCTTCTTATTTTCCGATCTGTAGACCTTATGCATTAGGTTCCATTTAGTAAGGATGTCTTTTTCCATATCATTCATATCTGTAGTAGACCATTGCTGATTATTCTTGTGAGGAATGTTTATGTTCTCCTTTATAGCCCTGCATATTTTTTCAAAGACCACCTGAGTATTACACTTAACTTCCCTAAATATCCTATTATTCCTTTCTTTCCAAATGCCCCAGTATATCATGGGGAGGGTCAAAGACCAAAGGTTCTTGATGATTTGGCATTTGGTTGGAAAATTCCATTGCCAGATGATATCCTTGATGCTCTTGTTCATGACCTAGTTAATTTTCCATTTTTCCCACATTTTACACCAAATATCCTAGGTAAAGGAGCAGTGGAAAAATAGGTGATCAACTGATTCCCCCTCCTTCTGGAAAAGCTCACATCTATTAGGGAATTTGAAACCCCTTCGGATTAAATTGTCAAGAGTAAGGATGCTATTATGAGAAGCAAGCCAAAATAAAATGTTGACTTTAGGGATCAGAATGTTGTTCTAAACTTTACTCCAGATGGGATTGCTGGTTTGAGAGAAGGTGTTTTTATAGGCAGAAGCAACTGTAAATTCACCTTTAGGATCACTTTTCTAGAGGAAAACATCATCATAGCCTTTGTTAGGGGAAAAGGATAGCAACTCCTTCTGGAGAGAGGAAAATCCAGAATGGAGGTCATCAAGCCTAACCCACTTATCCTCCTTCCAATAGTCACATACCATAAGCCCAAACCTCCTTTTACACTCTTCAATAATTTGACTGTTGTTTTGATCATAAAGGGCTTCATTCTTCATCCTGGGGTCTTCCCAAAACCTTATTCTGTCACTTTTTCCAAGGACCCATCCAGCCCCAGCTTTTGCCACTTTTATGGATTTGGCAATACTATTCCAGATGAAGGATCCAACAGGGATATCTTCAGAGTTAAGGATCCCTTGGATAGTGTGATTCTGAATGTATTTGTCAAACCAAATTTGATTCCAATCTTTCTTAGTGTCATAGGCTCTCCATAACTGTTTAGCAAGAAGAGCTTTGTTAAAGCTTTTTATGGTTTTAATCCCCAGCCCTCCTTTGTTCTTTGTTCTACACACTTTTTCTCAGGCAACCAAAGGTATTCTCTTTTTTTCTTCCACTCTTGACCATAAAAATATCTTTTGGATTCTTTCCATAGCTTTAGCAAATTTAGCCGGAATACCAAACAGGCTGAGGGCATAAACAGGGAAATTTTGAAGAGTAGCTTGAAGGAGCTGGATTTTCCCGGCCTAAGATAACATTGAGCCTTTCCATCCAGTAAGTCTTTTATTAGTTTTATCAATAAGCATATTCCAAAAGGAATTTGGGGGAGCTAACCCTAAAGGAAGACCCAGATAGGTGGCAGGGAGTGATGAATACTAAGAGGGGGGGGGTGAATTAGTATGCCAAAAACTTCTACACTAAAACACTTACACAGTCTAAAGATAAACTGGTAAAGCAGTCTAACAGTCAAACCGGTTACCACACATGCAAACCAAAATGTGAATAAAGCATTCACCCACAAAAGCAATACAACCATAACACAAGATATTTGACATGGAAACCCAACTGGGAAAAACCACGGTGAGATGGAACTCACAAGTCACTATTTGCAGAATAGAAACCAGACTGGTTAAGGTCAGACCGGTTAAGGTCTTACAATGTTCTTCACTAGAACAGATCCTGTAGGAATCTCAATCTCTATTAGGAGATAAGTCCAATTAAAGACTACCTTGTTAGAGGATTTTAGATTCACATGTGTGAACCACCTTGTTAGAGGATTTTACAAAGGCTTTGAGGCCTACCTGATTAAGGGCTATAGACTTGTCAAAGATGTGTGTAATCAACAAGTGTTTGATCTATCTAATAGCACAAACTACTTGGTTAGATCCAGTATTGCTTACAGCTAATGCATTCCAGCATTACTTTAGTGTTCTCTCTCTCTCACACACAATTACAACTTGATCTACTCAGATAAGATCATTCTGGACTCCCACCTTAAACCCTAGCTCAACATTAACCCTTTCAGCAACAACTTAAAACCCTAGAAATGATGTCCTTTTAAAGGAATCTGATTTCATGTCGGTCCAATAGGATTATATTACAATTTCCTAGGTTCAATGAATCTAGACATACTCAGTAACATGACACAAAAAACACCGTCAATGTGTCGACACCGTCAAACAATCGATGGATTGGTAACTCATCACAAAATGCTAGTTGGTAACTCATCACAGAGTATTACCGGTTCATACAAAATACCGGTTGCCGATTTAACAAAAATGAAGATTGGTAAGAATGTGTTGTGTTGCTTTACCCTCTCCTACAACTTGTGATCTATGAACCGCTTGGGGTCGACATGCCGCTTCAGATCGGGAAACACATTCTGCAAAATCACCACTAGTCTAAAGACTAGTATACAACATACCGATTGGAACAAATACTGGTTGAGCACAAGCTCATACATATAAAGGGGATCTCAATACAAATGTGTGTCCATCAATGACAATCACAACATAAACATCAAAAATGCCAACAATCTCCCCCTTTGGCATTGATGGCAACACTTAGGAAAATAAAATTTTGACATCTAAGTGTTTTACAACAAAAACTTGCCATTAACAAAATTGTTCCCCCTAAGCATATACACTATCCCTTAATCAACATAGTGTATAGCAGTTTTGCATATAGAGCATAATCATCAGAGCATATAGTATATATCACAGCATATATCAAAATTTCAAAATAGATACTTCTCCCCCTGATATACTTCTCCCCCATATGACAGAAGACCAAAATTTTAAAACCAAAAACTAGATATACTTCTCCCCCTTTGCCAACAATGACAAAGTATCGCTGAAAAACCCTGTTTCCATATATATAGAAAAGAGTTTATGACAATAATGAATAATACTTGTCAAAAACTGATTTATAGTCCTAAAAAAATTGTTTCATGGAGAGGGACCAGGACTCAAGTAGGGAGGTTGCCACTTCCTTCTCTGTCTGCATCTGGGATACCTGTTCCTCCATGGCATCTATTGTGCTCAGTTCCTGTGTGACTGTCAGGGCATCCATGTTCAGATAACACTTCTGAAGAATTTACAGTCATGGAAGTAATACCAGTTGAAGCTCCTACAAATCCCTAGACTGTGTACTGATCTCTTGCTCCATCTTGGCTGATTGGACCTAGAACCGGTGAACAGTTTTCCCATATGCTGCAAAGAAATCATAAGGAGTCTTGAATGTGCCCAAGTAGGACTATAAGTCCATTTGAAGCTATTGCTTCTTGGCTAGCACATCATCACAAAATAGATGAGGTTGATATATTTTGCTAAGTAGCAAGTTTCCCTCATCGAAGGCATTCCTTATGTCCTTTTGATCTTTTAGCAGTTCAGTCCTAAGCTCATTCAACTTCTTCACTAGAGCGACATTAAGAGTCTTGTGGTGCTCTTTCTTTACATAAGCCTCTGCTGCTTCTTCTAGACTCTGCACCTAATCATCCACTACAATACATAGAAGTTTGAGTTGTGCTAGTGATGATTCAGTGTCAGGAAGATTAGTACTGGGGATTAAACTAGTAAGTGTGTCTACAGCCGCTTGAATAATATCTTGTTCTCTTTTCCTATGAATGCCTTCAAGGCACTCTTGGGAAACCTTGATGCTCTGCATAAGCTCAGACTCACTTACAGATTGGAGATCAATGGGGCTCAAGATAGCAGCTGGTTTGGCTTGGCTACCGGTTGCCTTAGGAGTCTCCATATGTGTGCTCTTCATCACTTTGATTGTCTTGTCTGCTTCTTCCTTCTTTTTCCTCTCCTTCTCTTCCTTCTCTTTCTCTTCTCTCTTTTTCTTCTCTTCCTCTTCCATCTTCTTCTTGACTTCTTCTTCTTTCTGCTTCTGCTCTACTTCTACCTTTTTCTTTGCTTCTTCTTCCTTCTTCTTATGTGCTTCCTCTTCCTTCTTCTTTTGTTCTTCCTCTTCCTTCTTCTTCTTCTCTTCCGCTTCCTTCTTCTTCTTCTCTTCCTCTTCCTTCTTTTTCTTCTCCTCTTCTTCCTTCTTTCTCTTTTCTTCCTTATCCTTTGCCACTTGCTATGTGTCCTCAGCTTGTTCACCACCCTAATCAGCCTATTGCCCCTATTTAGTTCCCTCAGAAGGTATGTCCTGAGTGACATCATCTACATCTAGGGCATCGACATCGATGGTGTTGATTGGTTCTTCAACTAGGTTTCCTTCCTCATCAAAGACCTCATCCGGTTTGGAAATAACTGGTTCCTTTTCCGCTTAGAGGTTGGCCATTCATGCTTTGTGAGAGCTGATAGCATGAGCCATATGCTGATGTGTATCTTTTTCAACATCATCAACTCTCCCCTCCAACAACCAGAGTCTTCTTCTCCTTGTGAAGAAGAGACCTTTATTTTGATCTAGGGCATCAAATAATTCTGAATTAGAGAGTTTGGCAAAGTACTGTGCAAATACTTTCTCCCTAATCTCCTGTTCCTTTTCAATGGCAATGCGCCATTTATTATCTAATGCTTTAAATAATGAATCTAGTGTCTGAGATTTAATCTCTGATGGTGACCGGTCATTTCTACATAAATAAAGAATGATTTCCTATAGTACTTCATCTTTTTCCTCACTATTGAATTCATCATAATAATCTATTAAATCATGAAGTAACTTTCTCCTAATATTTTTTACTGTTCTTTGACAATGTGTCAAAGGTTTGTATGAGGAGATGTCTATATTTACCAGTGCGGATGTTGCCGGTTCATTCTTCTTCATCTTCTTTGTCTGTCTTGCCTTCTTTGGCTGTTCATTAGACTCGGTTTCTCCGGAGTCTGATTCATTTGCCTTAGTCTTCCTCTTTCTTTTGAAGACTTTTTCCTGTGTTACCTTCGGTTTCTTCTTTGCCGGTGATGGCTTGGTCACTCTTGGAGTTGCAGTGGTAGCTGGTGCCGATGTTGCAGGCACTACCTTAGCTTTCTTAGTTGCTAGTTCTTTTCCCTTCTTCACCGATGGTTCTTCAACCGGTGCAATCCTCTCCACATAGGTTTCAGTCCTCTTAGCCTTTGGATCAAGAGGTGAGGCAATAAGGGTTGAGGCATACCCTTCTAGCATGTCAAACATAACTTCATAGCCCATTGGCTCTACCTCCTCCATTCTAGGCTCAATAGCCTCCATTAGGCATTTGTCCACCTAAATAGTGAAATAGATGTCATCTTCGTATTTCTTCACTATGTCACCTAAGATTCTTACCCTCTGACTCATCTTTCTTCTGAACTCATCAAAATATTTGTTCAGTACCTTAGGGTAGCCGGTTCCAATGGCTTGCATGCTTTCCTTTATCTGCTTGTTTGCCAGTTGGTCAGGGGACCACTGGACATCTCCTACACCAAGAAAGTAGCCTTGGAAATAGAAAAACAACCCTACCAATAGTTGTCCAAACTTAAACCTTAGTGAGTTGTCCTGCTTGATTGCCTTAAGATTTAGCAGGAGTTGCCTCTGCATGCTGGTGCATAAGTCAAAAGATGCATCCTCTTTTATCATTTAGTAAGCGGCATTTATCGCTACAATAGATACATAATTAATCCTGCTAGCTGAAAATGTTCTGTATCCTATCACCATGCAAGCATATTTCACTAGATCATCCTTGATAGGATTGACTGTCATACCCCATGAATCACTTGTTGAACTGGTGAGCTTGGTCATTTCCATTTTTCTCACTTTTCTCAGGGCTAGCACTTCCCCTATGTTGCAGAAACTGGTGACTTCATGAATTGCCTGAGGCATGGTATCATGCGTTCTTTCCAGGTACATCTTGTCACCATGGACTCTGCTCAAAATAATCTTGATGTGATCCTCTGTGAAGTCTGCTAGAAAATATACTGTATTGTGGAATTTCTTCTTCTCTATGACACTAAATTCCAATTTGATCTTTTTGTCCTTGCCACAAAATAGACCTAACTAAGTATGAATAGCTAAAGACCCTAGGTCTTCTATTTTGCAATCAATATAATCAGAAATTCCTTCTTCGACTATGACTCCAGCTGGAACTTGTGATAAAGCATTATACTTGGACTTCCTCTGAATGAAACTTTTTGACTCGATGGATGTACTTGAATTGGTATGAGATGCAGAAGCCATTGAAGAGTATTTCAAGAACATGAAAAATACCTTTCAAACGTGAATTTATAGCTTCCTGATTCTGCTTCACTTCACTCTCTGTCAGATGCCAAATCACCGCTTTGTGTTCTACACTACCTCTTGCAAATTGGATTTGAATCTCTTTCAAGGTTGTTCACTTTCTTGAAATCAAAGCTCAAATTGCCTTTTCTTCGCTTTGCACTTGAAAACTTTTCTTCGCTCGAAAATAGATAGTGAGAAATGATTTGAAAAATGCATTTATACATGTTTCTCACCTATCGTCATTAATGCTCCTCTATTAGGACGTAAACCCTAATTTGCCTTTTTACCATTTTCGGTCTTCTACCAAGTGATAGGTATCGCATACTAATTAAGGTCTTTTACTAGTGTCAACTGGGGGTTCGAAAGCATTTTGTCATTTGCTCCCCCTAAGCCTTTAAGGCTTAGTTTGTTGGTTCCGATATTTCCACACTAGGTGCAGAAACCAGTTCCTCTTCTGACATTATTGGTTTCTTCCACCATGTTTTCTTCATGTCCCCTTGAAATTTTTCAACATCTATTTCTCCTTCCTGAGTGACCGGTATATCATCAGATATACTTTTTCTGCTTCTGCAGAATCTTGCAATGTGACCCAGTTTGTTGCAGTGATAGCAAACAAGTCCAGGTGCTCTCCAAGGTCCATTGTACATGTTTCCATTCTTCCTTCTGCATGTTGCAGCAGTGTGACCATGATCATGATAGATCATACAACTTTCTCTCCATCCAGTTGCCGCTTGATGGCCACCGCTTCTTGACTGATGATTGAAGACATTAAACCGGTTGTGGTTCTAGTTCATAAAAGGTTTAGGACCAGTTCCTTGGGTCCTCTGAGGATATCTTCCAGTGTTATTCATTACAGACCCACATTCAAATGCTCTATGCCCAAACTTGTTGCATGCATATCAATGACCATTGAACTTATTTGATCTAGGTACATTGTTGATAAAATAAGGAAAATTATTGTAGGCCTTGCTTCTACATACATTGGCAGTGTGTCCTTCTTTAAGAGAGTTAAAGCAAACAGGTTTGAATTTTTGCTTACCTTTTCCTTTGAGTGTCAGTTGCTTCTTTGATGCTTTAGCATTTGTTCCTAAGGATTCTCCTTCCTCATGTCCAGAAAAACCAAGACCATTGGTATTATTTGCTGGTCTAGATGACTCAAGCTTTTGCTCTAGCTTGACAGTACTTTTGCCAAACTTAGCAAGTATTTCCTTTGACTCAAAGAGTTCTTTGGAAATAGCAGTATTTGTCTCCATTAGACTTGCATTTTCAGATATGGCAATGTTCAGTTCTCCTTGCATGTCTTCTTTTTCCATTCTACTCTCATGAAGGCGAGCAGTCAGTGCACTAATCTCTTGTTTCAACTTGGAGATCTCATGATCTCTGTCCTTTACTAGATCTTCAACTTTTCTCCGGTTCTCAAGCTCTTGACTAAATCGAATAGTTAGTCCTTCCAACTCCTTTCTCAGAATGGAGTTTGAGTCATTCAGCTTATTCACTTCAACAATCATGGCTTCCATGTTACCTTCATCTTCAGAACTACTTTCAGATAGTTCCATCAACCTCTCTGCATGTTCTCTTCTTTTTGCTTGAGATGCCTTGTATTTGACCATAAGATCATCATAGGCTTGCTCAGACTTAGTGAGCCATTGAGTAAGTTCCCTCAAGGTGTATTCCCCCATATCTCTTTCCAAGTGGTTAAACTTATAGAAAGGATAAGTCTTACCTGGATGAGATCTTCACCATCTCTTTGGTTATACCAAGTGTAGGAAGCCCCATTGAGATCCAAATCAATGAGAGCATTGTCATTAATAAATTCCATCAGGTTAGATCTGATGTCTAGTTGAGCTTGACTACCTCCAAATTTTTCAATTTCTTGCAGAGGAGTATTGAAATCTCCCATCACAACCCAACTGTACAGAGGGAATTTTTTCCTTTTATGCTAAACTTTATTCTAGAATTTACTTCTAGTAGATTTGGAGTTAGGGGCATAGATATTAGTGATAACAAATTCCTTACCATCAAAGACGCTTTTAGCTTTTAGGGATAAGATATTGCTATCAACATCAATCATATTTCTAGAGGTAGTGCTTTTATTATAGAATATAACAACCCCTCCTAAGGCTCCATTCGAGCTACTGCCACAAACCCCTCCATTTTTGAAAAACTTTAATTTCTCCACTTTCTCTTTACTCATTTTGGTTTCCTGAACTAGGATAATATCCAAATTTTGATCTCAAATGAGGTTCCTTAATATATCCTGTTTATTGAGACCATTTAGGCCTCTGATGTTCCAAGATATTACTTCATTTGGAAGCCTGAGGGCAGGATTCCTTGATAGTTCGCTGCCTTCCATCAGCTATATTTTGCTTACTCTCCTAGTCCCTATGCCATTTCATAGTTTTGCATCCCGGTGGGGATCTTGAGGCCCGAAAATCAGCCTTAGATCTAGTTCTATTTTTTACTCCATTAGGGCCTCCTACCTTCTTGGTTTTAATTTTCTTTCCATTTCCTCTTGTGTTTTCTTCTTGTTGTTCTGCTCTACATTCATCTTGCATGTTGCTCCATAGATCTTCTCTTTTATGGGATGAAGTGGTCATATCGACTTCTATATTCTAGAATAAGGCATTTAAGTTTTCTTGCGGTGAGCCAAACTTGTTACTCCTTCCCATTTTTATTTCATGTTCTTGAATCTCTTCCTCTAAACAAGGTTCATATTTTTTTGATATAGGTTCATGAAGATCCTCAGGATGAAAGTCAGTGATATCCTCAATCTCACCATCTTCAAGTGTCTCTTCACTGATTTCATTCTCCTTCACCTATGATTGTAGAGACTCAAAGGTATTGCCTATTTTGATCTCAAACTCCTTGGTTTCATTCTTTTTATTCCCCTTCAGGGGGGGTCTTTAGGAGGGTCAGTGCTATTTGCTTTCAGGTGTTCTGGTATATTCACCAAATTTCCACTTTTTTCTTCTAACTTGTTGCAGTCTTTGTTATTATTTTTTTCTTTCCAAACCAGTTTGTGAATATTTTTTTCTTTCATCACAGGTCTTTTAGGGTGGCTGGGGCAAGCCTTAGCCCAGTGACCTACTTTTTTGCAAGAGAAGCACACAAATGGGAGAGATTCAAATTCAATGGCTTGTTCCCATAACCCAAGTTTGGAGTTTATGTCAATAGTACTTGGGAGGTCCATATTCTGTGATATGTTGACGCAAATGAGCGCATACACCAATCTCTTGCAAGCTATTGTCATTGGGTCTATCGCAACAAGCTCCCCAAAGGAGTTAGCAATTCCTAAGAAAATATCCTCCACCCAGTATTCCAATGGCAGCCCAGGCAACCTAACCCACACTGGAGAAGATTCAAAGAAAGAATCATTGAGTTCCATATTAGGGGATCATTTTCTAATAGAAAGAGAGGATTTACCAAACATCCAGGGGCCACCACTTAACACTGCTTCCAAATCATCCCCACATGAGAAAGAGAACACAAAAAAACCTCTAGGTAGGGTAGAGACTTCAACCTGTCCTTTCATTCTCCATTTTCTCTTAACAAAGGACCTAACATCCTCAATATTAGGTCGAGGCCCAACAAATTTCCCCACCAAAGAAAGAGTCATTAAAGAGATGCTATGATCAATAACTAAATCAGGAATCTCAATCGCAAGTTTACCTGTTCTATTATCTGATATATCCTTCACAAAGGGGAGATAATATTTACTAGTCGGTTTACTAGATGCTTGTCTTGTGAAGAGACTATTCCAGGGTTTAGGTACTCGCCCCTCCTTGATGTTTTCTGAGTCAATCTTCACCGCCTCGGGGCTTGAATCTTGAGAATCTTTTAAGTTTTTGGTGTTGGCATTATGTGAACCGGCATGAGCCTTATGTAAACTGGCATGAAGACATAATGATATTGTATGTTGTCATTGATGTCAATATGCGACATGGTAAGAACCGGCACATGTGATAGGTGAAGAGAGAGGAACCGACATATGTATGAACTGGTTTATATGCCAAGTGAAGTGGCACATTTGTTCAAGGTGAACCGGCATGTAGTTATGTGAACCGGGACATGGAAGCACTGTATGGTTACCGGGTTGTAGGTAGCTTCCACTTCAAGGTTTTCGGTTGGAGAAACTTAAGTGACTCAATTGGTAATCTTCATGTGATGAGTTAACAGTATGATGGAGGATAGATCGTGTCACCATGTAAGCTCTATGCACGTGAAGGATCTTGCATGAAGAAGACTATTCCTATCCACCTCGGGAAAGTGCGAAGTCTGTGAAATGGTGATAATGCATGATGGGTTATCAGCCACCATGAAAATGGTGGATAATGGATGATGGAGAATGTCTTGAGATTGATTCAAGATTGCTGCATTTAATGCAGTATGATTCAACGGTCAGGATCGAACTGTTTGAATTACTTAACCTAACAGGTTTAGGGTTTAGGGTTTTTGCTACCAACCTGTATGTTTCCTATAAGGTCGATGTTGGGTTTCTATCTGAGGTTGTTGGCAAAAGTTGTGAGTGTGTATCCAAGAAAAGTGATTCGAGATTCTTGCCAGACCATAGGAGAGAAGAGATACCTGCAAAGTGAATGTGCATAAGGAAAAGAGGAGCCTAAACAGATCTGCATTAGCGTTAAGTGTTGTTAACAGATCATTGTAATACCTATTGATTTCTAACCACTTCAACAACTATAAAATCCCCTAACAGGGTAGCCTTAACTGGCTTGATTCAAAATCCCTTAAATCGGGTGGTCTTAACTAGCTTGTTTCAAATCCCTTAACCGGGTAACTCAAGGCTAATGAGTTCTGAGAAGATTGAGAAGCTTAGGAGATCCTTTCAGCTATTGAGTTCTTGAAATCCTCTAACAAGGTGACCCTATTGGGTTTAACCCTTAACCGGGTGATCCCTAACAGGATCAGTTCCTACTAGAACCTATTGTAATGTCCTTAACTGGACAAGGCTCCTAATAGAGAAGACTTCTAAATAGTTCAAAAAGCAGCTTGTGGGTATTCATCCCCACCATGGTTTTTCCCAGTTGGGTTTCCACATGAAAAATATGTGTGTCATGTGAAATGCTTTTGTCTTGTGATGCTTTGTCTTACTTGTTAAGCATATGAAGGTTCTATGTTTTATGCCTGTCTATAGAACACATTGAACTCACAGTTGTGAAGATTTGATGGTTAAGTTTACCTATTTATGCATGAGAATATAATGATACTATGGTATTGAGCCAAGAGGAAAGCTTATTGAGTGACCGGTTCATGACTAGTTGAGCTATACTGTATGTTGTCGGTTGCACTCTGTTTTACTGGTATCCCTATTTGTTAGTCTTTTGGAGAATTTGCTGTCAAACTAGTTTTGGATGATATTGGTGTTTGTACTAATTCACCCCCCCTCTCAGTACTGGTTTGGTACTAGTGGTTCATCATTGAGTTATCTATTGGTTTCAGAGCACTCCAGGTCCTCTATGTTGCAAGCTTAACTGCTTGAGGAAAAGATCCTAGCCAAATGATGAAGAGGGAAGGTCCAAAGTTCAACAGGGAAAACTTTGGTATATGGAAGGACAGGATGAAGATATTCATCAAAAGCATGGGTGTTCAACACTAGAGTTATGTTGAAAATGTATATGTTGTTCCTACCGGTACTCTCACAGATGACCAAAAGAGAGAGATACAAGAAAATGGGCAAGTCATGGAAGCCCTCATTAGTAGTCTTTCTGACACTGAGTTTATTGATGTTCAGGACAAGGAAAATCCCAAAGAGCTATGGGATGCTCTTGAAAATATCTATGGTGGTGATGAGCATGTAAAACAAGCTAAGGAAGAGAGCCTGAGAGGAAAGTTTAAAGACATGCGAATGGTTTAAGGAGAGACCATTCAGCAGTATGGAATAAGAATCAAAATAGTTGTTGGAGAAATAAAGAGTGCAAGTGGCAAAATAGAAGACTCCACTGTGGTAAGTAAACTCCTAAGATCCCTGTTGTCGGTCTATGCAATAAGGGTTGCTTCTATTCAAGAGCTGAGATCAATAGACAAGTCTAAGGCATCCTTGGACTCCACCATAGCCAAGTTGACAACCTATGAGCTGAATAGCTTTGATGGTAGTATTCAAAAGTCAGAATCAACTTTTAAAGCTTTTGCTATACCATCTAGAAAAGGAAAAGAGGCTAGAACTAGTGGGGAACCCAATCAGAATAGAGAAATGAAGGTTGAAGAGTTTCAGATGGAATTTGAAGCTCTTCTTGCCAGGAGATTTCCAAAAGGGACTGGTAAATACAAAGGTAAGCTTCCTTTGAAATGTTTCTCTTGTAATTGGATAGGACATATTGCTATGAACTATCCTATTAGTGACAACAAGGACAAACCAAAAAGGTTCAAGAAATTCAAAGGAGGAAACCGGAGAAAATATTTTGTGGTAGTTGATGAAGGTGTCACAGATGAGGAATCAGAAGATGAAGAGAATGAAGACATTGTGTTCGTTGCTGTAAAGGAAGATGTGGCAGGCAAGAAGGCTCTTGTCTCCCGGTTTGATGATTCCAATGAGTGGATCATTGACAGTGGCTGCTCTCACCATATGACTGGTGACTGGAGCAAGTTTCTATCATTAGAAGAGTATGATGGTGGTGTGGTTCACTTTGGCAATGATGTACCATGCATGGTCAAAGGCAGAGGGTCCATCTCCTTGAATGGAAAGAGTAGTGTTGACAATGTGTATTGGGTTGATGGTCTTAGACACAACCTTCTAAGTGTTGCCTAGTTAAATGATAGTGGACTCACTCTGCAATTCAAGAATGGAGTTTGCAGAATCAAAGGTAAAGATGATAAATTGGTAGCCACTGGCATGCAGACTAAAGGTAACCTATCTCATCTAAATGCTAATATAAGTACATGTCTTATGGCTAAGCTTGATGATAGTTGGATATGGCATAGGAGGTTCTGTCATGTGAACTTTGACAACATTGTGAAGGCTAGTAAGATCAAGGCAGTTAGAGGGCTGCCGGTGTTGAGCAAACCGGATAATTCCTTGTGTAGAGAATGTCAATTGGGGAAAATGTCTTCCTCAACTTTTAAACGTAAATCTTTCACTGCTAACAACTTGCTTGATCTTGTGCATACTAATTTATGTGGTCCTATGAAAACTAGAAGTGTGCAGGGTGATGACTGCTCAAGAATGATGTGGGTCACATTCTTGAAAGACAAGTCTGAAGCTTTTGGGAAATTCAAAGCTTTCAGAGCATTAGTGGAGAAGGAAAATGGTAAAAGGATCAAGTGTCTTAGAACTGATCAAGGAGGGGAATTCACTTCCAGTGAATTCAACAAGTACTGTGAAGAATTTGGCATCAAGAGATAGTTGTCTGCCCCCCGGACTCCACAGTAGAATGGCCTAGCAGAGAGGAATAACTGGACTGTGGTTGAAGCAGCTAGAACTATGTTGATCCAAGGAAAGGTTGCTCACACCTTTTGGAGAGAAGCGGTGAGCACTATAGTCTACACTATGAACCGGGTACTCATCAAAAAGGGTAAGGACAAAACTCCTTATGAGTATTAGACCGGTAAGACACCTGTGGTTAACTACTTTAGGTATTTGGTAGCAAATGTTACATCAAGAGGAGTGAACATCAGGGAAAATTTGAAGCTAAATGTGATGAAGGAGTATTTCTAGGATATTCCACCAAGATTAAAGCTTTCAAGTGCTACAACAATAGGACTCAGAGAATTATGGAACGCATCAATGTAAGAGTTGATGAATCCTCTGAGAAGACTGAGGAAACTGACAGTGAGCAAGTTGTAAATGAACCGGTTGCAACCTTCTGGGAACCGGTTGTCAGTCAACCTAGTACCAGTAACAGTGTTCCTAAACCGGTGAATGCTGATATTGATGAAGATGAGGATGAAGAAGAAAAGCAAGAAGAACCAGTTAAGATCATTCCTCGGTATGTCAAGTTGAATCATGATCCTAAGCAGATCATAGGTGATAAGGATGCAGGAATCCTTACCAGAAGAAAGATCAGAGAAAACTCATGTATGATCTCTGAATTTGAGCCCAAGTCATTCAAAGAGGCTCATAAAGATGAATACTGGATCAAGGCAATAGAAGAAGAACTTGACCAGATAGAGAAAAATGGTACATGGTCCTTGGTACCCAGACCAAAGCATAAAAATGTCATTGGCACCAAATGGGTGTTCAAAAATAAGTTGAATGAGGATGGCATAGTGATTAGGAATAAAGCCAAACTGGTATGCAAAGGATATGCTCAAGAAGAAGGTGAAGACTATGGGGAAACCTTTGCTCCTATAGCCAGATTGGAAGGAGTTCATATGCTTCTTGCATATGCAGCTTTTAAGAGATTCAAGGTATATCAAATGGATGTAAAATCTGCATTTCTAAATGGTGTACTTGAAGAGGAGGTGTATAATGAGCAACCAGAGGGGTTTACCCTATCTGAAGACAGTGACTTGGTATGTAGGCTACACAAAGCATTATATGGTCTAAAGCAAGCACCTAGGGCATGGTATGAGTGCCTACATTCCCATTTTGTGAAGATTGGATTTGAGAGAACAAGTGAAGATAGCAATATCTACTTGAAGTCTGAAGAAGATCAGATCCTGATCTGTGAAGTTTTTGTTGATGATATTATCTTTGGAGGAGATGACAAGATGAGTCATGAGTTTGCTGATGAAATGAAGAAAGAGTTTGAGATGTCACTCATAGGGGAGATTAAGTTCTTCATTGGACTGTAGATCCAGCAGATGAATGACGGAATCTTCATCACTCAGTCTAAACATGTCAAAGAGGTGTTGAAGACTTTTGGCATGGAAGATAGCAAACCGGTTGGTACACCAATGGTGATCGGTTGCAAATTGACAAAGGAGGATGATTCTACACTGGTTGATGAGAAGGAATATCGGTCAATGATTGGTAAGTTGCATTATGTAGTGCATAGCAGACTGGATATTGCACATGCAATTGGCATCACTGCAAGGTTCTAGAAGAGTCCAAGAGAATCTCACTTGAGTGCAATCAAGCGGATTCTTAGGTATCTGAAGGGAACAATTGACTATGGATTGTCGTACCCATACAGCAATAGTTTCAATCTGAAAGTATTCATAGATGCTGATTGGGCTGGTAATGTGGATGATCAAAAGAGCACAACCAGTGGTGAATTCTTTCTCGGTGGTAGACTGGTCTCATGGATGAGTAAAAAGCAGAGTTGCATCTCTTAGTCTACAGTGGAAGCAGAGTATGTTGTAGCTTTTATGATCTGCACTCAGACAATCTGGATGAAGCATGTACTGGAAGGCTTCAAGATCCCTGTATCTAAACCGGTAAGTATATTTTGTGATAACACAAGTGCTATCAATATATCAAAGAATCCGGTTTTACATTCTAGAACCAAGCATTTTGAGCTTAAGTATCATTTCTTAAGGGAAAAGGTTTAGAACAAAGAGATTGCACTGGAGCATGTGTCCAGTAAGGAGCAGTTAGTAGACATATTCACCAAGCCTCTCCCAAAGACAACATTTGTGAATTTGAGAGGTGAATTAGAGGTATTGCCCCTTCAAGAGGTGAACTAAAAGTGATTGTTCCACATCAGTCAGGTATTGAAAAGACAAATCTTCTGTTGATTGGTGTGTTTATGGATGCTACTCCTTAGGGGGAGCACCATGATGAAACAGAGATGATTGTACCTCCACTTTGGCATTGTTGTGAAAGGGGGAGAAGGAGTGAGAGTGAAGCGAAAAGATATCTATAGAAAATGGGGTGAAGATGTGAAGTAGAGAAGATATCTTTTGTATATTGTCATCAATGCCAAAGGGGGAGATTGTTGGCATTATGTGAACTGGCATGAGCCTTATGTAAACTGGCATGAAGACATAATGATATTGTATGTTGTCATTGATGTCAATATGTGACATGGTAAGAACCAACACATGTGATAGGTGAAGAGAGAGGAACCAACATATGTATGAACCGGTTTATATGCCAAGTGAAGCGGCACATTTGTTCAAGGTGAACCAGCACATGGAAGCACTGTATGGTTACCGTGTTGTAGCTAGCTTCCACTTCAGGGTTTTCAGTTGGAGCAACTCAAGTGACTCAATCAATAATCTTCGTGTGATGAGTTAGCAATATGATGGAGGACAGATCATGTTGCCACGTAAGCTCTATGCACGTGAAGGATCTTGCATGAAGAAGACTATTCCTATCCACCTCAGGAAAGTGCAAAGTCTGTCAAACAGTGATAATGCATGATGGGTTATCAGCCACCATGAAAACGGTGGATAATGGACGATGGAGAATGTCTTGAGATCGATTCAAGATTGCTACATTTAATGTAGTATGATTCAATGGTCAGGATCGAACCGTTTGAATTGCTTAACCTAACAGGTTTAGTGTTTAGGGTTGTTTCTACCAACCTGTATGTTTCCTATAAGGTCGATGTTGGGTTTCTATCTGAGGTTGTTGGCAAAAGCTGTGAGTGTGTATCCAAGAAAAGTGATACGAGATTCTTGCCAGACCATAGGAGAGAAGAGATACCTGCAAAGTGAATGTGCAGAAGGAAAAGAGGAGCCTAAATGGATCTGCATTAGCATTAAGTGTTGTTAATAGATCATTGTAATACC
This sequence comes from Cryptomeria japonica, assembly GCF_030272615.1. Taxonomy (NCBI): domain Eukaryota; kingdom Viridiplantae; phylum Streptophyta; class Pinopsida; order Cupressales; family Cupressaceae; genus Cryptomeria; species Cryptomeria japonica. Next base: position 403,313,073 of record NC_081415.1, on the reverse strand, counting down.
TATTGATTTCTAACCACTTCAACAGCTGTAAAATCCCCTAATAGGGTAGTGTTAACTGGCTTGATTCAAAATCCCTTAAATTGGGTGGTTTTAACCAGCTTGTTTCAAATCCCTTAACCCGGTAACTCAAGGCTAATGAGTTCTGAGAAGCTTGAGAAGCTTAGGAGATCCTTTCAGCTATTGAGTTCTTGAAATTCTCTAACAAGGTGACCCTACCGGGTTTAACCCTTAACCGGGTGATCCCTAACAGGATCAGTTCCTACCAGAACCTATTATAATGTCCTTAACTGGACAAGGGTCCTAATAGAGTGGACTTCTAAAGAGTTCAAAAAGTAGCTTGTGGGTATTCATCCCCACCGTGGTTTTTCCCAGTTGGGTTTCCTCGTGAAAAATATGTGTGTCATGTGAAATGCTTTTGTCTTATGATGCTTTGTCTTACCTGTTAAGCATATGAAGGTTCTATGTTTTATGCCTGTCTATAAAACACATTGAACTCATAGTTGTGAAGATCGGATGGTTAAGTTTACTTATTTATGCATGAGAATATAATGATACTGTGGTATTGAGCCAAGAGGAAAGCTTATTGAGTGACTGGTTCATGACTGGTTGAGCTATACTGTATGTTGTCGGTTGCACTTTGTTTTACTGGTATCCCTATTTGTTAGTCTTTTGCAGAATTTGTTGTCAAACCAGTTTTGGATGATATTGGTATTTTTACTGATTCATGCCCCCTCTCAGTACCGGTTTGGTACTAGTGGTTCATCATTGAGTTATCATTCGGGATCGGGAGGAGGGTCCGTGTTCGTCGGTCCCCATCTTGCCTTCCATCCTCATCATCAGATGCTTGTCCTTGAGCTACAGTGGAATCAGAACTAGAGGATCCAGCATCGTTGTTCCCTCCATTTCTTGATTTCAAATTTCCCACTGTAAAAGCTGTTCCCTCCATTTTCCTCTGACTTTCCTCTTTTTGATAGTATTATGGAATGTTGATGTGATGCAGAAAGAGAGATGTCTTTGTATATTGCCATCAATACCAAAGGGGGATATTGTTGGCATATGTGTAGAGTATGTTGACATGATGATATTGTGTTGTCATTGATGTTAATATGCTAGAGAGAACCGGTAATATGTTGAAGAGTGAATTGGTAATATGTTGAAGAGTGAACCAGTTTATTGAAATTAAGCAACTGGCAAAGTGAACCGGTATAATGTTGTGAACCGGTATATGTGCAAAAGGTGATGCGGTATGTTTGTCCAAATGAACCGGTATATGGAATGTTTTCTATCAAGGTTTAATATGGTATGACTACCGGTTGGTAGTCCCGACCTTAGGGTTTCCGGTTGAAGTCTTTTGATCCTGTGTGATTCAACCGAAGGCATAGTGTGATGATTTATCATTGTAATGGAGATCAAATCATGTTGCCACATCAGCCTCATGCACGTGAAGGATCTTGCATGAAGGGGATTGGTCCTATCTACCTTGGGAATGTGCGAAGTCCCTGCAAACAGTGAAGAACGCATGATGGGTTATCGCCTCTAAGAAGCAGTGAAGAACAAACAATGGAGAACGTCTTGAGATCTGTTCAAGACTGTTGTATTCAAATACAAAGTGTTCAATGGTCAGGATTGAACCAACTGAATTGCTCAACCTAAATGTTTAGGGTTTAGGGTTTATGCTACCGACCTATCTATTTCCTATAAGGTCAATGTTGTGTTTTATGTTGAGTTTGGTTGGCAAATGTTGTGTGTGTATCTAGGTGCAAAGATACGTGATTCTTGTTAGACCAAATAAGAGAATTGATAACTGCAAAGTGTGTGTGTAGAAGGAAGGAACTAAACCAGATTTGCATTGGCATTGAGTGACATTACTAGATCATTGTAATACCTGTTGATCTCTAATCACTTCAACATTTGGAAAATCCCTTAACAGGGTAGCTTTAACCAACTTGATGTAAATCCTTTAATAGGGTGACTCAAAGCCATTGAGTTCATAAAATCCTCTAATGAGGTAACCTTTAATAGGGTTTAACCCTTAACTGGGTATTCTGTCCATCCCTTAACCGGGTGATCCCTAACAGGATTGGTTCCTAGGAGAACCTATTGTAATAGTCTTTAACCGAACTAGGCTCCTAACATAGCGGACTTCTAAAGAGTTCAAAAAAATCTTGTGGGTATTCATCCCCACCATGGTTTTTCCCAGTTGGGTTTCCACATGAAAAATTTGTGTGTCATGTGTGATGCCTCTTTCATGTGATGTTTTGTTACTTCCTGTTTAGCGGTGAATCATGTTGTTCTAGTAAATTATTGTATCTCTAATGATAGATTATTTGTTTATGCATAAGGATAAAGTGGAAATGAGGAAGTAGATTGTATGGAAAGCTAAGTGTTGCCGGTTTATGTCTTTCATAGTCTCATTATGTTTAATCGGTAGTAATCTAGTTTAGACCGGTATTAGTGATTGTCTGTCAAGTGCATTGTTTGCAGTCAGACCTGTTCAGGAAAAGTTTTGTGTCTGTATTGATTCACCCCCCCTCTCAGTACCGGTTTCATACTTACTATTCATCATTGAGTTATCATCCAATAGATCTGACCTCAAATCAATAAGGAAAGGGCTAAAAATTCTTATTAGATTCACCGGTTAAGATTTGATTTCCTTTTTTTTTACTTGAATTGTGAAAATGCTAAAATTAGGGTAAATGTGGTGAAATTGAAGCAATTATGCATAAATAGTGGGCTATGGTCATCAAATAGAGTCAGGAACCTATATCTAAGCAATATGTTAGTGTTCGGATTTGTTACCAAAAGTTCATCTTGAATTGTCTGGACTAGAATGCCCGTCACTTTGGTCCCCGAAACTTTTTCCAATCCAAGAGGGAACCATTTCATCTCTGTCAATAATGATGATCCTGAAAAATTGTAGCTCCATATGTTAGGTACCAGAGACAATTGAGAGGGGGGGTGGGTGAATCAGTTGTCAAATAAATTCAAACTAGAAACAACTTAACCAACCTTAATGCTTAATATTGGTGAACCAAACTTTATACTGGTAGACAGTTTATCAGTTAATTGTAGTACCAGTAAAGATTAATGCATGAAACAGAAAGACAATAACATCCACAACACATAACACCAATATTTGTACGTGGAAACCCTGTAAGGGGAAAAATCATGATGGGAAACCTTACCCACAATCAGATGATACTACTACAGATAGTATGTGTATACAAATGGGGTTTGCACATGCAAAAAGGCCAAGCGCCTAGAGCTCACTGCTCAAACACAAATAGGAGTCATACTGACTACAATTGGATGGTTAAATCCAATGATGATGTACTGCTCAAAATAGCATCTTCATATGTTGGATTCAGTATAGGTGTAGTTCTGATTGTCTTTACAAAAACCTTGCTTCACCTTCAAATGATGTCTGCATATATAGCTCTTCTTATTCTTGCATATCGATCTTACATATATACCATAACCTAAGACCAATTTTAGTAGGTCAGCTCTAAAAGATATTACAATAAAATAATTACAAGTAAATCAATAATCGATGCAATAACCGATTCAACATGTCGGCTTAATGCATTTACAATAACAACAAAATCATCTCCAAAGCATGTTGTGCCGATCTGGAATAGATAAGCCTGGCAGTGCTTATTCTGGACCTATTTGCCTATAACAACAAATATGCAAATACGAATATGACAATAAACAAATCTCCAAGACAAAGTGTCCAAACGATGTCTTCGACATAACCAGATGTTTTCCATGTCATTACAAGTGTCGGTGAATAATATATCCTATCGATGTACCAGATACCGATGACTGTGCATAAGTCACTTGCTTGTCGGTGGACATTGTTGATCCTCCAAAGTGCCAGAGTTGATAAGTGTTGATAGGTGTTGACATCAATGACAAAACCTTACCAAAATACCAACAATCTCCCCCTTTGGCATTGATGGCAACACAAGATGGAAAAACCATCAAAGTGCCAAAACAGAAATGCCAAAAGCCAATAAACCAATAATCTCCCAGAAATCAAAATTTAGAATCAATCTCTCCATAGTAACAATCTCTCCCCTGAGAGTAACATGTGTTTTTCCATATCAATCTCTCCCCCTTTGACATCAAATGCCAAAGCCAATACAAAAATTAGGTTCAAATACAAAATACCAACCAATTCAGTATGCCAACTACTCCCCCTGAGAAGTAGCTCTCCTCATCAAAGTTGGAGTAAAAGATTTCTCTGTTAATTCTGTTGGTTGATGACAAACATCAACTGTCTAAGTCTCTACTAGTGGGGGTATGACCCCAAGCTATTCTCTGAGATATTCAAAAGTTTCCTTAGGCAAAGGCTTAGTGAAAATATCTGCAATCTGCTCTTTAGTATTCACATAAACCAGTTTTACTTCTTTTGCTTCAACATTCTCTTTCAAAAAATTCAATTTGATAGAAACATGTTTAGTTTTAGAATGTAGTACCGGATTCTTAGATATATCAATTGCTGCAATGTTATCACAATAGATAGTTATAGGTTCCTTGCATTTTACCTTTATGTTCTTCAACATTTGCTTAAGCCATAATACCTGTGTACAGTTAGTTACTGCTGCAACATATTTTGATTTTGCTATTGATAAAGATGTGCAACTTTGTTTCTTACTCAACCAAGAAATTAATCTGCTTCCAAGAAAAAATGCTCTGTCGGTGGTGCTTTTTCTGTCATCCACATCTCCTGCCTTGTAAGTACTGAAAAATTGTTTTTACTGTTGATTCTGTAGCTAGGAAATCAGAAATCATCAAAGCAAATCAATATTAGTCATAGCTCAATCACGAAAGCTCAAATGCAGTGATAACAATCCTAATTACATCCAATAGAGATATGAAAACAAAACATTCAAGATTAAAAACTTAAGCAAACCAAATGCAAATCTGAATGTCTCCTTCATGTGGCTCCATTGTCCTTCTTTCTCCTTCAAATAGCTTTGTTGTGGATCTCATCTACAAGTGCATACACATGAGATGAAAGCAAGTAGACAAAATTGTAGTGCAAGAATACTCGAAGCGTGATTGATTCGACAAAGTGATTCGAAAAAGTGATTAATCGATAATGTGATTAGTTGGGATTGAAGAAATTCATCCAATTTATAGACAAATTGGAGAGATGACAAGATTAGCATGAATTAGATTCAAATGGAAATTGCAAATCAAAAATGTCAATTATGACAAATTATGACAAATTTTGCACTTTCTATGCAAAATTGATTGATTGATAATTCATGACAAAATTATGACAACTTTCTATGTCAAAATTGATTGATTGTCAATTATGACAAATTATGACAAATTGAAATGTCATTCCCATGAAATTAGGAGAAAAATAGGAGAGAATTGAAAAATAGAAATTAGGAAAATTAGAAAATTGGAAAATAAGAATTACGAAATTAGAAAATGAGGAAATTAGGAATTAGGAAATTAGGAGAAATTAGGAATTTAGTGAATTGATTAATAATTTTTCATTTATTAATTAATTCACAAAGAGGGAATTTAGAAATTGATGAAAAATTAGGAAATTAGGAATTAGGAGAAATTAGGTAAATCAATTAATAATTTGTCATTTATTAATTAATTCACAAAAAGAGGAATAATTAGTTAGCCAATTAAATTAAACATTTAATTGTGACATGAAGACCTAGGATAAATAAATAAATTATTTAACCTAGAGGGAGAAATGACAAACAGGGTTAAATGAATAAAATCATGAAACCCTAAAAGATGAATTAGAAATGCAAGGATGACAATTAGGTCTTGACAAAAGATAATTAACGTCGATTCGATTTGATCATGATTCTGACTGACAAAGGACCAATGCTGACAAATGATTTGATTGATAAATGCGCGAATTGACGAGGAACAATGACTAATTGATCCAAATTGACATAATTGAGAAAGATGACGATCGATGACAAATCGATCACAAAATGACAAAATTGACAAGAAGACAAGGATCGATGACAAAATAGATTGCAAAATGACAAGATTGAAAATGTCAACGATCGATGACAAATTGATAACAAGATTGATGACAAATTGATCAAAAGACAAGGATCAATGACAAAATAAATTGCAAAATGACAAGATTGAAAATGTCAATGATCAATGACAAATTGATCACATGATGACAAGATTGATAAGAGGACAAAACCCTAATTAGGATTGATGATGTCCAAAATGATGACAAATGAATACGCACATAGATGCGACAGGATAAGATTGACCGAAATCATGACAAATATTGTTATCGACAAGACCAAATTTGAAAGCGAGACAAATGAGGAATGTAGAAGAAGGACTCGATGCTCACAAATGATAAAGACCAAGTGAGAATCATAGGAGAAATGTTAATGCAACACAAAAACCTAAAACAAGGCAATGCGCCAATGTTAAAGTACGACTCCGCAAGCGTTGACCATTTTTAGGTGTCTACATTTTGCCCCTCTTTGAGACAATGTGATTTTAAGCATTGTTTCAAAGAACAATAATGAAAATACCCCAAACTCTGACAATGACATATTCATGACCCCTCGAGGAATTGGCCGGAAACATGCAGAAAAGAGGCCAATTGATCGATAATAGTGATAGAACATGATAGGAGCAAACAAACTGAAAATCGGGGATCGGATGCATAAAGGACAAGCAATTAAAGATGCAAAAGACTGTGACTAGCATAAGATGGAGAGGGTGCACATCCATCTATGCACTGACAAAGATCTATAAATGAGACAAAGAGAGTGAAAATTGCTCATTTGCACTAGCCAAAGAGGAGAATTTGTTGCTCTAGAAAAGGACACTTGCAGAGAGATGGCGAACATTCCAATGGCAGATCACCTCAGAGAACATGTATGCACATACAGACGACCGGACGATGTGGGAGCAACGGTATGTATCTCAAAAACCCATGTTTTCAATTTCATGAATTTGATTGGCTTGCGGGACATTGCGGGGCCCACAGGAAATGCAAAAAGTGACTTTTGCACTTGTGTAGGGTGAATCCTATGCTTGTGTAGGGTCTTTTGTGCTTGTGTAGGGGGACACAGGTGCAGGTTGTGTTACACAGGCGTAGGAGTGAGCACACAGGCACAGTTGTGCATTGGCAACCCTAGTTTGGTCAAAACCAGCATGCAAATGATCCAGAAAGGGGGGATAAGAATAGGATAGGTCAAAATAGATGAAAAACACCCTGATTTGGACATGAAACAAGGAAATGCAGCCCGTAGGAGCAAACCCTAAAATTGACAAAATGTGCCCCAATTGTGATGTAGAGTCGATAGTATCCATTGATCACGCGGGAGAACCGACCAAACTGCTTCATGTTACGACATAGACTCAGGAGCACGGATAGAGTTACACTAGCAGGACTTGGGATATACTATATCACATTCATGCCCGAGATTAGGGAAAACACAGGACTGCTTACCACATTGGTAGAGCGATGGCATTTGGAGACCTCCTCTTTCCATCTGGCGCCTGGAGAGGCGACGGTGACACTAGAGGATGTATGGCGTATCCTCCGCATTCCGATTCATGGGGAGATGGTAGAGTATGACCTAGTGATAGGGAGAGATGCGTTGTGTAGATTATTTGAGTGCAACGCAAATGATCTGGATATCGTAGAGAGGGAGATCGGCTGGGAGACCATGGCATCAGAGTATGATCGACGATATGTGGTGATAGCAGTGGTGATAGCATGCCTACTAGCAGGAGACAAATGAGGACATGGATTCCCTATTGGATGGGGAGGAGTGCTAGAGCAGATGGCAATAGAGGGGATGGTGTAAGCATGGGGACCATGTGTACTGGCTATGTTGTATTTTCAGCTACATCAAATAGCATATCAGGGGGTTTAGACTTTGAGCTATGGAGTCACATTGTTGGGTGAACTCACAATACTGGTTCCCACTTTTTGACCAACTTTGACACCTAGATGAACATTTTGCAAAAAACTTTCACTTTCTGACACCTATAACTTTTAAACTGTTAAGAATTTAAAGATGATGTAAACTAGTGATTTGTAACATCTTTTTTGTAGATTCTAAATATAGTTTTTTCAAATTTTTTTGAATAAAATTTTATTGATTTTTCCATCTCCCTCAAAAGTAGTTTTTTATAGAAAACAACATTTTTTAAGAGTGATGTGCATCCCGAAACGTATAACTTTTTTTCTATAAATGATAAAAACTTATCTCTTTTAAATTTTGGTTTGTGACATCAATACCCAGGGCATGCAATTGGTTTGATAGTGATATGTTGAATATTTTTTATTTTATTAAGTTTTGAAGTCCAACTAATTATAATTTAGATATAGGTGTATGTTTGAACACATAACTTGTTCTATATATATCAAAATTCAATTTTATTTTTTTTTCTAGAAAGAAAACATCAATACCTAGTGCATATATATTTTTCATAATTTTTTTGAATTAGTTTACTATTTTTCCCAATGCATTGAACAAAGAAGTTCATGTTCGGTGAAAAACCTACATTCATAAAAAATAAAATAAAAATATATTAATGAAATTAATTATATTAAAAATTATACTATTTGGAAATCTTATAATAAGGACTAAATCCTTAAGAAAACAAACCTTCTAAATGAATTCATTTGACCCCTCAAAAGCTAATGTAAAATTGGTTTTTTATCAGCATTTGATAGATGCAAAGGAGACTCCATTGCAAGTATGATTTAGAAGTAGAGAGGTTCCATCCAAGAAATTTTGATCTAAGAGCCTTTGATCTAACTCTCTTCAATTAATTACTTCAAATGGGACCTCTTAAAGCTTAAATAATTATATTTTCTAAAAAATGTATGGTTTTAGCAAAAATCAGGATGTACCAAAAAGTGGGAACCAGCTTTGTGAGTTCACCCTATTACAAGTATGGGCATTCGAGCACATAGCCATATGTCGACCGATTGCATAGAGACAGGTATTACCACATCGACCATATGTGTACTACTATGGGGGAGCACTAAGATAGGGTCTGTTTGGATACATATTGTATTGGCGACATGAGCTAGATAGACTGAGAGAGTTCACATGGAGGCCATATCGTGATTTCCCTGGATGGTCAGATGATAGTGATGAGCTACCATATTATAGACAGGAGAGGTACCTGATTGGGCGACCAGTGAATCGCTAGAGAGTGATTGAGATGTACCTACCAGAGAGAGTCAGACGACAGTTTGGAGAGAGGCAGGATGTACCTAGGAGGACTGCACACTTTGCCCGATCTCACAGAGAGACGAGTCAGTGGGGGAGTATGATTCAGCCACACATAGCATATGTTGACTTCACACAGCTATAGTAGAGACAGTGGGATTGGAGATAAGATGTGGTGGACGTCAGGACAACAGAGGAGTATGAGTGATGGTTCACACGATGACGGCCAGTGCCATTGACAGATCCTGATATTCCAGTATCGAGGAGACAGGAGGACTTCCCATTTGCAGGAGAGGAGGAGGGAGATGATGAGGATGAGGAGGATGAGGGTGGTGATGAGGAGGAGGGGGATGATGAGGATGGAGATGATGAGGGGGATGATGATTATGAGCCAGGTGCAGCCGATCAGGAGTCATTGCAGGATGTACCCATAGAGCTGGAGACAGCTAGCATAGAGGAGATGGAGATGTGCAGGGCTACCATAGCGAGTCAACATGATCACATTGTGACTTTAGAGAGACAGAATGCCATCTTGAGGACAGAGCAGGATTAGTTCAGAGTGGAGATAGCCAGACTTATAGCGGCTCGAGATACAACAATAGCTCAGGCACAGTGAGAAGAACAGAGAGTCACTGAGTATATTGGGTCGATTAGGGATGCCAGTGCATGGGAGATGGCACAGATGTTGGTAGAGACCGAAGACGAGATACACCATTGGAGGACACTATATGAGAGTGCAGTTCCACCAAAGCAAAGAGCAGCTTCATATCGAGCATGATCAAGGATAGAGAGCCAGGCACGCTCTCGGAGGTCATTAAGCAGCATGGGGGTGAGTGGACCTATGAGACCACCACAGCCAGGACCAGGAGGGACATCATCCATGAGACATGGAAAGGATGAGGAGGATAGAGGGAGCACCCAGTGATAGAGGCACGTGCTCCTTAGGACAGAGATAGATGTAGGTTGACATTATGTAGTGTGATATTATATAGTCAGCCTGCGCGCCATACTTAGGACAGATAGTCCGATTTTGTACTCCGATATTATGTTGATATATGATATGATATGCATCGATATGATGGAATGCAATGTGTTATGACTTATGTTATTTTCCATGTATGGATGACTTATGCACTGTTTATGTACCATTATGGAACATGTATGGATGTATTTTTTTATGTGTTTTTGATGCATTTATAATATGAAATGAATAAAATGCTTGATGGGAGGCTTGATGTAATGCAAATGTACTAACCAAATGGATGCAGGATGCAGCATAGGTGTTTGGAAAAATCAGAGCACTAGACCGAACTGACTATCCAAACTGATGAAAGAAATGTTAGTAAGAAGAAATGAGACAAAGGATAGTTAGAGACGAAGAAAAACTTGCTTTCAGTAATGCACTTTGTAGGTGAGAACCTTTATTTTAATGTAGCAAAATGGATGCGTAGCATCATGGCATTGAAGGCCAGAGCTGAAATGCAACCCTTTTTGCAAAAGACAGACACATCACAGACAAACAGTAATCGCAACAAAAAAGAAAGGGACCATGAACCATCCCGGTCACTCTAAATCACTCAGTGACATCATTGAGCAACATAGGAACATGATCGAAGAGAAATCAATAAATGATAAGACTCACTAATTCCAACAAGTCAAACAAACATCTTGATCTTCATTCTCAAAAGTTGAAAGTGTTGATAGGACGATCATGCTGTCTAGTTTTAGGACATGCGGTACCCCGTCTAAGACAGGACACAGTCTGGTTTTGATCATACCACACCCTGTATAAGACCCATGATAGTAGTGACAAGGACAAATCATATTGATGTTGATTGATATGATAATTTTGATCAGTTTGAATGTCTGGTTTGATTGAAAAGTTCATTTGTTTATGCATGATTTGTAGTAAAGCGCAGTGTTTGTTGTCTACACCAATGTTTGATCGATTGTTGTTGGATGTATGCTCAGCGATCTGTCTATGCACAGAGGGGATATATATTTGTTTTTCTTTTCAAGTTTTATAAAAAAAAAAATTGTGTTCATTTTTTCAGGACTTTATATGACATTTTAGGGATTTTTTCAGGACATTATTTGATTTTTAGAGATTTTTTCAGGACATTATTTGATGTTTAGGGATTTTTTTCAAGACATTTTTCAATTTTTAGAGATTTTTTCAGGAGATTTTTTCAATTTTTAGAGATTTTTTCAGGACATTTTTCAAATTTTTTATGATTTTTTCAGGACATTATTTGATGTTAAGGGATTTTTTTTCAGGACATTTTTCAATTTTTAGAGATTTTTTCAGGACATTTTTCAATTTTTTTATGATTTTTTATGATTTTTGCCCCCAGTGTCTAGCAAGGAAAGGAATATGACAGGTGAATAAATAGGCTTGCTAAAATGTTGGTGGATAGAGGGAAGACAAAGGCCTTTTATTATGGAGACAACGCAGATGCAATTTTCAAGGGCTATTGCGTGATGGGACAAGAGACTGGATATGACAATGTAAAGCAGGAACATGGCATGAGGGACATGTCAAGAGGTTTTTGAAACCATGTTTAAATTTTGTGTCCTTATGTCAAATCAAGATCAAGGAATGAAAAAGAGTGTATGGATAGTGATAAGATATGGATAGGATAAGCAAGACCAAGAATGGATAAGGGACATGGACTAAAGGTCAGAATTGGCTAAGGGATAGTGGCAGAAAGTTGCAATAAGCTAGGGAATATGGATGAAAGGTTATAATAAGCAAATGGATAAAGACCAAAAGCTATGATAGACTAAAAGCTGCAAACAAGCTGCATGATGCTCATGATGATCCTTAGCCTTGTCAAGATCAAAGGTGGAAAAGGGGATATGTACATGAGGGACAATAGGATATGAAGGGTAATGACATGGTATGATAGGATAATGGAAAAATGAAGGACAAAAGGATATGAAGGAGGAAACCTGCCCCTAAGTGCGGTATGCAATGAGTTCATAGATTATGCATGATGCCTGTTTGCCAGGTTTTCATCACGGTACTTGCCCAAGGCGCCTGTTTGCCAGGTTTTCACCAGTGGACGAATTATTTTTTGCTTTACATTTTTTTTTTTGTCTTTTTTCTTTTTTTTCACTTTTTGTTTTTTTGTATTTTGACTTTTTGAATAGAAGATGGACACATGATAGGGGATGGAAGAAGGACTCAAACATCTTTTTGTTTGGATAGTAGCCTTGAAAAAAATGGACCATGACCTTTAAAAGCATGCTCAAAGACGTTGGTAGGATAAGGACATGGAAAATAAGATGAAACTAAGGCAAGGATTTATGCAAAGGATTGGACCAGAGGGATGGAAGGATGGAAAATATGCATTGGATAATGGATAGGGTATTGGAAGAACTATGCTTGAGTGGATGGAAATGAAGGCAAGATCAACATTGGCACACACCTTGAGGTGTGATGGACTGATGGAGGAAGAGTGGGTTTTGGATACGAAGATTTTGACGGAGGAAAGGCTATGGATTTTGGGACATAAGGGCCCAAAACGGATGAAGAAGGTGATGGAGGAACAAATTTGAGAGGGTTGGATGGAGGAATAGCAACTTTGGATGCCAAGTTGGATGTTTCTTTAGGCTTTTGTGCTTCAAGGAGCTGCTTAGGGATCCACATGGTTTTTGATTTTTCATGCTTTTGTGGTTCCTTGGAGTGCATTGCTTGCACAAGGGATTTAGGAACCCATATATATTTTGACTTTGCTTTATTTTTCTCAGTGGGCCTTTGTAGCCTTTTGGATATTTCTTTTTCTTTATAGATAATATTGTTCTTTGGTTTGACATGTCGATTATATTGGACATGTTGATCCTTGAATACATGTGGATTGCTAGACTTATGACTTTTATACTTGGCATCCAAATTGCTTGGAGGGGGAAAGGAATGCATGGATGGATATGAATGAAATGGACTTCTTTTGGATGGATGAAATTTACTCAAGCATGTGTGCCTTTGCTGACCTTGCATAGAGGATGAAGGAATATAAGGACCTAAGATGGATGGAAGGTATGATGGGGAAGGTGTATGTTTTGACTTTGATGGAGGGATACCAACGTCTTGAGAGTGAGTTGTGTAGACATGGCCCTTAATATCTTCTTTGACATGAAGGGTTTCTTGCTTATGGAGATCTACTCCTTTGCCTTTATGAATATCTTGACTTGTAGGATACTCTTTTCTTTGAAAAGAAGACGCGAGTCCATTATGAGGTGGATATGATATGAGAGAAATAATGAGATCTTGAAGTGGATCGGATTGCACCAAAGTGGAAGAACCCATTATGCATGTCGAGGGTTCATGAACATCTTGCACTGACACATTAGAATCATGAGGGGGATTAAGATCGTGAGGGGGACTAGGATTGTGTAGTGGACATGGTTCAATTACAGGTTCTTCAAGAGATGGAATGGGAGGAATAATGGGATCGTCAAAAGAAATGAGACCTTGGAGTGTATATGCTGGAATAGGATGTGGAGATGGAGGAACAAGTGGATCTTGTGGAGGATCTGAAGGAATGATAGGGTCTTGTGTTGGAAATGAATTTGGAAGGATACTTTGATCTTGACAAGGAGTAAGATCATTGGATTCCTCTTTAAAGTTGCTTTGCTTTGGACTTTTAATGGGATCATTGGAAAGGATGGAAGGGATATCTTGATCTTTCTTAAAAAGTGGAATGTCAATGGGATTTGAGAGGACATTTTTTTTGTGAAATGGAAGGGGATTGTTTGGGATTTGATGGACTGGGATATCTTGATCTTGCTTGGGGAATGGAGTGTCAATAGGACTTTGGATAGGATGGACAAGAATAGGGGAATCATCATGAGTGTCTGGGGAAATGGGATCTTGGTCAACAATTGGATGGGATGATAAGGTTTCAGGATCTTGATCTTGATTTTCTTTAGGACTCATTTCTTCGTGCTCTAAATTATCCTCTTGAAATGGGGTTGGACTTTGGATATGCATGGAGGATTATGACAAGGAATCAATGTTTTGGCATGAAGGAAATGCACTTTGAACATTTGTGATGGATTCTGGCAAGGAATCAATGCTTGAACATGAGGAAGAGGGACTTCAAATGGGGTCCTCTAAAACAGGTAATGACAATAAAGTGCATGGTGGCATTGGGTCTTGTATTTCTAAAACATGACAAGGATGTGCATCATGAATTGGATTATCATGGCAATCAATTATGGATAGCCCTTGGATAATTGCATCCTTGGGTGTATTGTTTGATGAGGACAATATGGAAGGTTCTTGTGAAACTTCTAAAGGTGTAGGGATAGATGCCATTGGAGAGGCAATTTGCTTGTGAGGGGATGAGGCATTGCTAGACATAATTGTATTATCTTGATCTTCTTCAAAGAGCTCACTTGGTAGGTTCCTTAAGAGCCTTGCAATAAAGCCACCTTTCTTTCGAGGTTTTGACATAGTTGTATCTGGAATTTGAACTTGTTTGGCAAGTAGTTGGTTCTGATCTAATGTCATGTTTTGATATTAGACTTGGTTCAATTGTTCTGACATGTTTGAAACTTGGGTTGGTGTGTGCTGCAACCTTTGTTTTTGAATGTTTGGTTGTGGTTGTTGACATTGATATTCCACCATTGGTTGAACCATTTGTGGACATTGTATAGTTGGTCGGACATATTGTTGAAATTGGACCATTGGTTGTATTGGTTGTATATGTTGAACAATTGGTTGAACCATTGGTTGTATTGGTTGAAAATCTGATTGATAGTAAACACCTTCTTGTTCTTGTTGTGGAGGCACATAATGTTGAAATTGATGTTGTCTCTTTTCTTGAAATTGTTTCATCATCTCTATTTGGGAGAGGAGAGCTGGTATGTCTGATCATTCAAGAAGAGATCTTACATCAATTGACTCAACCTTTGGATTTCAACCTAGAAATTTTTGAAACATTTTGGACATTTGTGATCTATTCTTCTCAATGTTTTTCACTCTTTGTTCCAATATCTCCATTTCTTGAGCTAGTTTCTCCTCTAGTTTTTGTATTTGGAGACTTGTTTCATCATAAAAAGTTTGATGGATATTGCCTTGTTGTTGGGTTGGATATAATTGTGATTGCTTTGGATTAAAATTCGATTGCATTGTTGGTTGATATGTCAAACTTTGTTGCATCATTGGTGCTTGGAACCTTGTTTCAATAGACATGTCACTATGCAATGTTTTTGGGATTTTTGATTTTAAAAGGATGATGTATGATATGCAACTAAATGTAGCTTAAATAGATGAAAATGCAATCTTTGGCAAGAATGCAACCTATGTTTTTGGTTGTTTTTGAAGATTTTGACAAACTTTTGAATGCAATTCTAAAAATGAGACCCTTAGGAAATTGAAATGATGTCTAGACCTCAAAGGACAAAAGGACCAAGTGACAAAAGGAAAAAATGACAATGTCTCCCCTATATGCTTGGATACTAAGCTAGGTTTGACCAAATGACATTGATGACAAAAAGAGAAAAGGTTTGATAAGGTCTAGACCTCCTAACAATGACTTAGGGTTTATCAAAGATTTGGATTACTCAAGTATGACAAAACCTAGTTTTGACACTATATGCTAAGGGACAATTACTATGCAAGTGACCCTAATATGATATGATAATGACCTAAACTTAATGAAGAGACCTAGGGTATGCAAATGCAAATGTATGACAATGTCAACCTAAGACAAAACCTAAGGTTGAATTATGAAATGGTATTGCTCTAATGCAAGAGGACACATGCAAATGGATGACCCTTATTGATATGCAAAGGAGTATGACCTAGGTGAAACTTAACCTTGGTAATTGACAATGAATTTGGAAAATGCAAACCTAGGATGAACCTAAATCTAAGTGACATGAATGTTGAGACAAGATTTTGAAAAATGTTTGACAACCATGTTTGAAGGTGTTTTGAACTTTGTTGAATGCAATACTCTTGGGTTTAACCTTGTTTTGAATCAATTTGTCTTGTTTTTGAAATGAGATACAATTCAACTTTTGACAAGTAAAGAAGACAAGATATTTTAACTTAGACTCAAGACAGTCATGCTCATTCACACATTTCTTATGGATGGCAAGGACAGTAGGTACTTGAGAGGTAGACTCGTTATGAGATTCAAGGAGAATACATAGATGCTTGACCCCATGGGCTCCCCTCCACAACACTCACTTCTCAGGGCAGCCAAGCATCAGTCCCCATGGAAATCTCCCCATGGCAAACTTAGTATCTCTTCCAAGTATCCGAACTTGTCCTTCTCAAGCAACTAGAAGGATTTTTGGCCTCTAAATACAAAGTGTTTAGTCAGGATTTCTGTTAAGCGTTACTCCTTGGTGTCATGCAAGCGTGATTGAGACATTAAGCCCACCAAGATACCAAACAAATGTAGTCATGCAAGCATGATTTAGACTATAAGGTCCTACTTAGATGTTGATATGAGAAAGAGTTCAAGGGTCATCACTTCCCAAGTAACTACAATTCCCACGTAACCCTTCCTTCAAAGCTTTCATCCATCAGGTATTTGTTTATAGTGAGTTAGAATGCCAAGGTATTCTAGCCGTACTCACTTTGGGTCATTCCCTTCTAACGATTATCACTTTCTTGCAAAAGCAAATGGTTGGGAAGGAAGGCCCTCTAAAGGTGACACACAATCAAAGACATGAGCATGGTATCGAAGATCTAGATTTCTGATCACCCTAAGAAGGATGAGAGCATACTCTCCTACTCCAATGTCAAACTCAACAATCAAATCAAACATAGATTCATTCCATCCTATTTAGAAATCATACTAGGTGCCTAAATATTAATTACAAACACAAAGTTTAGTTGTAGTCCAAGGCAACCTGCAAAACCCAAGTCAGAAGTTTGATATGTTTAGTCTTTGACTATTGAACCTGCATAAAATGTGTTAGTAGTTTCATTCATTGTCTTTGCCATGCGTATGCCAAGGTGCTGCACAGAGAATCAGTACCAAAAAACCAAAAAAAGCAAAAACAAAATGCAAAAGAAAACAATTTGCAACTGAAAAACACTATCTTTTACCTCTGTTTCTGGCCCTACACAGGTGCAGAATGTCTGACACGGGAATAGAATGCTTGACATAGGCATAGATTGTCCTTGACATAGGCGTAGAATTCTTAACATAGGTGCAGATTGTCTCACACAGGTGCAGAAGTCCCCAGAAAACCCTGCATTACCTTGTTTCTTGGGTTTTTGACCTGCAAATCATCTCAAAAGCACTCAAAAGCATGGTTAGGGGGTTATTTCACGTCGGTTTCACCAATTAATGTAGCTAGAAAAATGGAAATCATCAAAGCAAATCAATATTAGTCATATCTCAATCACGAAAACTCAAATGCAATGATAACAATCCTAATTACATCCAATAGAGATATGAAAACAAAACATTCAAGATTAAAAACTTAAGCAAACCAAATGCAGATCTGAATGTCTCCTTCATGTGGCTCCATTGTCCTTCTTTCTCCTTCAAATAGCTTTGTTATGGATCTCACCTACAAGTGCATACACATGAGATGAAAGCAAGTAGACAAGATTGTAGCGCAAGAATACTCGAAGCGTGATTGATTCGACAAAGTGATTTGAAAAAGTGATTAATCGATAATGTGATTAGTTGGGATTGAAGAAATTCATCCAATTTATAGACAAATTGGAGAGATGACAAGATTAGCATGAATTAGATTCAAATGGAAATTGCAAATCAAAAATGTCAATTATGACAAATTATGACAAATTTTGCACTTTCTAGGCAAAATTGATTGATTGATAATTCATGACAAAATTATGACAACTTTATATGTCAAAATTGATTGATTATCAATTATGACAAATTATGACAAATTGAAATGTCATTCCCATGAAATTAGGAGAAAAATAGGAGAGAATTGAAAAATAGAAATTAAGAAAATTAGAAAATTGGAAAATAAAAATTAGGAAATTAGAAAATGAGGAAATTAGGAATTAGGAAATTAGGAGAAATTAGGAATTTAGTAAATTAATTAATAATTTTTCATTTATTAATTAATTCACAAAGAGGGAATTTAGAAATTGATGAAAAATTAGGAAATTAGGTAAATCAATTAAGAATTTGTCATTTATTAATTAATTCACAAAAAGAGGAATAATTAGTTAGCCAATTAAATTAAACATTTAATTGTGACATGAAGACCTAGGATAAATAAATAAATTATTTAACCTAGAGGGAGAAATGACAAACAAGGTTAAATGAATAAAATCATGAAACCCTAAAAGATGAATTAGAAATGCAAGGATGACAATTAGGTCTTGACAAAAGATAATTGACATCAATTCGATTTGATCATGATTCTGACTGACAAAGGACCAATGCTGACAAATGATTTGATTGATAAATGCGCCAATTGATGAGGAACAATGACTAATTGATCCAAATTGATATAATTGAGAAAGACGATGATCGATGACAAATCAATTGCAAAATGACAAAATTGACAAGAAGACAAGGATCGATGACAAAATAGATTGCAAAACGACAAGATTGAAAATGTCAACAATCGATGACAAATCGATAACAAGATTGATGACAAATTAATCAAAAGACAAGGATCGATGACAAAATAGATTGCAAAATGACAAGATTGAAAATGTCAACGATCAATGACAAATCGATCACATGATGACAAGATTGATAAGAGGACAAAACCCTAATTAGGATTGATGATGTCCAAAATGATGACAAATGAATACGCACATAGATGCGACAGGATAAGATTGACCGAAATCATGACAAATATTGTTATCGACAAGACCAAATTCGAAAGCAAGACAAATGAGGAATGCAGAAGAAGGACTTGATGCTCGCAAATGATAAAGACCAAGTGCAAATCATAGGAGAAATGTTAATGCGACGCAAAAACCTAAAATAAGGCAATGCGCCAATGTTAAAGTACGACTCCGCAAGCGTTGACCATTTTTAGGTGTCTACAGATTCATGATTTTCACTAGGATTACTTTGAAATCTTGAAACAATACATATTGCATTCATAATATTAGGTCTTGTTTGTGTCAAATACAGTAGGCCTCCTATCATAGACTTGTACCTAGTCAGATTAACAGGTGTAGATTCATCCCTTAGTGATAATTTGTCATTTGTAGTCATAGGTGTGCTTACTGGTTTAGAGTTCTCCATCCCAAATTTCTTTAGCAATTCTTTCAAGTACTTGGATTGACTTAAGAATATACCTTTATCAGTTTGTGAAATCTGTAATCCTAAAAAGAATTTTATCTCTCCAATCATAGACATTTCAAATTCATCTTGCATTTCAATAGAAAAGTCTTTACATAATCCATCTTCTCCTCCAAAGATTATATCATCAACAAAAACTTCTATAACCAAAATGTCATCATTAGTCACTTTATAGTATAAGTTGTTGTCAGCATTACCTTTAGAAAAATCAATCTTCAAAAGATATTTATCCAATCTAGCATACCAAGCTCTTGGAGCTTGCTTCAACCCATACAAAGCTTTCCTTAACCTACAAACCATATCTTTATTATCCGTCAAAGAAAATCCATTAGGTTTCTCAATGTAAACTTCTTCTTCAAGATCTCCATTCAAAAATTCACATTTAATATCCATTTGATATACTTTGTAGTTCTTGTGTGTTGCAAAAGCCAAGAATAATTTGACTACCTCAATTCTAGCTATCGGTGCAAAGGTTTCATTATAATCAATTCCTTCTTTCTGAAAATATCCCTTACACACTAGTCTTGCTTTATTTCTGATTACCTTACCATCTTCATTAAGTTTGCTTCTGAATACCCATTTTGTTCCAATCACATTTTTGTCTTTAGGCCGGGGAACTAATGTCCATGTGTTATTCTTCTTAATTTGTTCTAGTTCCTCTTCCATAGCTTTAATCCAGTGTTTATCTTCACATGCCTCATTAATTGATGATGGTTCAATTTGAGAAATAAGACATACCTCTTCATTTTCCAATCTTCCTCTTGTCATAACTCCTTGATACTTATTCCCAATTATCTGATTTTCAGAGTGGTTCAATCTTACATACTGGGGTGTCTTCATTTGCTATTGTTCCTCAGTTACAGTGGAATTTTTCAAATGATACTAGGGTAACTGGATCTTCATTCTGTACCGGTGGATTCAATGTAGGTTCATTTGTCAGTATCTTTGCTGCCGGTTTAGAGTCTATATACCTTGAAGTTCCTCTAAACTGTTAATCAATCTTCACATTTGTACTCTCAACAATTTTTTGCAATCTCTTGTTAAAACATCTATATGCTTTTCTCTTAGATGAATAACCAAGAAATATTCCTTTATCACTTCTAGGATCAAATTTGCCAATATACTCATCTCTTCTAATATAGCATTTACTTCCAAATATTCTGAAATATTTAAGAGTAGGAGTAATACCAAACCATAGACCGATGTGCTTACTGCCTCTCTCCAATATACATGTGGTAGATTTTCTTTAGATAACATACTTCTGGCTACATCCAAGATAGTTATGTTTTTCCTTTCAACAACTTCATTCTGTTGTGGTGTCCAGGGTGCTGATAACTGTCTTCTAATTCCATTCACTTCATAGAATGTATTAAATTCCTTAGATGTGAATTCACCTCCTTGATCTGGTCTCAGACATTTGATTTTCTTATCGGTTTCATTTTCTACCATTTCTTTGAATAATTTGAACTTCCCAAGTGCTTCTAATTTTTCTCTAAGAAAAGTAACCCAACACATTATAGAATAGTCATCAATGATTAGCATGAAATATCTATCACCTTGTAAGATTTTAGTTCTAGTTGGATGACATAAATCAGTGTGAATTAAGTCAAGAGCATTATTGGATTTCTCTGGAATACTTTTAAAAGATGCTCTAACTTGTTTTCCAAATTGACATTCCTTACATACCGGATTGTGAGGTTTAACAATCTTAGGTAAGTCTCTAACTGCCTTAGTAGTACTGATTTTTACCATGCAATCAAAATTTGCATGACAGAGCCTCTTATGCCATAGCCAACTTTCATCAATGTGTGCAATCAAGCATGTCTTTTCATTGTTATTCAAATGAAAGATGTTTCCTCTAGTTTGATTACCGATTGCAATTTCCAAACCAGTTTTGTTCATAATTTTGCATTTATCATTCTTGAATTGTAACTGAAATCCTATTTCAACTAATTGACCAACACTTAAAAGATTATGCTTTAAACCTTCTACATAGTAAACATTGTCAGTATTATGCTTACCATCAAGAGATATAGTACCTTTTCCTTTGATCAAACAAGCTTTATCATCTCCAAATCTTACTAGACCTCCATTATATTCCTGAAAGTTCAAGAATTTACCTTTATCACCAGTCATATGATGTGAACATCCTGAATCAATGATCCATTCATCCTTAACTTCAACTTTAGCTACCAGGGCCTGCTCTACCAATCAAATAGTAGGTGCCGGTTGATCTTCTGTTATAGCAACAAAAACCCATCCTTTGTCTACCGAATCGTCATCAGAATCATTAGTGACTCCTTCATCAACAAGATAACAAGATTTATCTTTATTCTTCTTAAATCTGTATCTTTGATATTCAGGGTTAAGCTTGTATGTTCGTCTAGCTTCTTCTCTTAGTCTAGCATGTCTATCAGGGCATCTTGAAGCCATATGACCAATCTTATTATAGTTAAAACATTTAAAGGGTGCTTTACCTTCATACTTACTTCCAACTAGACCTTTAGGCATTTTCTTTGCAAATAGTGCTTCAAGTTCTTCAAGTTCTTCATTTTCTCTCTTGCTTTCCTCAAGTTCTCTTGCATAAAAGGCTTTCCAATCAGATTTATCAAAAGATGGTGCAGATGATGTTGATGCCTTAAAAGCTAAATCTATCTTTATAGTAGCAACATGACCAAATTCCTCAATATCAAGAGCTGAAATTTTTCCAATCAATGTATCCCTAGTTACTGATGTATTAAGTATTGTTCTTAACTCATTTATAGCAGTAACTTTTATTTTATATGTTGGTGGCAATCCTCTTAAAACTTTTGAGATAATTTCATCTTCACTTAAGGTTCCTCCACAACATTTAATACCCAAAACAATTTCATTTACTCTTTCCATAAAAGCATAAATCCTTTCATCTTCTTCCATTTTCAAATTTTCATACCTGACCTGGAAGCTTTCAAGTTTTGCAATTTTAATTGTGGAATCTCCTTCATTCAATGTTTCCAAATGATCCCAAATAGCTTTAGCAATAGATCTATCTGATAATCCCATGATTTTCTGATCTGTTAATACGCTCAAAAGTGCTTCTCTTACTTTGCAATCATTTTCTTCATCTTTTCCTAAGGTAGGTGGATTAGGTTGACTGGATGTAGGAGCAATGTAGCCATTCTTTGTAACATCCCAGATGTCCTTTCCAATGCAATTTAGATGTGTCTCCGCTCTGATCTTCCATATACCATATTTGGTTCCATCAAGTTTAGGACTATCCTTCCTAAAATAGTTAGTAGACATTGGATCTCCTCAAGTTGTTAAACTTTTGCAAAAAGAGGACTAAGCTCTGATACCAATTGTTAGGTCCCAGAGACAACTGAGATGGGGGGGGGTGAATCAGTTGTCAAATAAATTCAAACCAAAAACAACTTAACCAACCTTAATGCTTAATACTGATGAACCAAACTTTATACCGATAGACAGTTTATCAGTTAATTGTAGTACCGGTAAAGATTAATGCATGAAATAGAAAGACAATAACATCCACAACACATAACACCAATATTTGTACGTGGAAACCCTGTAAGGGGAAAAACCACGGTGGGAAACCTTACCCACAATCAGATGATACTGCTGCAGATAGTATGTGTATACAAATGGGGTGTGCACATGCAGAAAGGCCAAGCGCTTAGAGCTCACTGCTCAAACACAAATAGGAGTCACACTGACTACAATTGGATGGTTAAATCCAATAATGATATACTACTCAAAATAGCATCTTCATATGCTGGATTCAGTATCGGTGCAGTTTTGATTGTCTTTACAAAAACCTTGCTTCACCTTCAAATGATGTCTGCATGTATAGCTTTGCTTATTCTCGCATATACCTTCTTACAATTCCTTATCCCAATTGCATATCGATCTTACAAATAAGATCTTACATATATACCATAACCTAAGACCAATTTTAGTAGGTCAGCTCTAAAAGATATTACAATAAAATAATTACAAGTAAATCAATAACTGATGCAATATTCGATTCAACATGTCGGCTTAATGCATTTACAATAACAACAAAATCATCTCCAAAGCATGTCGTGCTGATCTGGAATAGATAAGCCTATCGGTGCTTATTCTAGACCTATTTGCCGATAACAACAAATATGCAAATATGAATATGCCAATGAAAAATCTCCAAGACAAAGTGTCCAAATGATGTCTTTGACATAAATAGATATTTTCCATGTCATTACAAGTGCCGGTGAATAATATATCCTGCCGGTGTACTAGATACCAGTGATTGTGCATAAGTCACTTGCTTGCTGGTGAGCATTGTTGATCCTCCAAAGTGCCAGAGTTGATAAGTGTTGATAGGTGTTGACATCAATGACAAAACCATACCAAAATACCAACACTGTACCTATTCCAGAACACAGTATTGAAGGTAAAATGGTTGGGAATAGTAGTTTTCCTTAGGTCAAACCCTGATTTTGGAATTAACCATGAAATAGAAATGAAATGCAAATGAAGTGTTGTAATGAAAATAATTTCCTTTTGAAGAAAAGTCCAAAAATGTCTAAAACACTAATGATATACCTTTTTATGAATTTTTGTTTATCTTCACAAGGAATTAGGGTTTCATGTAGTCTTCATAAAACATAGAACGTGAATGTCATCTCCAATGCTTGAATCTTAACTTTACTTCTTCTCCAAAGCTTGAAAGAGGATTGAGTGCTTACTCACTTGAATTTGATGGGCCCTGATTGGGTGGACCAATGTGAGGGCACCCTAGACCAATCAAGGACATAGAATCTGAGGGGAGAATGTGTGTATGTTAAAAAATTGAGTTTGGTGCATAGTGTGAGAAGAATCAAGGCTCTGATTAGGCCTCGAGAGATGATTGCCAAGGTGAGGGCCCAAATGAGGACAAAATTGTAAGGGAGTACAATTTAGGATGCTACATTTATCCCCCACTTTAGCGAGAGTATGAGACTAAGAATACTCTAGGTAAAGTACAAAGCTTTGCATGGAAAATCTTTCATCAACTCATCAAAGACGCAAGATACACTAAGCCCCCAGTACACTTTAGGATCCTACTACTTCAAGATCAAGATAAAAGGGACATCATAAGAGAAATAGAGATAAAATTATGACTGTTAGCCTAGTAAGGTTCTCTTACTATGAGTCATGAAAAGAAAAAATACCAAATTACAAAGAAAAAGACTCAATTTTCAAAGTAACTTGACTATTGAAACATGTGATAGTGTGTGCATAAAGTGAAACATTGAGTGGAGTGTATACCCTCTTGTTAAAGTGATTCCATATATCTTATCAGGAGAAATTTCTTTAAGGTAGCATGCATTCAAATACAAGCACACTACCACAATGAGATGCCCCTAAGAAAGGACAAATCAAAGGACAATGGTCACAAAACACATAAGGGTTCTACTAACTCTAGGGTCAGTATGCTCTTATGATAAATAATGTATATCATGAAATACGTTTACATTGTATTGACCTCATACCCTAAAGAAAGTAGAACCACAATGGAAGAAGGGAACATGCATATTTTGAGTCAACATGGAAGAGACCAAAAGAATTCTCAACACTTTGCATCATCCCCAAGTAGACAACACAAGGGATAGCAAATAGAAGAATTGGGATACAAATAGAAGAATTTTACGAACAAGCAAGAGAGAGAGAGAGAGAGAGAGAGAGAGAGAGAGAAAATATGACATGAATGAAGGTAATCAAGCAAATCACCCACCTCCCAATCTTGTTGAACATTATTTTGGGAAGGTGGAAAAGATTCAAGAGGAGCAACTTTGAGCATGGTAGATAGAGTTATTGCAAGTTCCAAACAAGGACCATGCTCTAATGATGAGTCACTTTCTCTATCACTAGGAGCTAGGATTAATGCTTTTGAAAATTGATTAGATAAATCATTGTCAACATCAACAAGATCATATTCATCATTGGAATTTGAAATTTAAAAATTATGACTAAACAATGATTTTTTTGTAAAATTGATTTATTAACCAATTAATTAAGAAATTTGATTTGAGAATTTAAAAGAAAAATGCATCTAAATTATAGCATCGCATATCATAAAGATCAAATCTAAAAAATAGATTTGAAAAGTTAGGCAACCCACAAAATAACTTTTAGAATTATAAATTAAGTTTTTTGTAAATTCAACCACTAAATTTATGTAATTCAATTGAAAATGAGATCTATGAGTGCAAATTTGAATTTTAAATTGCATAAATAATTAGATTTGAAATAATGAATCCAAATTAGACAACCGACAAGATCAATTTTGGAATTAAAAATTAGGGTTTTTGTGAATATAACCTCTAAGTTTTAAAAATTCAATTGAAAATTTAACTTGAAATGTAAATTTGAATTTGTAAATTCTTGAACAATTATATTTGAGAACATAAATTAGAAATTAATCTAAGGTGTAAGATATCAGATTCACCAAAATGTAGGATCGTGAAAAATTAGGGTTTCACTTGATGATGTAGTAAAACCACTAAATTTTCTTAGGGACCACTACGCCTCAAATCAACAAGGAAAGGGCTAAGAATTTTGATTAGATTCACTGGTTAAGATTTGATTCCCTCTATTTAAGATGAATTGTAAAAATGTTGAAATTAGGGTAAATGTGCTGAAATTGAAGCAATTGTGCATAAACAGTGAGCTACGGTTGTGAAATAAAGACACAAACCTAGATGTGAGAAATATGTGAGTGTTTGGATCTGTTCCCAAAAGGTCATCCTGAATTATCGGGACCAAAATATCTATCACTTTGGTCCTCCAAACTTTTTGTCATCCAAATGGGAACCTGCTCATCTCTATGAATAATGTCAATCCTAAAAAAATTGTAGCTTTGTACCTATTCTAACACACAACAGAGAAGGGAAAATGGTTGGTAATAGGGGTTTGCCTTAGGTCAAACACTGATTTTGGAATTAACCATGAAATAGAAATGAAATTTAAATGAAGTGTTGTAACAGAAATGATTTCCTCTTTAGGGAAATGTTGAAAATGTCTGAAACATTAATGATATACCAATTTATGAAGTTTTGTTTGTCTTCACAAGGAATTAGGGTTTCATGTAGTCTTTATAAACATGAATGTCATCTCTAATGCTTGACTCTTGACTTTACTTCTGCTCCAATGCTTGAAAGAAGATTGATTGCTTGCTCACTTTAATTTGAATGAATGCATGATATATGTGATTGAATTTGTGGATAAAAATTTCAAAATGAGAGGGGTAGACCTTCTTTTATACATGCCTAGTCAAAAAACAACTTAATTTTATGACATGAGCTGACATGGGATCATGATTCTCATTCATTTCAAATGACAGTTAAGAGGCCCCAAAATGGAACCTAATTGGGAGGACCAGAGTGAGGGAACTCTGATCTTGACCAATCAAGGACACACAATCTTAGGGGAAAAAGTGTGTATGTTAAAAAAAATGAGTTTGGTGCATGGTGTGAGCAGAATTAGAGCTCTGATCAGGCCTTAAGAGATGAACACCAAGGTGAGGGCCCAAATGAGGACAAAATTGTAAAAGAGTAAAATTTAGGATGCTACTATAAATATATATATATGCATATATATGTATATATGTATATATGTATAAACATACATACATACATATATATGTGTGTGTGTGTATGTATATGTATATATTTGTATATGTATATGTGTATATATGTGTATGTATATATTTGTATATGTATATGTGTATATATGTATATGTATATATGTATATGTATATGTATATGTGTATGTGTATGTGTATATGAATATATGTATATGTATATGTATATGTATATGTATATGTATATGTATATGCATGTGTACATGTATATATATAGATATACATATATATATATATATATATGTATGCATATCTATATATATATATATAGATATACATACATATATATATATATATATACATACATATATATATATATATGTATATATATATATATGTAAATGTATATGTATGCATATATATATATATATGTATATATTTATATATACATACATACATATATATATGTATAGATATGTATATACATATACATATACATATATATATATATATGCATACATACATACATACATACATACATACATACATACATACATACATACATACATACAAATATATACATACATATATATATGTATGTATATATTTGTATATATGTATGTATGTATGTATGTATTTATATCTGTATATATGTATATATGTATATATATGTATATATATGTATATATATGTATGTATATACATATATATGTATGTATATAAATATATATGTATGTATGTGTATATATGTATTTATATATATATATGTATGTATGTATGCATATATTTGTATATATGTATGTTTGTATATGTATGTATGTATGTATGTATATATATCCATAAATATACATACATACATACATACATACATACATACATATATATATACACATACATACATACGTACATACATACATATACATGTACAAATCATTTACGAGTGATGACTACTTAAGCCCTTTGGTCCTAGCTATGATGGCCCCATAAGGGCGTGTCTTTGAGATGACACAGAGAATGAGTGACTCTTAGAGTAGCCCCTCCTATCTTTCACTAACTCTATGCTTATATATATCATTGCCTTTGAACTAGACTCCATGAGCTCACATTGTAGGCATTCCCTCTCTTCTTGTGCAACCTCCAGCTCTATCCTTACACTTTCAAAAAATTTGTCATGCCATCCTGCACTCTGCTAAGGTCTACATGTGATTTGCAAGGACCATGGGATGTGAAATGATGTGATAATATGCCCAAGCACATAGTGAATGAAGTCGCACCATTCCTATGCACTGGTTGTAGGAGAGAAAGGGAAATTAATGTTAGTCACATAAGCATACATCATAATCAAAACATAAAAAAATCAAAATATCTAAATCACTAACATATCATACCTAGATCCCCTTCCTATCATGTAGGATCATAAGAGGTTGGAGACTTCAGATACTATGGTTGGGGGGCATAGCCTTGCTAAACTCCCCCATCTCATAATGCCTCAGTACCTCAAAGTGTAGTGATGGTGGTGACCACCCGTTTTCTCTCAACAAAGGTCTTTGTAGGGTTATGCCATCATCCTCTACCTTTTCCTCTTACCGTCTATCATTTGATGTTGGAGGGTTTGCCTAGGATCTCTCCTCCCCCTATCTAGGAGCACCTTGATCCTACTCCTCATCCTCATCCGCAAGCTCTCTAGCCATGTGCCTTCCTGTCTAGCTAGATCTGGTGGTCTAACCCATGGTTTAGGGTCTCCTATCAATTAGTCTAGTGGAAACACAACACTTGGAAGAGTAGCCTCCCAATATATAGTGTATACATAATGAACACCAACATTATCCTCAAATGACAGAGTTGGTATATCCTACTTCTCCTCCTCCTCCTGATCTATAATCTCTACATCCTATGTTGTAGTTCTAGGAAAGGTTCCTGGTCTCATGACACTTTGAGACTATCATATGTAGGTTAGAACTTCTATGGGATAGCCCTACACAAGACATAACTTCCTCTTCACCCTATCATAGTAAAATGGTATGATGATATAACTATGGTGACCCTTCAATAGATGACCCTATTGTATTTTTCATAACTAGATATGTTGATCGTACCAAACATGCATGTGTTTATATGGACCAAATGATATCGGTAAGCTATAGAGAGTTTATCACCACTCTCCAATATAATAAATATCCTCTCTGGCATGGTCTACTACAAGGATAGGTATTTAATCATGGCTTGTCAAGGGAGATATCTATGAGAAATCCCATAGGCCTAGTGCATGACATATGCTCAAACATCCATATATGCAACAATGTGTAAGTCATCAAACTCTCTTATATACTACTCTAATTCATTTTAGAGATGAGCCAATATGCTTCATCCCTATTCAAACATAATGTAGTTATCCATCTCATAGATAGCATAGGTAAGATCTCCATGCATATGAGTTCCTCGCCTATCAGGACATATATCGGCCTCACTATTGCAACCATGATCCTTTGAATCAATGGAATCTCCCTTGTAGTGTGCGGTAACCACCAAATATATATAGAACCTCTCAAATCTATAGGAATCCCTCTACTAATGTGGTATCAATCATCTCTCTCTACCTTTGAACATGAGTGATGTGACTTGTATGTCACATTCCTCCCTCATATTGGTAAAAATAGAATGTGATACACGTCCTCTAGGGAAACCATCATCTCTCCAATAAGAAGATGGAAAGTAGATGTATCTATTTCCTACCACTCCATCAGGGCCATCAACATCATCTCATGCTATTTCATCAATGACATACAAGATACTGAATAAAATATTACATCTCAAAGTATCCTCCTCTCATCTCAATCTAGATATCAAAGATGGTTCTATAGAAAGTGTACATGGAACATCTGACATGTTACCACTTGTAGGGTAGTTCCTGCAAATAACATTATTAACATATCCTTCAACATCATAATCAATGCCTTAGTGTTGTTCTAACCCCAAGTGTGCTAAATGGATCCCTTTTTAGGGCCATGGCACCCTTGTGGGACCATGACACCTAGAGGGGACCATAGCACTCAGAGGAGATCATGGTTCCTTGGTGGGACTAGGGTGCCCATCCTAGTGGGGCCATGTGGAAACCTAATGTTTTAAATACAAATAAAATCTTGAATGAGAAAAAAACAAAATGTAAGGTTGGTTAGCCTACCTCCTCCAGTGGAAGACCCTCCTCGACTAATTTTCACAAGTTATCCATCCTCGTAGGTACATTTGGTCATTGGATCGACCTTTCTCCTTGGTAGAATATTTCTCTATACTACAAGACAAGTGAATAGTGCAATGATCACTATTTAAAAGGTAAATTTACTAAAAACCCTTCTCTTTTAAAACCCTAATTTTTATGTAACTCTTCATCCCTCATATCTTGAGCTAGAGGACTTTGATTCATGTTTTGTCTATTGTGTTGAATTGTGATCTAGTTTCCTATCTTTCAAAATACCTATTGAGTAGTTTAGGTTTTGTATCAAACCTTTTTATGTGCATTTTTCATCATTTGCATTTGACAATTCGAAGTGGTAAACATGATACCCTATTTCCACCTTCTAAGTAGCAATAAAAAATAGGGGGCATATAGCTACCTTCAGATTTCATCACTCTTAGTAAGATTTCTAAGAGACTATTGATTTTAAACTAGCAAAGTGGTTTTGCAAATTGTGGTTTCTATAATTATAATGTAGGTATTGTTACAATATGGGCTTCATTTGAGACTTATGGAAATGTCCTTTTTACTTAAATTTTTACTTTTTGTACTTTAGCTTGCATATGCACATAGTGTCATATGAATACTAAAGTGGGGGATGAATGTAGCATTGTAAAATATACACCTTTAATTAGGGTGTCCAATTCCACACTCATTTAGCACTCATTTTAGTGTGTCTCATTATATTATGAATTATAGGACTTTCATATGCATAAATTATTAATTAAAATCTAAGTCCCTTATTAATTCAAATCACATCACACTTTATAAATTGGGCTATTGATTCTAGGTGTGCCCTTTTATAATTTCATCCTAATTTATTCCTAATCCTAGTCCAATTAAAACTTTCAAAATACATCCCATATATCTATACATCTTGGTTTGATCCATTGGGTTGGAATCAACATTAGAACCTCGTTAGCTTGCATCCTTAAAAATTTGGGAAAAAAGCTATTGGAACCGGGACAACCATACCCCTCAGTCCCACACTTTTTTCTCTAAATCTTAGGAGGATAATTTGGTAGTCCTAATCAATTCAAATCCTTCTTTGTGTGAATAAATAACTAACTTAGGCTAGATTTTCATCAAACTCAAACCTAGGTTTCATATATAAGGTAATTCACTTCCTTATTTGTGATAATCTTTTGGCATCTTTGGAGAACAATAATTATGCAATTGAAGGTATTATAATAAAGTAAAAGTGTTTCTTCAACGAAGTCTCATATTTTCAAATCAATTACTTCTCATCAACATTCATTCAACCATGGAACCTTCAAAAGATATTGGAGGATGATAGGGAATAAGCAACTAATGATTGACTTGTACCTCTTCCTAAGGGATTTGGTATGATTTTATTTTGTTCTCATGTTTCTACCATTGATCTTTATATCTACAACATATCTAGATTCATATTTACATTATTTCTTTATATTTTCATTCTAATTGTGAATTTTAAAGCATTTCAATTCAATCATTTTGGGTTTATCTCTAATACATTTGAGTAGACTCTAGTTTGCATGTTCGACATTTTAGCTCATAGAAATCTTAGACACACTTAAGATTCAAAAGCACACACATTATTTCAATTTCAATAATAGTTGTTTGTGGAGGTGGAATCCACCATGATGAAGGTAAACCCCTATATAGCCACCACCATACCATTTTCCATCTTGCAAGTGAAACTACAGGTACCCGATAGAGTCATTAAGTCTAGATTAGTATCAGAATACTATCCCAAACTTGTTCTTAGAGTTGAAACATCTTTTCTCAAGACCAGGGCATTGGGGGCACCCTATCTAGACAAAGGTCATGGGAGCACTCCTCTCCTTAGATTTTTGCATCAATTTTGTCAGGTGACTCCCAAGAAGGTTCAGGTTGTAGGCTTTCAAACAACGACTCATACTTAGAAGACCAAGGCATTATTAGCATCCTAAACCTATAGAATTAGCTTCAATTTGTAGTCACAAGTTCACAGTCAGATATACTATCCTTTTCTATGTTTTTAACAACATTTAAATGTGTTTATCAGTCAATTATAGAAACATAATGTTCATATACTTCATACTTTAGTCATGGTTTTACATTACCTCAATCTATTTCCATAGCTTATTATGTGGGAGAAAAAGTGACACTAAGCAAACATGCCCTAATCTCACTTTCAACCACACACTTGTGGAATACGAAAGAGCCTAGAGGTATCACACAATTGGCTACTTCTTCTTGTGAAAGAGAGAGCCACGGGCTACCTATTAGGATTTCTATTCCTTTGTTGCAATTGAAAGATGAAATGATGCAAGTTCAATCCCTAACCCCAAAGTGCAAGTATGAACTAATAACAAGATTACAGAATTGAACTTAAATGATGGAAAGCTGTAAACACAAGGACAAGACAAGAATTTCAATGCGTAC
Source organism: Cryptomeria japonica (assembly GCF_030272615.1). NCBI lineage: Eukaryota > Viridiplantae > Streptophyta > Pinopsida > Cupressales > Cupressaceae > Cryptomeria > Cryptomeria japonica. Next base: position 403,280,349 of record NC_081415.1, on the reverse strand, counting down.
CCAGAGTTAAAATCTGACTGAAAATGTTCGGGACGGGGGCGCGGGCACCACTGTCCTGATTCTGCCCCTGAAACTGCTCTGGAAACTACTGTTTTGCACTTTGGAAAAAGTTGTCAAAAATGCTGAAAATGCTGTCTGTCAGGAGGACCAGGGCGCCCAGCGCCCCTGTCCCAGGGACCAGGGTGCCCAGCGCCCCTGTCCTGGTAGGACCAGGGCGCCCCACGCCCCTGTCCTGGTCTTTTGCTCTGAAATTTGGTGGGAAGGTCGGTCTCAGTCTACTTCTCCCGGATATGCAACTTGCGACGTCGTCCGAGTCCCGAAACCTGCACTTATATCTGAAAAGGTGTTTGGGCGGCTATATAGGGTTTTGCCTTAGTCAAACCCCCGCTTCGGTGATTTCCACCTCCACGAATAGCCAAGTTGTATTGTAAAATGTATTGTGTGTGCAGACCTAGTGTGTGTGCAAGGTCCTTAAATGCAAGAAAGCAAACTAGAGCAACCTAGAAAGTAAACCCTAATTGCTTGTAAATGATAATGTAAATGCTCTAAATCAAGATGCAAAGTGATCTAAAGCATGAATAAAGGATATATTGAAGCTTATGCAAAGACATGAAAACAACATGAAATCATACCCAACCCTCAAGGGAGGAGTACAAGCCAATCTTCAGTCGATAATCTCCTATTGTTCTTCAATGTCTCCCAAGCCCTAAATGAATGAAATTGATGAATGCTTGATGGATGGATGTTGAATGTTATTGAAGTCTTCAAAGATCTACTCTTTCGCTGCATGTGAGGTCCTGAAAACCAAAAATCTGATCCCTTCAAATGAGGAAAGAGAGCTTTTATGTATGAAACCCTAGGTCACAAATTCGTATTTTGGCCGACCTAGAAATTGAATATCCCACCAATTTCTTGGGGTTAAGCTTTATTTTATGATTGGATTGTGCTCCCAAAATTTCAGGAAAAATGTTCGGGACCATGTGCACCGGGCGCCATGGTCCCAACAACTTTTCACCAAATTTTTAGGGCCGTCGGATATGATGATTTTAGAGAGAATCCCGAAGTTACAGGTGATTTCGAGATGTTTTGACCCCCGAAATCAAGCCCCCAAGTTCGAAATAGGACCTAATTAGGGTTTTTGATTAAATGATGTACAGGAGGAATAAAATGAAAAGGGCACACTTTAATGAAAGGGCCCAACTTTATGATGTAGGAAATGATAAAATAGGACCTTAGACCTAATTAATTTAATTAATTAAGTGCTAAAGGGGAAATGCAATGCAAAATACAAAATGCGCCAAGGTGGGTGCTAAACTAGGTGTGAAATTGTACCACCCTAGCAAGTGCGTACAATTTACGACGCTACATTTAGCCCCCACTTTAGCGGTCATATGAACACTACGTGCATATGCAAGCTAAAGTACAGAAAAGTAAACATTATTTGAAAAAGGATATATCCATAAGTCTGTCGAACGAAGCCCCCAGCGGTATTTGCAGTACACAGTTAGGAACCGCACCCTACAAAACACACGTTAGATCACAAAATCACCTAATGCTTACTAAAGAAGGTGATGAAAATTCGAGGGTAGCTATATGCCCCCCCCTATTTCGGCTTGCTAATTTTAGTGAGTTGAAACAGGGTATCATGTTTACCACTTCGAATCGTTAAAGAATATTAATGAAAAATGCTCACAAAAAGATTTGATATGAGATCAAAAACTAATGGAGAATCATTTGGTAAGAAAGAGGACTAAATCTCAATTTCAACACAAAAAAGAGTGTGAGGATTTAAGAGTTCTCTAACACAAGATGAAGGATGTAAATGGAAACAAGATGCAAAGAGAAGAAAAGAAAGGAAAAAAGCATGAATACACACATTGGTGATCCATGAGAAGAATAGTGAGAGAGAAAACATGGACTTCTCACCCCTAGATCTTGTCTAGGTGATCCATGGGAAAAAGGACATGGAAAACTAGCCCCTAGAGTCTGTCTAGGTGATCCATGTAAGGGAGGAGAGTGAGAAAGTCTAGCCTTATGCCACTAGTTCCACTCAACCTCGTGCATGTGTGTGTAAGTGAGGTTAGAAGCATCTCATAGGAGTCTATGCTCGAGTATGCTACAACCTGTATATGTATAGTACAAAAGTGTGACATCTCGCTCTAAGAGTCTGTGCTCTGGTTCCGAGAATAATCACCTTGCATAAAAGAAAAATGGAGACATCTCGCTCTAAGAGTTTGTGCTCTGGTTCCGAGAATGACCCATTGCTCAAAAAGTGTAATGTTTATGTCATAAGCAAAGTAGAACAAGGATACCTACCTTCATCACAAAAGAAGATACCCCAAAAAATGCAACAATGTCATAGATCCAAGCAAGGGAGTTTTTGCACTCTTTAAGCAAGGATAAGATAGTTGAAAAATGGATATCTTGTAGTATGTGTAAAGGAGATCCTTAGAGGAGAAGAGATCTTTGTACAAAAGACACCTATCCCCAAGAGGAATTGTCTTAGACAAATATAACATCTTCTAGAATAAGACAAAGAAGAGAATAAGAATGCCATACTTCCTTCTTTTGCGAGGTGAAAGTGATTCTTAATGAAGGATGACGCTCTTTTTAACCCAATTAGGAGAGTGAATTCGTTATGGATGTATTTTACCAAGTGCAAAAGAGGTTGTAGTCAAGGACTTACACCTCTTGTAAGAGAGAATCCTTGAACAAACAACAACAAATGCATACAAGGAATAACATCAAGTAATAACGTTCACACCATCCACGAAATAGGAAAAAGTGGATCCTTAGATAAAAATAAGGAAAGATCATTGCCTCCCAAGGATAAGGATAATGAGAAGGACTTACACAATCTTCTAGGGAGAGATTTGGACATAAGCAAAAGAAGAGATGTATGAAATCATTCTTGTCCCAATAGGAACAAGAAAATTAGGCTATTATGTTGCTTCAAAAAATATGATTGCACTTGAAATTGTACCATCATGAATGACAATGAGCCCCCAGTAAATGAGCTACCAATGTCACATAATGATGAGAAACATAATAGCCATTAATGTTATTTAAAGACATGATAGACTAAATGAGGTATTTGAATATGACATGTTAAATGCTCAACTATAAGTGAGATCAAAAACATGTATAAAATGATAAAAATTGAAGAAGAAAAGTCACATGAAATCTTAGAAGAGGGATGAGTGTAATTTATTAGAGCCTTATCCCTAGAGGAAAGGACTTTATGATGAATAGGAGATAAAGATTCATAAGTGGATCTAGAAATTTGAGGGGAGTCATAAAGAGATTTGTTCATCGCCAAGATTTCCTTATGAGGGGCATGAGAATTGACAGAAGTAGAAGATGATTTAGTTGAAGTGAGATCATCATCACTAAATATAGCATTCACATTGAGAGATGGTCTTTTAGATGCTTTGGTACGTTTGCAGGGATTATAGCCAAGTCCAAAGGCATAATTGTGAAAATTAGTCTCTAGAGGAACTTTTATCCCTTGTTCATGAGCACCACAACCTTTTCCATGATACCCATGCTTAGCAAAAATGCGAAAACCACGACCATAACGATCAGCCATTTCAGGAAGAGAGGGTGGTTTTTCATAAGACAAAGAATCAAACTCTTCATAATTAGAGGTGTGAGGAGAAGAAGTTTGAGAAGTGGCCACAAAATTATTGCTCATAGGTTCAGGTAAGACTGATTGATCTCTAGTTTCTTCCTTCTTTTTAACTTTAAGCTCTCTAGGAGGAACCCTATATTCACCTACAAAGGTGGGATTAAAATCAAGGGATCCCCAATCGTCTTCTGCGAGAACCTTCTCAAGATCAAAAGCCTTTTCATGTGTAGATTCAAGTTGAGAAGAATCTTCTTCAGGAGCTTTAGACTCATCCAAAGAATTTTGATTATCAGAGGGTGATGATTCATCCATAGGTATTTTGTTTAAAGAGTCATCACTAGAAGAGGAAGGCTTAGAAGAACTCCCTTTGGAAGTAGATGTTTGCAAACAAGCCTGAAGTTTAGTATCACCTATCAAGGTATATGTCTTATTGTTATAAATAAATTTAACTTGTCTATGCAATGTAGAGGGGACAACTTGCATACTGTGAATCCAAGGTCTCCCTAATAACAAGTTGTATGTTAGATTTCCCGACATAACATGGATAGGAGTAGGAAAAGTAATAGGTCCCACTGTGATGGGTAAGGTGATAATACCTAATGAAGACTTAGCCACATTATCAAAGCCTCGAATGGGACGAGAGTCAGGCTCAATAAGGGATGTATCCACATTCATCTTATGCAATAGATTAATGCTACATATATTAAGGCCAGAGCCATTATCTACTAGTGTTCATCTTATAGCCGTGTCATTTATGATAACCACAATCATCAAGGGATCATATTGTTGTTGAATTTCACTAGTAGGCAACTCATCTTGGGTAAACACAATTTGAGCTTTAGGATTCATCACAGAGTTAACTAAAGATGCTATATTACTAGATGTATTCAGTGGAGGAACATTCAAATCTTTCAAGGCATCTTGTAACATTCCATGATGAGCGGAAGAAGTTTGGATCAAATCCCAAAGGGATATCTTAGCAGGGGTAGCTTTAAGTTGTTCTATGAGATCATATTCCTTACCAAGAACTTGTAAAATACGAGGAGCTTGAGGAAGAATAGGTTGGGAAGGAGGAAGTGAAGTTGGAATAACTGGAGGAGGATTAGGTTGCCTATTGTTTCTTGTGTTATAGGTATGAGAAACCGCATGATAACTCTCTCTAGTCAGTTGCTTAGCATACTCATAAGGGCTCTTAGAAGAATAACCTCCTTGCACAGTAATAATAGGTTTCTTAGGCATGCAAAAAGAATAATTAGCATAACCACCTTGAACCACTAAGATATGCTTATTTAAAGGTTGAGAATTTTGAGAAGGACAAGCACCTTGGACAGTGAAGAGAGGTTTGTTAGGTGTTCCATGTATCAAATTAATTGAGGATGGTTTAGAGGAATGAAAAAAAGTGTTGGAAGAATTGTTGATAGTCTTCTCTTGCACTAAAATCTCATCACAGATTAAATCAATTTTAGGAGAGAGAAAAGGGGTAGGCATTGATGTTCTAGTAGGAAGAGGAAAGGTCATATCATCCTCTATCATCAAATGATCTACATGGGGAATAAACTCTCTAGGAGAAGGATCAACATTACTCTCTAAAGTCTCACTTTTGAGAGGGAGATCTTTGAAAGAGATGTTAACCACCTTGCTTTGAACTAGGGTATCCTTATGAGTAGAACCAAGTTGAGGAGAGGGAGAATAATTGAGATTCAAGGAAGGTGAGAAACTATCAAGGGAGTTTTCAATCTTGATTTCATCCCCTTTGGCTAGGGGTAAAGAATAATCTATACCTTCTTCTAATGGTTCATCCCAAATAGTGAAGTTGTTGAAAGGAATGTTTGAAGTATTGTCAATTTCGAGAGAGGAGATAACATTGTTTATTAATTCCTCATCCTTGGGAGAGAGAGCATCAATAGATGTGTTAAACTCATCCTCTTTCCTCAAAATATGTTCAATATGATATTTAGGGGAGAGAGAATTAAGGAAATTGCTTATTATTTCATCTTCTTTCTCTAAGGGATGCTTATGGGTAAGACAAACTTTAGGAGAAGGGTAAGCATTTATCATTAATTCATCATCTCTAGTGGGAATTTTGTTGGAAAAGGAAATGCCATCAATAGGAAATGTAGGGATACTATCATCTTCTTGCACAAAAGGATCCTCATGAAGGGAGTGTTTTTTAGGAGAAACATGAACATATTTCTCCAAAGATTCATGCTTAGGAAGGAGATCTTTGAAAGAAGTGTTCATAACCTCTTATTGCACAAACATGCCCCCATTGGAAGGACCAACTTTAGGAGAAAATAATTCAATTTCCATCAATACCTTTTCACTTAGAGAGGCATCATGGAGGGAAGGTGAAGTAACATTAAGAAAGGTGTTTATGATATCATTCTCTTCCTCTAGGATAGCTAAATAGGAAGGGCACATTTTAGGAGAGTTGTCAAGATCACTCTTAAAGTCTTCATCCTTAGAGCATGGAAGAGTCTCAAAGGGATTGGTAGAAACTCTTTTAGGCACTAAAATGTTGTTATAAGTGGGGGGAGGTTCTTTAGGAGAAGGAAAAATTGAAACAAGGGAAGCCAACCCATTATCACATCTATGAAATGAATGCATCATGACAACAATTTTCCTCTTTCAAATGATAACACATGCAAAATAGAAGGAAATGTTTAATTTTAACCAATGCAAGCACTTAGAATGTAGATTTAGAAAATGAAATTTATGATTCAAATGAGTTCCTAAATCAGATTTGAAATTATTGATCCCAATTAATCTATTCACAAGTTCAACTTTGAATTGAAAAATTAGGGTTTTAGCAAAAATTTCCTCTAAATTTTTGAATCTTGCAAGAAATTGAAACTTGTAAATACAAATTTGAATTTGAAATAGCATAAACACTCAAATTTGAAAACATAAATTAGAGAAGATTGGAATTCACGTCGGGTTCACCAAAATGTGTGTGAGAAAAAGTGACACTAAGCAAACATGCCCTAATCTCACTTTCAACCACACACTTGTGGAATACGAAAGAGCCTAGAAGTATCACACAATTGGCTACTTCTTCTTGTGAAAGAGAGAGCCATGGGCTACCTATTAGGATTTCTATTCCTTTGTTGCAATTGAAAGATGAAATGATGCAAGTTCAATCCCTAACCCCAAAGTGCAAGTATGAACTAATAACAAGATTACAGAATTGAACTTAAATGATGGAAAGCTGTAAACACAAGGACAAGACAAGAATTTCAATGCATACCCAGAGTTAAAATCTGACAGAAAATGTTCGGGACGGGGGCGCGGGCGCCACTGTCCTGATTCTGCCCCTGAAACTGCTCTGGAAACTGCTGTTTTGCACTTTGGAAAAAGTTGTCAAAAATGCTGAAAATGTTGTCTGTCAGGAGGACCAGGGCGCCCAACGCCCCTGTCCTGGCAGGACCAGGGCGCCCCATGCCCCTGTCCTGGTCTTTTGCTCTGAAATTTGGTGGGAAAGTCGGTCTCAGTCTACTTCTCCCGGATATGCAACTTGCGACGTTGTCCGAGTCCCGAAACCTGCACTTATATCTGAAAAGGTGTTTGGGCGGCTATATAGGGTTTTGCCTTAGTCAAACCCCCGCTTCAGTGATTTCCACCTCCACGAATAGCCAAGTTGTATTGTAAAATGTATTGTGTGTGCAGACCTAGTGTGTGTGCAAGGTCCTTAAATGCAAGAAAGCAAACTAGAGCAACCTAGAAAGTAAACCCTAATTGCTTGTAAATGATAATGTAAATGCTCTAAATCAAGATGCAAAGTGATCTAAAGCATGAATAAAGGATATATTGAAGCTTATGCAAAGACATGAAAACAACATGAAATCATACCCAACCCTCAAGGGAGGAGTACAAGCCAATCTTCAGTCGGTAATCTCCTATTGTTCTTCAATGTCTCCCAAGCCCTAAATGAATGAAATTGATGAATTCTTGATGGATGGATGTTGAATGTTATTGAAGTCTTCAAAGATCTGCTCTTTCGCTGCATGTGAGGTCCTGAAAACCAAAAATCTGATCCCTTCAAATGAGGAAAGAGAGCTTTTATGTATGAAACCCTAGGTCACAAATTCGTATTTTGGCCAACCTAGAAATTGAATATCCCACCAATTTCTTGGGGTTAAGCTTTATTTTATGATTGGATTGTGCTCCCAAAATTTCGGGAAAAATGTCCGGGAACATGTGCACCGGGCGCCATGGTCCCAACAACTTTTCACCAAATTTTCAGGGTCGTCGGGTATGATGATTTTAGAGAGAATCCCGAAGTTACAGGTGATTTTGAGATGTTTTGACCCCCGAAATCAAGCCCCCAAGTTCGAAATAGGACCTAATTAGGGTTTTTGATTAAATGATGTACAGGAGGAATAAAATGAAAAGGGAACACTTTAATGAAAGGGCCCAACTTTATGATGTAGGAAATGATAAAATAGGACCTTAGACCTAATTAATTTAATTAATTAAGTGCTAAAGGGGAAATGCAATGCAAAATACAAAATGCGCCAAGGCGGGTGCTAAACTAGGTGTGAAATTGTACCACCCTAGCAAGTGCGTACAATTTACGACGCTACACTTATTCCCTTTCTAAAGAAACAAAGGAATAGAAACCCTACAAGTGTCATTTGACTCTCTAAGACATGAGTTAGTCAAATAAAATCACTCTTGTAGGTGATTTTATATTCTAATATATGTATGAAAGTGGATATTGGTCTTAGTGTTGCCCGGTTCGATGTTTAATACCCTACAATTAGTATAATCTTATAGAGAGAATTCACTCTCCTTTTTGTACTACTGACCATAATCTAGAGTTCCTTCAAGTATTTAAATATCCTTTTGACAATCTTATCATGAGATTTCTTAGGATTGGCTTGATATTTGGCAACCATACATACTGCATGCATAATATCAAGTTTAGAAGCAACCAAGTATAACAATCCATTAATCATAGACCTACAATAAGTTTGATCAACTTCTAAAGATTTATAATCCTTTCATAAGTGAAAAATAGTAGCCATGGGGGTGCTCACAGATTTAGCATTCTCCATAGTGAACTTTTTCAACTTCTCCTTAACATATTTTGCTTGACAGATAAAAATTCTATCATCTAACTGAGCAATTTGAAGACCAAGAAAGAAAGACAACTCATCATTCATTGAAATCTCACATTCCTTGTATTTTTCCTCTTCAAATCTCTTCAATACCTTATCATCTTCTCCAGAGATAATATCATTAATATATACAACAACTATCAATAGTTTGTTATCCTCAATCTTGAAATAAATATTACTATTTGTAGTAACTTTCTTGAAGCATTTTTGCAGTAGATACTTGTCCAATCTTTCATACAAGCCTTGTAGTCCAAATATTTTGCCAACTAAAAAACACTAGGTTGTTCTATATAAACTCCTTCATTTAGTTCACCATTCAAGAAAGCTAACTTGACATCCATCTCATACACCTTAGAGATTTTGTGAATAGAAAATTAAAGAAACATCCTAATTGCCTCAATTATTCAATAGAACCTGTATGCCACATCTATACATCACTATTTCTCCCCTTTTGATAAAAAGGTCTTCACTACATTATTCACTTATCAGTACTTTGCACTTTCTTTCCCTTACTTCAGCTGACTATCTGATCTCCTGAAGGAGTAAACATAAACATTCCTTCTCTTTTTCTTCTACATCCTTTTATAGGATAGCCAAATCAACTACCACTAACTTCTACAAAATTACTTAAATTAGTCTTTGCTTCATGTTGTCACAAAGGATTGCACCCAATTGCTCAAGCTTTGAAGCTCAACAATCTCATGCAACATGGAACACCTTTGTGCCTTTGCTCATAACTAAGAAATCTCAATATTATGGGTTGGTTCCCTTATAACATCTCCTAGAACTACTAGAATTTTCTTGAAAAAGGGTAAAAGGATGGCTGATAATGATAAACTAATATTTCTATGAGGAAGTTTCTTAGATCTACTTGTTGTTCAAACTCACAATGTATTTCAAAAAATAGGCCCTAGTCTTTTCATAATTCAACTAAGAAAGTAATACATCAGTGCTTCAAATAAAGGACTTAATATTGCATCAATTATGCATCTATTGGAATTAATGAACACTGAGGGGGGGTTGCATCAGTGTTCTACAATTTACAAACTTATTAAAATGATTCTTAGACCACTGAATGCATCAGAATGAAAGTAAAGTGCAAAAATATAAACCATAACACCAAAATTTTTACATGGAAACCTAGAAAGAGAAAAACCACGATAGGATTTGAACCTACAATATTATTATACTTTGATCAGGAGTATGATAATATTACAGAAAGAGGAATGTACTTGCATTCAGGCTCACTACCTAGAGCTCAGTGCTCAAATACAAAATAGGGCTACAACCTGAAGGACTCACTATCCTACAAATGATTACAAGTGATTACAATAGTGTTTGAACTGAAGAATAGCATCTACTAATGACAAATAGCAGTTCCGGTTAAGCACAATCTGACTATCTTCCTCTATTCTGCTGCATAGTCATATACCAGACCACCAAATCTGCATACTGACACTCATTCATGCATCATACATCAACACTCACACATCTACCACACATCTACTATATCAAAATAATCATATAGATCGTTCTTATATATCCACATCAACAAAACAAATCATTTCTCAAGTTGGCTTCCAAAAATTGCATAGCACGCAACATGAAATGTGTATCAACAACTCATCTCAAACTGTCCACAAATCCATATGCAGACCTAAACAAGATGATAAAAATATTTACATATGTTAGCCCAATCTCCTTGAACTCTAAACTGATCACCAAAATTATCCCAAAGATTCTGGACCACACGTTACACCAAAATAACTCTTCTCTTCCTGGATTACCAGATATCGAATATCAAGATTAAAGAATAATCTGCCTCAAACCTCAAATCATATTCCTCTAATACCACAACCAATATTATGTAACCAAAATCAAGATATGTACACTAAACTCATACTCTTGTCGGTTACTGTATTCCACCTTCTAGACTTATGCCTCATGAACAATGCAACTTCTGATAAATCAAATTTGTGTACATCGGATATGATTTCAGAACTAAGTTGTCATCAATGACAACTCCTAAGGATTTATCATGCATCAACTTCCACTAGAACAATGTCTCTTTCCAACAATCTCCCCCTTTGGCATTGATGTCAACACTATTAAAAATGAACTGTACACTCAAGACTGCAAAAATTCAAAACTTCAAAACTTCAAAACTTCAAAAATCTCCAAAACTCAACAAGATTCAACAAGCACAATAAGCTCCCCTTGAGGATTTGTACCATTTTTCACTATGCTCTCTCTCACTTTGACAACAATGCCAAAGATAGGAATCCACCAAAATTTATATACAAAGATATATATAGTGACTTACAAAAATTTGAAGATATTTGCAAAAATTGTCTTTAGGATCAGCAAGTGGTTATCCCAACCCTTCTTCAGACTCTCCAAAATACTAATTACCCCACTGAAAAGATAGGTGTGTATCTCTACTCTTCTTCTATCTACTGGAACACTCTTTTTCAGAGCATCCTTTGCATCTTTCGTACTTCTCATCAGTGAACCTATTTAGAGAGTGATGAGGTTTCTTACTTCTCCCACTCTACCCAAAATGTTGTCCTTTTCCTAGTTTAAACTCTTAATCCTATCTAATATACTCATAACTTGACCTTCAAAATTTCTAACCAGAACTGATTGAGGTGCATAAGACTGAGATATGCTTGCAAGATGGCCTTCACATTCTCTTATTTTCTTGTCAATGTCATTGGTAAACTTTGGCAAAATTAGACATGACTTGTATATTTGGTCGCCTGCATCTAATGCATCTTGAATGCTTTTCATAGAAGTTATTAAACTTACCCTATCTCCCTCAATTATCTTCAAAAATGTTTTCAGTCTACTAGCATTAAGCTGAGTCAAAACTTTAGCATCTACTGCTTTCTCCAAAGACACAAAATGAGATTTTACTGCATTCAACATACTTATGATCTTACAGGAGGGAGTATCAGCTATATCCGGTTTAAATGATGGCAATTTTTTCTCGAATACATTTGTCGCCAAGGTTATCAACTCTTTATCTATGGTGTGGGACTTGAGTAGGTCCTCACTGGATTTTTCTTGTGAAAGAGTTGTAAGCCTTAATGCTTGAATAGGAGATAGAGACCTAAGGTCAATAGGCCCTTGAGAAAAATTATTTAAATCAGTGACAACCTGTTTACCTTTGTCAACTATAGTGTCTCTTGCCACTGTCACCAGAGATTAATCATCCTTCTCTTCTCCTTTCTCCCTCTCTATCACCTCTGCACTTGCAAATTTTTCACCCTTTTTTCCTTCAACCTCTCCCTTTTATTTTTCATCTTTTCCAATCTCCTCAGCTGCCTTCACTAAATCAACTTCTATCATTAGAGGATCTTGTTCAACTTCACTGGATATCAATTTTTTGACCATCAATATCATAAACTCTTGTATGTACATTGGCTTGCTCTACCAGAATGGTTTTCTCAATTGTTTGATCTTTCTGCTCATCAAGAATGGCTATATGCACTTCTAGAATGGATGAATCATGTGACTTCTCTTCTAGTTGAGTGTCATCCTTAGCCAAATTTACTTTGTATCTATGCTCTTTCAAAAATTGTCTCAAAATTGCTTTCGTCTCTTTGGTTACTTCATCTATTTTATTGAGCATGATTTTATTGACTCTCTTCTTGCTTCTAAATATATCCTTAGCAATCTTTAGCAATCTATCAACTTCAGCTTTAGAGATTATAGAAGTCAAGTTAACTAATACATATTCTTTTATTCTTTCATCTTCCAAACTGGTTCTCCTTGCATCCAAAATATCATATATGATCTTGGGTATCATAGATGACAATTCTATTAATGCTTTACTATAAACATTCATATACTATACAATTGCTTCTTCTATAGCTCTTTGATCTTTATCATCACAATTTTCATAATATACAAGTACATTCTTCAAATTTCCTTCCTCGAGCACTTCATCAATTATTTCCTTTAAAGTCATTGTGGGCACAACAACATAAGTACCTTCAACTTTGTTGAACTTCAAAGATTCATCCAATTCATATTTTTGTTTATTGTCTGCTCTGGCTCTACCAGATGGCTCAACTTCTATTCTTAGCTTCTTGGTCGATTGGGCACCACCTAATTGAAGCTTCCTCACCATCATAACATAGGTGGCTATCTTTTGTACCTCTCTAACTACCTCATCAAACTCTGTTTCTACATCCTCAGTAGTTGGTGCAAGATATTCTCTTTGTGGCTTCTCCTTCTTCCTTTTCTTTGTTCCACCAGTTGACTTGTCTTGTGGCTTGGGTTGAGGGATAGGTTTCTGATCACCAGAGGTAGGTGCAAACTAGGATTTCCTTGGCTTGGTAGGAGTGGATACTGGTTTTTCCTTCTTTGGCTTTACCATGTCCTCCTCCTTTAGTATATTCTTCTCCCTATCCCTTTGAACAACTTCTTTGGTTATACCCATTTGTTCTGCAAGCTCCTCAACCTCTTTTTTGACCTTCCTCTTCCTTGTAGACTTAGTGAATTTCATATGTAGGTCTATATCCTTCTCCTTGTAGGTAGCAAACCTCTCTTCCTTCTCATTTGCTGATTTACTCAATAGGTGTTGAGCACATGCATCAAGTATGTTTCCTTCCACTTCATACCCAATGGGCATGATCCAAATTGTTCTAGGTTCAATGGCCTCAATATGGCATTGATCTTTGTCCACCATGAAGCAGATAGTATTCTCATATTTTTCAACAATGTCTTTTGGGATTCTCTCTCTATTTTGCATCATTACCTAGAATGATTTGAAGTAACTCCATAAAGTAGATTTATGAGCTAGTATATCACCCAATCCCTACAAACCTTCCTTAATTTGGACTGCCACCAGTTTATCATAAGCCCACTGTACTTTTCCTATACCGAGGATTTCATTCAAAAATTAAAGTGTCAAATAAACAATTAGAGGACTGAATTTGAAAACATGTTTCTTATCTTGTTTGATCCTCTTTAGGTTGCTCATAAGCTCACTGAGAAGCACTCCACATAGATCATATCCTTTTTCCTCTCTAATCATCTGATAGGTTGTAAATATTGTAGTACCAAATACTAAATTCTATCTGTTGGATTGATACACCTTATATCCTGTCACCATTTACGAAAAATCTCACATCATGTTCAATGATATCACTTATTGTCATAGATCAACTATCATATTGGGATTCGATAATTGTTGTCACTGTTGTGTTCTTAACATTTCTCGGACCAAGGATCTCACTAGTTGCATTTAGACAGATGGCTTGCTTTGTGATCTTGTGAGGTATGTCTAGCCATAAAAAATGATGTAGGAGCATCCTCGGTTCTTGGCAATCTTGCATCAACTAGAAATATTTCTTTTCTATTTGTCTTTTGTTTTGTAGTTTCAACATTTCATTCTGCATTTTCTTGCATTGGCTCATCAGATCTCGTGGACTTAGATTTTTCTTGAGGACATGATCATATTCCTTATTCCTAAACTGCAAAGCATTTAGATCATTTTTCAGCAAGTTATCGATTCCGATTTCCAAGATAGTTTTCTGGCATTGGAACCATTTGGACCTATTTGCATTAGTGAATCTACTGGATCCCTCCCATGGATTGCTCAGCCCTGTGCATTGATTCAAAAGTTCTTTGGCATGTGGTCGACCTTCCCTTTGATCCACACTTCATCCTTTGTATTTTTTGGAGGAATCTCTTTGGTAGAGGCCAACCTATTGGTTTTACATATTTGGTCTTGTTCTTCAGCATTTGATCCTTTTTGGACCGACTGGATCCCCTTGGATCATATAAATAATTATAATTGAGCATTAGAAGTAAGAAAGAAAAAAAGAAGAAATTAGATAGAATATAGTAGATAGATCTCAGGTTTGGAGGTCCAAGAGTGACCTATTCTATAATTAAGCATGTTTGGAGGAGGCTTGTGAGCCAAATCTTATAACCCGGATGTTACTAGTTATCTATAGTCAATTTTCATGATCTAATTCATTTAGTTTTGAATTGCCTCCATCTTAGTTTCTTGTTTCCATTATGTTTACTCTTTCTACTCAATCTGGATTGATCTCTTTGAGGTCCCTCCCAACCAGTAACTGCACCAAGTGATATTAGAGTGAGTTTTCATTTCAGAGATTGTGTTGTCTTGAGGATTTTGTTGTAGGGTGGTAGGCTATGGATCCCACCTACAACTGTAGAGGACTGGCATGAAGATGGAGAAAAGAGGAAATAGGAATGGTGGAGCACATAGGAATGCAAACCCTGCTATGATGGAAATGTTGTGAGGAATTGCAGCCCAGTTAGAAGCCATTGAGATAGCCTAGAGAAGAGGTTGACATATTGAAGATGGGAGTGAAGATGAGGAAGAAGAGGCCCTAACAAAACAAGTAGAAAATCCACCGGTGATCAATCCAGATGAAGAAAGGTTCTTGAGGGTTTTAAGTAGGGTGGACACTACGCCACATTTTACCCCACTAGAGTATGATGGAAAGTTGGATTCGGTTGATTTGATGGATTGGATCTGGAGATGGAGAAATATTTTGATTTTGAGAACACCATAGAGGAAAGAATGATGAAGTATGCCTGTACCAGATTGAAAGGTCATGCACCTATTTGGTGGAAGCATTTGTAGGTTGATAGATAGAGAAGAGGTAAAGAGAAAATAAAATCATGGGAGTGGATGGTTGCTAAGTTAAAATCAAAGTTTATGCCAACTGATTATCAAGTAAACTTGTTTTGAAAGTTGCAGAAGCAAAAGGAATCTAGTGTGAAGGAGTACACCGAAGCATTCTACAAGTTGAATATCAGATCCAGACATGTCGATGATGAGGTTGAACAAGTTTAAAGATATTTAAATGGACTATGGATGTCTATATAGGATGTTAGAATCAATGATAGTCCCAAAGACACTAAGAGGGGGGGGGAATCAGTGTCTAACTGGTTAGCAGAATATTTAAACTTATAAAGAAATTTGTATCCAAAAATAGTGTATCGATAAATAAGAATTAATGCAGCAAATAAGAATAACAGAGACAACATAGAGAACACAACATAACACAAGAAATTTAATGAGGAAACCTGGTGTGGGAAAAACCTCAATGGGATTTGTGACCCATAATATTCACTCACTGGCCAATGAATAAATATTACTTACAATGAGGGGCCTACACATGCAGGAAGGCTAGCAGCGTAGAGCTCACTGCTCAACTACAAAACAAAAGTCTCACTGACTTACAAAATGGATTATCAAAATCCAATACAATGTATTGCTTCAGATCAACATCAACTATTCTAGGTTCAGTACCGGTTTAAGCTCAATCTATTACCAAAACCTTCGCTGTCAACTATATCACCTTATACAAAATATCATCTATTCTCTCTCTCTCTCTCTTATCTTTATCTATTATGTCAAAATGACCTATAAGATCTCATACATATATATGATTCTTTTACAATATTCCATGTAATCTTTTACAAAAGATAATTATAATATAAAACAATAAATAAAGTTTATTCCATGTCAGCTTGAGTGTTGGTATGCATTATTGCTGCTGTCAGTGAAGTGCCTGTCGGTGTATGTATAAGTCTTTTTCCAATGTCAGTAACTATTGATGGGTTGATAGATAATTGCCAGTTGGTTTCCAGTTGGTTGCCATAAATAAAAACATCAACTATTCTCATAAGAGTGTAGAATGCCAACAATCTCCCCCTTTGGCATTGATGGCAACACTCATGAGAAAAATCCAAAAATTGTTCCAAAAACTGAAGTCCAAAAAAGTTTCCAAAAAGATGTGCCCCCCCAAGCAAATGATCTCCTCTGAATAAGCATTTTTCTCTCCACTACTCCCCCTTTGACATCAATGACAAAGGTTGTCAAAAATAGTCAAACGAATGCAAAAATTTCACCTCAAAGTCCGTAACCGGTTGGTTACAATCTGAAAGATATCTACCAAAACCAAATTTAGACTTTGCATAAACCTTTTATTGTCATTCAAAGTTGCCTCAATCTGTTGGATTGTGCTAGTGAGATAATGCATGTGATCTTTTGGTGATCGTTCTCCTTGAAGTAATGCCTTAGATATTTCTATTCTCTGAGAAATGAGATTGTCCAACTTGGTACCAAGTTTATTTTTAAGTTCTCTAGCATTAGTCCTTATCCTTGCCTTTTCTTTCTCAAGTTTCTCTAATTTTTCCTCAAAACCTATCATTTCTTGCACAAAAATTGATATGTGGCCCAATGAACCAGTTATATTATCATCTATGTCATCAATTTATTTATGTGTTTTACTGATCTCCTTGTCTATGTCCTCTGTTATAAGGTGAGGTTTGCATGTTTCTTTGTATATCTCTTTGTACTCCAAAATAGTAGAGTTCAGTGTCGATAATAATGTATTTAGGTGTTTTGTGCACTTCTTTATGGTGTCATCAAAGAATTTATCCTTCTTTTTTTCAACTCTCTCCTTTATTGCAACCTTGTTCACTTTATCAATGGTTATTACATTGTCAGCAATAAATTTGGACAATGTATCCAATTTGCCTAAAGAATCCTTAATATGATCTATGTTACAATTCGGTGCAATCAATTTAAGAATAGGTATAGTGTTATCAATTTCCTTGTAGGTCAATGCATTACAATCCGTTATCTTTTTGATTGAATCCAAAAGTACCTCTGTAACATTGGTAGGTCTGAATTCACCTACTGATGTGCCAGATGTCTGACCAATTGCCTTTATTACCTGTGTGCTTCCATCAGTTGTAACCATTTTACTTGTGTTTTCCGCCAGTGGATCAGTCTGGGTTTGCATATCAACTTGCAAGGGTTTCTTAGACTATTTTGATGTCTTAGTGATTACCGGTTTCTCTGCCTCAGTGTGTACCTCTTCCTCAGTAGGTTTCTCAATAAGTTCAACTATCGGTATCTCAGTCTCCGGTGGCCATGTGCTAGCATCTATTCCTTCAGTAGGCTTCCCAGTATCTAATGGTTGCTCTGTTTGGGTTGGGATCTCAACCTCAATAGTCTCTACCAGTTTCTTAGCCATGTTGCCACTATAAACATTGTCTTTCTTAACCTCTAAACTATCCTTGTCCACAACAATATTCACTTCCTGAGTATCCACATTCATGGTGAAGAGTATCTTAGATTCAGGATTTGTGTCATCATGTGTAACACCTTCAGTGTCAATAACCGATGGATCATCTGTGTGTATCGGTGCAGTATCCAAAGGTAGCGATAGGTTGTCAATAATCTTGATGTTTGGAGTACCACCAACTTTTCCTTTTCCATTGTCCTTATCCTTCTGATACACTTTAAATGTCTTCTTTGGTTGGTTCATTTGCTCTTGTTTTTCCTTCTCCATAAAAAATATATCCCAATTATCAGCAGTCTCATTTGCAATCTATTTTACTCTTCCTGCCATTAAACTTACTTGTCAGTGTCCATTGGCAAAAACAGATCGGTTAGACTCAGAAATTAATTCATCAATTTCCTCCTTTGAATTTACAGGATGTACAGCTAGAAGTTTTTCAACTTTCAGTTTCTTATCTAATTCCATCACTACAATCCTTTTTGCTTCCAATCTCCTATACAGTTCATTGGGTAAGTCATCCACAACTTCAATTAAAACCTTTTTATATGTGTCCAAATGTAAAATAATACTGTTCTCAATGCTTTCCCTATCAGAATCATTAAATGTGTTATATAGTTGGTGTACATTAGCCAAATTTCCATCATCAACTATCTCATTCAATAAATCATTCAAAGAAGGGGTAACAGGTTGTTTTTTCTTCTTTGGTGTTAGTTTCTTTGGTGGTCCCCTTACTGCCTATTGTTTCTTCCTCAAATCCCTTGTTCTCTTAGGTGAAGGAGAGGGTATCGGTGAAGGTTTTCTCTTCCTCCTTTCAACTCTTTTAAACTCAGCTGCCTTCTCACTATCAGTTCCAGAAGATGTGCCAATCGGTGAGATGTGTGTCTCCGGTTGAAGTTCTTCAAGCTCACTAGCCAATATGCCACTAATGTTCATTACATTTTCCTTGATTTCCTTCACTTTCTTGGAAGCATCTCTAATATATTTTTCCCTTTTCTTTCTTTGCTTCAATATATTTACATCACTTTCAATAGTCTTAGCACTACCAAAAACCTATTCTGATGGTTCTCTCGGTGCATCCAGTAAAGCTTTTGCATATGTCTCCAGAATGTTAAGATCTACCTCATATCCCATTTCAATCACCTAGACAGTCCTAGGGAGTAAAACTTCCATCCATGTCTCATCTTTCTTGATAAAAAAATAGATCTCTTTGTCATATTTGTCCACTACACTCTGTGGTAGCCTTTCTCTAGTTTTCATTTTAGCTTGGAAGGTTTTGAAGTATTCAATTATGTTGTTGTCCTTTGCAGTTCCCATGCTGGTAAAAGCTTCCTGTAATTGTTTTCCTACTGGTATATCATATCCAAAGTCTTTAGGTCCTATACCAGGGATTTCCTTAGTGAAATACAACATCAAGCATACCAAAATATTTCCAAAGAGGAATGTCCCTTTCTTATCTCCTTTAATCTTTTTCAAATTGTCAATGAGTTCATCTTTTAGCCATTCACACACATCTATCATTGCATTGTTGTTGACCATCTCATAAATATTGTTTATACAAAGACTAGAAATTGAATTTAGCATGTTAGCATGTGTGGTCTTGTATCCTAACACCATACTTACAAATCTCACATTGATGTCCTTGATATCATTCACTCTCAGTGATCTATTGTTATATGTTGCTCCGGTTAGGGTCATCACTTTGTTGTTAGGAATATTCTTTGTTTTATTAGGTATGCTATTGGTTGAGGGTAAACCAATTACTGCCCTAATTGCTTGCCGAGTTATTTTGCAGACATAATCCAACCATATGAATTCTCCATGTGCTCTACTTAAGACAATTCTTACTACCTCTGGAAATTGGGGAATGTTCAGTATCTCCATAAAACCTAGAGTTTCTACAATCTTGTGTTCAGGTTTAACAACACCATTTTCATCACAAATTACCTTAGTAAACATTTTCATCAATTCTTCAGAACCTAGTTCTTCTATATTGCAATGTATATAAATCTTAGGGTCTTCTACAAATGCTACACCTTTAGGAATTTTTTAAAATGCCCCTACAAAGTCATCTTGCTTGGTAATCTCGAGAATTATCTTAAATAATGGCCTAGGGCATTTCACATTTTCCATAATAGTAGGGTTCCAAATAAACTCGGGAGCAAAAGAAGAAGCCATTGAAAAATACCTTTAGCTACTTGAAAATATTTTGAATGCTTGAAGAAATCACTTCGCACCTTTGCCTTGAAAGCCTTCACTCTATTTTCGTACTCTCTGCTAATTTGAATGCTCTGTGAGTTAAAAAATGAGGGAAATTAGCTGATTTATAATGACATTTCTCTCACCAACCACATTAAATGCTCGTCGATTAAGTGAAAACTTAACACATCTACCGGTAAAGAAGAAATCTATCTTCTCACCATCGACCGAGAGTAATCTACATGATTTTCAACTTGCCGCAATACCCCCAAAGGGTTACTTCTCAGTTGGATGAAGAATCTCCTACTGGTGGAGGATTACTCTATTCTACTAGTATAGAGATAGTTTCATCAACATTCTGATCTCTCTTCCTAATCCATTATTTTGAAAATTCTTGCTTTACGTCATCTACCTTTTCTTTGCCTTTCAAATTGGATCCTTTATTGTTTGCCGGTGAAGTCTTGCTTCTACAAAATTTGGCAATATGTCCAATTTTGTTATAAGCATAACAAGTCACATTATCCCTCTGAATAGCCTTTCCATATCCTACGCTGGTTTGTGTTCTGCATTGATTAGATAAGTGTCCATATCTTCCACAAACATAGCATTTCACATTCATTCTGCAATTTTCTGAATTATGACCAACTTTGTTGTATTTGGAACATTGACTGGTGGGTGCATTAATATTCTGATTGTTTCTAAATCTACATTGATTTTCTCTATGACCATATTTGTTGCAATTGAAACATTTGCCATTAAACTTATAAGAACTAGGTTGTCTTACCGGTTTGTTTTGTTCTAGATTGTTTGCAGTACCGAAACTTTCTCCAACTTCAAATCCAAGTCCATTTGTATCTCCATTAGGTTTCTAACTTTTTAGCATGTCATCAAGCTCCTCTGAACTTTTCTTGAATTCTCTTTGTGTTGATTTGCAGTAGCCAGCTCATTTTCCAGAATTTCCTTTTGTCTCATAAGCTCAGTTTTATCATGTTGCATGTGAATCAGATCTATCTTCAACATATCATTTTCATGACTAAGTCTTAGATTTTCATTTTCAGCATCATTGAGTCTCCTAGTCAAGTCTTCTTCATTCTTCTTCCTATCTTCAATGTCTTTACATAACCTCATAGTCATATCTTGCATTTCATTCCTCATATTACTGTTTTCCTGTCTCAACTTGTTTGCAAGTTCATTAAGAGTTTCTTTTTCCTCATCATCTCTCTGCATCTTCTCATGAAGTTCTTTTCTTTTATTTTGTGCTATAGAAAATTTCTCCTAAAGTCCTTTAATTAATTCATGTCCAGTCCTTAGATCATCTTCAAATTTGATATTCTTCAATTTCTCTGCATCATAATCTACAAGAGCTCCTTCCAATTGTTTTCTTAAGTTCTCCATTTGTACCGGTGTCAGAATCTTCCTCAATTTGTTAGGCTTTTGAAAATAGAGGACTAAGCACTGATACCAATTGTTAGAATCAATGACAGTCCCAAAGACACTAAGAGGGGGGGGAATCAGTGTCTAATCAGTTAGCAAAATATTTAAACTTATTAAGAGCTTTGTATCCCAAAATAGTGTATCGATAAATGATAATTAATGCAACAAATACCAATAACAGAGACAACATAGAGAACACACCATAACACAAGATATTTAATGAGGAAACCCAGTGTGGGAAAAACCTTGATGGGATTTGTGACCCACAATATTCACTCACTGGCCAATGAATAAATATTACTTACAATGAGGGACCTGCACATGCAGGAAGGCTAGCAGCCTAGAGCTCACTGCTCAACTACAAAATAGAAGTCTCACTAACTTACAAAATGGATTATCAAAATCCGATACAATGTACTTCTTCAGATTAGCATCAACTATGCCAGGTTCAGTACCGTTTTAAGCTCAGTCTATTACCAAAACCTTCGTTGTCAACTATATCACCTTATACAAAATATCATCTATTCTCTCCCTCTTATCTCTATCTATTATGTCAAAATGACCTATAAGATCTCATACATATATATGAGTCTTTTATAATATGCCATGTTGACTTTTACAAAAGATAATTATAATATAAAACAAACAAAAAAAATTATTCCATGTCGGCTTGAGTGTGGGTATGCATTATTGCCATTGTTGGTGAAGTGCCTGCCGGTGTATGTATAAGTCTATTGCCAGTGCCAATAACTGCCGGTGGGTTGACAGATAATTGCGAGTTGGTTTCTAGTTGGTTGCCATCAATGACAACATCAATTATTCTCATAAGAGTGTAGAATGCCAACACAAGATGAACTCAGTTTGATCAAGTTGAAGAGTATTGAAGAAGCATACCAATATGCCCTGAAAGCATAAGAGAAGTTGAACAAAAGACATGAGCAGAGACAATGAGGTAGAGGTGGAAGGTTTTCCAAAGGAATATTTCAAGGAGGAAGAGGATATACTAGAGGAAGAGGAACCTATATGGATCAAAACAAGGACAAGGAAGTAAGAAAAGAAGGTAATTCATACCAGAAGGATGGCACATATTTCTACTGGAGGAGAGAACCCGATGGCTACCAGAATGAAAATTTTGGAAAGGATGATAGAAGACAAGATAAGAGAATGTTTAGAGGAACTTTCTATAAGTGTGGAGGAGAAGCACATTGTGCTTTTGAATATAAGAAGACAAAGAACACTAGGAGATCAACATTGGTGGAAGAAAGCCCCATCGGGTCAGCTAACAAACCAAGAGATGGATAACTATTGATGATGAGGAGAGCTTTATGTCATATCAAAGAAGATGAGGAGCCCTTGGAAAGGAGAAATTTGTTCAAGACTAGATGTAAGGTACCCGATAAGTGTTGTAAAGTTGTTATTGATAGTGGTAGTTCAGATAATCTTGTTTCAGAAGAAATGGTGAATAAGTTGAAGTTGGAAAGATTGAAACACCCTAAGCCTTATCAGATACCTGTAATAGTAGTAGAATGGATTCAAGATGATCATAAGCTGTTAGTAAGTGAGCAATGTTTGGTGAAATTAAAAAATTGGAAAGTATCATGATGAAGTCTTGTGTGATATTTGCCACCTTTTGTTGGGTAGACCTTGGCAGTTTGATAGATAGGAAATACATGATGGGAGAAAGAACATATACACTATTGTAGAAAATGGGATGAAACAAACCTTGTTACCCTTGGAGGAGCCTTTGAAGAGTGAAGTTTGTACAAATGCTAGAATCTGTTTGGTGGATGGAAGAAAATTCCTAGATGGAATGAGACATGAGAATGTGTGTTTTTCCTTAGTTCCTAATAAGACTGAGCATTTGGAGCATGAAGAAGAACAACCGAAAGAGATAAAGCAGTTACTGTCAGAGTATGAAGACATCATTTCAGATAATGTGCCTGATGGATTACCACCTATGAGAAGTATCAATCATTGCATGGACCTAGTTCCCAGAGCTAGTTTGCTTAACAAAGCTGCACAATGGTTGATACTAGCAAACAATGAAGAGTTGAATAAACAAGTGCAGGAATCACTGAAGAAAGGTTTGATTAAAGAAAGTCCGAGTCCTTGTATAGTACCAATAGTATTAGCACCTAAGAAGAATGGATAATGGAGGATGTGTACTAACTCTAGAGCAATAAACAAGATCACAATGAAATATTAGTTTCATTTACCTAGGATGGATGACATAATGGACTATTTGAGTGGAGCCAAATACTACACAAAGATAGACTTGAAGAGTGAATATCATCAAATTAGGATCAGAGAAGGAGATGAGCGGAAGACATCATTCAAGACAAATGAAGGATTGTAGGAATGGTTGGTGATGCCTTTTGGGTTGACTAATGTACCAAGTATTTTAATGAGGTTGATGAATGAGGTATTGAAGAAATTCTTGGGTAAGTTTGTTATTGTATATTTGGATGACATTTTGATTTTCAGTAAGACAAAAGAGGAGAATTTTTTGCATTTAAGACAATTTTTGCAGAGGTTGAGAGAAGAAAAGTCGCTGATAAATCTTAAGAAGTGTAATTTCATGAAGGAAGAGTTAGTTTATTTGGGATTTGTGATATCTACAGATGGATTGAAGATGGACCTTGAGAAAGTAAAAGAAATTGTTGAATGGCCTACACTAGAAATTATTGGAGAGGTAAGATCATTTCATGGTTTGGCTAGTTTCTACCAGAAGTCCATCAGAAATTTTAGTTCAGTTTGTAACCCTATGACTGAGACAATGAGGGAAGATAGGAAGGAATTCAAGTGGACAACTGGAGAAAATAAAATTTTTGAATTGTTGAAGCAAAAAGTGATTGAGCAGCCTGTGTTATCTTTACCAGATTTCAACAAAGTGTTTCAAGTAGATTGTGATGCAAGTGGAACTGCAATTGGAGCTGTATTGAGTCAGGAAGGGTGAGCAGTAGCTTATTTTAGTGAGAAGTTGAATGATGCCTAGAGGGGATATTCAGTGTATGATCAGGAGTTTTATGCCATAGTTCAAGCCTTGAAGAAATGGAGACATTACCTGTTGCCTAAGGAGTTTGTGGTATACATCGATCATCAAGCCTTATAGTATTTGAACAATCAGAGTAAGTTGAATCAGAGACATATGAAATGGGTAGAATTTTTTCATACACCTTTGTGTTGAAGCATATAAGTGGTAAATCTAATAAAGCTTTTGATGCATTAAGTAGAAGGAGAAATTTTATGACAAAAATGAGAGTGACAGTATTAGGATTTGAGGAGTTGAAGACCTTGTATGATGATGACCTGGATTTTGTAGAACCTTGGAAAGCATGTAGAGAACTGGTTATGGTAGATAAAAGAAAGTGGTTGGATTACTTCATTCAGGATGGGATTTTATTCAGAGGAGTTGAGTTGTGTATACCTAATATTTCTATGAGGGAGAATTTGATAAAGGAGAATCATAGTGGAGGATTAGCCAGACATTTTGGTATTGATAAGATAGTAGCATTGGTGAGTGAGCATTACTTTTGGCCTCAGATTCATAAGGATGTTAGGAAATATATGCAGAGTTGTAGAGTTTGTCAAGTTGCAAAAGGGAGTAGTCAGAATGTGGGATCGTATAAGCCTTTGACAGTACCAGAGAGACCTTGGGAGGATATAAGCATGGATTGCCTAAGACACAAAGAGAAAAAAATTCTATATTTGTGGTAGTGGATAGATTCTTGAAGATGGCTCACTTCATACCTTGTAAGAAAATATCAGATGCAGTGCATATAGATAACCTAGTTTTCAAGGAAGTGGTGAGATTGCATGGACTACCTAAGAGCATAGTTTCAGACAAGGATATTAAGTTTGTTAGTTATTTTTGGAGAAAACTTTGGAAAAATATGAAGACAAATTTGAAGTTTAGTTCTACTTTTCACCCACAGACCAATGGATAGACAAAAGTAGTAAACCAGAGCTTGGAAAATTTATTGAGATGCTTGGTTGGAGAAAAAACCGGAAGTTGGGATTTGATTCTTGCACAAGAAGATTTTGCCTACAATAATTCAATGAACAGGAGTACCAGAAGAACACCTTTTGAGATTGTTACCAGACCACACCCTAGAGGTATATCAGAATTAAGAGATGTTAGTAATGAAGACAAGCAGAGTGCAGAGGTAGAATAATTTGTAGATCACATGAAGGCCTTGCAAATTCAGGTTAAGTAGCATCTGGAGGAAATGAACATCAAGTATAAGGAGAAAGATGATGAGAAGAGAAGACATAAGTAATTTGAAATTGGCAATGAAGTCATGGTGTAACCGAGAAAAGAAAGATTTTCAGTTGGAACCTATAACAAGTTGTAGATGAGGAAGTTTGGACCTTGTAAGATCTTGAGGAAGTTTAGTTCCAGACATATTTCACCTATATTTAACATTGTAGATCTACATCAGTATCATGAACTAGAATTTAGTGGGGACAATATTGCAGACTTGGAGAAATAGCTACCTCGGAAGGAGCCAGATCAGATTGAAGATATTTTGGATAGTAGGATTGGGCGTCACACCCAGAGTAGTTAGTATAAGGAGTATCTTGTGAAATGGAAGGACAAACCAGTTGAAGATTCATCTTTGATTTATCAGGCAAAGGTAGACTGCCTTGGTTTTCATTTGACCCAGGCAAAGTGGGAGACTCACTTTTTCAACAACCCCAAATTTCTGACGCAGGAGCATCCCCAGTTCTTGGCAATCTTGGATCAACCAAAAATATTTCTTTTTTGTTTGTTTTTATTTTGCCGTTTCAACATTTCACTCTACATTTTCTTGCATTGGCTCACTAGATCTTGTCGAGTTGGATTTTTCTTGAGGACATGATCATATTTCTTATTCCTAAATAGCAGAGCATTTGGATCATTTTCCGGTAATTTATTGATTTTGGTTTTCAAGAAATTTTTTTGGCACTACAACCATTTGGACCTATTTGCATTGGTGAATCTATTAGATCCCTCCCATAGCTTGTGGATCCCTATGCATTGATTCCAATGTTCTTCATGTGGTCGACCTTCACTTTGATCTGCACTTCATCCTTTGTATTTTTAAGAGGAATCTCTTTGATGGAGGCCGACCTATTGGTTTTACACGTTTGGTCTTGTTCTTCGGTATTTGATCCTTTTTGGTTCAACCGGATCCCTTTGGATCATATAAATCATTGTAATTGAGCATTAGAAGTAAGAAAGAAAACAAGAAGAAATCAGATAGAATATAGTAGATAGATCTCAGGTTTGGAGGTTTGGGAGTAAACTATTCTATAATTAAGCATGTTTGTAGTAGGGATATGAGCCGAATCTTGTAACCCAGATGTTACCAGTTATCTGTAGTCAATTTTCATGATCTAATTCATTCAGTTTTCCATTGCCTCCATCTTATTTTCTTGTTTCCTTTGTGTTTACTCTTGCTACCCAGTTTGGATTGATCTCTTTGAGGTCCCTCCCAACCGGTGACTGCACCATAAACTCATCAAGGATTTGGCTCAAGATATACTTGACCCATTCAAGTTCATCAAACACCAGAAAGTGAACAAATTGGATAAAACCCTTTTCTTGAAATGATTTCAATTCTAGCTTTAGATCCCCATTCCATCCATTATATTCTTGGTGTACAATGATAGCATTTCTGCATTCCCAATCTCTTCAATATTACAATGAATGTATGCCCTAATATCCTCACTATGCAACACGCCATACGACATAGAATAAAATTCTCCTTATGGATCATCTTCGACCGATTTGAATGGATGTTTCTTAAACACCAGCCTTGCCCTTTCAATGATTTCTATCACCAATGGAGTTGCTACACTAGATGATGATACCATTTCAAAAATAGGGTTATAAATAGATAGATCAAACATAGATAAATACCTTTTCAATTTTAACCGGATGCTAAGAATCATTTGTCAGATCGCTTCAAGTTCTATTTTTGCTACTTAATCTCATTTGTCTCGATCTCTTTCTCTTATCTTCTTTTGCAATGTGAAGAATAAATGATAGAATGCCTTTTTATCCTTTGAAAACCTAACTCTAAGTTGTAATAAATGCATGACCCTAAAGGCTTTATAGATACCCTATTTCTTCAATAATTCATCACTGGATACTCAGATAGGCATGTAATCTTCCAAATATCAACTGCACAACTAATCTCCATCATTTGCAACCTTCCTCTACTAGTTACAAATCTTTGAAAGTGTTTTTTAAGGATCTGCATGAAATGCTTCCCCCTAAGGCCAAAATGCCTTAGTTACTGGATGAGGTTTCAGCACCCAAATCAGGTGTGGAGCCATTTTGAACATTTGAATCTTCCTTCTTAACCCACATCTTCTTATGTTTCTCTCTGACTTCTTCAACCTTTGCTTTACCCTTTTCATCTGATCTATTCTTGTCTACTGGAGCATTCTTGCAAACATTCTTTCTTCTGCTATATTTTGCAATGCGACCGGATTTGTTGCATGCATAGAAAACAACATTTCCTTGCATAGGCCTGAAGTTCATATGATTTTGTCTCATCTTGCATTGGTTAGAAATGTGTCCAAATATTGTACAAGCATAACATCTATTATTTTGGAAATTATTCTTTAATTCTCTGCACATGTTTGACATATGACCAAAGTTGTATTTGAAACATTGACCAGTAAAGGTAGGACCTTTATTCATCATCCTATTTCTGGATTGACTTTCCATATGACCAAATTTATTGCAAACAAAACATTTACCATTGATTTTATATGCATTAGGTTGTCTTACCGGAGGTCTAGTATTCTTATGATGATTGCTTTGTTCAGAACTGGAGGATTTTCCTTTCTCATATCCAAGTCCTCACATGTCTTTTCCACTTCTCTTACTTGATAGCATCTCATATAGCCTGGCTGAGCTAGCTTTGAATTTTTCTTTTTACTCATTAGCAGTGGAAAGTTCATCTCTCATAATTATGATCTTCCTTTCAAGTTCTTTCCCATTATTCTTAGATTGCACCAATTCAAGTCTCAATTGGTCATTCTCAAAGTTCAATATGCAACATTCTTCAGATCTATCTTCAATGACCGAGTTAGATTTTCCTCATTCTTCTTCCTATCTTCAATCTCCTTTGTCAGCTTCATCACAATGGATTGTATCTCATTCCTTAAGACTGCATTATCTCTAGCAAGCTTCTCACATTCATTTGTCTTGTCTTGTAGGGCTTGATTGTCAATGGTTTGCTCTTCTTTCTCCTTGAGTCTATCCATCATTTCCTTTCTCTTCTCTCTAGATGTGTTCACTTGTTCTTTTAGAGATTCAATGAAATTTTTAGTTGCTTCCAGACTTCTCCTTAGGCTACTTTTCTCTTTCATAGCTGCATAAAGATCTTCAAGTGCCATAGTAAGTTGCTTCTACAAACCGGAGTCCATGGATTCAATCTTCCAGATATTCCTCAAGATGTTATTTTTCTTCCAAGGAATGAAGCTCTGATACCAATTGTTGGAATCAATGAACACTGAGAGGGGGGGGTGAATCAATATTCTGCAATTTACAAACTTATTAAATTGATTCATAAACCA
Organism: Cryptomeria japonica; assembly: GCF_030272615.1. NCBI lineage: Eukaryota > Viridiplantae > Streptophyta > Pinopsida > Cupressales > Cupressaceae > Cryptomeria > Cryptomeria japonica. The sequence continues at coordinate 403,251,313 of NC_081415.1, read as the reverse complement.
CCAAATGCACAAGATTGAAAGTAAAGTGAAGAAACATAAACCAGTCAACCACAAAACCATAACACTATAATTTTTATGTGGAAACTAGGAAAGGGAAAAAACACGATGGGATTTGAACCCATAATATTATTATACTTTGATCAAGAGTATGGTAATATTACAAGAAGAGGAATGCATTTGCATTTAGGCTCACTGCCTAGAGCTCACTACTCAAATACAAAATAGGGCTACAAATCGGAGGAATCACTATCCTACAAATAATTACAAGTGATTACAATAGTGTCTAAACTAAAGAATAGCATCTACTAATTCTAGATAGTAGTTCTGATTGAGCACAATCTAACTATCTTCCTCTATTTTGCTTATTTGCCCTGTTCCGCTACATAGTCATATATCAAAGCACCAAATTTGCATATTGATACTCATTCGCACATCTACCACACATCTACTATATAAAAATGATCATATAGGTTGATCTTATATATGTGCATCAACAAAACAAATCATTTCTCATGTCAGCTTCCAAAAACTGCATAACACACAACACAAAATTTGTATCAACAAGTCAGCTCAAATCATCCAAAAATTCATATATGGACCCAAACAAGTTGATATGATTTACATATGTCATCCCAATCTCCTTAAACTCAAAATCGATCACCAAAATTATCCCAAATATTCTGAAACACACATTACACCAAAATAGCTTTGTTCTTCCTAGATTATTGGATACTAGACCTTCAATCTCACTCATGAATCAACACCAAATATCAGGATTAAAGAATAATCTACCTCGAACCTCAAATCATTTTCCTTCAATACCGCAACCAAAATTATGAAACCAAAATCAAGATATGTACACTGAACTCATAGTCTGTCAGTTACTGTATTTCACCTTCTAGACTTATGCCTCATGAACAATACAACTTTGGATAAATAGATTCTATGTACACTGGATATGATTTCGGAACTGAATTGCCATAAATGACAACTCTGTTGGCATTGTGTTGTAATGGCATTGTGTTGTCATTGATGTCAATCAGTATAAGATGGCAACCAATATGGGAGATTGAATAGGCAGTGGTGTCATTGATGCTTGTCAACTAAGCATAGCAGGTCACTAGTAAGGGAGAATGTCATCCAGCATAATGATCATTGGAGTCACCGGTACACAATTTAGTGCTGACTTGTGTTGAAGACAAGTATTGGAGACTGGTATGGTATGATGACTAGCAAGTATGGTGTTGGGATTGAATTTTTTCCAATTGACAAGCATTGTAAAGAAGAGATCGGTGAAGTGACAACTTAATGGTTGAAGAAATCAAAAGATTAAGTGAAAAGTTGACTGAGAGTGTGATGCTTCTATGAGAAAAGATGATAAATGTCAAGGTGAAGATGTATCCTTCCCTCAATGAAATTACATTTATACTGGTAAAATAATTCCCTGAGATAAGACTGCCAGAGTAGGCCAAGGTAGGTGATTGGACACACAGACCGGATGACCAAGTGGAAGATGACCAAGCCTCCAGAGTGTGAGATCAAAGATGAACACCAGATTAGCATGTGATGTCAAGTTGTGCCACTAGGATAGAGAAATAAGATTAAAGAAGTGATGGGTTTGTCACTTTGACAAACTGGTTGAGATATGGTCTAAGCTGATGATGAAGAAGCAAGGCTGAGCAACTCCAGATAGAGAGAGAAATCGGTATGTACATGCCTCAAACGGAAACTACTGAAGGTTGATGACATGGTGTCTGTTGGTTCCCAAAACCACAGATTGGAAATCCTAGAGCTTTGACAAATCTCCTACTAATTTCTCAATCAGCCTTGGCCAATGAATAGGAATGGTCAAAGACCAAATTCATCTGCACTTTAGGCTCCACTAGACCTAGGCAAGTATACCTTAATCTCCAAAGAACAAAGAGACTTCTTTATAGTGAATTTAAACTTATCAATTTAGCTATTTGCAGGAATGGCAAAATGTTTCCTACAACTATTCTTTATTATGTTCTTTTAACTTATTTTAATCTGAAAAACATGAAGGTAATTAATAGTGAATGAATGCTTATAAAATAATGTTGTTGGAACCTTAAGTAATTATGAAAGAACAATACTGATAGGAATAAGAAGTACATCTCTCTAGTGAGGACCTTGTGCACACTAAATTTAATTACAAAAAACTAATAATAGATCAGTGCCTTATCTGAAAATTTACATGTCACTTAATGGACAGGTATTTGTAATCTTTGGAGACAGTTTAAAAAAATCACAAGACTATCGCTGCAGTGGTTTCAATGTATGTTACTAGAACAACAAAAATAATTATGTTTCCTACATAACAACAAGTGATAGCACACTGCAACAAACCTTATTTATATTTATCCAAAGAATTTGATTCAGCAACACCATGTAACATGAAATGATATAAAGATAAATACAACAAATCTTGTATATTAATTTTTGGAATAAAAGGTATACAAAAGCTTCAGACTCACAGGTACTTTATGATATACTTGCTTGCACAAAATGACTTTTCATTTATACAAACCTGTCTTACATAACACTACTAGTCCCAATAGACAATCTGAAAGATAGAATTTTTTGCTTCTCTTCTGTCTGTTCTCCCTTCCTAGAATACAAAAATGACTCCCTATATACATGTGACTCAAAAGACATAAATGAAAGGACACACCCTTTCATTAGTACAAACTAAAACTAACAAAAAACCTAACTAACTCCCTAACTGCTATAACCAAAACACATTACAATGACACAAACTAATTCTTCCCATCCAGCCTTTGACCGCACTTCTAGATATGCTAAAGATATCCTTCATGTTTATAGGTGCAGGTGTTGAAGATGATGTCTCTAACTACTACTTCTGCTGAAATAAAATTTTCAACCTGTTCCCCTATTTCATTCATATCCAAAGTATCCACACGGGAAATGCTAAGGGTTGCACTAAGTAGGGATCTGCAATCAGAAATCCATCATTTTTTATCCTTTATTACCCCTGTATCATCCACCACACTTGGGAATCCATGATTAACAATCCCTTGACACTCCTCATATTAAATTTTCAACTCTGATGTGGATCTCCCATGAATGTCAATCATTTTTTTGACCTTGTTGATCTTTTTTTCACTTTGTGCCTTATCCTATAGTAACATGTTTAACCTATCAAAAATCTTGTGGTGGGATACTATATTATCCATGTTTCTCTAGTAAACAGTCTAGAATTCCTCTAGTATTTTTTGCAAATTCTAAAACCTTTTAGACAGTAAGACGCACGTTGTGTCTACCCTTATGTTCTGCATTCCCTCCCTCGACTTCTTGTTTTCTTTGTGCAATTCTTTGCACTTCTTTTTCATTTTTGATTTACTTCTATCTAGGTTATAGGTTAGCCTCTTCTTCTTAAAAGTTCCTCATACAATGATTTGTATTTTCCTGTTTCTCTTATCAACATCTTCATCTGTGCTTTATTTAATATTGAAATGTCAATTCCCATATCCGCTGTGACCATGGGATCCACTTCACCAACCTTTAACTTCATCATGTGACCAAAAGACTTATCCACATCTATAATCTTTGACCTCTTATTTGGAGGATAAAGGGCCCATAAAATCATGGCCTCATCATCTGGATCATATCTTGATCCAATAAAAATATCATTCATGCCTTGAATATCTAACTTGAAATCCTTTTTATCTGAATGCAATAGGCTATCAAAAATGAAAGACGCACTAAGGTCCCAACCTGGGAAAAGAATTATTCCTACCTCTATAAGAAGTTGCCTTCCCCTTTAAGGAGTCATTCCTTCTAACTTTGAATTGATATCAGAGCCTTCAATTTTCTAAGCATCTTTGCGTCATTTTGTAGAGTCACATCTGGCATTGCTTCTCTTAGCCTCTTTCGTTTGAAATGACACAAGAAGGACTTAAACTCCTTTGATTTAATGAATTCATCATCAGACATAGAATAAGTATGCTCTTCTAACCTAACATCCACATCGACATTCATCCTCGCAACAATTTGGTCTTGTGCTTCAAGTTCCTCCTCCTTTTCAAGCATTCTGAATCTTGAGACAACCTCATTCTCACCTGATTCACTTTTAGCTTCTTCTTCTTCTTCTTCCATTTCCTATAGTTTTTTTCTCTTTTCTTCCAATTTCAAGTTCAAATCCTGGAATATTTTCATAGCTTCTTCACATTCCTTGTTGCTGAAGATGTACAAAGCTTCAACATGCTCATAAAAATAGTCACCCAGATTCTGCCCTTTTCTGCTCTGGTGTATATAGGCCTCCGGGTAATAGTTTTTTCTGCTTGTGTGCTCATAAATATTATAATCTTCTATTAATCTCTTGTCAATAATTTCATATGCCTTTGTGGATACAATGGTGAAGTCACCAAAGTGTAGAGTTTCGGGTAGAAAAACTTGCTTGTGGGCACCCCCAAAATGATGTGCATTAGAGACACTCATTTCTCTCACAATCTCTAGGTAAGCAATTCTGTCAGGTGCAGGCTTTGGTAGCACATAAGGAGCACCTTCGAATCCAAAAACCCTAACATATGTGAAGTCTTGACATACATACCAATCACCCCAGTTATGATTTACCCTTATATCCCCATGCTCATGGGGTCTAAGAAATCTTTTGATTTCTTCTGAAAATGATCCATCAAAAGAAAACCCAAAACTTTTGTATAATGGTTGAACAAAAAACTCTTCAAATTTGACATAATGAGATCTCATGAACTGACAACCTCATAGTGACACCCACAATTCAACTAGCTGCTCCTGCCCATCTTTACCATGAACATTTAATTTCAAATCTTCAGGCCACAACCCCCCTGTGTCCTCCGTAAAACAAGATAATATGCATTAACAATAAACTTAAAAGATTTGTCGGGGATATTATGAAGTCTTAAAAAACCATCATGCATCTTCTCGACAATGTAAGTAGCATAATCAAATTGTCTCAGCTCATGCATTTGTGTATATGGAACAAGTATTCATGGTCCTATTCGAGCCACATTTGGAACCTCAACTCCTCCCACTTGACCGCATGCCATATACATATATTGCAGATACTTCCTAAAAATGTGGATATCAAATGGGGGCCCGTCTTCATCTGTCAACTTTCCTTTCTCATCCTTATGTATGGCCAAATTCCACCCATTGTATACACTATCCATCTTAATATATTCTTCTTCCAGTTTCTCGAAAGATAAAGGCACATCAGATTCGAAACCAAGACCAAAAACCTCATGAATGGTGGCCACTAAAAGGTGGATGAATGCATCACCATTTGGCAATTGAATGCATCTTTTCATGGCATTATAAGCCCTAGCCAATGTTTTCATTAATTGAATATTTACAAAGACATTAGGGACCACAAGTTTACCCAATCCAACTATCCATGGGTTTGAGATTGGGGTCGGCTTGCTTCTTCATGAATAATGATACAAGAACAACTCATGACCTCTAACCCTGGTCTAGACATCACCAATTTCATTGAAATCATCTTCTAGTTGGTCACAGATAGGCAAATTAGCCTTAGATCTTTGGGATTTGGCTCCTGGTGAGCTCATTTGGTCAATCATATCTTGATTTAACTTTCTTTTCTATGCACCTTCTCCACCTTTAGACTTCTTTGAAGCACTCTCCAAAACCTCAGTGACCTTCCTCTTGCCCTTGGAACTAGAACCCTCCATATTTGAATTCTTCAAGCTTTCTGAAATTCAAACTTTTGCAGTTTAGTTATGCTTGAATCTCTCTGTTCATTTCAATCTTCTATGCAAATTCCTTATACCAGCTTCTATATATAATTTTAATACATCAGGAGCATTTACTCAATTGAAATGGTGATGTGGTTCACCTCACGTAAGCACGGATTTATCTGTTGCCTGTATTTAATAATGGTAGGTAGATTCGTTAAGATCAGATTTTGCAATGGCTAGTCATTGTTGGCAGTTTGGATATGATGATATGGTTTTGTCATTGATGTCAACACCTGTCATCACTTGTCAACACTTATCAGCACTGGGAGATCTTTGGTTATGTTCACCGACAAGTTAGAGACTTATGCACAGTCACTGGTATTTGGTTCACCAGCAAATTATATTGTTCACCAGCACTTGGAATGACTTGGAGACTACTTACTTATGTCAAAGAAATTATTTGATCACTTGGATTTGGTGATTTGGTTATTTGTTTATTCAGGTTTGCATATTTACTGTTACCGGCAAATAGGTCTAGGATAAGCACCGACAGGCATATCTAATCCAGATCAACACAACACATTATGGAGATGATTAATTATTATTGTAAATGCATTTGAGCTGACATCATGCATCAGATATTGATTTATTTGTAATTGATTTTATTGTAATATCTTTTAGTGAGCCGACCTATTCAATTGGTCTTAGGTTATGGTATAAATGTAAGATCTCATTTGTGAGATTGATATGCGATTGGGAAAAATAATTGTAATAAGGTATATGTGAAAATAAGTAGAGCTATACACATAGACATCATTTGAAGGTTGAAGGAATATTTTGTGAAGGCAATCAGAACTAAACCGGTATTAAATCCAGCATATGAAGATGTTATTTTATGTAGTATATTATCATTGGATTTAACCATCCAATTGTAGTTAGTGTGACTCTCATTTTGTGATTGTGCAGTGAGCTCTAGGCAGCTAGCCTTTCTGCATGTGTAGAATCCATATTGTATACACATACTATCTGTAGTAGTATCATTTGATTGTGGGTAAGGCTTCCCACCATGGTTTTTACCTTTATAGGGTTTCCACGTACAAATATTTGTGTTGTGTTGTGGATGTTATTGTCTTTCTGTTTCATGCATTAATATTTACCGGTACTACTATTAACTAATAAAACTATCTACTGACATAAAGTTTGGTTTACCGGTATTAAGCACTAAGTTTTGGTTAAGTTAATTTGGTTGAATTTATTGGACAACTGATTCACCCCCCCCTCTTAGTTGTCTCTGGGACTTAACAGTCATCATAACTCCTCCTGATAATTCAATCACTTGGTGCCACCCATCCTTTTGGTCGGTATAGGTTTCCCCGATCACTCCATCAGGCATCATCGTAGCTCAATTGCTCTCATTCCTATGGTTATAGCTTTACCGATGGCTCCGCCTCCTAGCAAGGATTTACCTTTACCTTTATATCTCATCGGTGTATCTCATTCTAATATACCCTCCTTCTATCCCTCTATGACATTCTGCCCATCGAGTATCAATATAACTCCAAACATGCTCCTCCATAGTTTAAGTTATCCCGATGAGTCCTCCTTCATAGCCTGCATCTCATTTGTTACATCGGGTCACCTTATCGGGTATCGAAACAACTCATTTTATGTTTCTTCAATGACCCAATGTCATTGCCTTCGCACTTGCGTACCCTTTTACTCCTCTGGTCTATCGGCATATGTTTCCCCAATAAGATCTCCTTATTCCCACATATCTCTTCTTTCTCATCGGGTATCAGTGTAACGAAAGACATCTCCTCCTGATGAGGTGATGATATTTTGATGACTTCATCTTTGATTGGTGTAACTCATCCTGATCAAGTCTCCTTCTATGTGCCTAGCTTGTATTCCTCATCGGATATCGACATAACCTAAAACAACTCTCACCAATGGTTTAAGTTACCCCGATGACTTAGTATTTTTCTTCTTTTGGTATCGCCTTATCATAGTAAGACATGTCGATAACACCACCTTTGCCACCTAGCCCATCAAGTATCAAGGTAACATACAATTACACTTTTCGATGACCCGATGACATTATCATTATCTACTTCTAATTCTCCTTCATCAGTGTAGGTTATACTGATAACCTCATCGGCTATCGGCATAACACTTTTCTCATGCCCTAGATAGTGAATGTTATGTCAATGAAACCCTCCTTTTGAATTTCCTTTTGGTTCTCCTTCGGAGTGGTCGGTCAGAGTCACGATGATAGGTTCTTTCATTTTTTCGGCTAGTTGGTCTTGTCAGGGTAACTTATGCCGATAGCTTAAATTTGATGATTATGTTGATTAAGCTCCTCTTCATATATTGTTTATACTTCCAATCCTCCATGTAAACTTCATATGTGCTAATAAGTGAGAGACTCTATCACATAGGTCCAAAGAATGTCCTTATAAGGATCTCAATACTATCATGATGAAATTTCCTCATGTAGTCCCTATTTAGTGTCAACCCTTAACCTGCCCCAATGGTACTTGTCCAATTTGAAAACAAGTTTCAGTAGAATCTTTTTGATGATGCAACATATCTCCTACACATGCAATCCAACAATAAATGCTCTTATGATGAAAATATACATATAAAGCATCAAACAAATAGCACAAAATATTTTGCAAAAATATGTGCTAGCAGTGGCTCTTTCTGGGGATGTATGTTCTTTTTAGGGACATAGCAAGATCATAGCTATCTCTGGAAAGAAGACCCAAAATAAACAGAAACAAACAATAAAGGAAATCTACACTACTATAGTACAAGAATACTCCATTCTCCTTAAAAGAAAAAGTGCTTGAGATAGTAAGAATGTACTGGAAATTCTTGAATTTCACCCTCAGTGTTCTACAAGAAATATGAATTTTCTCCTCCTTTATCCATCATGATGTATGGTCCTAGCCAAAGTGCTTCAAATTTTCCATGCTTGCCCCTATCCTAGTCTTTTGCATTCCATTTGAGCACCCACTCTCCTTCTTCAAAAGTCTTATCAGAATCCCTCTTGTCATGTAATGCTTTTACCATTTTCTACCTCTATATATTTTGTTCTTAGCCTCTCTTCTATACTCATCCAATTCAACCAATTGGACCAGCCAATCTTCCATGAAATCATCTTCTAATATTCCTCTGAAATAAATTTATACACTGGGAGCAGGTTGTTCAAAGGCAACCTTGCTTCTTTGCCATAAACAAGCTAATAAGGAGCAAACCCTGTGGAATTCTTGATTGTTACCCTATCTGCCCATACTGCCAGATTTAACGTTGAGTCCCATGCCCTTTTGTTGTTACCCAACATCCTTTTTATGATCTTTAATAAGTTTTTGTTACTAGATTCTGCTTGTCCATTCCCCTGAGGATGATAAGGTGATGAATATGAAAAAGTGATTCCATAACTTCCACAAAAATCAGCAAATTCTTTGGATCTAAAACACATCCCATTATCTACAACAATCTTGTGGGGTACCCCAAATCTTGTCAAGATATTTTCCAAAAGAAACTTTGTTACCACTTTACTTGTAGCCTGTCTTGTAGGAATAACCTCTACCCATTTAGTAAAGTAATCAGTGGCTACCAAAATCCATTTGTGTCCTCCACTGGATTTGTTTGTAATTTCTGCTATGAAATCAACACCTCACATCTGAAAAGGTTCTTCAGTTTGCATGGTTCTAAGTAGAAGAGCTCCATCATATTTAAGCTTTCCTGAATTTTTTTGGCAAGCCTCACATTTTCTAATATAAGTATGAAAATCCTTTAAGAATTGTGGCCAATAGTAACCGACATTTAGTATTTTATGGGCAGTAGTTTTTGCTGAAAAATGTCCCCCACATACACCTCCATGCAATTCCTTTAAAATGGATTGTGCTTGATAAACATCCAAACAAAATAGGAGGATACCATCCCTTTTTTTTCAATATAAATCACCTTTAAGCAATACATACCTAGATGCTTGAAGCTTAAGTGTTCTTTTCTAAGTATCATTTAAATCCTCTGGACACTTCATGTGTTTCAAATAATAGACAATATTCTTGTACCAAGGACACATCTCAATGCTTATTTGAGCCTCCTCTAATTCTACCTGATTTATCTGTGTTGTTTCCAAATTTGATTCCATCATTAGTTTAGCCAATCCTTGACCTCTTACCAATTTAGTAATCTGGATGTCAATGTTGAACTCCTTAATTTGATTGATCCATATGCATCTTCTCCCTGTAGTTTTAGTCTGCCTGAAAATATCCTCGACTGTTGCATTAGGAACATAGGCAATGAAATTAGCTCCCACTAAATATGGTCTAAAAGATTTTACAAATTTTACTAGGGCATATGCTTGTTTGTCATTTATATCATAATTTAACTGAGAAGCCTGTAGTGTTTTGCTAAAAAATGTCACTGGTTGTTCATGACCTTCATCATTCTTTTGTAACATAACTGCAACAATAGTATGAAATGAAGAAAAAGAAAATAATTGAAAAGGTTTACAAAAATAAGAAGATTTAAGTACAAGTGCTTCCTTGATGGCCCTTTTAATTTTCACAAAGGCCTCAATTGCTTCATTAGTCCATTTTATCTCTGCACCCTTTTTCAACATCTTTGCAATAGGTTTTACAATCTCAGAAAAATTTGACATAAATCTTCTAACAAAATTAATTTGTCTAAAGAATGATTGAATAGCTTTGACTATTTTAGGGATTTGGATTTTGTCAATAGCTACAACTCTCTTAGTTTCAATCCTTACTCCGTCTTTAGATACAATATGACCCAACAATTTACCTTGAGTGACTCCAAAGTGACTTTTTTCGGATTTAGAGAAATACCATATTCTAGTGCTTTGATGAAAATCTTCTCTAGGTCATTACAGTGGTTCTCTGCTTTCTTGGAGTATGTTGTCAAATCATCCTAGTATACAACTAAAATGTAATCAATGAGGCCTTCAAAGGCTACATCCATGGCCCTTTGAAAAGTAGTCTAGAATTAGTAAGTCCAAATGGCATCCTAGTGTACACATATGTGCCCCATGGTGTAGTGAAAGTTGTTTTGTATTTCTATGATTCCTTAACTTTCACTTGGTTGTAACAAGAGAACCCATCCATCACAGAAATTAATTCATTCCCTATTACTTTTTGCAGTAGAGCTTCCGTGTTAGATAGAGCATAATTATCCTTTAAAGATGATATATTTAAATTTCTAAAATCCACACATAATCTGATATCACCATTTTTCTTTCTAACAGGCACCAAATTTGACACCTATGTGGAATGCCTTATAGGATCTATAATCCCTACATTCCTCATCTTCATCAACTCTTCCTTCATTTTGGGAGCCAATGTGGGATTTATATGCCTTTTCTTTTGTCTAAATGGTTTTGCATCTGATTTCAGTGGGATTTCATGTTGGAACAAATCGTCTCTGTATTCTTTGAGGTCATCATATGACCAGGCTAAAACATGTTTGTATTTTCTAAATAGATTGACCAATGCAATCCTAATTTTTGGTGTAAGGTTCTTCCCAATGTAAACCTCTCTAGGATATTTTTCACTTCCTAATTTTATTTTCTCCACTTCTTCACAACCTGCAGTGTTGGGTTTGAAATTTGTCATATCCTTATTGTCAAACATCCTCTCTATTTCCACCAACCCATTTGGAATCCTATTTGTTTTAAGTTGCAGGATATTTTTTCCAAATAGGGACTCCTTACCATTCTCCTCTTCCACATATGCATTCCAATCCACGTGTTGGCCCTCATACTGATCTTCACAAAATATGAACTTCAAAAAATCCCTGTCATCATCAAATATCTGCTAGTTTTTTATGTTATCTGGTACTGTAGGTCTAGTTTTTATTTCAACTTGGGTGATGTCATCAAAAGGAATATCATTATGTTTAATTGCTAGGTTAGCCATAAAATCAGCCAAAATATTGCTAGACCTTTCAATCCATGTTATAGAAAATGCATAAAAAAATTCAATTGAGTCCCACACCTCATTCCTGTAATTTCTAAGCCTTACATTTTTAGTGGCAAACCTTTCCCTTACTTGAGATACAACTAACTCTGAATCACCATAAACAATTAGTAATTTAATACCATATTTACTTGCCATTCTAAGACCTAACAAGAGTGCTTCATACTCAGCAACATTGTTTGTACATTCAAAGGCTAACAAGAAGGAATATTTGAATGATTTCCCCTTAGGAGTAATAAAAACCACACCAGCTCCATTTCCTTCCTTACTGCAAGCACCATCAAAGTACATTTTCCAAATCTTATCCTCATGTGATTCAACAGTATTTCCAAGCTTATTAGTTTTGCATTGAATGGGTTTAGAAATACTTACCTGAAAGTTATCTATATCTGTTTGGAGAAAACATGTTGTCTCATTTGGATCAACTTCCTCTATCAGGTAGAATGATCTTGGATCTCTATCAATCCTTACATTCACCCCTTTTACTGGGATGGTCGCATATGAAAGATCTAGCTAGACATGCCCCCCCACCAAATTTGACCATTGCCTTGATAGTAACATCCCATAATTTGGCAGAACTTGAGCAACTGTGATGTCCATTTTATATGACACATCTGGGCATGATGGAAATCAAAACTCAACATTCTTCATAATTCCAACAACTGGGACTGATTTATTATCCATAGCATAACATTTCCCATGGGGAGTGTCTACATGCATCCCAAGTTCTTTCATGACATCTCCAGGCATTATGTTCACGGTTGCACCTAAATATATCATACAATTCTTAACCGTTTTGTTATTAATCAACAAAGTTAGATAAAAAGGGTCAACTTGGGTAAGATTCTTAGTGATTAGAATTTCCCAAATAGACAACAGGTGGATCTTCAGCCTTTGGCTTATGACCCTCTTTATTAACTTCGCCAACATTAGACAAAATCTTGATTGTTTCATGTTTGTAATCAGGAAATTTCATTACTTGAAGAAAGAGCACAAATATTTTCACCTGTGATAAAGCTTGAGACATAAATGATCCACAATTTGATAGTGGCTTACTAATCTATTTCCTTTCAAGTGGCTTTGTTAATTTAGGAAGTTTTGCTTGTTTGACTTTTTCTGTTGCACTTTCATTTTCTCCTCATTTCTACTAGCTTTAGGAACCTTTGTAAATATCCCATTTGGGTTCACTATTCTGTTCCTTAGCTGATAATTTCTTATTGCCTATGCTACTTCTGCCACAAAATAGGCTTTCTTTTCTTCATCTATTAAGTTTCTCAAGGAATGCAACAGCTCTCCATCATGGAACAATCTCCTTAGGTTTGGGGTATTTGTATCATCATCAATAAAAACTTTTTGTACACTGTTCTACTAGCTCTCTCCTCTCCATTGTACATCTGATGATTTCTCATCCTCAGATGAATCCTCATCCCTTCCCCAAAATGGATCTAATGAAAGTACATTCATTGTGAGCTCATACTCATTCTCATGATCCTTCTCTTCTACAAAAACTTGAGCAATCATACATTGTTTTGCAACATGGGGTAAATTGGAGACTTCACACCATGGTTATTCCTACACAAAATTGTTTACCTTTTTCAATGGATTAGGAGTTTCTTTACTTAGATTTGCATTCATCGACTTACCATCCTTCTAGTTGGTGTTATATGGCATGTCGTGCAATCTTGGTCTATTGTAGTTCATTGGCTTATTGCGTCTATATGGGGGTGGCTTCTCATTGTGATTTTTCTTACCCTTCATATATTTCAACATGTCCATGATTTGGCTAAACTCATCCTTTTTTGTTGCTTTGGGATTATATAACTTTGGATCATCTCTCTTGCAAATTATCCCAGCAGCTTTTCTATTATTTTCAATGGTAGTGGCTATCTTAAATGCTTGCTACAAGGTGGTAGGTTTGTGAGATAGGATCTCATAGTGCATCTTGCTATCAAAAGCACTCAAATAAAAATAAATAAAAAATGAATCAATGGGTCTAATATCTCTTGGTATTCTATTAAGAACTTTATTAAACCTCTTATTAAATTCGAAGACTGATTCATTTTGATTCTTCTTTATACTTATCAACTCATGAGATGCAAATGAAGTATCATTTTGGTCTCCAAATTCTTCCAATAATTGTGTTACAAACTCCTGCCAACTACCAATGCATCTGTTGGGAAGATTTCTATACCACTCTCCTGCATCCTCTATTAGAGACTAAACAAATAGTTTCATAAAAACATCTTCATGAGGGATTTCAAATTCTTCAATGGTATTTTTTACATTTATTACATGTTGTTCTGCAGAATCAGTCACATTTCCTATGAACTTAGGGATGGCTGACCTTAAGTCATTCGAAATCTGATTTGGATATCCAACTATCCCACCAAAATCCAACTGTTTATACCTTTCAATAGTCATAGGTGACCTGACACCATAGTTGTTAGTTCGATAGTTTCTATTTCCTCCATTATTACTATTGTTTCCATTGTTGCCTCCACCACCATTTTGATAATTGTTATTTTCATTTCCATTATTTTCATTACCATTGTTGCCATAATTTCCATTGTTACCATAATTACCTCTATTATTACTTATGTTATTAGTCCCATCTCTACTATTCCAATTACCAGTAATTTCCCCATTGTTAGTTCTTCTTTCATAATTATGATTACTACATTGTCCATAATTATATTGGTTTTTATTTTCATGGTAGGGTATATTTTTCCATTTATCCCTTTTTTCATAATTATTATCCAAAACATCAGACAATGGATTATTATAGACCCTAAATGGTTGTTCCAAGTTTCTCATGTGAGGGGACTATACCTAGGGGTTGTTAGTCTACTTGGTTCACCTCTTCCCTTCTCTTCTTCAACCCTATTTGACTTAGGGCTTTGAATGGCATCTCTTTCTAATCCGAGTTTCTGCAATACCCAATCTAGTTGTCTCTTAAGAGCCTTTGCCATTTTAGATTCATCTCCATTTAAGTCAGCCATTCTAAGAATAATTGCATCCAATTGCCTCTCCTCTTGTTCCTCAGTAGTCAAGGTTTCATCATGGCCATCTTTATTATCTTTTGTATTTAAGTTATAGAAAGGATTTTCCTCCATATTTTCAAATCTATCACCAGATCAAGAACCATCCTCTCTACTAGGAAACTTCTTATAACCTCCAAATGTCATATTTGGTGTTGATTTATTTTCTTTGTTTGTTCTCTTTGGACTCAACTGATCAAGATTATCTTGTCCCTTGTGCAAAGACCTTCTCCCCGACATTAATCTTATTGACAAATTCCTAGGGGTTTCTCTTACTTTTTCAAAATACCAATTATTACTCATATATAAAATGTAGAGTCTCCACCTCCTAAAAGGAATAATACTTTTATTAATATTTTGCGCTCCTTCCTCCAGCAAAGTCTTAAAAAAACTGCCAGAAATTGTGAACACTTCCTATGACAACTCCCCAGTAGAGTCGCCAATCTATTGGTTCCCAAAACCACAGATTGGAAATCTTAGAGATTTGCCAAATCTCCTACTAATTTCTCAATCAGCCTTGGTCAATGAATAGGAATGGTCAAAGACCAAATTCCTCTGCACTTTAGGCTCCACTAGACCTAGGTGGGTAGACCTTAATCTCCAAAGCACAAAGAGACTTCTTTATAGTGAATTTAAACTTATCAATTTAGCGATTTGTAGGAATGACAAAAAATATTCTGCAACTATTTTTTATTATGTTCTTTTAACTTGTTTTAGTCTGAAAAACTTGAATGTAATTAATAGTGAATGAATGCTTCTAAAATAATGTTGTTGGAACCTTAAGTAAATATGAAAGAACAATATTGATAGGAATAAGAAGTACATCTCTCTGGTGAGGACCTTGTGCACACTAAATTTACTCATAGAAAACTAATAATAGACCAGTGCCTTATCTGACAATTTACATGTCACTTAATGGATAGGTATTTGTAATCTTTGGAGACAATTTGAAAAAATCACAAGTATGTAAGACTATCGCTATAGTGGTTTCAATGTATGTTACTAGAACAACAAAAACAATTATGTTTCCTACATAACAACAAGTGATAGCACACTGCAACAAACCACATTTAGATTTATCCAAAGAATTTGATTCATCAACACCATGTAACATGAGCACACTTTCGGAACCCTATCCCCATTGACACATGTGACCCCCACTCTAGGGCCTTGAGATCCTGGACCTCAATGTGAATCCCACTTCAGGTAACCTAGGTGCGTGCCTAGGACATCACCCCACTTGTTCCACAAGACACATGGACTTCTGGCTCTACAACTCAACCCACATAGCTCACCCAACTCTCGAGCTTCAACATTCTGACATAGATAGCCCATTGCACGGCCATCCCCCTTACAAGATCTTGGGTACTCCATTTCCCCAACCGGGACAATCCATTGCGCAATCATCCTTCTTGCAAGGGCCTAAGTACTCCGCTTCCCTAGTCCTTGGGTCATAGACAACTCCCCGGGAGTCATCCCCAACGTTGGCTCAGCTACTCCACTTCACTAAGATAGGGACCTTGAGTATACATCCACCAGTAAACCTCACCATCTAATGATAAGGTGGGGTTACTCTACTTCACCCCTAATGTCCATGTAGGACCTCTATCTCCCTAAGACTAGAGGGTAGGGTTACTCTTCTTCACCCCTAGGGGAGGAGTAAATTAGTCAGATTAAAAAATAAAAATGGCTTTGCATGCAAAAATCAGATTCAAGGCACCGCCATTTCTTCGTGAGCATCCTTATCCACTGTGAGGTATTCACAAAGGTTATGAAAACTAGTTCGCTATTTTGGCTAATCTCACTGGGTCAGAGGAACTTAGCAGGGTAAAATCTTGAACCCTCAAGCAAGAAGCCTTCTTTGCAAAAACAAAATACTCTCTGGTTGATATGGCTAGGGCTCCCCCTCCTTCATTCAAAAATTGGGATCATAACTAGCACGTACGCATAAATAATAAGGTAGTAGGGCTTTCTAATAGTCGCCTGTGAAATCCCAATCTCGGTCGGAAGGAGGGTTCTGTAAAACCTAACCAGTCAAATAGCTTTGTAGCTCCCCTTCACTTTCCTCGAAAACCTAATGGGTTGGTCATTGAAATGGATACCAAAACTCTGGTTAGGTATCAAATGCATTGCAACAATAGAATGATTTTTGCATGATGGAAAGGATGGGGGTTCTCACCTGAACAAATTGCTAACTAGATGGTGTCCTCTCTCAATAACTAGGTATAGATCGACATCCTTCCTGATCATTTCTTAGCTATTGAATGCGGTAATCAAAATACGAGAAATTCTTTGCTAAATGGGGGCCTACCAATGCTCAAGGGCATAGGGTTTGATTGTTGGGGATGGCAATCCCTCTTTCAACCATCTCATTTAAATTCATGCATGGTTAATAGAGCTATTTCTCTTGAAAAACTTCCTGTAGAATTATGAAACAATGATTTTTTAAGAATTATAGGTAACAAAATTGGGAAATTTGTAGAAGTTAAGAAATCAGCCCTAAACTTCTTTAACCAACTTCTGATTGTTAACATGGATATTAACATTAAAACTATAGATCTGTTAATACTAAAATGTGATAATCTATTAACCCCCTTATGCTCTCCTTTCCAACCACTACCTTCTATTAACCCCCCTATAATTGACTCCTCTTTCAGGGACCAAGACTTGGAAGAGGGAGAAATCAGCGAGTGGCTCCCCCAGAAAGAGCAGCTTGGTAAGACAAATATGTTACCATCTTGCTCTCCTACCCAACCAGAGAGAGAGAGTCCCTCAATCCCCCCCCCCTCTCCAGGATATTTCCTTCCTAGCGCAATCAAAAGAGATAGACAATCCTCTCTAGGACCCAGCAATGGCTTCTATGCAGGACCAACCAATCCCTCAGTTCTCAGGGATGAAGGCCTCGGTGAAGGTAGGAGGTTGCCCTCCACCTCTAAGGAATGACCCTATTGTAATTGTAGAATCTGAGAGTGACCGCGTTACTAGGGAAGTTAACATCATTGCCAATTTTATAGGGGAAGAAGTATTAAATGACCTTACGGATCAATTGATTGATGAAATCTGTGATGATGAGGAATTGGAAAGACAAAGGGATTTCCTTGTCAATAATTTAGTAAATATTACCGGTGTCGACTTAGAAATAGATGAACTCTTTATAGAATCAGATAACTTGGAAAATCATGGTCCTAATACCCTAGGCATTCTCTGTTTGGGAAAAAGCAAAGACTCCCCTGATTGTGCTAGAATCAGTAAAAGAAGGGGTAGAAGATCCCTTGCTGAATTGAGATTAAGGGATGGAGAAGCTAGCGGTCAGTCTCAAATATCTACTCTTTTTAATGTAGGGGAGGGGAAGTTCCTCCCCACAAAGCCATGAAAATCATAACTTGGAATGTTAGGGGACTGAATGCCCCTAACAAACAATGCATCTTAAAGTGTTGCATCTCTGATTCTAAACTAGACTTAATGCTAATTCAAGAAACAAAGATGAACTCCTCTGAGATTTCCCTTTTTGAGCAAAAACTAGGGGCTAGACAACTAAAACACTCCCAGCCACAGGCACTTTAGGAGGTTTAGCTATCATCTGGGATTCTGGATCCCTTTCATTTACACCTTTAGAGATTAAGCAAAATTGGATAGGAGGAGAAGTAGTAAGTTATAAAAATAACCTTAGATTCAAACCGATTAATGTTTATGGCCCTATTCAGAATAGGGATAAGGTGAGGGTATGGATGGAACTTGAGTCCTTCCTAAGAAGTTTCCCGAATGAACTAAGCATCATTGGCAGAGATTTCAATTCCATCACCAAGGTTTTAGACAAGAGAGGAGGAAGAAGCAAGCTCCCTCCTTCAGCTATAGTTTTCAATCTGTGGATCAACAAGAATTCCCAGTTAGAAATCCAGATAGTAGTGAATGCCTTCACCTAGAACAATAGAAGATTTGGTTTCTGTAACATTGTGGAGAAACTTGATAGGTTTTTTATCTATGGAGGGCTCTTAGAGTTGAATTACTCCCTTAAGGCAGAGCCTCTCTCTTTATCAGGATCTGACCATTTCCCACTCCAATTAAACTTAATATCTGATCACGCCCCTAAAAAGTGCCCCTTCAAATTTGAGAGCATGTGGTTTAGAGATGATAAATTTCTAAACTTAATTAAGAATTGGTGGAATAGCTCTGTTTTCTCAGGCTCAAAGATGTTTATTGTTGCTAGTAAGTTAAAGCTTATAAAAAGGAAGCTCTTAGAGTGGAATAGGACCAATTTTGGTAACATTTTTGACAAAAAAACCCTAATAGAGAATGATCTTAATAAGGTCAACATTGAGGTACTTGAGAAAGGGATGGATGAACATCTCTTCCTTAAGGAAAAGGACCTACTCTCTAAGTATGAGAAGATACTATCTTACGAAGAGATCTTCTGGAAACAAAAATCTAGGGAAACTTGGCAGAGTGATGGGGACCGAAATACCAAGTTCTTCCACAATAGTGTCCTGAGAGATCCCCTGTTAAGACCTTATGCTCTCCTTTCCAACCACCACCTTCTATTAACCCCCCTATAATTGACTCCTCTTTCAGGGACCGAGACTTGGAAGAGGGAGAAATCAGCGAGTGGCTCCCCCAAAAAGAGCAACCTGGTAAGACAAATATGTTACCATCCTGCTCTCCTACCCTACCAGAGAGAGAGAGTCCCTCAAGGCCCCCCCCTCTCTAGGATATTTCCTTCCCAGTGCAATCAAAAGAGATAGACAATCCTCTCCAGGACCCAGCAATGGCTTCTATGCAAGACCAACCAATCCCTCGGGTCTCAGGGATGAAGGCCTCGGTGAAGGTAGGAGGTTTCCCTCCACCTCTAAGGAATTATCCTATTGTAATTGTAGAATCTGAGAGTGACCGCGCTACTAGGGAAGTTAACATCATTACCAATTTTATAGGGGAAGAAGTAGTAAATGACCTTATGGATCAATTGATTGATGAAATCTGTGATGATGAGGAATTGGAAAGACAAAGGGATTTCCTTGTCAATAATTTAGTAAATATTACCAGAGTCGACTTAGAAATAGATGAACTCTTTATAGCATCAGATAACTTGGAAAATCATGATCCTAATACCCTAGGCATTCTTTGTTTGGGAAAAAGAAAAGATTCCCCTAATTGTGCTAGAATCAGTAAAAGAAGGGGTAGAAGATCCCTCACTGAATTGAGATTAAGGGATGGAGAAGCTAGGGGTCAGTCTAAAATATCTACTCTTTTTAATGTAGGGGAGGGGAAGTTCCTCCCCACAAAGCCATGAAAATCATAACTTGGAATGTTAGGGGACTAAATGCCCCTAACAAACAATGCATCTTAAAACGTTGCATCTCTGATTCTAAACCAGACTTAATGCTAATTCAAGAAACAAAAATGAACTCCTCTGAGATTTCCCTTTTTTAGCAAAAACTAGGGGCTAGACAACTAAAACACTCCTTGACCATAGGTGCTTTAGGAGGTTTAGCTATCATCTAGGATTCTGGATCCCTTTCGTTTACACCTTTAGAGATTAAGCAAAATTGGATAGGAGGAGAAGTAGTAAGTTATAAAAATAACCTTAGATTCAAACTGATTAACGTTTATGGCCCTATTCAGAATAGGGATAAGGTGAGGGTATGGATGGAACTTGAGTCCTTCCTAAGAAGTTTCCTGAATGAACTAAGCATCATTGGCAAAGATTTCAATGCCATCACCAAGGTTTCAGACAAGAGAGGAGGAAGAAGCAAGCTCCCTCCTTCAGCTGTAGATTTCAATCTATGGATCAACAAGAATTCCCTGTTGGAAATCTAGACGACAGTGAATGCCTTCACCTAGAACAATAGAAGATTTGGTTTTTGTAACATTGCGGAGAAACTTGATAGGTTTTTTATCTATGGAGGGCTCTCAGAGTTGAATTACTCCCTTAAGGTGAAGCCTCTCCCTTTATCAGGATCTGACCATTTCCCATTCCAATTAAACTTAATATCTGATCATGCCCCTAAAAAGTGCCCCTTCAAATTTGAGAGCATGTGGTTTAGAGATGATAACTTTCTAAACTTAATTGAGAATTGGTGGAACAACTCTATTTTCTTAGGCTCAAAGATGTTTATTGTTGCTAGTAAGTTAAAGCTTATAAAAAGGAAGCTCTTAGAGTGGAATAGGACCAATTTTGGTAACATTTTTGACAAAAAAAACCCTAATAGAGAATGATCTTAATAAGGTCAAAATTGAGGTACTTGAGAAAGGGATGGATGAACATCTCTTCCTTAAGGAAAAGGACCTACTCTCTGAGTATGAGAAGATACTATCTTACGAAGAGATCTTCTGTAAACAAAAATCTAGGGAAACTTGGCTAAGTGATGGGGACCGGAATACCAAGTTCTTCCACAATAGTACTAAGCAAAGGAGAGGGGTCAACCAAATTTCTAAGATCATGAACTACCAAGGATCCATCCTATCTGAACCGAAGGAGGTTGCTTCTGAGGTGGTTAGGTTCTTTGAGAAAATCTTAAACAATCATGAAGGATCCAACCTTGGGGGCCAAATCAATATTATTAAGAATATCCCAAAACTCATTATCGATGACCACAATCATGACCTATTAAAGAAACTCTCAGAGGAGGAGGTCAAATCTATCCTTTTCAAGATGAATCCAGATAAGGGTCTAGGCCCGGATGGCTTTCCCACTAGCTTTTTCCAAAAGTGCTGGGATTTCATGGGGACAGAAATCACAGATGCCTTAGAGGGTGTGAGGAATTTCGATAAGATTCTCAAAGAGGTCAACAATACCTTCCTCGCCCTCATACCAAAAAAAGAGGACCCTGATAGCTTTAATGACTTCCGACCAATTGCTCTCTACAACACTTTGTATAAACTCTTAACTAAAACCTTAGCAACCAGACTTCAGAATCTCCTCCCTTTAATTATTAGCGAAGAACAAACCAGCTTCGTAGTGGACAGATCAATCTATGATGGGGTTATTATTTCCCAAGAGGCCATTCATTCAGTTCATCTCAACAAAACCCCAAGCATGATAATCAAATTAGACATAAGTAAAGCATATGACAAAGTTTATTGGTGCTTCCTATGCAAATGCATGGAGGCCTTTGGCTTTTCCAAAACTTGGATCAACCTTATCTTCGAATGCATATCCACCCCTAAATTATTGGTTCTAGTTAATGGTTCTCCAGAAGGTTTCTTTAGCAGCTCAAGAGGACTCAGGCAAGGTGATCCTATGTCCCCCTTCCTCTTCATCATCATGGCTGAAGCTCTAGGCAAATACATCTCCAAGGCCAAAGAGGAGGGAAGGATGCAAGGAATTCCCATCACTAGTGGCCTCCCCCCCTTCACCCACCAGAAATTTGTTGATGACATAATGATTTTTGGGCAAGGTTGTGTGGTGGAAGCTTGGGCCTTCAAAGGCATCCTCAATTCCTACATGTTATCCTTGGGTCAAGAGGTAAATCTGACAAAATTTGCAGTTTTTTTGTTCAACATAGATCCCTATTCAGGAAAAGAAATTTGCAAAGTCTTGGAAATTAGCCAAGGTACCCTTCCCTACAAATATCTAGGAATTCCCCTTGATAGGGGTAGAAGATCTTCAAATTTATGGGACAACATGGCGAACAAAATCAAGTCTAGGATTAGCACTTGGAAGGGGAAATGGCTCTCTTCAGCTGGTAGGGAAATTCTAGTTAGATCAGTCTTATTAGCTATGCCCATTTACCAGCTCTCCTGCCAACATCTGTCTACCTCCAAATTTTCTAAGCTCAACAAGCATCTTAGGACCTTCTTTTGGCAAGGTGCTAATAGCAGCCACAAAATCTCACTTATCTCTTGGGACAAGATTTGCACACCTAAAGAAGATGGTGGTGTTGGAATCAAAAATCTACAGATTCAAGGTAAAGTTTTGGGTGCCAAGTTGGTGTGGAGATTGTTCAGAACTCCTAGCCTCAAATGGGCGAGATTATTAAACCACAAATACCTTAATGGTGATGATCCAATCCAAATCTTCAGAGAGACCAACCCTCCTAGAGGATCCTGCCTATGGAATTTTATGCTCAATTGTAGGAAGATCATCTCTGATAGGCTAACCTGGAACCTGGGGTCCAGGGATAAAGCCCTTTTCTAGTCTGATTCTTGGGGTGAGTATAAGGCCATTGAAAATCTACATGACTTTGGGGCCACCCGGGTCCTTCTTGAATCACATAGAGGTCCCTTGTTAAATAATTATCTCTCCCCTTCAAAGGAAGGAGTTGGATGGCAATGGATCGAAAGGGATGATGAAGCCATCCCAAAGAAGGACAAGAATAAACTTATGTCAATTCTCAACTCTAGGAAATTTGTCTTAAGTCATAACGAGGACAAGCTTGTATGGGAGGGTTCCTTAAGAGGGGAATATAATCCCAAGGATGGGTACTCTCTCATTTCCAAAGCATTCTTAAGACCTAAGTCAGAGCTCCCCTTAAATCTTCGTTGGGATAGAAATTGTCTGCCTAAGGTAGGTATCTTCTCCTAGCTGGCGATCCAAAACAAACTCCTAACTGCAGACAAATTCAAGCATATGGGATATGAGGGTCCTAGCAGATGTCCTCTTTGCAAAGTAGATGAGGAGGACACCAATCATATACTCCTTAACTTTTCCTTTGCTCATCAATGTTGGACATGGTTCACCAATAAACTTGAATGGTCTATTTCCTTACCCCACACCATCTCAGGAATGCTCAAAGCTTGGCCTCTCCTTAGGCATGGCTATCTCTTTGAAGGTTTATGGATATCTCTCCCATCATCCATAATATGTGAACTATGGAAGGAGAGAAATAGACGTCTCTTTAAGGATGAAAAACTAGATGTCCTTAGAATCATTAATAAGATAGAGTCAGCAGTCATTGAGCTTGTGAACAATAGACTTACCTCAGGCTCATTAAAAAATGCCTTTATATCTTATTGGGATGAAAAGATGAAAAATTGATGGGTGGGCTTATCCTTCCCCCCTTTTGTGGGAGAGGGTCCTATTGCTAGCCTTCAAACAAGAGCGACATGCAGATGGAAGCCCCCAAGAGAAGGGTGGGTGAAGCTAAACTTTGACGAGGTAGCTCGGGGCAACCTAGGGCAAGCCGGGATAGGATGTGTGGTTCATAACTAGGAAGGCAAAGAAATAGCCACCCTGGCTTCTCCAATCGACATCAACACAAACAATTGGGTAGAGTTGATGGCCCTAGTGGAAGGTTTGTTCTTATGTAGGAAACTTCAAATTAAATCATTAGATATTGAAGGAGACTCGGCCATAATTGTCAATGCTCTAAGGAAAGGGAGCATGCCCAATTGGAAACTTAATACCTTGATGTCAAAGGCTTTGGACTTATGCAAGGGTTTTGATAGGTATATAGTGAATCATATCTATAGGGAAGGTAATAAAAGGGTGGATGAGCTAGCCAACATGGGAGCTGATGGCATCAAGCTCCTTTCTGTGCCATCCTAAGGCCAGGTCCTCTTCTTCACCCCAGTATCTATCTTCAAGTTTCCCTCCCCTTTTGTTTCTCTTGCCTGGATCCCAGCTACCTCAAATCATTCCCCTTTTCTAACCTTCCCCTGAACCTTGCAGTTCATTGACATTTAGACATATTTTTCATTTAAAGTATTTCCATTTTCCTATTCTCCCACACTTCAGCTTAGGTAGCTAGGCTTAACCCCATGATTTGTATTATAATGCATCTTCATAGTCTTTCCCTTCTATCCTCTCCATTTAGCTAGTCCCCCCTCCTTCAAGACCATGAAGAGACCCCTCATATAACACCCCTATATTTGTATGTGGTAATTGTCATCTATATCTACCTCGAGTTAGTCTTCCATCCTTTTACTCAAGTCATACCATCGGCATACATATACACATTTATTTCTACATATACAAACAAATTCTCCTACTCCTGCAATCCAGAACCTTTGTAGATCTATTTGGGACGGAGAAGCTCTCCCATCCCCGACGCTCATATTATCATTTTCCTATCAGTTAATTATTAATCTTTCATAAATATTTAATAACAAATCTAGATATTCACATATACATATATATATCTATATGGAGATATTGGGTGGTCTTAATTTTATCTCTACACACTCTCTCATATATATATATATATATACAAATATTTTATGGAAGGAAAGGAATAGGAGGATTTTAAAGACAAATGCCTCCCAATGGAAAAACTCATCGACTATATCAAAGTGCCCATTGAGGATCTGATCAACGAGAAGCAAAGAAAGCAGTTTCGACACTTTACTGATTGGGACAGAAAAATGGAGGAAAATTGGCCCCTAGCCACCCTCTCTCAAATGCCAAAGCTCTTGAAGAAGAAAGGCAATAGAAAACATATTAGATGGAAGGCTCCCTCCGCGGGGTGGCTGAAGTTGAATTTTGATGGTGCCTGTCGAGGAAATCCCGGGGCCTCTGGCTTTGGAGTCGTTATTCATAATAGTGAAGGAAAGTTATTATTGGGTAGTTATGGGACCTTGGGTGTGGCTACCAACAATTAAGCAGAAATTAGGGCCCTCTTGGAAGGCCTTAATTTATGCGTCACCAATAAAATGACCAAGATTGTCATTGAAGGGGATTCCTTAGTTATCATTCAAGGGATTATCAAAAAGGGATTTGAGAGTAAGAACCTAAACAAATGGGTCCCATGCATATCTCAACTCCTTAATGATATTAATCACTATGAATTTACTTACACATATAGAGAGGGCAATCGGGTGGTGGATTTTGTAGCCAATTTGGGAGTTGACTCCCCTCTGGGTAATTCCACTTTCTGAGATACAATTAGTCACATAACCAATCTGTGAATTAATCAAAGCTGATCACGCTTAGTAAGATTCTATGGCAGATTCACATTTTGGCGGTGTGCTAGGACACTCTTGGTATGCAAGATCTATATTTGAACTATAATGGTTGCGGATGTTACAGACTAGTGGACCGTGTGCATAATAGATCTGTAATCTACACTGACACTTCCTGATCTCTCAGTTTGTGGAAAGTGTTGTTTGGTGGAAGCTCCTAGAAAGGGATGTTTCCTACTATTTATGGGATCGTTCTTTGAATATCTCCATACCCGAAGTGTCTTCTCCTGAGTTGGGATTGTGGACAATGGCCTTCTTTGGAGATGTCTTGTGTGTTAACTATGAAGAGGACCTAAGGGGGAAACTACAAAACTTTTTCTTTATAGTGGATGTGGCCTATGATGCCATCGAGGGTTTGGTAGGTGTGGTCCTCAATCTTCAAAGGCACTAGTGTGACTCAAAGGTTCTTGAAGCTACGCTTATCCCGATGGTGGATGTTTTGGAGTCAAAGGAAAAAATGGTTGAGTTTTTAGGCGGATTTGTTAAACCACTCCTGGTGGACGCAATGGCTAACTGCATTTTAAGTTTACC
The DNA here is from genome assembly GCF_030272615.1 of Cryptomeria japonica. Lineage (NCBI taxonomy): Eukaryota > Viridiplantae > Streptophyta > Pinopsida > Cupressales > Cupressaceae > Cryptomeria > Cryptomeria japonica. Next base: position 403,225,126 of record NC_081415.1, on the reverse strand, counting down.
ATCAGATCAAAGACTGAGTATCTTGAAAGTTTATTTTCAGATGGAAAACTATCTGCCATCTGATAGCTCAGAAGACAGCTCGTTTGCAGAGGATGGGGAGGAGTCAGACAATGAAAGGCACAATCGTGCTATGGAAAAATATTTGGTGAAGCTGGAAGAACAAGATAAAATGAGAATCTTCTACGAGAACACTTGGGAAGTGTTTCACTATGCTGTTATGAATGGCAATATGGAACCCTTCAAGCAGGTTACCCAAATTGAGGAGTGGTGGCTATCGGATCAATCGACTAGCAATGTCATCCATGTTGGTGAATGCGTTTCTGTTATTCTACAAGCCCTGCGGGGCATTTAGTTGTTGTTAGGCCTTCATGGAAGGGTATATGGTTGTTTGATTTGAAACTTTATGTAATCTTTTCATTATTAATATAGGGCGCTATCCCCATACTTGATAGCACTTACCCAAAATATATATATATATATATATATATACATATATATATAGACATATATATATATATGTATATATATATATATACATATATATATACATATATATATATGTATATATATATATACATATATATATATGTCTATATATATATGTATATATGTATATATATATGTATGTATATACATATATATATATACATATATATATATATATGTATATATATATGTATATATATACATATATATATATACATATACTCACATGTATATATATATATATATATATATATATATCTGGGCAGGTTTCGATCCTTATAGGTACATCTTTAGATTCAGAATCATCTTCTATTTGCTCATATCCTTTTAGTCGCTTTCTCATTTTTTTTTTTCTCTGAGCCATTCTTCATAATTATTCGGCTTAAACAAAGATTTTCATTTATATATATAACATATATGTCTGCAGGTATACATATAGATACTAAGGATACATATACAGAGGTTATATATATATATATATATATATTCTATTTATAAGACATAAATATACAAACAGATATATATACTCATATATATTATTAAACTGAGGTATATAGATATATATATATATATAAATATATATCTAAACCCATAGTTATATATATATATATATATATTTCCATATATTTAAAGATCCATTTATATTAATCAGGGTATATATACATAGATATATATCAAGATATAGAATCACATATATTGATCATCATAGAATTTTTGATACTAATAGTCTTATTATTTATATGACAAACATGTCAATTTTAATTTATATATATACTTTTGACTCATATATATATATATATATATATATATATATATATATATATATATATATATATATATATATATATATATATATATATATATATATATATATATATATATATATATATATATATATATATATATATATATATTCTTACATAAATTAATTCATTCCCTCAACCCAAAACCAATAATAATAATTACTATTCATTTTCATATTTAAAGCCTACACTATCAAATCCATAGCATACCTATAGTACATTTTACCTTAAACTTGAAATTAATTAAATCTCCATCAAGATTTGAGGAGCAGCTTGCCCTTAGGCTTATATGTCCTTCATCTCTCGAATCAGAGGACAATTAGTAACTCAGCAGGCAGTGGCACTCATATCTAAACACAACAATTCCATAATTATGAACCCCCAGATAAGTGTAATTGATTACCAAAGAATATAGGATCCCCAAGTAATCCTGATCATTATGACAAGTTAGGGCTACAGTGTGTGGCATACCCATCTGATCATCTGCAAAATTAATCATGGCTCCTCAATGGGATTTTCTACAGACAGCGCATCATTAAAAGATATGCACTATTTCTTAGCCAATTAGATTTATCCAATGTGGGTTAGGGCTTGTGTGTATCTTGAAAGAATAAGAAAACTCAGTTCTTTCACATCAATAACCCATTCGGCTATTAACCAAGCTTCAGGTTAATTCTAAGACATTCTACAATCCATCAGAGAGCTAGAATTAAAGAAAATTGGTGATGGACACTCCAATCAAACTACATAGTACAAAGAGGCAAATGGCTTTTGAAGGGGACATTACCAAAGATCGCCTAAAGCGTATCATGCGACTTCCCCATACCTTAGTGATTGATGTAGTTGAGAGCATCTTGGGCCTGGACTTTCTCACAAACTCTGACAGAACCAGGGCAAACACGGATGTGGCCACCATGTTTCTCATTGTGACAGTTACATCATCCAAAAATCGCAAGGATATAAGTGCTCTATGTAAAGAGGTCTTTATTGCCTCTATATTGGGTGATCTGGAATGGGTCTTAGTCAACATTGACAATGATTGGACTATTCCTCGGCCACGACACTATGATATTCTCATTCGAAACAATAGGCCATTCCTTAGATTCCCTATCATCTCCACAGATGTTGAGCCTTTCACCAGGGAAAGGTTTGAGGCAATCAATAGAAATGTCAACTTTCTATTCTACTTGTTTCATGTGCGACATCCTCCAATTTCCACCTAGTTCGAGGACTTCCTTAAGGTGGAAGGCCTAGTTCTAGACAATGAGAAAGCTTCTACCTCGCCTTCGGGGTCGAAGTGAGTAGGCTCAGCCCTCGGTGTATGCATAGGACCATTTTTTGAAAGGATAATAGTGTTTTTTTTGCAGGGGATAATCTTGTCACTAAATATTAGGATTATACTGGTAACCCAAGTAGATTACTATATCTAGTAAACAGGGTTTTATCTTTAGTTAATAAAGATCAGGGTAAAGATAGTAACTAGTATTGAATCTTAAAGACAAACTTAAGCGACCTATGGGTCACTATATTAGTCGGTTTTAATGGTTAATCTTAAAAAGTCACGAAGACTAAATAGGCATGATGGATTATCTATTTATATAGACATATACTAGCTTTCTATTTTGGATACCTAGCAATTTGAATATATACTCTAGATTTGGATGTATACACTTACATATACTCTAATGCCATTTGCTGAATTCTTCTATATTTGATACCTGTCTGTCATATCTGAAGACTTTGGATTAAAAGTGGCTAACATGCAAATTTGGGGCCTGGACAGAGAATATATCCAACCTTGAATACTCATAGATTCTGTCATCCTCTCTGCTATAAATCTACAGGGAAGGAGAGGTGGAATGACTGAATCTCATTCACCTACTCTTGTTAGTGTATCCTAGATCACATCCTTCACGGAGGACTACATCCAAGAGCATAAACAAGAGTTGGTAAACTAGAAATTTTATGTTTTATGGGTCATGGGTCGTTCATGTTTGGGCTTAAGATAAATGAATTGGGAAACCCAATTCAGTTTAAAGCTTTTAATTTCTATATTCATGATCTGTGAGGATAGGTTTCACAGGATATTTTATTATGGTTACTTTTGAGATTTACAAATAAAATCTCATTAGGGATATTTTATGGACTGTACGTAACTAACAAATCTGCCAAGTGTTTGAGAAACTAACCATGTAGGCAAATAGGTATATCTCGGGCAATTAAGGGATACTATATACAACAAAGAACAACTTCAGAGCCATGCTGCTGGGAGTTGAGTGACAAATTATTATTGAAATTTGTAAATAAGGGCTTGTAAGGGAGGGGTAAAATAGAAATACCCTCCCTCCTTATCACCCTGGCCTGGGGTGTTGATGTATTAAAATCTGACACTATTGTATATTGAGATAAGACTAGCTGGACTATGGTCCTGGGCAAGGCTGGAGGTTTTCTCACCTCCACTCTTTCCTACTGGCGCCTGCACGAGTGGAGTAATGTAAAATTTCAAATAATTAATACAATTCTTGGCCTCGGCCTCTTGCCGATCAAAAAAAAAAAAAAAACATGAAATGATCTAAAGATAAAGACAACAAATCTTGTATATTAGTTTTTGAAATAAAAGGTATACAAAAGCTTCAGACTCATAGGTACTTTATGATATACTTGCTTGCACAAAATGACTTTTCATTTCTACAAACCTATCTTACATAACACTACTAGTCCCAACAGATAATCTGAATGATAGATTTTTTCTCTTTTGTTCTGTCTGTTCCCTCTTCCTAGAATACAAAAATGACTCCCTATATACATGTGACTCAAAAGACACAAATGAAAGGACACACCCTTTCATTAGTACAAACTAAAACTAACAAAAAACCTAACTAACTCCCAAACTGCTATAACCAAAACACATTACAATGACATATACTAATTCTTCCTATCCAGCCTTTGACCGTACTTCTGGATATGCCGAAGATATCCTTCATATTTATAGGTGTAGGCATTGAAGATGATGTCTCTGACTGCTACTTTTGCTGAAACAAAATTTTCAACCTGTTCCCCTATTTCATTCATATCTAAAGTATCCACATAGGCAATGCTAAGGGCTACACTGAGTAGGCATCTGCAGTTAGAAATCCACTGGTTTTTATCCTTTATTACCCTTGTATCATCCACCACACTTGGGAATCCATGATTAACAATCCCCTGACACTCCTCATATTCAATTTTCAACTCTGATGTGAATCTCTCATGAATATCAATCAATTTTTTGACCTTATTGATATTTTTTGTCACTCTGTGCCTTATCCTACAGTAACATGTTTAACCTATCAAAAATCCTCCAGTGTGATACTATATTATCCATGTTTCTCTAGTAAATAGTCCATAATTCCTCTAGTATTTTTTGCAAACTCTCAAACCTTTTAGATGGTAAGACACATGCTGTGTCTTCCCTTATGTTCTGCAATCTCTCCCTCAAGTTCTTGTTTTCTTTGTGCAATTCTTCACACTTCTTTTTCAGTTTTGATTCATTTGCTATTTGGGTATAGGCTGGCCCCTGCTTCTTAAGAGTTCCTCATACAATGATTTGTATTTTTCTATTTCTCTTACCAACATCTTCATATGTGCTTTATTTAATTTTGAAATGTCAATTCCCATATCTACTGTGACCATGGGATCCACTTCACCAACCTTTAACTTCATCATGTGACCGAAATGCTTATCCACATCTATAATCTTTAGCTCTTATTTGGAGGATAAAGGACCCATAAAAGCATGGCCTCATCATCTGGATCATATCTTGATCCAATAAAAATATCATTCACGCCTTGAATATCTAACTTGAAATCCTTTTTATCTGAATGCAATAGGCTATCAAAAATGAAAGACGCACTAAGGTCCCAGCCTGGGAAAAGAATTATTCCTACCTCTATAAGAAGTTGCTTTCCCCTTTGAGGAGTCATTCCTTCTAACTTTGAATTGATATCAAAGCCTTCAATTTTCTAAGCATCTTTGCGTCATTTTCTGGAGTGACATCTGGCATTGCTTCTCTTAGCCTCTTTCGTTTGAAATGACACAAGAAGGACTTAAACTCCTTTGATTTAATGAATTCATCATCAGACATAAAATAAGTATGCTCTTCTAGCCTAACATCCACATCGACATTCATCCTCACAACAATTTGGTCTTGTGCTTTAGGTTCCTCCTCCTTTTCAGGCATTCTGAATCTTGAGACAACCTCATTCTCACCTGATTCACTTTCAGCTTCTTCTTCTTCTTCCATTTCTTGTAGTTTTTGTCTCTTTTCTTCCAATTTCTAGTTCAAATCCTAGAATATTTTCATAGCTTCTTCAGATTCCTTATTTCTGAAGATGTCCAAGGCTTCAACATGCTCATGAAAATAGTCACCCAGATTCTACCCTTTTCTGTTCTGGTGTATATAGCCCTCTGGGTAATAGTTTTTTCAGCTTGTGTGCTCATAAAGATTATAATCTTCTATTAACCTCCTATCAATAACTTCATATGCCTTTATGGATACATTGGTGAATTCACCAAAGTGTAGAGTTCCGGGTAGAAAAACTTGCTTGTGGGCACCCCCAAAATGATGTGCATTAGAGACACTCATTTGTCTCATAATCTCTAGGTAAGCAATTCTGTCAGGCACAAGCTTTGGTAGCACATAAGGAGCACCTTCGAATCCAAAAACCCTAACATATGTGAAGTCCTAACATACATACCAATCACCCTAGTTATGATTCACCTGTGTATCCCCATGCTCATGGGGTCTAAGAAATCTTTTGATTTCTTCCAAAAATGATCCATCAAAAGAAACCCCAAAATTTTTGTATAATGGTTGAACAAAAAAAATTTCAAATTTGACATAATGAGATCTCATGAACTTAGAATCCCATAGTGACACCCACAATTCAACTATCTTCTCTTGCCCATCTTTACCATGAATGTTTAATTTTAAATCTTCAGGCCACAACCCCTCGTGTTGTCCATAAAAGAAGATAATATACATTAACAATGAATAAAACTTAAAAGATTTATCAGGGTTATTATGAAGGCTTAAAAAAACCTCATGCATCTTCTTGACAATGTAAGTTGCATAGTAAAATTGTGTTGACTCATGCATTTGTGTATCTATAGCAAGTACTAATGGTCCTATTTGAGCCAAATTCTAGAACCTCAACTCCTCCCACTTGACTGCATGCCATATACGTATATTGCAGATACTGCCTAAAAAATGTGGATATCAAATGGGGGCTCATCTTCATTTGTCAACTTTCCTTTCTCAGCCTTATGTATGGCTAAATTCCACCCATTGTATATAGTGTCCATCTTTGTATATTCTTCTTCTAGTTTCTCAAAAGATAGAGGCACATCAGATTTGAAACCAAGACCAAAAACCTCATGAATGGTGGCCACTGAAAGGTGGATGAATGCATCACCATTTGGAAATTGAATACATATTTTCTTGGCATTATAAGCTTTAGCCAATGTTTTTATCAATTGAATATTTACAAAGACATTAGGGACCACAAGTTTACCCAATCCAGTTTTCCATGGGTTTGAGATTGGGGTCAGCTTGCTTCTTCATGAATAATGATACAAGAACAACTCGTGACCTCTAACCCTGGTCTAGACATCACCAATTTCATTGAAATCATCTTCTTGCTGGTCACAGATAGGCAAATTAGCCTTAGATCTTCGGGATTTGGTTCCTGGTGAGCTCATTTGGTGAATCATATCTTGATTTAACTTTCATTTCTGTGCACCTTCTCCACCTTTAGACTTCTTTGAAGCACTCTCTGAAACCTTAGTGACCTTCCTCTTGCCCTTGGAACTATAACCCTCCATATTTGAATCTTTCAATCTTTCTGAAATTCATTTTTTTGCATTTTAGTTCTACTTCAATCTCTCTATTCGTTTCAATCTTCTATGTAAATTCCTTATACCAGCTTCTATATATAATTTTAATACATCAGGAGCATTTACTCAATTGAAATGGTATTGTGATTCACCTCATGTAAGCATAGACCTATCCATTGCCTATATTTAATAATGGTGGGTTGATTCATTAAGATCAAATTTTGCAACGTCTAGTCATCATAACTCCTCCTGATAATTCAATCACTTGGTGCCACCCATCCTTTTGATCAGTATAGGTCTCCCTGATCACTCCATCGAGAATCAACGTATCTCAATTGCTCTCATTCCTATGGTTATAGCTTTCCTGATGGCTCTGCCTCCTTGCTAGGCTTTACCTTTACGTTTATATCTCATTGGCGTATGTCATTTCAATATACCCTCCTTCTATCCCTCCATGGCATTCTGCCCATTGAGTATCGGTATAACTCCAAACATGCTCCTCCACAGTTGAAGTTATCCCGATGAGTCCTCCTTCGTAGCCTGCATCTCATTTGTTACATCGGGTCACCTTATCGGTTATCAGAACAACTCATTTTATGCTTCTCCGTTGACCCAATGTCATTGCCTTCGCACTTGCATACCCTTTTACTCCTCCTGTCTATCGGTATATGTTTCCCCGATGAGATCTCCTTATTCCCATATATCTCTACTTTCTCATCGGGTATCGATGTAAAGAAAGATATCTCCCCCCAATGAGGTGATGATATCTCGATGACTTCGTCTTCGATTGTTGTAACTCATCCCGATCCAGTCTCCTTCTCAAGTTCCCAGCTTGTCTTCCTAATCGGGTATCGGCATAACCTAAAACAGCTCTCACCAATGGTTTAAGTTACCCTGATGACTTAGTATTTTTCTTCTTTTGGTATCACCTTATCAGAGTAAGACATGTTGATAACACTACCTTCTCCACCTAGCCCATCAAGTATCAGGTTAACATATGATGACACTTTCTGATGACCCAATGACATTGTCGCCATCTACTTCACATTCTCCTTCATCAGTGTAGGTTATACTGATAACCTCATCGGCTATCGGCATCAATTTTCTCATGCCCCCGATAGTGAATGTTATGTCAATGAAACCCTCCTTTTGAATTTCCTTTTGGTTCTCCTTTGGAATGGTTGATTTGAGTCACACCGATAGGTTCTTTCATTATTTCTACTAGTCGGTCTTGTTGGGGTAACTTACGATAGCTCAAATTTGATAAATATGCTAATTAAGATCCTCTTCATTTATTGTTTATACTTCCAATTCTCCATGGAAACTTCATATGTGCTAATAAGTGACAGAGTCTATCACATAGACCCAAAGAATGTCCTTACAAGGATCTCAATACTGTCATGATGAAATTTCCTCATGTAGTCCCTATTCAATGCCAGCCCTTAACATGCCCCACCGGTACTTGTCCAATTTGAAAACATGTTTCGGTAGGATCTTTCTGATGATGCAACATATCTCCTACACATGCAATCCATCAATAAATGCTCTTATGATGAAAATATATATATAAAGCATCAAACATATAGGACAAAATACTTAGCAAAAATATGTGCTAACAGTGTCATCAGGGTGCCTACCAGTAAGCATGTGAACTGGTAAGAGAGAAAAGAGGCTAAGTACTATGATGGATTGATATGGTTGGTGACTGGTTAAGGTATTCCACTAACAGAACAGCAAAGTGCAGACATGAAAGATAGCCAACAAAGTGTGAGATACCAGTAGGGTTAGAGAACCAGTAAATGAACCTGGTAATGGAGTTGGTTGATGAACCTATCCAAACTGACACATAGGTGTTTGATGTGATGGACATCAACATAGATGACACTTGGTGTTGATGTGGCATGCATGCACAGGTCGGCATGTTGAGTTTGGTGATGTGCCTGTCGGCGAGGTAGATAGTGGTAGGTCGACATTAATGTCGACTACATATTTCATGGATCAGTTGCACATGGTTCATGGCTCAAAGAAGATTGAAGGAGAAGTTGGTGAGTTTATCAAGGAAGTTCAATTCGATCTTTGTGCTTGCTTGTCAAAGGAAATGTAAGGAAGTTAAGTAGCGGAAACAACTTCCTACACTAACCTTGAGAGGAGGGTAATGCAAAACTTTTTCAGATCATTACAACAGTTAGGGAAAATAGAAATAGATATAATAACATTCATACCACAACACAATGATTTACGTGGGGAAAACCCTTTCGGGAGAAAAACCCCACCCTCCAAAAGCAGCTCAATATTTTATTCAGCAATCAAAAACAGATTACAACATACTTGCAGAGAAAGCTCTTCACAGGAGTACCATTAATCAGAGATTCAGAGGCAACTCAATAGCCATAAGACTCTTACACACAACCTCTATCTCACACACCTCATAAATAGGAGATACAATACAAGAAACCGTCAAAAGGTATTACAAAACCATGGGCTAAAACCACCCAATAAGGTGTAGCCGACCTTATCTCCCTTCTAGATGCCCTATGACATGTTAAAGCACACATCAACACGTGTCGCTCCCTTTTACAACTCATTTATGTATCCGATACAAATTATTTTTTCTTATTTCAGGAGTACAAACTTCCGGAGGCCATAACTTGAGAACCGGGTGTCCGATTGACGAACCGTTTGAAGCGCCAAAAAGCTCGCGAAGTGCTCTATCACCTCGTAACCCGCTTTGCCAGTTACAACCACTTTTCAGGGCGTTTTGGAGCCTCTAAAGTCCCCAAAATTAAGTTTAAATATTTTATTGCACCCCTCCAAGACGAAAACTTTAATATCTTCAAAACTAGCTGTGACCTTGCGACGAAACTTTACCGGAATGCTTATCTAGCCAACCAGAAGCTTCAGGGAGAGTTTCGCACCATTTCGTGCTCAAATGAAAACTTACTATAAATAGTAACCTCACATAAATGCAAGGTTGAGACACCATTTTTCCCAACAGGAAATAGCTGAGACATTTATGGCATTTGATAGATGTAGGTTGACATACTGGGTCATGCTTACTAAAAATAGAAGGTGTGTTTTGGAAGGCACAACAATGGTGGGGTTGATTGGTGTGTTGTTGCTCATTGATCAAGGAGATCAAATAGAATGAGATCTGATTTATTTCGATGTTCCTTGTGATCAGTGAAAGAAACCCTACGGCATCAAGTTTGAATGGTGCTTTTGGTAGGAAAGTTTGATCATAAATATGCAAGCTGAAGACAAAATTTGAGGATGCCTCAGAGGGAGATGCTACCAAGTAATGCCAAAGGCCAAATAGAGAAGTACATGAAGAGTGATATCTAGAGAGGATCATAGAGATCAAGAAAAAGGGAGACAACTAGTAATAGGTTTTAGCGAAGGTTTAACTGGTAAGGTTAAAGCAACCGGCAAGCTACAAGAGAGTATTAGTGAAGCCAACTGGTAATGCTATAACTAGCTAGAAGACAATAGAGAGTGTTGAAGTGCAGAGAAAATGAAGAGGAGATCTGACAGAGCAGAAGAAAAAGAAAGGTAACTAGTAGAATTGATCTGATAAGGTAGCAATAGAAGAGTGTAGCATAGAGAAGAAGATAGTGATCCAACAAAAAGATGAAGAGAGGCATAGTGATAGGAATAGTAGAGACTCGGTAAGGTAGAGAAGGGGTGATACTAGTAGAGAGATTATATGTAGGGGTTGCAAGATTCACTTGTAACAAGTTATTACTTTTGTAACTGATGATATACTTTGTAGATCATTGATTTGTAGCTCGGTGCAGGGATTGGTGCTCCTTGGGTTGGTGCCCTAAATTATGGGTTGGTGCCCTAAATCAGGGGTTAGTGCTCCTTGGGTTGGTGCCCTAAATCAGGGGTTGGTGATCCTTGGGTTGGTTCCCTAAACCAGGGGTTGGTGCTCCTTCGGTTGGTGCCCTAAAAATTGTAATCTGAGTTCATTGTGAGGCTGGATTAGAGCAGTATACTCCAACAACATCTCTCATCGAGGTTTTTCCCATCTTTGGTTTTCCTCGTATATGCTGGTGTTATGTGATGTCCCTTTTCATGTGTGATTGTATTTGTGATAGGCTCCCATCTAATTGGTAAGTCTTCTTTTTGTTTGATCTATTAACAGATATTCACACATAGGATAGTTAAAGGGAAAAGTTTGAAAACCACTAATTCACCCCCCCTCTCAAGGGCACAATGTGTCTAATAGTTAGTATCAAAGCCTAGGTTCCCAGTTGATAAGATTTCTCTAGCTTCGGTAGATTCTGGTATTAGGACACAATGGTCTATTTAGTACAAAACCTAGCTCCTGTGTTTGATGGTTCAAACTATTCTATTTGGAGTCATAGAATGGAAGCATACCTATCCTCCCTAGGGTTTGATGTTTGGATTTTAGTTGTAAATGATCTCCCTAGTCATGTTAATCCTCCCACCGGTTTTGAAGCAGAAAGAAAATGCAGGTGCAATGATGTAGCAATGAAGGCTATATTTTGTGGGCTCTCAGATGATATTTCTTCACAGGTGGACAGATGTAAATCAGGAAAGAGCTTATGGGTAAGATTAAAGAAGCTTCATGGAAATGAGCCTACAAACATAGGGTCAATTTGTGAGAACAAGAATAACAGTGCAGCAAATTTTTGTGTAAGTGTTGAAGGCAGATTTATGAGCAGCTGCAACAGTGATGATGCGGAAACTCATCTCTTCATGGAAAAAGAAACAAAAAGTGAAGTGCAAACATCAGAAGGTGACAAGGAAGACAAATCCCACTAGCAAGATGTGTTTGGCAGTGATGAAGAAGATGAAGAAGAATATGAAGCAGAGGTAGATCTTGAAGGAGAACTGGTGCGTGCTCTTGATGAACTTAACAGAGTTAGAAATGAATACAAAATGTTCAAGAATATTGTTGTTGTAGAACAAAATTGGCTGGTCAATGGTCTTCAAGAGTCAGAGTTAGTTATTGCTAATTTGAAAGCATAAGTATATGATGCTAAAAAGGTGATTGTGGAATCCAAATTAGACTTGAATACCAAGAAATGCAGGTGTGAAGATTTAGCATCAGAACTAGAAGCCAAGGACAAAGAATGTCAGAGACTAAATGATGAGGTGGAAAATCTTAGGAGAGATCTTGAGAAATGTCAAGAAGAGCTCAAGGTAAGAATCTAGTTTCATGAAAATAGTGATGCCTTGGACAAGATGTTGAAGAAGCAAAAAGAATCCAAGGATACCGAAGGTTTAGGTTGTGGTGTCGGTGACTGCTCCACCAGCAAGGATGTCTCCCAAAAGGACATTCAATTTGTCTCCTCAAATGGAGATAACAAAGGATGAACCTTCATGGTCAAGAATTATCCAAGGAAGAAGGCTGACCTAACTACAACCAGTGAAGACATGATGAGGATAAAGACCGGTACTGTAGGAAGGAACAGTGCAAATCCCAAAGGAAAAGGAAAGATGGGAGAAGGTATCTCCACCAGAAGCAAAAACATGAAAAGATTGCAAAGAAGACCTCCTACAGGTAGAGGACAAGGAAAATTTTCTGCCCACAACACATTGCAAGTGTGGAAAAAGAAGGGACCAGATGGAAGAATTGCAAAGAATGGACATCCTAAGATCCATCCCCAGAGAAGCAGACATGGAGATACTAAACCGGTAAGATCTCCACATGCATGGCAGAATAAATTTGTAAGTCATATGCCATTCTTTACCGGTTACTATTTTTCTTGCAAAGATTATGATCATAGGGCAGATGAATGCATAAAGAGGTCTATAAATAAGAATGTAGTCTATCCAAGAAGTAATTCATATCGCCATAGTATGTCAAGATGTAGGAACATGCATAGATCTACTCCTATGCAAAATAGGAAGAGTGTTGGCATTCTACACTCTTATGAGAATAGTTGATGTTGTCATTGATGGCAACCACCTGGCAACGAACTGGTATTCATCTGGTAAACCACTGGTAGTTACCAACACTAGAAATAGACATCTACATACACCAGCGACACTTCACTGACAACGGCAACAATGCGTATCGACAACCTAGCTGACAAGGAGTAAAATTTTGTTTATTGTATTTAAATGTAATTATCTTTTGTATAAGCCAACATGGCATATTGTAAAAGACTCATATATATGTATGAGATCTTATAGGTCATTTTGAGTAGTAGAATATGCATGGAGAGAATATATGGATAATATTTTTGTATAAGGAGATATAGTTGGCAGTGAAGGTTTTGGTTATAGAATGAGCTTAAACCGGTACTGAACCTGGCATAGTTGATGTTGACTTGAAGCAGTACATTGTATTGGATTTCATAATCCACTTTTGTAGTCAATGTGAGTCTTATTGAGTAGTGAGCTCTAGGTAGTTGGCCTTCCTGAATGTGTAGGCCCCTCATTGTAAGTAATATTTATTCATAGGCCAGTGAGTGAATATTGTGGGTCACAAATCCCACCGAGGTTTTTCCCACACCGGGTTTCCTTGTTAAATATCTTGTGTTATGGTGTGCTATCTATGATGTCTCTGTTGTTCTTATTTGCTGCATTAATTCTTATTTACCAGTACACTATTTTGGGATGCAAAGTTCTTAATAAGTTAAAATATTTTGCTAACCGATTAGATACCGATTCACCCCCCCCCCCCCCTCTTAGTATCTTTGGGACTGTCAATAATCCTAACAATTGGTATCAAAGCCTGGTCCTCTATTTTCAAAAGCCTAATAGCTTGAGGAAGATTTTGACACCAATACAGATGGAGAATTTAAGAAGACAATTGGAAGGAGCTCTTGTAAATTATGATGTAGAAAAATTGAAGAATATCAAACTTGAAGATGATCTGAGGACTACACAAGAATTCATTCAAGGACTTTACGAGAATCTTACTATAGCTTGAAATAAAAGAAAAGAACTTCATGATAAGATGCAGAATGATAATGATGAAAAGGGAACTCTTAATGAACTTGTGAACAAGTTGAGACAAGAAAATAGTACTATAAAGAATGAAATGAAAGATATGACTATGAGGTTTTGTAAAGATATTGAAGACAAGAAGAAGAATGAAGAAGACTTGACTAGGAGACTCAATGATGTTGGAAATGAAAATGATATGTTGAAGACAAATCTAATTCACATGCAACATGATAAAATTGAGCTTATGAGACAAAGGGGAATTCTAGAAAATGAGTTGGCTATTGCAAATCAATGCAAAGAGAAATTCAAGAAAAGGTCAGAAGAACTTGATGATATGTTGAAAAGTCAGAAACCAAATGGAGATACTAATGGACTTGGATTTGAAGTTGGAGAAAGTTCTGATACTGCAAACAATCATGATCACAGTAAACTGGTAAGACAACCTAGTGCTTATAAATTTAATGGGAAATGCTTTAACTATAACAAGTATGGTCATAGAGCAAATCAGTGTAGATCTAGAAACAATCATAACATTAATGCAGCCACCGACAATGTTCCAAATGCAACAAAGTTGCTCATAATTCAGAAAACTACAGAATGAATGTGAAATGTTATGTTTGTGGAAGATTTGGGCACTTACCTAATCAATGTAGAACACAAACCGGCATAGGATATGGAAAGGCTATTTAGAAGAATAATGTGACTTGTTATGCTTGTAACAAAATTGGACATATTGCAAAATTTTGTAGAAGCAAGACTTCACCGGCAAATAATAAAGGATCTAGTTTGAAAGGCAAAGAAAAGGTAGATGAGGTAAAGCAAGAATTTTCAGAACAATGGATTAGGAAGAGAGATCAGAATGTTGATGAAACTGTCTCTCAACCAGTATAACAGAGTAATACTTCACTGGCAGGAGATTCTTCATCCAACTGAGAAGTAACCCTTTGGGGGTATTGAAGCAAATTGAATATCATGCAAATTACCCTCGGTCAATGGTGAGAAGATAGATTTCTTATTTATCGGCAGATGTGTCAAGTTTTTACTTAACTGACAAGAATTTAATGCGGTTGTTGAGAGAAAAGTAATTATAAATCATCAGATTTCCCTCATTTTTGATTCATCGATAATTCAAATTAGTAGAGAGCGCAAAAACTGAGCAAAGGTATTCAAGGTGAAGGTGTGAAGCGATTTCTTTCAATCATTCAGATATTGTCAAGCAGCTAAAGGTATTTTTCAATGGCTCCTTCTTATGCTCCCAAGTTTATTGCGAACCCTACTATCGTGGAAAATGTAAAATGCCCTAGGCCCATGTTTAAAATAATTCTCAAAGTAGCTAAGCAAGATGATTCCATAGGGGAATTTTTGAAAATTCCTAAAGGTGTAGCTTATGCTTAAGACCCTAGGATTTATATTCATTGCAACATTGAAGAAATAGGTTTTGAGGAATTGTTGAAAATGTTTAGAACGGTAATTTGTGATGAAAATGGCACTGTTAAACCTGAACACAAGATTGTGGAGACTTTAGGTTTTGTTGAGATATTGAATATCTCTGAATTTTCATAAGAAGTAGTAAGAATTGTCCTAAGTAGAGCACATGGAGAATTTCTATGGTTAGATTTTGTCTGCAAATTTACCTGGCAAGCAATTAGGGCAGTAACTGGTTTACCCTCAACCGACAGTAGACTTGACAAAACAAAGAAAGTTCCTAACAGCAAAGTAATGACCCTAACTGGAGCAACATCTGATAGTAGATCACTAAGAGTGAATGACATCAAAGACATCAATGTGAGATTCATAAGTATGGTGTTAGGTTACAAGACTACACATGCAAATAGGCTTAATTCAGTTTCTAGTCTTTGCATTAATAGTGCTTATGAGATGGTCAACAATGATGGAATGATTGATGTGTGTGAATGGCTAAAAGATGAACTCATTGATAATTTGAAAAAGATTAAAGGAGATAAGACAAGGACATTTCACTTTGGTAATCTTTTTGTATGCTTAATGTTGTATTTCACTAAGGAAATTCCCAGTATAGGACCAAAAGACTTTGGATATGACATACCGGTAGGAAAACAATTATAGGAAGCTTTTACCAGCATGGGAACTGCAAAGGAAAACAACATAACTAAATACTTTAAAGCTTTTCAAGCTAAAATGAAAACTAGAGAAATACTACCATAGACTGTAGTGGACAAATATGACAAAGAAATCTATTTTGTCATCAAGAAGGATGAGACAAGGATGGAAGCTATACTTCTTCGAACTATCTGGGTAACTGAAATAGGTTATGAGGTAGATCTCAACATTATTGAGACATATGCAAAAGCTTTGTTAGATGCCCTAAGAGAACCAACAGAACAAGTTTTTGGTAGTGCTGAAACTATTAAGAGTGGTGTGAAAACAATGAAGCAAAGGAAGAAAAGAGAAAAGTATATTAGGGATGCATCAAAAAAGGTACAGGAAATCAAAGAAAATGTTATGAACTTTACTAGGATAACGGCTAGTGAGCTGGAAGGACTGCAACCAGAGGCACACATTTCACCGGTTGGCACATCTTTTGACAGTGAGATACCAACTAAATTCAAAAGAGTTGACAGGAAGAGAAAACCTTCACCAGTACCCTCTCCTTCACCCAAAAGAACAAGGAATTTAAGGAAGAAACAACAAGCAGTAAGGAAATCAGCTAAGAAACTAACTCCCAAGAAGAAACAAAAACCGGCCATTCCTTCATTAGATGATTTACTAAATGAAATAACTGATGATGGTAATTTGGCTAATGTGAGTAAATTGTATAACACATTCAAATATTCAGACAAGGAAAGCATTGAGAACAGTATAATTTTACACCTGGATATATACAAAAAGGTTTTAATTGAAGTAGTGGATGATTTACCTAATGAACTATATAGAAGATTAGATGCAAAAAGGATTGCAGTGATGGAATTGGATAAGAAACTAAAAGTTGAAAGTCTTCTAGTTGTACATCCGGTTAACTCAAAAGAGGAAATTGATGATCTGATTTGTGAGGCTAACAAATCCATTTTTGCTGGTGGTCACCAACAAGTAAGTTTGATGGCAGGTAGAGTAAATGAAATTGCAGAGGAGACTGGTGATAAATGGGATATATTTTTTGTGGAAAAACAAAAACAAGAGGAAATGAATAGGCCAAAGAAAACATTCAAAGTGTATCATAAGGATAAGGACAAGGGGAAAGGTAAAATTGGTGGTATTCCAAACATCAAGATCATTGACAATTTACCACCACCTTTGGATACTGCACCGGTACATATTGATGATCCACCGGTTACTGACACTGAAGGTGTCACAAATGATGACACTAATCCTGAATCTGAAATACTAGTCACCATGAATGTGGATACTCAGGAAGTGAATATTTTTGTGGAAAAGGACACTACAAAGGTTTAGGATGATAATGTTGATAGTGGCAACATTGCTAAAATACCGGTAAAGACTGTTGAAGTTGAGATCCCAATAGAGAAATCATTACAATCAAAGCAATCATTACAAACAGAGCAACCATTGGATACTAGGAAAAATACTGAAGGTATAGATGTTGGCACAGAGAAACCTACTGAGTCTAAGACACCGACATTTGACCATATAGAGAAACCTACTGAGGCAGAGGTACATATTGAGGCAGAGAAATCGGCAATCATTAAGAAACCTAAACAATCAGAAAAACCTTTACTAGTTGAAATGCAAACTCAGACTGATCCACTGGAGGTAAACACAAGAAAAATGGTTACAAATATTGGAAGCATAGAGGTGATTAAGGTAATTGGTCAGACATCTGGCACTTCATCAAGTGAATTCAAACCTACTAATGTAACAAAGGTACTCCTGGATTCAATCAAGAAGATAATAGACTATAATTCATTGGCCTACAAGGTAATTGATGACACCATACCAATTCTTAAATTGATTGCACCAAAATATAACATAGATCATGTTAAGGATTCTTTAGGTAAATTGGACACATTGTCCAAATTTATTGCTGACAATGTAATAACGGTTGATAAGGTGAATGAGGACACCTCCAAAGAGAAAGTTGAAAAGGACAAGGATAAATTATTTGAGGACACAATAAAGAAGTGCACAGAACACATGGATACACTATTACCAACATTGCACACTATAATTTTGGAATACAAAGAGTTGTACAGAGAAAAATGCAAACCACATCTTTTGACAAAGGACATAGAAAAGGATATCAACAGAGTACAGAAAGAAATATATGACATAACTGATAACATAATTGGTTCATCCAAACCTATATCAGTTATTGAGGAGGAAATAGCAGGTTTTGAGGAGAAATTGGAGAAATTTGAGAAAGAGAAGGCAAGCATTAAGTCAAATGCCAGAGAACTTAAATACAAACTTGGTCCTAAGTTGGACAATCTAATCTCTCTAAGAAATGAAATCTCTAAGGCATTACTTCAAGGAGAACGACCACCGAAAGAGCACATGCATCATCTCAATGGCACGATCCAACAAACTGAGGCAATCCTGAATGATAGCAATAGATTCATGTAGAGTCTAAATTTGGTTTTGGAAGATATATTTAAGATTGTAACCAACCGGTTACAAACTTTGAGGTGAATTTTTGCACTCATTTGACTATTTTTGACAACCTTTGTCATTGATGTCAAAGAGGGAGTAGTGGAGAGAGAAAAATGATTATTCAGAAGAGATCATTTTCTCAGGGGGAGAACATCTTTTTGGTAGATTTTTGGACTTCAATTTTGGAACAGTTTTTGGATTTTTCTCATGAGTGTTGCCATCACTACCAAAGGGGGAGATTGTTGGCATTCTACACTCTTATGAGAATAGTTGATGTTGTCATTGATGGCAACCATCTGGCAATGAACTGGTATTCATCTGGTAAGCCACGGGTAGTTACCGACATCGACAATAGACATCTGCATACATCGGTAGGCACTTCACTAACAACGGCAACAATGCATACCGATACCTCAGCCGATAGGGAATAAACTTTTGTTTATTTTATTTAAATGTAATTATCTTTTGTAAAAGCCAACATTGCATATTGTAAAAGACTCATACATATGTATGAGATCTTATAGGTCATTTTGAGTAGTAGAATATGCATGGAGAGAATATATGGATAATATTTTTGTATAAGGAGATATAGTTGACAGCGAGGGTTTTGGTTATAGAATGAGCTTAAATCGGTACTGAAATTGGCATAGTTGATGCTGATTTGAAGCAGTACATTGTATTGGATTTCATAATCCACTTTTGTAGTCAATGTGACTCTTATTGAGTAGTGAGCTCTAGGCAGTTGGCCTTCTTGCATGTGCAGGCCCCTCATTGTAAGTAATATTTATTCATTGGCTAGTGAGTGAATATTGTGGGTCACAAATCCCATCAAGGTTTTTCCTACACCGAGTTTCCTTGTTAAATGTCTTGTGTTATGGTGTGTTCTTTATGTTGTCTCTGTTATTCTTATTTGCTGCATTCATTCTTATTTACCGATACACTATTTTGGGATGCAAAGTTCTTAAATAGTTTATATATTCTGCGAACTGGTTAGATATTGATTCTCCCCCCCCCTCTTAGTATCTTTGGGACTGTTGATAATCCTAACAAAGAGTCCATTTTCTGCCTCAAGAAATACAAGTTATGAATGCTATAATTGTAATGGATTTGGGCATAGAAGTCATGAATGCAGGAATAGGAAAGTTCAGTCACAGGATAGCAAGTATAGCGGCTATACTCAACATGGAAATAGGTATAGAACACATGAGAGTCAAAGGGCTGCATGGAGAAGAGGACACATGGAAGAACTATCTGTTGTCGGTATGAAGGAAGGAAATGAGAAGATAAGCATGTGTAGTGGCTACCTTCGCTACACATCTATAGTTGAAAGATGAATCACTATTGCATATGTCAATGGATGGCAAATTAACAACTGGTATCAGATGCATATTGACACAAGATGACATATGTTGCAGGAAGGTGCTTCGATAGTAATGATGGACCAGAACGAGGAACTGGTATGTTCAGAATGTTACCAGTATGACTGCTAATAAATACTTGCAGGTTATGTAAGACAATGAGGTTTGAGATTATTGCACTACCCCTAGTAACATGGAATGAGGAGTTTATGTGTCATGTGGTGCTAATGAAGACCTAAATCACATACGTTGGCCCGGTTTTTGATCATGTATGTATGCATCCTTTGTGGGCTAACGAGTTTGATTTATGTCATGATGATGATATTGTATGGAATTGTGTACATCCAAGACCATGGCATAGGTTGTGGTAGATATAATGGACCTGATAGATCATTAGATTGATCACATATGCATAGCTCAACTGGTATATGGTGAAGATTGGAGCTCTGGTTTTTGACATGACCGACAATGTGGACCTGAGATGCATGACTCAGGGGGAGTTTACAGCCATGTTTTCTTACTAGTATCAGACTTGCTGGACACAAAGGGTGTGCAAGTGTCTATGGCTATACCGGCATGATTGTGTCTTTGGAAGTGTCCAGGGTTGTGAGATATTTCAATATCTATCCAATTGAAATCACAACTGGATCACCAAAATAGTTATCTGCAAAAAGGGAGAGTTATCTGCACTAGAGAACATACAATTGGTATCAAAGAAGATACAATTGGTATCAATGTTAGCTTCAACACTTGATATCAACTAATTGGGGTTAGAATAACTTCTACATATCAAAGGGGAGATGATGCAATCTAACCGACAGGTAAGTTTTATTCACTAACACATGTGCCTTCAATTGGTCTCAAACTTGTATATGCAAAGGTTTCTGGTTTATATATACACTTGGTTGCTGAATAATTGGTGTCAGTTGGTGGTTGAGATCTTTATCTCAAATGCTATGAATTGAGAGGATTCAAAAGGAGGACAAGCATCTGGTAAACAAAAAGGGAGAGAGGAAAATCTGTCAGTGCCCGGTACACACAAGGAGGAGAGAAACCCTATCAGTGCCCTTTGACATTGTTGTCAAAAAGGGAGAAATTTGTAGTATGTCAAATACTACTTATGTTGAAATCAATGCCAAAGGGGGAGATTGTTGGCATTGTGTTGTCATTGATGCCAATCGGTATAGGATGGCAACCAGTATGGGACATTGAATGGGTAGTGGTGTCATTAATGCTTGTCAACTAAGCATAGAAGGTCACCGATAAGGGAGAATGTCATCCAACATAATGATCATTGGAGTCACCAGTACACAAGTTAGTGCTGACTTATGTTGAAGACAAGTATTGGAGATCAGTATGGTATGATGACTAGCAAGTATGGTGTTGGCATTAAAATGTTGCCAACCAAAAAGCATTGGAAAGAAGAGACCAATGAAGTGACAAGTTAATGGTTGAAGAAGCTATCACAAGATTAAGTGAAAATTTGACTAAGAGTGTGATGCTTCTATGAGCAAGGATGACATATGTCAAGGTGAAGATGTATCCTTCCCTCGATGAAGTCACATTTATATCGGTAGAATAATTCCTTGAGATAAGACTACTAGAGCAGGCCAAGGCAGGTGATTGGATGCACGGATCGGATGACCAAGTGGAAGATGAGCAAGCCTCTAGAGTGTGAGATTAGAGATGAACACTGGATTAGCATGTGATGTCAAGATGTGCCACCGAGATAGAGAAAGAAGATTAAAGAAGTGATGGGTTTGTCACTTTGACAAACTGATTGAGATATGGTCCGAGCTAATGATGAAGAAGGAAAGACTGCGCAACTACAAATAGAGAGATAAATTGGTATGTATATCCCTTAGATGGAAATAGTTGAAGGTTGATGACATGGTGTCATCAGGGTGCCTACCGGTAAGCATGTGAACCGGTAAGAGAGAAAAGAGGCTAAGTGGTATGCTCCTACCTGATGAAGATGATCTTGTGATAGATTGATATGCTTGGTGACCAGTTAAGGCATTCCACTAACAGAGAAACAAAGTGCAAACATGAAGGATACCCGACAAAGTGTGAGATACTGACAGGGTTATAGAACTGGTAAATGAACTCGGTAATGGAGTTGGTTGGTGTACCTATCCAGACCAACACAAAGGTCTTTGTTGTGATGGACATCGACATAGATGACACATGGTGTTGAGGTGGCATGCATGCATAAGTCGGCATGTTGAGTTCAATGATGTGCCTTCCGACAAGGTAGATAGTGGTAGGTCGACATTAATGTCAACTACATATTTCATGAATCAGTTGCATAGGGTTCTTGGCTCGAAGCATATTGAAGGAGTAGTTGGTGAGTTGATCAAGGAAGGTCGATCTGATCTTGTTTCTTTCTTTTCAAAGGAAACAACTAAGACATTTATGGCATTTGAAAGATGCAGGTTGACATATAGGGTCATGCATACTAAAAATAGAAGGCATGTTCTGGAAGGCACGACAATGGCGGGGTTGTTTTTCATTGATCAAGGAGATCAGATCAAATGAGATCTGATTGGTTTCGATGTGCCTCATATTCAGTGGAAGAAACCCTAAGGCGTCAATTTGAATGTTGCTTTTGGCAATAAAGTCTGATCATAAATATGCAAGTCGAAGATAGAATTTGAGGATGCCTTAGAGGGAGATGTTGCCAAGTAATGCCAAAGGTTAAATAAAGAATGAGATGAAGAGTAATATCTGCAAAGGATCATAGAGATCGAGTAGAAGAGAGACAACAAGTAATAGGTTTTAGCAAAGGTTTAACCGGTAAGGTTAAAGCAATTGACAAGTTGCAAGAGAGTATTAGTGAAGCCAATTAGCAATTCTAGAACTGGTTGGAAGACTGTAGAAAGTGTTGAAGTGCAAAGCAAGTAAAGAGGAGATCCGACAGAGTAGAAGCAGAATAAATGTAACTGATAGAATTTATCTAGTAAGGTAACAACAGAAGAGTGTACAAGAGAGAAGAAGATAGTGATCCAATAGAAATTTGAAGAGAGGCAGAGTGACAGGTTGAGTAGAGATTTGGTAAGGTAGAGAAGGGGTGATACCGATAGAGAGATTATATGCAGTGGTTTCAAGGTTAAATTGTAACAGGTTATTACTTTTGTAATTGATGATATACTTTGTAGATCACTAAGTTTTATCTCGGTGCAGGGGTTGGTGCTCCTTGAGTTGGTGCCCTAAATTAGGGGTTGGTGCTCCTTGGGTTGGTGCCTTAAATTAGGGGTTGGTGCTCCTTGGGTTAGTTCCCTAAATAAGGGGTTGGTGCTCCTTGGGTTGGTGCCCTAAATCAGGGGTTCATGCTCCTTGGGTTGGTGCTCCTTGGGTTGGTGCCCTAAACATTGTAATCAGAGTTCATTGTGAGGTTGGATTGGAGCAGTAGACTCTAGCAACATTTCTCATTGAGGTTTTTCCCATCTTGGGTTTTTCTCATATATAATGGTGTCATGTGATGTCCCTTTTCATGTGTGATTGTAGTTGTGATAGGCTTGCATCTAATCGACAAGTCTTCTTTCTGTTTGATCTGTTAACCGGTATTCACACATAGGATAGTTAAAGGGAAAAGTTTGAAAACCACTGATTCACCCCCCCTCTCAGTGGCACATTATGTCTAACAAACTCCTAAGAATTTCTCATGCATCAACTTCCACCAGAATAGTGTCTCTTGCCAATAGCATCTTCTTGCATCAATACTATTTGAATGATAGAAAACCAAGGATTTGAGCATGAAACACATAAAAATTATTAAATTATTCATTCATTACAACAAAAGAAGTATCAAGAAGGATAACTATTTCTTTCTTTATTAAAAATAAAATAACCTGTTATTACAAGCTGAAAACATCTGAAAATAAATGCTTATAGATCTAATGGTGAGTTAAAATGCTTTGATCTTAAGCCTAAAAGAGCTTCAAGAGCTCCAATAAATGCTAAAGGAAAGAAAGAACTAGAGGAAAAAGGAAGAAAAATTGAAGACTATAGAAAAGGAGGCTTCTTTGTGACTGAGCCTAAATTGTATCTTTGATCCTTCGAACTCAACTTCATTAAGCATTGTGACTTGGTGTTCTTCCTCCATTTTGCATGATGAAGATTTTGTAGTGTCATAAATTGTACACCATTGCTAGGGTGGTACAATTTCACACTTAGGTTAGCACCCGCCTTAGTGTGACTTTCATCTTGCGCTTGTAATTTCACTCTAAGTGTTTAATTAAATCTAAAGACATGTTTCATCACTTTACATGTTATAAAGTTAGGCCCTTTACCCTAAGTGTGCCCCTTTTCATTTTATTCCTTCAATAAGTCATTTAATCATAAACCCTAATTATGTCTTATTTCGAGCATTAAGGCCCAATTTCACATATCAAAACACCTTGAAATCAGTTGTAACTTTGGGATTCACTCTAATATCATCATATCTAATGGCCCTGAAAATTTGGTGAAAAGTTGGTCAGACCGTGGCAGGAGTGCACATGGTCCTCAAATTTTTTCTCAAAATTTCGGGAGCATAATTCTATGATATTATAATGCTTAACCCCAAACGATTGGTGGGAAATTAAATTCCTAGGTTGGCCTAAAGATGGAATTAAGTCAAAATGAAGATCAAGGGTTTCATACATAAGAACTCTCTTTCTTCATTTGAAGGCATCTAATCAAATATAGGAAAAACTTATTGGAGCGAGCACAAGGAGCCTTCTATGTAGTGAAAGATAAGCCTATGTGGAGTCTTCAACAACATTCAACAACATTCAACAACATTTCATGAAGCATTCATCATGAATTAGGAGCCTTCAAGACATTGAAGAGTAATAGGAGATCTAGTGGCAATATCTCTCCCTTGGGGATTGGCATGATTTCATGTTATTTCCATGTCTTTGTATGAGATTATTTACATCAATTTGCACATTTACATTCATTCTTTAGATCATTTAGCATATTTGGTTTGAAGAATTGTCATTTACATTTACATTTACATTTAGGGTTTACTTTCACGTGTAGGGTAGCTATAGTTTCTTTCATTTTAGGATCTTGCATACACACAAGGTTCTAGCACACACATTTGTGATATATAATTAGCTATTTGTGGAGGTAGAAATCACCAACATAGGGGTTTGACTAAGGAAAAACCCTATATAGCCACCCAAACCTTCCCTTTTCAGTTGCAGGTGCAGGAACAGGTACCCGAAGGTAGTTTCAGATCAAGAAAAGGCACTAGGACCACCCAAAAGTCTCAAATTTGTAGAAACCTATCAAGAACAGGGGTGTGGTTCCTTGTTCCTACCTAGGAAAATTTCATGGAACCCTGGTCCCTCCAATTTTCAATAATTTTTAGTAGGTTTCAGGTTCAAGACCTCCAAATTCCATCTTTCTAGTTACAACTCTCTGTTAGATTCTCAGGGACAGTGGCGTGGCACCCTAGTCTTGGTCAGTTTGGGTTAGTTTGCAGCATCAAATACACAACCAAAATCCTCTCCCTTTCATTCTTTCAACATCTCAATTTCAGATCTGCAAGTTTGTGTAATTTCAAGTTCATTTATGCTTCATTCTTTATCTCCCAGTCCAGTTGATCATTCAAACCCTAGTTTTTCTCATCATTTGCAACAAGAGGAATAGAAACCCCAAGAGATATTCCTTGGCTCTATCTTTTTCACAATGATTAACCAAAGAGATCTATGTCCCTAGGCTCTTTCATATTCCCAATGTGTTGGCAAAAGTGGGATTAGGACCTTGTCACCCGATCTCACTTTTCCTGCCTCCACAGATTTATTATGTTGTGCATCTCAAAAAATCAACCAAAAAAGGGTTGAAAACTAAAGAAAACCTATTTAATAGGCTCTTAAAACTATCCTTTATTGATGCCTAGCCTATTTCAAGTCCCTAAGTGAAGTTTAATTGCCACATCTTCCTAAAATACCTCCTTTTTAGGCCTTAACTCATCTTTGCTTATGTGATTCCACCTCTTGACTTTTTAATTTTCCCTAGAAGTGATTGCCTAATTTAAATGATTAGTTTTTTATTGAGACTTAACATTGAGTTAGACTTTCATTATGCATAGATCTTCTCAAAGGTTTGATTGGTATGAGTTATCATTTTGTTCAATTAATAGAAGGCTCAATGTCAATGAAGGCTTAACCTTGAGAAGATTGCCCTCTTCAAATTTTAGTTCCTCTATGTTTCAGACTTGAGTCTTTGGTTTAGAAGATTGTCATCATCATCCCATTTTTTAAGTTCACTTTTATGACTGTCCAATTTGATTGTCAAAAACTGAGAGTTGTCTTTGTACTATTCTAAAAAACGTTATTCTTTGGCTTGGACTACTCTTTATGCCTATCAATGAATTATTCATTTATTATTGCCTTGGTCAACACTGCTATGCTTAGACCTATTCTCCTTTGTTTGTGGTGATTTTTATTGATGAATGATCTTCTTTTCTATGTGCCTTTATGTTGTTCAAATGACCATATATAAAGAATGAAAGCTGAAAACCTCTCCTACTGTATCGATCACTGGCTCTTGTTGATTGATTTTAAGATTGCTACTATTTGGTTGTGCCTTTGCTTTGATCCTAACTATAACTATCTTTGGAACCTTTATACCCAGTACTATTAGACTTGTGTGTGATGCCTTTAAGATTGTCATGAATGGTTGATTTTGACAACGATCTTTTCTCTATTCACTATCTCGTTCCTCTAAAGTTGAGTTTTCCTATTCTCATTTGTTGACTCTGTTACTATTGCATCCATACTATGTTCTTTTCTCTTTATTCTAAGTCTTACTGACTATCCTTCGATGGACTATGCATAATGTTCCTCCTTGATCATTGAAAAAACCTCTATCTTTGTTTTTGATGAAGCTTTTTCTTGTATTCTCTGAGTTTGATAGCTACTCACAACCATCAATCTTGTATGGTATTTGTTGCATCTTTCTAGCCCTTTGCACAATTTAAAACTTGTGATCTCTATCCTTTCAATCTACTTCATCTCCAGACCTTGTGTTGGCTCCTCTTAAACTACATCTTTATGACATAAAACCATCTCGATCTCTTCACTTTCTAGCCATGTTAGGCCTGCAACAACCATTAAACTACTTTCTTTATTTTTCTACCTTCCTTAGTGATTCTAAGTATTTTCTTGGGATTGTCATGCTCTATGAAATGTACCTGTATCTGAAACCACAATGCACTCAATAAATCATTACAAGCATGGTTAGAAGATTTAAATCAAAGAAAGACAAAACAATAGCTAATCGACTTATTGCCCCCTAGTAAATGCGAGTATGAAAAATGCTCTTAGATCTGATTATGCATATTACAGTGACTTGACTACACTAGATGGAGGATATGAAAGATGAAAATGCATTATCTTAGCAAGAATAGCATGATTAAGCTACACGAATGATTGATCTAGCATGATTAAGCTAAGATTTAAGCTAAAAAGAGCATGATAACATTGCTAAAACTAATAAACTATAAGCTAGATGCTTATAGTAACAATGCATAAGATGAGAATGAGATAGAATCCATATTGCTCAAAATGAGGTCTATTTATAGGATTTTCCAAGTCTAGGGGTGATGTGGCAAGAATCAACGGTCAAGATTGATCTGAAGATATCAATGGTTAAATTGGAGGAGATTAGCAAAGGGGATTGGATTAAAGGGAACATCTGTCATCTCTATGGTGACAAGTGTCAAGAGGCTTCTAGAAGAGGTTAGATGAAAGGGAACACTTAGTGACAAGTGTCACAAGGTTCTAGAAGATTTTGGATGAAAGGGGACATGGTGGTAGGTAGAATGGGTTAGGTTTAGGAGTGGTAGAAGTTAGGAGAATTTGAATTTAAAAATTCAAATAATATGAAAAGGCTAATTAATCTCAACAACTCATAATTGATTTGTTTTAATTAATTAGGGGATTTAGAAGAAATGAATTTGATGGAGGGAATTAATTAATTAAAGGGGTGAAATGAACCTATTAAATAAATCCTTAGATTTATTAATAAGTAGATGAATGAGAGATTCGACCAAATTGTTTAGTGAATTCAATTAAATTGGGGAAGAGGATTAATTAAATAGTTGCTTATTTAATTAATTATCTTCAGATCATTTTTTAGGTGTATATAGGGATAAATCCCTATTCCTTGTTTGTTGCATTGTTATGGTGTTTGATTATATTTTTTGTCACAAATCTTAGGCACTATCATTTATGACTATCTTATCAACTTTGACTATATTTTTTGTGATTGATTCTAAAAGTAATGGATTTTCACGGTACTCAGATATATTCAATGTGCATTGTCTTCTATTCATGAACATCCTATTTCTTTTCTCATAAAATATACCCATGAACTATCATGATATGGTTTAATTTCATGTTGACTATCACAAGGTTTGGACTATTTATCAATGAGTTGCCTTGTAGATTTTACATTCTTTGTTGACCTCCTTGTCCTTATCATGACTTGATTATTGACAATAATCTCTTCTCTAATGTTTTGACAGTGTTCTAGAACCTATTTATCTATTACAACTTATACTCTACCCTTGCAAATAGAAGGGCATAAATGCAATTACCATACCAAAGATAGTTCCAACAAATTCATTCATAATGCGATTTTCTCTATTCTTGTTTGTCATGAGAATTTTTTTTTTCTATAAACTTTCTTACAATATTATCACAAAAACCTTGAATTAGACTTTTCATTAATAATGAAAACCTTAGAATTAGACTACTAATGGTTTTTTTATTTCCCTAGAAGGAACTCCTCTTTCTTGTCATTTGTCTAGGGTTCAAAATCTCTTATCTTTATCTTTCTTATGCTACAACAAACTGCCATTCTCTATTTTTTTTACATTCTATTGTAGGTTTCTTTATAGCTTCTCTTTACCCTCTGTGAGTAGATGACACTATTCAATGATTTGGTGTGTTCACTATTATGGTCCGATCCTTTTGAATTCTACCTAGTCTTTTTGTTGTGACTGTCTTCTCTTCATGGCTGGGACTGTATTAACCTCTTGAACCAGATCCTTGACTATCACCTTTTGATTGTGATTGTATTTTCATGTTGTTGTGAATAATTGTCAAACCCTCATTTTCAATGCATCCTTGTGCATCATCTTGGACTATTTATATTGTATTTGGATCAATATCTTGCAAGCCCTCTCATCTTGATAAACTCCTATTATGGACATGAATCTTCAAGACTACATTTTATGTGCTAATGGCACTATTATCAGGTCTTATGATAGATTTGAAGGAAATTTTTTCTCACATTTTGCATGCATATGTCTCTTGATTCATAAAAAAATATTCATCTCTACTTATCATAATAGAGATTTCTGCTATTTGTGTAAATGACTTGTGAGTTCCCTTTTTCTCTATGCCATTTAGTATTACTACAATAGATCTTATAACTAAGACAAGGATCCTCATATAATGACCTTCATTTTCCTTTGAACTAAAGCCCTTTTCTTTTCTTTCACTATATTTTCTTATTCTTCATTAAAAGCCTTTTGTTTTAAATAAAACCCTAGATGGATAACTTAAACCTTACTTTAGTGAAAACAACAAATGCATTAGAAATAATATAAAAACCACATTTATGCATGCATGGTCTTTGTGTTAGGCATCTGTAGTCACCTCCATGACTTATCAAACTCCTTACACATTATACTTTCCTTAATAAGGGTTTATTTTGTGTCCATACCTTCCAATATAATTCTTCAACTCCCTGCAAACTAAAACCCATTTTGTAGATCAAGTTCTTTTATTTGATGAGAAAAAATGTAAGCTTGTTCTATATCATGCAAGAGATCTTAAAGTCTTGGTTGATGTCATGATGGATTTGTTATAACGAGGAAACTTGCAAAAATAAGAAGACAACTCTAGTTCTCATAATAAAAACCCTAAATGAACTCAACTCTAGTTCTCATAATAAAAACCCTAAACAAACTCATACTATGTGGAAAAGGATTCATAACATAGATTTATACGTGGAAATTGAATCCTTAACTCCTTGTTCTCTTAATGCATAGTGTAAAAAATTTATTTCTTTCAAAATTTTGTTTCCCTCCAAAGCTATTCTTTTTAAATCCTTTAGAGATTTTAATGAGAAACAAAGAACATTTTTAATCACTTATTCACTTTGGCATCATAAACCAAATGAATTGGGAGTGACTTTTCTCTCTTTTGACATTTTGACACCTTCTAAAATCTTTACATGAGACCATAAAACTCAATGACAACCCATTTTTTGACGTACTTCATTCAGGAATAACTTGCCTTCATTATCCTCATTAAACACATACAATCCAATGAGCTTCCCAAGTAGAAGCCACAAAACTTGGGGGAAAGGATATATGCAATGAATAACTCCCTTTTCTTTCTTTTTAGTTCCTAGAAGAATCTTCTATATTGGACAAAAGCTCAAATTAATTTACTATCTCATCTAAATTTTTCCACATCTTCTTCATCTTCATCTAATCTTGTTCCAGTTAAATCTTCTTTTGTGGAGAAAAAAGCCTAACATTCTTTCTTCTACAAAATCTAGCAATATGCCTTGGTTTGTGCAATTATAACAAGTGATATTATGTTGTGAATCATAAATACTTCTTTCAGTATCAGATCTAAGGTTTGCAGTCTTATGATCAAACATGTTGCATGTGTAACAATAACCATTGAAATAATAGGAGGTCATGCAATTATTCCTTATTTTACTTCTGCAGACATTAGATTTGTGACCAAAATTATTACAAACATAGCATTGAATATAAAATGATTGAGAATTCATAACATTATACCTTGCAACACTTATTGAATTCATCCATATTTTTCTTCTACATTAAATAGCCTTATGACCATACTCATTACTGTATAGTCTGAAATTCTACAAGCATCCTATGAAGAGCATGAAGATGAGAGTGCAAAATGAAGATAAAACAAATCAAAATAAAGAACCATAAAATAAATATTCCCCTAATATTTCAACGGTTCTTTAGTCTCTTTCCAAATTGCAATGATGATGGCCCTCAAAAATCTCAAGCATAAACAATTAGTTAAAAAGAAAGCTCAAGAGTAATGGTTAAAGAGAATGGAAAATACGATTCAAATTTATAGATTGGGAGACAAATAGATCAATGGTTGAGTTTGAATTCATCTCAGAAGGGATGTATGGTTGATATAATGGAGGATAAATTTTTCCCAAGATAGGGAGAGTGGGAAGATGCTTGGAAGGAATCCAAAGGTAAGTGAAAGGCTGGAAAAAGAAAAAGGACAAGTGGCAAAGACTATAAGAGGGTGGAGAGGTGGAGGAAAAAGGAAAAATTAAATACTAAAAATATTTTTCATGAGAAAGTGGGTAAAAGTAAATAAACATGTCAACTATTTACTTGGTTGAAAAGGAAAAAGGAAAAATATAAGGTTAAAGTAAAGAATTTATTCAACTATAGAAGAATTAAATTAGATATAAATTAAATAATTAAAATTATTTAATTATAAAATGAATAGAGGAATATGATAAGGTTTGATTAATAAATTGGAAATTAATTATTTAAAGGGAAATGATCAACTAATTAAATAATAAAATTATTTAATTATCATGAGAAGAAAGAGGAAATGTTAGTAAGGCAATTAAATTATTCAAGAGAATTGGTGACTAAAAGAAGGGTTAATTTTTGGTGTCTACATTTTGCCCCTCTTTGAGACGATGTGATTTTGAGCATTGTCTCAAAGAAGAAGAAAAGATTTAGATGAATATGCCATAGTATGTCCCGAAGGACCAAAACAAGGAAGTGTGATGCCCCCTTGAGAGATTGGTTGAAAAATAAAATTTGAGGTTAATCTCTTGAAAGAAAAGAATGCTATATGAAAAATAGAAGAATGGTTAGCTTGATGACAAGCATGGGTTTGATTGGATAGAAGAGATGGTTAGAGTGATTTTTAGATTGATTTGGTTGATTGGATTAATTGGATTTATTGGATTGATTGGATTGATTGAGTTAATTGAGTTGATTGATAAAGATCATTTGGTTTTAGGAAGGAGACATCCTATATAAGACAAAAGATAGATGATTGAATGGAAATAGTTGATAGTAAATATGAGCGAGTAGAAGAAGATTTAGTAAGAATGGAAGAAGGTTAGGTTGGTTATGGGAGATGGATAGATCAAGAGGATAGGAAGAATGGATTAGAAAAAAGAGAGAATGGACTAATAGATGCAAAAGATGGGCAAATAGGGAAGATGAGGATTGTGAGCTTTTTTAATAAAAGTGTTTATTTTCATCATTGGGCAAATAGATAGATATACACCAAGGCATGGAATGACCTAGATGAAGATAATATCACTTTGCATAGACAAACACATTACAGGGAAGGAATGATTTCATCCATCCTAAGATGTTAGTGTTAATGGTTAAGGTGTGTGCAAAATTCATAAAGCATGATGATCCATGTGCAAAAAAACCTTAGGTGACCTTTGATCTACATAGGATATAATATAATGATAAATGAAATGTGCCAACACACACCAAGAACACTTACCCCATAATTTCATAAAAAGCATTCCACAAACACAATATATGAAAACCCATGCCAAGTTCCATCCTTACTCCTGTAATCACAGGGATATCCTTGAGTAGCATAAGAACTTGACATGAAAAAGATCAAACAAAGATAAGACTCAATGACCAAACAAGTCAATGGTCATTTAGGTTGTCTTGCCAAAAGATACATGCCTAATATATTTGCTTCAAATAAGATAGGACTAGAAATGTTGATGTTTGGATAAGATATTGATTATTTGATTGATAAGATGCATGTTCTAGAACCAATGCTTGTAATGGCTGACTTTGTGATCAAGATGTAGGATAAAGTCGATGAGGTAATTGATCAGTTTAGGCTATAGGATAATATGGTAGTTTGTCTTGGATAATGATGTTTTAAGGCGGTGGTTGTTTTAGCCTAAAATATCACTATTGTAGTAAAGGGATAATTATTGTGGAGTGTGACAAGGATGAGGGTGATGGCACAAGTGTAGATTTATTATGATAGGCATATAAGTATTATGATGATGTTTGATTGCATGGTGAAATAAAATGGTTTGAGAGATTTTTGTGGATTATGAATGGACGAAGGAACTAGTGGGATAGAAATGGATAGTTGAAAGGTTGAAGGTATCTTATTATGGAGTCCAAGTTGATTTTATTTTCAAGAACTAGATAGAAATAAGATAGCATGTTTCAAAATTATATGCCCATATGTTTTGATCAAGAACAAGAGAAGGATTTGGATAGGATGGATAAAGGATGTAAGTAGGATAAGTAATATCAAGGTAGTAATGGATTATGGAAGGAAGAAATGAAAAATATAAGGGACATGGACTGAAGGGTGTGGATAAGATGAAGGAGATAGGTTACATGATTTTTTTGGAGAGATTAGACTTGTCAAGATCAAAGGTGAAAAAGGGAAGATAGATGTAGGTAGGATGATGGATAGGGGATGAGGGATAATGGTAGATGTAGAAGATAGGATAGAATGGATGGAGCTTGCCCCCAAGTGTAAAATGGAAGAGGATTATGGATTACTCATGACACTTTTTTACCAAGTTTTTCATCAACACTTTCCCAAGACGCCAATGATGTGGTTTTCATCAAAGGATGAATTATTTCTCTCTACTTTTTTTTTCTTTTTTGCTTTTTCAAATTATTTTATTTTTATTTTTTGTGAGTACTTTGGATGGAGATAGATGTGGATAAGTGGATATGGAAGATAATGGACACGTGATAGGAGATGGAGGAAGGACTCAAGCATCAAGTTGCATGAATAGTGTGCTTGGAATACATGCTAAAATGTACCATGGCTATTGAAGGTAAGCTCAAAGATGTTGGTAGGGAGATGAGATGGATGAGGAGATGCAAAGGTTTGGATGAGAGGGAAAAAATGTTGTAAAATATGTGTTGGATAATAGATGGGGTGTTGGAAGAATTGTGTATGAGTGGATGGAAATATCAGCAAGAACAACATTGGCACACGCCTTGAAGGGTGGCAGAGTGATGGAGAAAAAGTATATTTTGGATTTTAAAGTGTTGATGGAGGAGTGGATGTGGATTTTGGAATATAACAACTCAAAATGGATGAAGGAGGAGAATATGGAGGATTTAAGATAGTGAATTTATAAATGAAATAAACTTTTGGAATAGCAATATGGATGCCAACTTTGATTTTTCATTAGGATGCAATGCTTCTATGAGTAATTTGAGAATCCACATGGATTTTTATTTTTCATTTTGCTTGATGGTCCTTTGTGGCATTTTGAATATTTATTTTTTCTTTATGGGCCTTTGTGGCCTTTTGGATTTGTCTTTTCTCTTTCGGATCATATGTTTCTTTATTTTTGCATGTTGTTTAGATGTGACATATTGATCCTTGAATGTATGTGGATTTTTAGATTTACAGATTTTATGCTTGACATCCAAATTGATTTCAAGAGAAATGGTTTCATGGATGGATAGGATTGATGTGGAGGTTTTTTGGATGGGTTTATGGGGGTAGAAAGTTATAAGTCTCTCAAAGATGTGTGCCTTTGTTGATCTTGATTTATGATAGGGTAAGCGGATTGCAAGCTAGGGGTGATATGGATAGTTGATAGTGGGATATAAGGCCCCAAGATGGATAGAAGGGATGAAGAATTTGATTTTGAGAATATGGAATGTGTATGTTTGGATTTAGATGAATGGACATGGGATTTAGTAGGGATACCAGTATCTTGAGAATGATCTATGTAGCGCTGAGGCTATGAGAATTAGGATTTTCTTTGATATGAAGGGGTTCTAATATACCTTGTTCATGGTTGGCTAACCCTTTACCTTGATAATGCATGCTTTGACAAATATTTTTACTAATGGGATAATGATCTCTTTTGAAATAAGATGCAAGTCCATTTTGAGTGGGATATGGTATGGAAGGATTGATAAGCTTGTGAATTAAACCAGGCCAAATGAAAGTGGAGAAACCAATTTGAAAAGTAATAGTCTCATGAGGGGGATTAGGGTGGATGTTGGGATCTTGAGGAGGATAAGGAGGATTGTGACATGGATATGAAGGGATAGTTTTATCTTGACATGGAGGAGGATCATTGGAGGGAGTGGAAAGGGTGTTTTTCTCTTGATTTTGAATGGGATCATCAGATGAGATGGAAAGGATAACATGATCTTTTTTACAAAGTGGATTATACATGGGATTTGGAAGGGGATTATCTTGGATGGAATGAAAAGGGATGGTGGAATCATCATGAGGTTCTAGGAAGATGGGATCTTGGTTAACAATTGGATGGAATGGAAAATATTTAGAATCTTGATTCATTTTAGAACTTGTTTCTCTAGGGCATAGATCTAACTCCAACAATGGGGTATGAGTTTGGAAATGTATGGGGGGTTCTTGAATGAAGTTGACATTTAGGCATGATAGGAATGGATTTTGAATAGGATTGTCTAGAGTGGGTTTGAATGGAGTGTATGATGGATTTGGATCTAGCATTTATAAATCATGGAGGGGATTGGTATCAAGAAAGGGATTTTGTAATGAGTCATTGCTAGACATAGGTACATGATTTTGATCATTCTTTGAAATGGTTTCTTTCTCATTAGCTGAAGTATTTAGATGTTCTTTAATAGTAATGTCACCTTGGTCAATAAGGTCCTGAATGAATTTTTTCAATTTTAAACAATCAGGAGTTCTATGTCCTTTGGTCCTATGGTATTTGCAATTTGTTTTTGTCTTGCAAGCATGTTGGTTTCATATAAGGTTCATATTGAACATGCACTACCCTTCCGTGCCACACTCTTTTTCATGCATTTGATAGATACCTTTGGACTCATTTTAGACTCATGATGTTGAGATACTTTATGGTGACCTTTGATACACTATGTCTCTATGTTAGATGATGACGTACTTAGAACTATGATGATATTAGGGTTTTTTTTGGTTATTTATGTGTACTCATTATCAAGTGATGTGGGTTGCATTTATGTTTCTATGATGCTTTGCCATATGCTAACACTTACGTTATGTTTTATATTAGACATGATGTTGATGTTATTGATGATGCTATGTCTCACCATGATTGTTTGATTGCTATGTACGTGAAAGGGATGATGCCACAACACTCATTTATGAGTAGGGTGTGACGTTGCAATTCTCTTTCACCTGTTTGTTTATTAAATATTTAATTATTTATGTTCATTTTTGGATTTAATTGTTTATTTTTATTTGTGAATATTTTGGAGTTGAATTTTGGTAATTAATTATTAGTGCCCTTTCTTTTGAATGTTTATGTGGAGTGAGGTTGTGTTCACATGGGGAGTTGCTATTCGAGTCCCCATTGTGCAGGAAAGAGTGGTTTTTGATTTTGGTTTTCAAATATGTATTTTAATTTTTGGAGAGGGTGGTTTTTTGAGAGGGGAGGTGTGTTGATGATTTTTTTTTTGAAATCAGATTGTGGAAAGACTATTTTGAGGCTCTGCAATTTGGATTTGAGAGTTGTTCTTTGATCTCAAGTTAAGATTTTATGTACATTCTCGTGGTTTCTTCATGGTTGTGTATGCATTGGAGAAAGTTGGGTTCTCTATGTGTAGATCATTTTGTGTTTAAATCTGAACATGTGGATGCCATCTTCTCAAACTCTTTGAACAATCCTTCTTTGATCCAGGTTGGTGGATCTTCTGATCTTCTTGTGTTTGTGCAATTTTCTTCAAATTTGTATAAGTTTGTTTGCTATGTATTTTAAGATGTCTTTATATTTTTGGGAAATTTGGTGTCCGTATCTTGTTATATTATTTGTTAATAAGTGTGTTGAGAGTTTGGATTTCTCTTCTTTTAGAGGTTGTAATTGTTGTTGAGATTTTGTGGACTGTGATTGTTTTATGTTAACCACATTGTGTTTATAGGTAATTAATACCCTTGTCTCTATTGGGTATGAGACAAATTTTATGTTCAAGTTGTTCTGGTGTTTGTATGTGGGTATAAGTTGTTTTCTATGTCATGTTTTTTTTTGTCTCTATTTCATATGTGCTAGAACAGAGAGTAAATGTGTGATTTTATGTTTTTAAGGTGCTAGTTTGTGTTCGATGTGTCATATAATGTGTTGTTTATGTGTTATAAGAAGTTGTTTAAGTGCTATAGTAATTAGAATATGCGCTAAAAGAATTAAAATATGCACAAAAACAAGTGTCATATGCGCTAAATAATGTAACAAATGCGCTACTCTATAGTTTTACATTTCTAGTTTGATTTTTCAAAGTCTGAGTCAGTTTGAGTTGAACTAGGGGCTTGCTTAAAGGTTTGTGTTTTTTGTGGTGGCTTTACCAGAGGTTGGTTGTTTATTTTTTAGGAAGTAATGTGTTAACTCTCTTTTGTGTGTATTTATTTTGGTTTATCAGTTTTGCATACCTGATGTTGCTTGAAACCTATTTGGTTGGAGTAATGTGTTATGAATCAAATTTGTTAATGAGGATTGAATTTTTGATATAGAACATATATGAAGATGTTTCTTGGATTTTTATGAGTTATTTATATTTAAGTTTTATCCTTAGGTTTTAGGATCATATTAGGGGGAGTAGCTTCCAAGTGGGTGTCAGGGCCCCTAAGTGGTTGCCAAGAGATCTCATTGGAAGTTGTTTCAATCAAGTGATAATCCTAATAAATTGATTTAGGGGTTGGGTAGTTTTCATATTAACAAAATAATCACGGTGCTCCACTCATGGCCTAGAGTGCTATTTCAAGCTAAGGATGAGATTGGGAAGGCCATATTGGCATGAGTGTACTCCCTTGTCTTCACGAAAGGTTTTGCATGGGTGTGACTTGGGCATCAGGGTCTAGTGAGAGACTGCTAGGATAACCCTTATTAATGGCATGTGATGACACTCTTCCCTATGTGTGTCCTATAACATTAGTCCCTATGTTTTGTGAAAGCCTCTGATGTGTCTATGACTTGTGATGATTATTCTTTCAATTTGTTATTGTATTTGTGTATGTTTAAGTTCCATTGGTTGTTTAGGTGTTGGCTTAAGTCTAGAGTGTGTGTGGGGCCTTATGTCATTCTATGGAGTATAGGGGGTGGAGCTTTTGGGTTCCACATGGTCGGGTGGTTTGATGCCTTCTTCCATCGGGATTTTTCATAGGTTGTTCATGTGTATGTTGGATGCTTCTACTTCTTCTTAGTTCATGTGCTATGGATTCTTGGAGAAGATGTGATCAATTCTACATGTTCATGAAATATCATTGTAACATGTAATTTGAATATTATTGATGTAATTGGTGTATCATGATATTCTATTTGCAACCATATTGTATATGTGCAATGTAACTTTGTATAAGATGTATTATGAGATGTAAGCTGATTTATCTGATCTCTTTATATATAAAAATGGTACCAGCTATATTTTAGGGATGTAAGAATAATCTTGTATATTAGGATTATTAACTTAGGAACATTTGATGTTTGGGTATTAAAATGAACTTAATGTGTTAGAAGTATTAAATATGTTATAATTAAATATTAATGCTCTATAGTTTATTATTTTCCTATGTATATGTAATGAAATGGACATTAGTATAAGTACGAGAAAATCATGTATTATTGTTAATTAATTTTTCTCATGTCTACATTATTGTGTATCTAAGTAATGATGTTGAGTTACCCTAGGAAAGAAGTTTAAATGTTATAAGTTAATTCCTCTTGTGCACTTAAGTTTATGTGTTCATATTAATTTAATGAATGTATTTAATGTAACTTATGTGTGTTGTTGTAACCTTAAAAAAAATCATCTCTAAGTTTGTAGTCTGATGGTTATTTTCTATAGGGTATTCTTGGTGGGAACTATAGAACAATTTTAGGTAATGTAATGATGTTTGTTTGGATAAATTTTATTAGGAAATATTCGATTGGTTCTCCAAGATGAGTGTATTTTTGTGTTGATTTTGGATAAAGTTTTCTATGGGTTTGTTGTCCATTTTTATTTATCTTTCTTTGAGACCTAGTGATAGGAGGTATAAAAGAGACCCAGAGACCTTAGAGATGAGATGTAAGCTATATGAAATCTAAAGACTATGTTTTTGAATTTTTATAATATTGTGAATTTTTTTTTATTTTGGAGATTTTTCAAACTTTTTGGGATTTTTGAGGCTAAGAACATGCAAAAGAAAAGGAAATCGAGGATTGTCAAAGGAATGTATAGACCTTGGATAATGAAGCTTGATGATGATTACTTAGTTAAACTTACACTAAACTGATAAGTGGAAGCCCAACAAATAAGAGGATATGTTAGGAACCAGAAGGACAACTGATTGGGCGGGGGGGGTGAATCAGTTGTCAATGAATTTCAACCCAGTTAACTTAATCCAACTTAATACTTAATACCGGTAAACCACACTTAATGCCGGTTAAAAAATTAACAGTTAATGTCAATACCGGTGAAACTTAATGCATGAAACAGAAAGAGAAACAACATCCATAACACATAACACATATATTTTTGATGTGGAAACCTTGTAAGGGGAAAAACAATGGTGGGAAACCTTACCCACAATCAGATGATACTACTGTAGATAGTATGTGTATATAAATGGGGTCTACACATGAAGAAAGGCCAACCACCTAGAGCACACTACTCAAATGGGAGTCGCAATGACTACAGTAGGATGGTTAAATCCTATAATAATGTACTGCTCAAAATAGCATCTCCAATGCTAGATTCAATACTGGTTAAGCTCTGATAAACACCTTCAAACCTTCCTTGAACCCTCTCTATGGTATGCTCATATGATCTTGAATATTCACATATACCATGTTACAATACCATACCTTAACCAAATCATATGTTTATCTCATAAATGAGATCTTACATATATACAAAACCTAAGACCAAATGTGTAGGTCGGCTCATTAAGAATATTACAATTAAATCAATTAAAAATAAGTCTTGATGTGATACAACATGTCAGCTCAATGTAATTACAATAATATCCAATCAATAAATCATCTCCATAACACATTGTGCTGATCTAGAATAGATAACGCATACCGGTCCATAACCTAGACCAATCTGCCGGTAATAGCAAATATGTCAACCCGATTAGACCAATAACCAAAAACAAATATCCAAACCATGTCTTTGACATAATCAATTGATCTCCAAATGATAACAAGTCATCATCAGTGTCAGTGAACTATATAACCTATCAGTGAGATTATACCAGTGACTGTGTATAAGTCACTGACCTTGCTGATGAACACAATGTGTCGGTTCAACAGTAAACCAATATAACCATAGTGCCAAATCAACAATATAGATCTCCAGAAGGATAAGTGTTGACATCAATGACAAAAACAATGCAACACATCCATAATACCAATAATCTCCCCTTTGGCATTGATGGCAACACTAGATGGAAAAACATCTAAGTGCCAAAATAAAATTCCAAAAACCAAAAACCAACAATCTCCAGAATAGATCAATACCAGAAATCAAAACTAAAATACAAGGAGTATATATCTCTCCCTCAATGAATAATCTCTCCCAAGAATGTTTTTCCATAGATCTCTCTCCCCCTTTGACATCAAATGCCAAAGTAGTTAAGAAGTGTGTGCGAGAAAAATGGTGTGATGAAATAGAAAATACGAATTCAAGACTAGTCCACACACCAATGGGACTCTTGGTGCAAGTAATGGAGTTATATGGAATAACTCAACTTCCCAAGGGATGTTCCATTGTTCTCTATCTCACAAGACCCCTCAAGCCAATTCCTTTTCTCTCGGATCACTGAGCAAAGTGACTTAGGGATGACAATCATGAGAATGAGGGATGTTTGATCAATCTAACATAAATGCAATCCTAAATGTGTATGATATTAACAAATATGAATTAAACTAGCATATATATGATGATAAGATGAAAGGATTAGTAAAAAAGATATCCTAACATGATACATTAGCTTAATATGATTATTATGATAATGGAAATGCTTCTAAAATGATAGTTTAGATTATTTCTATTCAAAGAGAGAATTAATGCTTTATAAAAATGTGTATAGATTAGATGCATGGAACTTGGATGATTGGAAAAATGTCTATAAGTTTGATACTAAATACTTGGATATGAAAATGGAGGAATGAGGGCTTTATTTATAGGAAAAACAGGACAATGAAGGGTCAAGATTGGATAATCTTAACAAGGGCTAGGATTGAAAGTTATCAATCCATGTTTATAATTATCACCAATGAAATGGTGACAATTGTCAACATAAGACTTCTTGAGAGGAGATGTAAGAAGCATTAAATGCTTGAGAAGACCTCATGGCTACCTTAGGGGGTAAGGGTTAAGGTTACGTTAAGGTTATCCAATGGACAAAGCTTTTACCCAAAGGATAAACTTGTGTGCAAGGGTTAAAGGAATAACTATGGTCAAAGCAATGAATGCTTGGTGAGACCCTTGGGTTAGATGTGGGTTGAGTTAGAGAGAAAGTCTCTAATCATGCAAGAGGGTTCAGTTAACCATTAATGGTTTGGAAGAATTTCAAGGTTAACTTGTTGAAGACATAAAGCCTTTAATGGTTTTCAAAGACTTTGAGGGTTTGAGAAGTGACTTCCCTTTGTTTAGGGATGTGACAATATTTAGTAGATGGGTTAGGCTAATTGGAAGGGATTAGAAGAATCTAGAAGGG
Organism: Cryptomeria japonica; assembly: GCF_030272615.1. Taxonomy (NCBI): domain Eukaryota; kingdom Viridiplantae; phylum Streptophyta; class Pinopsida; order Cupressales; family Cupressaceae; genus Cryptomeria; species Cryptomeria japonica. The sequence goes on along the minus strand of NC_081415.1, from coordinate 403,183,363 downwards.
GGTTTAGAGAGGCAAGTGGAAGATGTAGGAGAATGCAAGTGGATGGAGGATAATTTTAATTAAAATAAATTGCTTTATTTTAACAAAATAGATGCAACTTGCATAAATGCAAGTGCCGGATTTAAATAAATAAATTAGATTTATTTATTTGAAAAGAACAATTTAATTAAATGTAAATTTAATTAAAAGGGGAGAAAGGGGAATTACTTAAATAAAGTGATTTATTTAATTAAAGGATATGAAAGGCCTAGGTGAATTTAATTAAATAAATTGATTAACTCATTTAATCAAATAGATGAATGTGAATGATTTAACTAAATTAAATTTAATTAAATAGAGGAATGAGAGTAAAATGAATATTAAGTATTCACTTAGGAAAGTGGTCATTTTTATACGTCTACATTTTGCCCCTCTTTTAAGTGACGTGTGTGCACATGTTGATTCGAAGAAAATTTTCCCAGATATGATGTCATGTGTCGAGATGTCGATATGATGATGTCGTGCCCTAAATTTGGTGAATGATATTGATGATGCCCCCTCGGGAGATGAATCAAGTATTTTGAAAATTTTGTTGATTTGATAATCATTTTTGAATTGATTGCATTTTTAAATTTTGACTGTGTTGAATGCAGAGTTTATTGATTCATCTCCCAAAAAAATGATGTTGGATAGGGTTAAAAGTGAGAAAATGAGCAAAATACATGCCCCATCTACTAACCCGAGTTGACTTTTACCTTATAAAAGGTAAAAAGTGAGTTCATTTGGATTATTTGCACCCTTTTGACTTTTATGAGAGTGACACTTGGAGAGTGACAAGATGTTGGTTCCCTATGCTTTGTACCAATTCGAGCGCATTCATCGATATCGGAGGCCCGCCTCTTATGGTTCACCTGTAAGTCATCCTAATTTTGTTGATTTTGGTCATGTTTTTAATTTTTTGTTTTGAATTTTTGTGGTTTAGCATGTAGGACTCCTTTCATAGCACATACTATACAAACTTCAGCACATAGGGTTGTTTAGCTAGGGCAGCATCTGGGAGTTGTCTTGCAGCGCATCATAGGTTTAGGGTAGTGCATAGGATATAATAGTGCATAGGGATAATAGGGTAGCGCATGCAGGGAACATGGTAGCACATAGGGTTCTTAGGTTAGTGCGAGGGGCGATTTGGGTAGCGCATAGGGTTAACCTAGACCATAGAGTAAAGGTCTTAGCATGTAGCCAAGTTTAGCTAGCACATAGGTGGCAGCATAGCACGTGGGAGGGTTTTCTTAGCGCATGAGTAGGAAAATAGCTAGAAAGGAGTGGGAAGATGGTGTTGTGGGGGAAAAATAGATGAGAGAGATGATTTAGGGGTGAATAGGTGCCTGTTGAGCTGTGTCAAGGTCATGCCTGATGTCTAAATGCTAGATTTTGCTGCTTTGATATGGATTACTAGATTGAGTGTTTGTTTGTGATGAGGATCCTGATTTTCTTTCGATTTGGATCTTTGATTATTTGCCTTGCAATTGAATTTGATGTCTGATATGAGTTCCAATTTATGATTTTCGATATGGTTCCTGATATGATTCTTATGATATGGATTTTTTAGTTGCTTGTGTTGTGGGTTTTTGATGTGATTTCTTGATATGGGTCTTTGATTTTTGATATGGATTTTTTATATGATTTATCGATATGGTGCTTGTGTTATGAGGTTTTGATGCGATTTCTCGATATGGAACTTGATTTAATGCTTCATTGTTTAAAGTTAATTTTGTTCTGATTTCGATATGGGATTTGATTTTCGATATGAAACTTGATTTGATACTTGCGTTGTTTCAAGTTGATTTTGTTCTGATTTCGATATGGGATTTGATTTTCGATATGAAACTGGATTTGCATTGATTCAAGTTGATTTTGTTCTGATTTCGATATGGGAATTGATTTTTGATACTTGTGTTGTTTCAAGTTGATTTTGTTCTGATTTCGATATGAAACTTGATTTGATACTTGCATTTTTTCAAGTTGATTTTGTTATTGGATATATCAGATAGATATGGGAACTGATGTTTAGACATGTTTTGTTGTTACAGGAATGGCTTGGCGTACTTCAGTCGTGAGACTGATTTTCTAGACCATGGTCTCTGATTCCTCGGTTGACACGGGTAGATAGAGATATTATTGAGAGGTGTGGGTTATCCTCTTTGTTGGACATGCCTTGGTATACCATTAACCGGGGTTTGCTGACAACTTTGGCAGAGAGGTGGCATTGTGACATGAGCACCTTTCATTTGGCTACTGGTGAGATAACAGTCACTCCAAAAGACTGTTATTGAATTCTATAGATTCCAGTGATTGGGGCATTATTGCCATATGAGTAGATGAAGGAGGATGGGACAGAGGCTCTTCGCTGAATAATCCATGATGATCAGATTTGTGGATATGAGATCTGTTGGTAGGAGTTCATAGATTTTGATTATGCTCCACTACCATCTGTACTAGTAGGTTTTGTAGGTGGCTTCTTGTGTCCCAATCGTAGGTCAAAGGGACTGGCAGTGGGGTGGGGATTGGTGTTAGAGGATATGGTGACACAGGGTCACAGATTTGCATGAGGGTCCTGTATGTTAGCACACCTATACAGGGAGCTGCACCAGGTGGTGTATCTGGGATACTCGAGTTTATCAGTCGAGGTCACATTACTACAAGTGTGGGATTGGGAGCACATTCCTATAGTGAGGCCACTTGCAGATAGGGATATGCCAGTTGGTCGGGTGTATGCATATGGGTATACAAGGATAGTTGTCCAGCATAAGCTGGGCAAACTAGATCATTGGAGGAGGGTGTTGGACGACATAGATATAGTCATTTGGAGATCATATATGGATTGTGAGGTATGGTCTAAGGACCAGCTAGAGATTCCCTATGTGTGCATGTTGAGATACTTGATTGGGTGTGTTGGTGCCAAAAACCGCAGATTGGAAAACCCAAAGACTTGCCAACTCCTTAGGAAATCCAATCAGCCTTGGCCAACGAACAGGGATGGTCGAAGACCAAATCCCTCTGCACTTTAGGCTCCACAAGACCTAGGCAGGTGTACCCTTCCCTCTCAAGCACAAAAGATTTATTTAAATGTGGATTTAAGCCTCTAAGCAAGTTTACACAAATGGCAAATTAGTGTTCTGCAACTATGCTATATCATGTGCTTTAGCTGAATACTTTGAAAACTGAAAACTAAATATGAATAAAAGTGTACGTTAAATATATTGCATATTGAAAATGAAATGCTTTCAAGACTTGAATGAAATCTGCAAGGATTAGTTAAAATAGGATATGGAAGAATGTTTCTCTGTAAGGACCTTATGCATACAAATCAAAATCTCAGAGATGAATAACAAACCAGTGCCTCTATCCAAGAATATACATGATACTTTGTGGACAAACAATTTGATCAGACTCTTGAGACAGTTTTAAGGTAACTTGTAAACACAAGACCATCAATACAGAGGTTCCATTAAGTTCTATAAGAACATGAAGAAGCCAATCTTATATTGAATTATAACAGCTTGTGGTGGCACACTGTATTAAACCATTTATCAGATTTATCAAAAGGACAAAATGAAATTCATCAACACAAAAGTATACATGAATTCTGGAATTGAAACAGCGAATCTTGTATATTAATTTCTCGAGAATGAATGCATACAATAGCTACACTTACAGATACTCCATTACACAGTGATTGCTCAAAATGATACTTCCATTCCTATATAGACATCCCATAGCCCTTATTGGCAGCCTGACAAATTGTGAATTTGTCCCCTTTTTTAATTGAAAAAGACTCCCTATAAATACCTGATCCAAAAGACATATGTGAATGGAGACACCCTTTTGCATATAGGAGGGAGTTACAGACAATTGTTTTTCCAAAGGACACACCCTTTTGGTTTACAGAGATAATTACATTTGAATCCCTGAAATACACACTAAATAAAGCTTTATTAATATTCTTTATAATCTTTCACTTTGATAAAATTCCACTACCACTCCTGCTTAAGCTCCTCATTTACAAACTTTGATAAAAGTTCCTGCATATAAATTGAACCAATCAAGTTCCTTAAATAGAAAATAGATCATGACTTACCTTTGATTAAGTTTTGCATTAAAAACTATATCTTTTTAGATACGTAAAATTTGATCGTAACTCACTTTGATCCAAATATTTAACCCTCTGGGAAAATACTTTTGCAAAAATTCATACTTCGATTCGGCATAAAATCAACCCTAATACATACATGTATCATTTATTCACATTGGGTGAAAATATTTAAAAGCAAATAATAATAACGTAATGTTAAATTATATTAGGTCATCATGAGTTAAAAACATTATTCATGGTAAGAGCACTTGCAAAATGTAATTTTCCTAATAATGAATGGCAATATCAAAATATTAAAAAAAATTAAGTAAAGCATACTTCCTGTGTCCGTGTAAGCTAAAGAATAAAATATCCTGCACAAAACATAAGAAAATCAGGGTAAAGTGTTCCTAAAAAATATGATATCATAATAATTAATATAAAGCTCCAGAAATAAATGAAATTTCCTTTGAATAACCCTTTTAGAATAAAACATCCCAATGAAGATATTAGATCAATAATGTTTTGAAAATTTTTTACTCTTGCTTTAACCATTTCCAAAAGCAAGAATATTATTCTAATTACCTCTTTTCCAAAAAAGTAAAACATTAACTATTGAATGCTAATAATCACTTATCCTTGATATAATAATCTTTTTCATCAATAATACTTTAAAGATTATTCAAGATAAAAACGTTAGATTTTCACCATCAAACATTATAAAAAAGGCTATTGTTTATCAAACTATTTTTACCCATTATAATAATTAAAATGAAAAATTATTTAAAGCCTATAGGTAAAAAATACTTCCTTAATATGCACTTAGTAGAAATAATTTGTCATCCTATCCTGCACACATAAGGCACATAATAAGGAATTTGAATAATAAAAATAATATCCTCGTTAGCTAAGGAAATTTCAAAGTATTCATCTTTAAAAAACTATTCCCTATGCAAAAAATATTAGAATATTTTGCCCTAAGAAAATATGTTCAATTAACCTTCATAAGGATATAATAAAATAAGGGCAAAAAATGTTCCCCAAATAAATAATTAAGTGATTGAAAAAATAAATCTATAAAGAAATACAAATCATTTCATATAATATTTGAAAAATCCCAGAATGTAAAATATTGTGTAAATAACATTTGAGATCATTTATTTTTAGGAAAAACTAAATTCAAAGGCAAAATATTAATTAATAATCTTTTAAAATCAGTTTACCTTTAAAATAATAAAAAGCAAATGATTAAAACATACCTACCTCCGCTTGATAAAAATACATTATCTTGGGAATTGTGGAAATATTTGCAAATTATTATCCATACTAATTTACCCTAACAAACATTTTCAAATAATACAATAGAGCAATTGGTAAAAGGGGAGGGTAGGTATGGGTAGTTAGGAAGGTCGGGTTGAGAGGTTGAGTGTTCAACTCCCTCTCCTTGCCCTTTTGTAAATATATATTTTTAAATCATTTATTTATATGCAAAATGTAATCTTATTGTAAATAAAAAATATACTTGCTTAAGATATACTCCATGCTCCTTAATGTGCCTAGAAATTTAATTTTTCCCATGTCTAACATCCTGCACAAAAAAAGAAATATAGTGAGATATACTAACAAATCAGAAATCATTTTGTTAAGGATAAAACAATATATATTTTTTACTGAAATGTTGCACTCCAAAAATATCAAAAATCTTGTAAAAATGGCCTTTAAGATAGGGTGGATGGTTTGGGACTCTGTTGAGAGACAAAAATCACCATTTAAAACTCATATTCTAGCCCAAAAAATGGTCTGAAATTGCAAAAACGTGAATGAACTTTTGCTGTTGTTGGTGATACTTCTCATCATAGCCTCTCTGCTTCTCTAATATTTGCTGAGCTTACTTGATTATGTATGAAGATCGCATATACTTAATAGTTCACTGCTGCTTGTCATCACCCCAATCATTTTCTTGCTGAGGTGCTGTAAAAGCTCACAACATTATGTATATATAATACTTCAGCTTGAGCACTCAATAGGTTATTAAGGAAACATGTATATGTTGTTTATTAATGAATATATTGTTCATTGTCAACCCATTTTACAACAATGACCGCCCTATTAGGGATTGGGAGGGCTCTCAAATGCCTATGCCGATACTCGATGGCTTTTACTCATCAGGTCCCAATGTATCCCAATCATTTATTTTAAAAAAATGATTTAATATTTCACCTTTTGAGATAAAAACTTTTTACTTCCTTCTACCAACTATAAAGTATTTGATCATTTAATTTGCTCACACGTAAAATCTTTTATTTCTTATTTGTAATAACCCTGCACGTTATACAATCTCAAAAATTGTGTTAGTTTTAAAAGCATCATATAATTTCATGTAACACAAATAATTTAAATACTATAATATTAATTGGAGGAAAAATATAATATTCAAAATTAAACACTTCCTAATTAATGTTATACTCAAGAAAAATAATTATAAAATATAAATAAAATGGCTTTCATAATTCATTCAGTGTGATACTCCTGCAAAAGGAAATTTATTAGTATTCTACTATAATCATTTTGACAAAATTTTGAAATTGTATATTGTAAATTTGAAGAAATTGTATTTAGATTAGCCTCATAAAACATATCAAACGATATCATATGAATTCAAAATTTGAAACATAGGTCCTCATATATACATAAAATATAGAGGAATAATTAATTTGACATAACAGAGTTCAAATGAGAAGAAGTTATGGTTCAAAAAGGCATACCTGGCTTGCTTCCGTATTTGCAACCATATACATACCTAGAAATCGACCACCTTGTTCATGCATCAAAGTAAGTTGTAGGGAACTCGGAGTGGAATAGATAGTTGATCTAAATAATTGCAAAGAGAGATTTGCTTCCTAGTATGAATCTGGAACCAACAATGGCTCTTTCTGGGGACATATGCTCCCTGTGAGCATAGCGAGATCTTAGTTATCTCTGGAAAAGCAAACCATTAGATAGCACCCCTTTTGTAGGTTCCTCTGAATAAAACTGGGTTGCCTGAGACCCCCCAAAAATGATGATATTTACTTTCCTCTGTTAAATACTTGATTTTGGTCATGCAGTAATATGCACCTTTTGAAAACACTATTTGCTTTACCACTCCCACTGCTTGATATATTGTTTCTTTTCCTGCTATAAAACTTTTTCCATTCAAAATTCCCATTTTTATATTCTGCAACATTCACTTGAGGGAAAATACTTGGTAAAAAATTTTCCTTTCCTTTTTCTTGCAAAGTATTCGTGCCTCCCAATGAAATGTCTAAATTAGGATTAACACAACCTATGTTGCAATTTTAAAAACTTTTTATTCCTTTGGGATTATGTTCCATATAGTTCATTTTTACGGTATCCTCATTTTTGAAAAATATCTTATTTTCCTCAAATAGTAAATTAGGGCACCCATCACATATGATTTTACTATAATGTAAACTTGATAAAAAATTTATATCATCTTTAAACACATTTTCTGTTTCCTTGTGTTTTGGAAATAACTTACCCTTTTCACATAAAGACTTAGGGCACATGTCCCTTTCAATAATGTCATGCAGAGACATTATTTCCTTTTCTCCCATGGTTTCACTATATAGTGTTGTTGAAAACTTAAAATTATTTCCAAACACAACCTTTTTTGTATTTTCTTTAACTGATTTATTTAAGAAAATAGGAAAATCCTTCCTATCTCCTTGGGAATCTTCTCGTGCCTCAATATGTAATAAATCATGCGGCAAATCACAATACATACCTTTACTGAAAGTATCTTCCTAAAAATCTTCATCATTGTGCTTTGCTGAAGCTTCTTCAAATCTGTATACCGAATGTAAATCCATTTCATCTTCACATCCTAGATGGTAAATGTTTATTTCACAAGAGGGACTAAAAAAATATTCACATTTAGAGATTATTTCCTCACATTCCTGTGAAGTCTCAGGATACTGAAGATTTAAAAAGATTTCAAAAGGATTTTCAAGCACATACTCCTTATTACACTCATCGTTATGTATGTATTTCTCATTATTCTGAGAATCATCATTTGTTTTGTCCACAAGAAAACTATCTTCACTGATCTTTTCCTCTGATATATTATCTCCCTGGGAATCATATTTTACTTCATCAAACACACCCCGAATGTGCCCTAATCCATATAAAAAAAATTGGACCATTTTTCTGAACATACCTTTCATATTCCTTTTCTAATAGATAAGAAATTTCTTCTGTACTAAGAAATGGTTCTTCCTCCCCTTTGCATTTAGCTACACACATGCCCTCTTCCTTTTTCAAAACTGTATTTGCTACCTCATGTGGGGTCCAAATAATACCATGTCTTTCTAAAGATTTAAATATACGCTTTAATTCAGGTGTAGATCAAGAAATTGAGGATTCATCAAAGCAATAGATATTAAACTAGCTCAATCAAAAAAACTAGATTGCAATGATAAGAAATCCTAATTACAATCAATGAAAACATGAAGACAAGACATTCAAAATGAAATCAAAGAAAACCAAATGCAGATATCTCCTTCATGTGGCTCCATTGTTCTTCTTTCACCTTCAAATTTGATGTTGTTCTCACCTACAAAGTGCAAAATGCAAGTGGAAAGCAAGTTGTTGATGAAATTCGTAGTATAAGGTTACTCGAAAATATGATTGATTGATTCCTTTGATTGAAGAAACTCATCCAATTTATAGACAAATTGGAGAGAGGACAATATTAGCATGAAATTGATATTAGAGGCAATTGATTTCAAAAATGGCAAAATTGAGCTGAAGGAAGAAGGTTATGACACCTTCTATGTCATGAATTATGACATATTGCCAATGCAAAGGTTAGAGGACTAAAAGCTTATGACATCTTGCTATGCCAACAGTATGACACATGAGAAATTCATGCTTCCACCGAAGCACAAAAATAGGGAGAGACTAGAGAGGAATTGATTAGGTGGAAATTAAATTTAGAAAATGAGGTGGAAATTAGGAAATTAGGAAAATTAGAAATGAGGTGGAAATTAGGAATTAGGAAAATTAGAAATGAGGTGGAAATTAGGAATTAGGAAAATTAGAAATGATGAAATAGAAATTAGGTGAATTAATTAATAGGTTTTCATCCATTAATTAATTCATGAAAGAGATCTAGGACTAAATAAATAGATTTATTTAACCCACAAAGAATAAGAAAAATGATTAAATGAACAAATCATAAAACCCTAGAAATAAGAGGACAAGGAATTAGGTCAAGACAACAAGATATTAATGTAGGTTCGATCATGATTCTGACTGACAAAGGACCAATGTTGATAAATGATTAAAATTGGTTGACAAAAATCAATGACAAATTGACCAAGATTGACAAGGAGATCAAATTGATAGGTGCTAATTGATGAGGAACAATTACTAATCGATCCAAATTGACATGATTGAAAAGGACAAGGATCGATGACGAATCAATCGCAAAATGACAAGATTGACAAGGACAAGGATCGATGACGAATCGATCGCAAAATGATGAGATTGACAAGGACAAAGATCGACCAAAATCATGATTGAAGATTGCTATTGACAAGACCTAATTCGAAAGTGAGAAAAATGAGGAATGCATAAGAAGGACTTGATGCTCGCAAATGATAGAGACCAAGTGTACAACATAGAAGAAATGTTAATGCGACGCAAGAACCCTAAAATAAGGCAATGCGCAAATGTTAAAGTATGACTCCACAAGCGCTGACCATTTTTAGATGTCTACATTTTGCCCCTCTTTGAGACAATGCGATTCTAAGCATTGTTTCAAAGAACAATAATGAAAATGCCCCAGACAATGACAATGACATATGCATGCCCCCTCGAGGAATTGGCTAGAAAAACCCAGAAAAGAGGCCAAGTGATCGATAAGAATGACAGAAGACGATAGGTTTGAACGGATCAAACGGACTACCAAGACTGATGGAAGAAATGTTAGTAAGAAGAAATTAGACAGTGGACAGTTAGAGATGAAGGAAAACTTGCTTTCACAAATGCACATAAGTAGGTGAGAACCTTTATTTATTGTACCAAAGTGGATGCAGAGCATCATGGCATTGAAGGCCAGAGCTGGAATGCAACCCCTTTTGCAAAAGACAGACACATCGCACACAAGGAATGAGTGAAGCATCCTAGGGTGCATACATCAAGGGTCAAGGTATGTGCGGCATTCACAAAGCAAACGTACTTATCACAGACACCCAATGATATAGTTGCCCCAGTTGTGACAAACATTCCACAAACAGCAAACACAACAAAAAAGGAAAGGGACCATGAACCATCCTGGTCACTCTAAATCACTCAGTGACATCCTCGAGCAACATAGGAACATGATCGAAGCCAAAGATGAATCAGTAAAAAGATAAGACACACAAATTCAACCAAGTCAAACAAACAGTTTGATCATCATTGTCAAAAGTGGAAAACAAGAATGATCATGTTGTTTGGTTCCAGGGAATGCGGTACCCCATCTAAGATAGGACACAGTTTGGTTTCGAGTATACCACACCCTATATAAGACCCATGATAATATTGACAAGGACAAATGATATTGATGTTGAGTGATTGACATGACAATTTTGATTAGGTTGAATGCTTGCTTAGTCAAACATTTCATCTATTAATGCGTGATTTCATTAAAGCACAATGTTTGATTGATTGTTGTTGGATGTATGCTCAATGATTTGTCTATGCACAAGGGGGACCATTTATTGACAAAATGAAAAATGCCAAAGAAATTGTTTTTGGATTTTGATGTTTTAAAATTTTTAGGGTTTCGAGTTTTTTTAATTTTTTTGTTCGTTTTTCAGGACTTTATTTGATTTTTAGGGATTTTTTCAAGACATTATTTGATTTTAGGGATTTTTTCAGGACATTATATGATTTTTTAGGGATTTTTTTAGGACATTTTAGCTGAAAATGAACACACGATTTTTTTGATGTTTTTGAATGTTTTTCAGGATTTTTTTCAATTTTTTTGATTATTTCAGGACATTTTTCAATTTTTATGATTTTGCCCCCAGTGTCTAGTAAGGCAAGGAATATGACAGGTGAATAAATAGGGTTTTTGAAATGTTGGTGGATAGAGGGAAGACAAAGGCCTTTTATTATGGAGACAATACAGATGCAATTTTCAAGGGCTATTGCGTGTTGGGACAAGAGACTGGATATGACAATGTAAAGCAATGACATGGCATGAGGGATATGACGAGAGGTTTTTGAAACCATGTTTAAATTTTGCGTCCTTATGTTAGATCAAGATCAAGGAATGAAAAAGAGTGTATGGATAGTGATAAGATATGGATAGGATAAGCAAGACCAAGAATGGATAAGGGACATGGACTGAAGGTCGGGATAGGCTAAGGGATAGTGGCAGAAAGTTGCAATAAGCTAGGGAATATGGATGAAAGGTTGTAATAAGCAAATGGATAAATACCAAAAGCTATGATGGACTAAAAGCTGCAAACAAGATGCATGATGCTCATGAAGATCCTCAGCCTTGTCAAGATCAAAGGTGGAAAGGGAAACTGGACATGAGGGACAATAGGATATGAAGGGTAATGACATGGTATGATAGGATAATGAAGGGCAATAGGATATGAAGGAGGAAACCTGCCCCCAAGTACGGTATGCAAGAAGTTCATAGATTACGCATGACACCTGTTTGCTAGGTTTTCATCACAGTACTTGCCCAAGGCGCCTGTTTGCCAGGTTTTCACCAGTGGATGAATTATTTTTTGCTTTACTTTTTTCTTTTGTCTTTTTTTTTCACTTTTTTTTTGTATTTTGACTTTTTCAATAGAAGATGGACACATGATAGGGGATGGAAGAAGGAATTAAACATCTTTTTGTTTGGATAGTAGCCTTGAAAAAAATGGACCATGACCTTTAAAAGTATGCTCAAAGACATTGGTAGGATAAGGACATGGAAAAAGAGATGAAATTAAGGCAAGGATTTATGTAAAGGATTGGATCAAAGGGATGGAAGGATGGAAAATATGCATTGGATAATAGGTAGGGTATTGGAAGAATTGGGCTTCACTAGATGGAAATGAAGGCAAGATCAACATTGGAACACACCTTGAGGGGTGATGGACTGATGGAGGAAAGATGTATTTTGGATATTGTGAGATTTGGATGGAGGAAAGGATATGGATTTTGGGACATAAGGGCCCAAAACGGATGAATAAGGTGATGGAGGAACAAATTTGAGAGGGTTGGATGGAGGAATAGAAACTTTGGATGCCAAGTTGGATGTTTCTTTAGGGTTTTTTGCTTCAAGGAGCCACTTAGGGATTCACATGGTTTTTTATTTTTCATGCTTTTGTGGTTCCTTGGAGTGCATTGCTTGCACAAGGGATTTAGGAACCCATATATATTTTGACTTTTGTTTTTGAGCAATGGGCCTTCATGGCCTTTTGGATATTTCTTTTTCTTTATAGATAAATTTGTTCTTTGTTTGGACATGTCGATTATATTGGACATGTTGATCCTTGAATACATGTGGATTGCTAGACTTATGACATTTATACTTGTTATCCAAATTGCTTGGAGGAGGAAAGGAATGCATGAAATGGACTTCTTTTGGATTGATGAAATTTACTCAAGGATGTGTGCCTTTGCTGACCTTGCATAAAGAATGAAGGGATATAAGGACCTAAGATGGATGGAAAGGATGATGGGGAAGGAATATGTTTTGATTTTGATGGAGGGATACCAACATCTTGTGAGTGAGTTGTGTAGACATGACCCTTAAGATCTTCTTTGATATGGAGGGGTTCTTTCTCATGAAGGTCTACCCCTTTTCCTTTATGAATATTTTGACTTGTAGGATACTCTTTTCTTTGGGAAGAAGATGCGAGTCCATTATGAAGTGGATATGATATGAGAGAAATAATGAGATCTTGAAGTGGATCGGATTGCACCAAAGTGGAAGAACCCATTATGCATGTCGAGGGTTCATTAACATCTTGCACTGACACGTTAGAATAATGAGGGGGATTAGGATCATGAGGGGAACTAGGATCAAGTAGTGGACATGGTTCAATGACAGGCTCTTCAAGAGATGGATGGGAGAAATAATGGGATCATCAAAAGAAATGAGATTTTGGAGTGTATATGGAGCATTAAGACAAGGAGATGGAGGAACAAAAGGATCTTGTGGAGGATTTAAAGGAATAATTTGATCTTGAAAAGGAGGAAGATCATTGGAATCCTCTTTAAAGTTGCTTTGCTCTGGACTTTTAATGGGACCATCGGAAAGGATGGAAGGGATATCATGATCTTTCTTAGGAAGTTGAATGTCAATGGGATTTGAAAGGACATTGTGGTCTTGGATAGAATTGATAGGAATAAGTGAATCATTGTGAGTGTCTGGGAACATGGGGTCCTGGTCAACAATTGGATGGGATGATAAGGTTTCAAGATCTTGATCTTCATCTATTTCAAGACACATTTCTTCATGCTCTAAATTATCCTCTTAACATGGGGTTGGACTTTGGATATGCATGGGGGATTTTGGCAAGGGATTAATGCTTTGGCATGAAGGGGATGGAATTTGAATGGGACTCTCTAAAAGAGAAGCATTTGATGGCATTAACTCTTGCATTTCCAAATAGTACAAGGGATTTGTATAAATGAATTGATTAGCATATATTTCTGTGGCAAACAATCCTTGGGAGGATGCATTATTTGATGCATCATTTGGAGGCGATGGTGTAAATTGCTCTTGTGAAACTTCAAATTCTTGATGGATGGATGAGCCATTGCTAGACATTGGTGTATTATCTTGATCTTCCTCAAAGAACTCACTTGGTAATTTCCTTAAGATCCTTGCAATAAGGCCACCTTTCTTTCGAGGTTTTGACATAGTTGTATCTAGAATTTGAACTTGTTTGGCAAGGAGTTGGTTCTGGTCTAATGTCATGTTTTGATTTTGAACTAGATGTTGATCAAATTGGTTTGACATGTTCAAAATTTGGCTTGGTGCATGTTGCAAGTTTTGTTTGTGAATTTGTGATTGTAGTTGTTGACATTGATATGTTGATTGAACTTGTTGATATTCCACCATTGGTTGAACTATTTGTTGACATTGTATAGTTGGTTGGACATATTGTTGAAATTGGACCATTGGTTGTGTTGGTCGTATATGTTGGACCATTGGTTGTGTCTGTGGGAAATACTCGAACTGTTGAACAATTGGTTGTGATGGTTGAAAATCTGATTGATAGTAAACACCTTCTTGTTCTTGTTGTGAAGGCACATAATTTTGTTGTCTCTTTTCTTGAAATTGTTTCATCATCTCTATTTGTGAGAGGAGATTTGGTATGTTTGATTGTTCGATAAGAGATCTTACATCAATTGGCTCAATATTTGGATTTCAACCTAGAAATTTTTGAAACATTTTGGACATTTGTGATCTATTCTTCTCAATGTTTTTCACTTTTTGTTCCAAAATCTCCTTTTCTTGAGCTAGTTTCTCCTCTAGTTTTTGTATTTGGACATTTACATCATCATGATAAGTTTGATCCAAGTTCTGAGACATGTAGAGATTGGATTGACATGATTAATTTCTCAATTGTGATGACATGGCTTCGTAAGAAGGTTGAGACCTCATTTCAACAAACATGTCACTATGCAATGAAACTAATGGGATTGAAAAATGCAACCTAAAAGGATGACAATGCAACTTAATGTTTTTGTTGTTTTTCAAGATTTTGACAAACTTTTTGAAATGCAAACCTAAAGACTCAACCTTGGGAAGTTGAAATGAAGCGAAGACCTTAAAGGACAAAAGACCAAATGACAATAGGACAAATTGACAATGTCTCACCTATATGCTTGGATACTAAGCTAGGTTTGACAAAAATGATATTAATGAAAGGACAAATTTTAGACAAGGTCAAGACTTCCTTAACAACAACTTAGGGTATCATCCAAAGTTTTGACTTTTTTAAGTTTGACAAACCAAATTTTTGAGACTAAATGCAAGAAGGCAATGATTATGACAATGACTTAAGATATGACATGAAAATGATCTAAGGATATGATATGACAAGATGAAGCCAAGACAAGATGACAATACAATGATAAAGATATGCAAAGACCAATGACTTGGAATATGCAAAATGCAACCTAGGCAAGACCTAATTTTAGCATGACAAGGATAATGCACGAATGTCACCTAAATGGAAATCTAGCTCGGATATGACAATGAAATGCAAACTTAGGGAAATTATTTTGAACCTAAATACAAAATGAGGACGCTTGCAATGAAAAGGACTAAAATGAAGGGAGATGACAATATGTCCTAGGACCTAAGTTGGACTATGCAAAACCTAGCCTAAAGTGACATGAATGTTGAGACAAAGTTTTTCAATGTGTTTGAAAGCCATGTTTTGAAAATGTTTTGACCTTTGTTGGATGAATGTTCTCTTTCTAAAACCTTGTTTGGACAATGTTTAGACTTGTTTGACAAATGATGTTTTGTGACAATTGTATAATTCAACTTTTGACAATCACAAAAGACAAGATGTTTGGACTAAGACCCAAGACAATCATGCTCATTCACAACAAATCCTATGGCTGGCAAGGGTAATATCTGTTGAATCCTCTAACCATAAAATACAACACTCAGCCGGATAGCTAGATGCTCAGTAGCACTGGTTCCCCCTTATAGTGCACTCACTTCTCAAGCATACCAAGCTTCGAGTTCAAGGGGCATCACTTCCCAAGAACTTGCTATCTCTAACTAAGGAGTACATGAGAGGTGTCTTCAGCATGCACGTATCACAATGCCTAAGCCAATAGATAGAAGGATTTTGGCATCTAAAAAAAACAAGAGATTCTAGTAAGGGCATCCGTTCGGGTGGGTATTGATCTGGCGAATAAATCATTGCAATACCATTCTAGCACCCATTGTCTACAACTTTCATTGCATCCACAGTTATTTAGAGTGGTTCAGAAGAGCTTGGCTTTAGCCCGTCACCACTTAGGGTCATTCCCTCTCACCAATGCCTGTGCAAAGTGCCAGGCAAATCGGGAGGCAGGCCCAATTCTAAGGGTTAAAACATGCAATCAAATTGAAAACAAACAAAGCATGCATGGTGTTCATTATCCTTTAAGAAACGAAATGTGCAACTACTTAAAAAATTTGCAAACAAGATGTTTTAATGTGAGTCTTTGACCATGTCCTACATAAGATTAGTTAGTAGTTGCATTTTTGTCTTCGTCATACGTAACGCCAAGATGCTACACAAAGAATTAGTACCAAGGAAAAACCCTAATGCAAGAATATGCAAGAAATAGATTGCAAACAAACAAACTCGCAAGAAAAACAACTAATTTTTACCCCTATTTCTGGCCTTACACAGGCACAGATCTCCTTAACACAAGAGCAGATCTCCTTAACATAGGAGTAGATCTCCTTAACATAGGCACAAATCTCTCCTACATAGGCGTAGATCCCTTCTACACAAGTGTAGAAGTGTCCAGAAAGCTTTGAGTTGCCCTGTTTCTTGAATTTTTCTCCTGCAAACAGCTCAAAAGGCACTCAAAACATGGTTAAATGGTTAGTTCACGTCGGGTTCACCAAAATGTAGATCAGGAAATTGAGGATTCATTAAAGCAATAGATATTAAACTAGCTCAATCACAAAAACTAGATTGCAATGATAAGAAATCCTAATTACAATCAATGAAAACATGAAGACAAGACATTCAAAATGAAATCAAAGCAAACCAAATGCAGCTATCTCCTTCATGTGGCTCCATTGTTCTTCTTTCACCTTCGAATTTGATGTTTTTCTCACTTACAAAGTGCAAAATGCAAGTGGAAAGCAAGTTGTTGATGAAATTTGTAGTATAAGGTTACTCGAAAATATGATTGATTGATTCCTTTGATTGAAGAAACTCATCCAATTTATAGACAAATTGGAGAGAGGATAACATTAGCATGAAATTGATATTAGAGGCAATTGATTTAAAAAATGGCAAAATTGAGTTGAAGGAAGAAGGTTATGACACCTTCTATGTCATGAATTATGACATATTGCCAATGCAAAGGTTAGAGGACTAAAAGCTTATGACATCTTGCTATGCCAACGGTATGACACATGAGAAATTCATGCTTCCACCGAAGCACAAAAATAGGGAGAGACTAGAGAGGAATTGATTAGGTGGAAATTGAATTTAGAAAATGAGGTGGAAATTAGGAAATTAGGAAAATTAGAAATGAGGTGGAAATTAGGAATTAGGAAAATTAGAAATGAGGTGGAAATTAGGAATTAGGAAAATTAGAAATGATGAAATAGAAATTAGGTGAATTAATTAATAGGTTTTCATCCATTAATTAATTCATGAAAGAGACCTAGGACTAAATAAATAGATTTATTTAACCCACAAAGAATAAGAAAAATGATTAAATGAACAAATCATAAAACCCTAGAAATAAGAGGACAAGGAATTAGGTCAAGACAACAAGAAATTAATGTAGGTTTGATCATGATTCTGACTGACAAAGGACCAATGTTGATAAATGATTAAAATTGGTTGACAAAAATCAATGAAAAATTGACCAAGATTGACAAGGAGATCAAATTGATAGGCGCCAATTGACGAGGAACAATGAATAATCGATCCAAATTGACATGATTGAAAAGGACAAGGATTGATGATGAATTGATCGCAAAATGACAAGACTGACAAGGATAAGGATCGATGACGAATCGATCGCGAAATGATGAGATTGACAAGGACAAAGATCGACCAAAATCATGACTGAAGATTGCTATCGACAAGACCTAATTCAAAAGCGAGAAAAATGAGGAATGTAGAAGAAGGACTCGATGCTCGTAAATGATAAAGACCAAGTGCACAACATAGAAGAAATGTTAATGCGATGCAAGAACGTTAAAATAAGGCAATGTGCAAATGTTAAAGTATGACTCCACAAGCATTGACCATTTTTAGACGTCTACATCAGGATCATGAGATATCCCTAATTCATCCATTTTGTTTGAAAATGAAGGCATGCTATCTATGGGTATTTTTACATAAATGTTTATCATCCTGGTGAGCAATCCCGCTATAGATTCACCCTCGTATCTTTCTAAATCAAAGAAGGCATCCAAAGGGGATATACATGATTCTTCTTGCATATTGCAAATCCGTTCCTCATCCTCTTTATAGCAAATGTCATCTTCTTCATCATCTTCAACATGAAACTCATATAAGAACCATTGCTCAAATTCCCTCATTGATGAAATACTCTATGTAGGTAATGATTCATAAGCTTCTCTCGCATAACCCCATAATGTCCTGATGAAGAGCTTCATCACTAGATCCTCTACATTGATTTCATAATCTTTTACAAATGTGTAAAATGCATTTAAATGATCAATTGCTGATTCATCCCATTCTCCATGAAACTTTGGTACCAGTGGTGAAAGTTTAGGGAGTATGCACTTAGTAGGGACACATTCAAATCCTCTGAGATCCAATGGCCTAATGCCATCTGGAATAAATGGTTTTCTTTGAAATGGTTGTCCATTTCGATACATCCTAAATTAATTTCAACTAAAAACAAATTTTTCATTTCCTTATGGATTGTCTCCCTTAGCGGGAGTCACTTACTGAAATATTTTCTTGAATAGAGTCGCCACCTCAAATTTGCAAAAAAACTTGTTCCTAACTTATCTGATCTTCTGGGATCTCTCCTCCAGTAGAGTCTTCAATTTAACTCCCCAGCAGAGTTGCCAATCTATTGGTGCCAAAAACCACAAATTGGAAAACCCAAAGACTTGCCAACTCCTTAGGAAATCCAATCAGCCTTGGCCAACGAACAGGGATGGTCAAAGACCAAATCCCTCTGCACTTTAGGCTCCACAAGACCTAGGCGGGTGTACCCTTCCCTCTGAAGCACAAAAGAGTTATTTAAATGTGGATTTAAGCCTCTAAGAAAGTTTACACAATTGGCAAATTAGTGTTCTGCAACTATGCTATATCATGTGCTTTAGCTGAATACTTTGAAAACTGAAAACTAAATATGAATAAAAGTGTATGTTAAAGATATTGTATATTGAAAATGAAATGCTTTCAGGACTTGAATGAAATCTACAAGGATTAGTTCAAATAGGATATGGAAGAATGTTTCTCTGTAAGGACCATATGCATACAAATCAAAAACTCAGAAATGAATAATAGACCAGTGCATCTATCCAAGAATATACATGATACTTTGTGGACAAACAATTTGATCAGGCTCTTGAGATAGTTTTAAGGTAACTTGTAAACACAAGACCATCAATACAGAGGTTCCATTAAGTGCTATAAGAACATGAAGAAGCCAATCTTATATTCAATTATAACAGCTTATGGTGGCACACTGTATTAAACCCTTTATCAGATTTATCAAGAGGACAAAATGAAATTCATCAACACAAAAGTATACACGAATTCTTGAATTGAAACAGCGAATCTTGTATATTAATTTCTCGAGAATGAATGCATACAATGGCTACACTTACAGATACTCCATTACACAGTGATTGCTCAAAATGATACTTCCATTCCTACAGACTTCTCCAGTACAGACATCCCATAGCCCTTACTGGCAGCCTGACAGATTGTGAATTTGTCCTCTTTTTTAATTGAAAAAGACTCCCTATAAATACCTGATCCAAAAGACATATGTGAAAGGACACACCCTTTCGCATATAGGAGGGAGTTACAGATAGTTGTTTTTGCAAAGGACACCCTTTTGGTTTATAGAGATAATTACATTTGAATCCCTGAAATACACACTAAATAAAGCTTTATTAATATTCTTTATAATCTTTCACTTTGATAAAATTCCACTTCCACTCCTGCTTAAGCTCCTCATTTACAAACTTTGATAAAAGTTCCTGCATATAAATTGAACCAATCAAGTTCCTTAAATAGAAAATAGATCATGACTTACCTTTGATTAGGTTTTGCATTAAAAACTATATCTTTTCAAATACGTAAAATTTGATCGTAATTCACTTTGATCCAAATATTTAACCCTCCAGGAAAATAATTTTACAAAAATTCATACTTTGATTCGGCATAAAATCAACCCTAATACATACATGTATCATTTATTCACTTAGGGTGAAAATATTTACAAGCAAATAATAATAACGTAATGTTAAATTATATTAGGTCATCATGAGTTAAAAACATTATTCATGGTAAGAGCAGTTCCAAAATGTAATTTTCCTAATGATGAATGACAATATCAAAATATTAAAAAATTTTAAGTAAAGGATACTTCTTGTGTCCATGTAAGCTAAAGAATAAAATATCCTGCACAAAACATAAGAAAATCAAATAACTTGATAACTCATATTTTTTACTTTCTAGGGATATATTTAAAATCATTGATAAAATCCTCCCCATGCAAATAAGAATACTTTCCCCTAAAGAGATATATAACCTTTGCACATAATTAGGGTAAAGTGTTCCTAAAAAATATGATATCATAATAATTAATATAAAGCTCCAGAAATAAATGAAATTTCCTTTGAATAACCCTTTTAGAATAAAACATCCCAATGAAGATATTAGATCAATAATGTTTTGAAATTTTTTTACTCTTGCTTTAACCATTTCCAAAAGCAAGAATATTATTCTAATTATCTCTTTTCCAAAAAAGTAAAAAATTAACTATTGAATGCTAATAATCACTTACCCTTGATATAATAATGTTTTTCATCAATAATACTTTAAAGATGATTCAAGATAAAAATGTTAGATTTTCACCATCAAACATTATAAAAAAGGCTATTCTTTATCAAAGTATTTTTACCCATTATAATAATTAAAATGAAAAATTATTTAAAGCCTATAGGTAAAAAATACTTCCTTAATATGCACTTAGTAGAAATAATTTGTCATCCTATCCTGCACACATAGGGCACATAATAAGGAATTTGAATAATAAAAATAATATCCTCGTTAGCTAAGGAAATTTCAAAGTATTCATCTTTAAAAAACTATTCCCTATGCAAAAAATGTTAGAATATTTTTCCCTAAGAAAATATGTTCAATTAACCTTCATAAGGATATAATAAAATAAGGACAAAAAACGTTCCCCAAATGAATAATTAAGTGATTGAAAAAATAAATCTATAAAGAAATACAAATCATTTCATATTATATTTGAAAAATTCCAGAATGTAAAATATTGCGTAAATAATATTTGAGTTCATTTATTTTTAGGGAAAAATAAATTCAAAGGCAAAATATTAATTAATAATCTTTTAAAATCACTTTTACCTTTAAAATAATAAAAAGCAAATGATTAAAACATACCTACCTCCACTTGATAAAAATACATTACCTTGGGAATTGTGGAAATATTTGCAAATTATTATCCATACTAATTTACCCTAACAAACATTTTCAAATAATACAATAGAGCAATTGGTAAAAGGGGAGGGTAGGTATGGGTAGTTAGGAATGTCGGGTTGAGAGGTTGAGTGTTCAACTCTCTCTCCCCGCCCTTTCGTAAAAATATATTTTAAAATCATTTATTTATATGCAAAATGTAATCTTATTGTAAATAAAAAATATACTTGCTTAAGATATACTCCATGCTCCTTAATGTGCCTAGAAATTTAATTTTTCCCATGTCTAACATCCTGCACAAAAAAGAAATATAGTAAGATATACTAACAAATCATAAATCATTTTGTTAAGGATAAAACAATATATATTTTTTACTGAAATGTTGCAGGCCGTCACTTTCAAATATGGGCCATTTTTGAGCTTACCGGCACTCCAAAAATATCAAAAATCTTGTAAAAATGGCCTTCAAGGTAGGGTGGATGGTTTGGGACTCTGTTGAGAGACAAAAATCACCATTCAAAAGTCATAGTCAAGCCCAAAAAATGGTCTGAAATTGCAAAAACGTGAATGAACTTTTGCTGCTGTTGGTGATACTTCTCATCATAGCCTCTCTTCTTCTCTAATATTTGTTGAGCTTACTTGATTATGTATGAAGATCACATATACTTAATTGTTCACTGCTGCTTGTCATCACCCCAATCATTTTCTTGCGGAGGTGTTGTAAAAGCTCACAACATTATGTATATATAATACTTCAGCTTGAGAACTCAATAGGTTATTAAGGAAACATGTATATGTTGTTTATTAATGAATATATTGTTCATTGTCAACCCGTTGTACAACAATGGCCGCCCTATCAGGGATCGGGAGGGCTCTCAAATGCCTATGTTGATACTCAATGGATTTTACTCATCGGGCCCCAATGTATCCCAATCATTTATTTTAAAAAAATGATTTAATATTTCACCTTTTGAGATAAAAACTTTTTACTTCCTTCTACCAACTATAAAGTATTTGATCATTTGATTTGCTCAAACGTAAAATCTTTTATTTCTTTTTTGTAATAATCCTGCACATTATATAAGCTTAAAAATTGTGTTAGTTTTAAAAGCATCATATAATTTCATGTAACACAAATAATTTAAATACTATAATATTAATTGGAGGAAAAATATAATATTCAAAATTAAACACTTCCTAATTAATTTTATACTCAAGAAAATTAATTATAAAATATAAATAAAATGGCTTTCATAATTCATTCAGCGTGATACTCCTGCAAAAGGAAATTTATTAGTATTCTACTATAATCATTTTGACAAATTTTGAAATTGTATATTGCAAATTTGAAGAAATTGTATTTAGATTAGCCTCATAAAACATATCAAACGGTATCATATGAATTCGAAATTTGAAACATAGGTCCTCATATATACATAAAATATAGAGGAATAATTAATTTGACATAATAGAGTTCAGATGAGAAGAAGTTATGGTTCAAAAAGGCGTACCTGGCTTGATTCAATATTTGTAACCATATACATACCTAGAAATCGACCACCTTGTTCATGCATCAAAGTAAGTTGTAGGGAACTCGGAGTGGAATAGATACTTGATCTAAATAATTGCAGAGAGAGATTTGCTTCCTAGTATGAATCTGGAACCAACAGGGTGGACGCGTTTTTATCATTGAGAGGTTTTTGCATGGCAGAGTTCAGCGGTAGTATGGTTGACAGTAGGGTATACCACAGGGAGCATGCCTATATGCTCGTTGGAGACAGGATGTACCAAAGTGGGGTCCGACTATTGATAGTTTAACGACTGTGGAGGAGTACATGCATTTGGCTAGACAGATATGGGATTATGGATTTGGAGTGGTGGATGTTGGGATGATGGAGGAGTTCTCTATTTATTTTGTGGCACATGTTGTAGCATGGATATCAGATCTAGTGGAGATGATTCCCACCTTTGATGATGATGAGGATGAGTAGCTAGAGAGGCGAGGGGAGTTGAGACAGAGAGAGGAGGTGGGGGAAGATGTAGAGGAGGGAGATGATGGAGGAGATGACAGAGGAGATGGGAGAGGAGGTGGATTAGTCAGGTGGGCAGTTGGTGAGGGAGGGAGGGAAGGTTTGGCATTTGGAGCTGGTGGAGTTGGCTAGGTTGGCGAGGTGATAGCAGCTATGGGTGGGACAGAGGATTTTAGGAAGACGACCTAGAGGAGGAGATCAGATGTATTACCTCCATCGGCGCCTAGGACATGGACAAGGATGGGTGGGACCATGACACATGTACCCATTCAGATCAGGGTACCCACTCACCGATGGGATGCATAGATTAGGTCCCTACAGGTCATAGTGTAGCAACTTCGGGCATAGGTATTGGCTCAGCAGCACCAGATTACCCATATTACAACAGAGCGAGATATGATGACAGAGTGCCTAGGGCGGGGAGAGGAACTTATAGAGAGAGTGTGGAGAGTGACGATTGATGCCCCTATGAGGGACACACTGAGGGAGATATAGTACATGACCAAGGAGGCTGAGTACTATAGGCAGTTATATGGGGAGATAGTCCCTAGAGAGCACAGAGCTCCTAGCTATACAACTAGTCAATTTGTTTGGAGCTAGACGGGGACAGAGAGCAGAGGTGTTACAGGGCTGTCTCGACATGATCCACCTGGAGATCTAGGAGTTGGGACATCTGCCGTGAGACCATTAGCCTTAGGAGATAGTCATACCTGAGAGACTTGTCTCTATTGCATTTTGATCATTGTGTTGTATTTTGACAGACATGACATCCTTTGTATATTTTGACCATTGTTGAGATATATATGACACCAATTTTCCGATCCACGTGTGATGTGTTTATGGATGATGATTTATGCATTGATATGATGTTTCTATGATGATGATGATATGATGCTTTAGATAAATGCTTTTGATTGGATATTGATTGATGATGGTTGATGATGAAGATGCAATGATATAATGATAGGTTTTTGTGATGACCTATTTGATTTATGAGATGTATCTTGAAAATGAGATGTATGATAATGATAGGATGTGAGATGTATTTTGAAAATGAGATGTATGATAATGATATGATGTAAGATTGTATCATGAAAATGAGATGTATGATAATGATATGATGTAAAATGTATCTTGAAAATGAGATGTATGATAATGATATGATGTGAGATGTACCTTGAAAATAAGATGTATGATAATGATATGATGTGAGATGTATCTTGAAAATGAGATGTATGATACTGATAATGCAACTAAGGCTAGGTTAAAATGAGATGCAACTAATGCAAGTTTAAAATGATATGCAACTAATTATAAAATGATATGCAACTAATTGATCATCCTCATTTTGTCGTTTGCCATTCTCGTATAGTCACATGTTTTTTCTTTGTTTTTGTTTATCATCATTGAGATTTTGATATGTTGAAAGTTTATACAAGCATAATGGTATAATTGAACCATGATGACCTAAGAAAAACTTACATGGATTTTGATATTCCAAGATGGCACAAGCGTCGAGGTATAATTAAACCAAGATGACCTGAGTGTTGCTTGTGTATAAACAGACAAGATTGAACCATTTGTATGTGCAAAGTGGAACTATGTCTTCAGTGATATATTTTGAATCACGTCTCAAGACAAGATTTGCATAGTACAAGTGATCGCCTCACAGACAGAAAACCAAAAATATCAGATTCTCCAACCACTTTCTCTAGCTCGATGCATCATTGAGAAAATTTAGGAGATCTAATAATTGAAAAAGTTCAAGTGAAAAATAGTCAAAACTTTTATATTTCAGAAAATCATCCATCATGTGTGTTGAAGTTGTTATTGGATCAGTGTTTTGTTTTCTCGGTTGTTTGAGCTTTGGCTTGAGAGGATTTGTTTGGCATGTTGCGATTATTGTTTGCTTGAAGTCAAAGGAATGTTGCCCCTAGTTATAGATACCAATCGATGTGGATATGTACAGTGATTTCCAAGCCATGGTGGGATATAATGAACTGATCTTCAGATAAGAAAGGTTAGTGACTATGCTAAGTATTTCTGGGATAATGCTGCGTACAAAGTGTTGGGCGATGGCCATTAGTTTTGACTTCAGCTGCAAGAAGATATGAGTAATGATAGATAAAGGAGTTTTTCCCTCACAAATAGTGTCTGTTGCTAGGTTTTCGCCATTTTTTTATTGCACCCTTTTGTTGTTTTGATTTGTTTGTTATTTTTCTAATTTTTTATTTTATTTTTATTTTTCACTTTTTCCGTGCATTAGACCACTCAAGTGTAGAATTTCTTCAGATGGATGTTGTTGGTTGGTTCATCAAGCACATCACCTTATGAAGTTGTAAGTTGATAGGCACCTGATCCATAGGCTGATATTATGACATAGGGACCCAACCAGTTAGGCTCAAATTTCCCCTTCTTTTCTCGATCCTGTTGATTTTTGGGATTTTCTTTGAGTACAAGATCACTGACTTTAAAAATCCTAGGGATGACTTGTGGTTGTAGCTTCTACACATGCGCTACTGGTATGCTTTGAGGTGATTATAGGCATGTTGGCATTTTTCATCCAGAAGCTCGAGTTCTTGCAATCTGTTGATCCGATACTCCTCATCTAGAATTAGGCATTTTAAAGATACTCTGAGTGATGGAATTTCTACCTCAAGAGGTAAAATTGCTTCTAATCCATACACCAATGAATATGGTGTAGCTCCTATAGGTGTCTGTATGCTAGTCCTGTATGTCGAGAGTGTTGGATTGAGTTGCACATGCCAATCCTTTCCTGCATCATTTATTGTCTTCTTTAGGATTTTCAATATTGTTTTATTTGATGCCTCTACTTGACCATTCCTCTATGGGTAGTAAGGTATAAAAAAATGAAGTTGGATTTTGAATCATTCATATAATTCTCATACATCCTGATTTTTGAAGGGACGCCCATTGTCCAGTGATGATGGAACTGGGGATGCCATATCTGCAAATTAGGTAGTTGAGAATAAAAGAGGCAATTTGTTTTCCAGTTACTGTGGTCATTGGGACTGCTTCAATCCATTTTGTAAAATACTGTGTTGTAGTGATAATGAACTTGTGTCCATTGGAAGAGGAAGGATGTATTTTTCCTACTAGATCAAGTCCCCACTGATAGAAAGGCCAAGATGTTGTAAATGGCTGCAATTCCTATGCTGGTGCATGGATAAGATTGCCATGAATTTGGTATTTAGGACATTTCTTTGCAAATTGATAAGAATCTTTCTCCATTGTCGGCCAGTAATATCTCATTCTCAGAAGTTTTTTAGCGAGAGTAGGATCACTTGAATGTGTACCACAGATACCCTTGTGAAGCTCGTGTAAAGTAAGGTCGGATCCATTATGATCAAGGCAACAAAGAAGAGTACCATCTAGACCTCGACGGTAAAGGGTATTAGCAGTTAAGGCATAATGGGCGGCTTGCCGGATAAAGTTGCATTTTTTATTCCAAGATAGGTCAATGGATAGGGTATTGGTTTTAAGATACTCATATATTGTCCCATATAAAGGAGAGTCTGAACTGGTTAAGTCATAGATAACATGGGATGCAAAATTTTCATAGGCTGGGGAAAACAGTTGCTCTACCAGGAACTCATAACGGCTTTGTTGCTCTAGAATTTGTAGTAGTGAAGTGATAGTAGCCATTGCATCGGCTGCTCTATTGTCCAACCTTGGTATTTGCTCGAAGGTGATGTGTACAAAATACTATTTGAAGTCATCTATCATTCTTTTGTATGGCAATAGCTTGTCATCCTTTGTTTGATATTCATTGTTAATTTGATTTATAACCAATTGGGAATCTCCATACACTTTCAGTTATGTGATTCTCCATTCCATGGCCATTTTGATTCCTATGACTAGGGCTTCATACTGAGCGATGTTATTTGTGCATGGAAACATGAGTCTATATGATCTTGGTATGGTGTGTCCTTCAGGAGTGACAAACAAGATGTCGGCACCTGAGCCATGTTGAGTGTAGGAACCATCAAAGTACAGGGTCCATTTCTTGGTAGTAATAGTAAGGACATCCCTATCTAGAAATTTGACCTCCATTGGTTGCTTATCTGGTAGTGGTGCTTCAGCTAATTGATCTGAAATTACTTGT
The DNA here is from genome assembly GCF_030272615.1 of Cryptomeria japonica. NCBI lineage: Eukaryota > Viridiplantae > Streptophyta > Pinopsida > Cupressales > Cupressaceae > Cryptomeria > Cryptomeria japonica. The sequence continues at coordinate 403,155,670 of NC_081415.1, read as the reverse complement.
CCCTTGATAGCCCAACGCTCTATGTATTGGATATCAAATTCACTAAGAATCATGACCCATTTAGCTAGTCTACCTGTGAGAGCTGTTTTGTTGAGTAAATACTTGAGAGGATCAATTTTTTCTACTAGCTTGGTTATGTGAGCTAGCATGTAATGTCGGAACTTTTGAGAGGCAAATACCACAACTAAACAAGCCTTCTCAATGAATTTGTAATTAAGCTCATATCCATTTAATGTTCTGCTGATGTAATAGATAGCTCATTCCTTGCCTTCTTGATCTTCTTGTGCTAACAGTGCCCCCAATGATATGTCCACCATTGATATGTAGAGAATAAGTGGCTTCCCTACTTTGGTGGTACTAGAACTAGTGGATTCATTAGGTATTGCTTGATTTGATAGAATGATTCTGCACACTTGGCTTCCCATTTGAATGGTATGTTTTTATGTAGCAAATGCTTGAATGGTAGACTTTTATTTGCTAATTGGGCTATGAATCACCTGATAGACTGTAGCCGTCCTTGTAGAGATCTGAGTTGACTAATGTTCTTGGGAGGTGGCATCTCCATGATGTCCTGTACCTTCGTTGGATCTACTTTAATGCCCTTTGTTGACACATTGTAGCCTGATAATTTGCCTGATGTCACCCCGAAGACACACTTCTTAGGGTTTAGTTTGACTTGGAATTTCTCCAATCTTTAAAATATTTTATCTAATATGCCCAGATGTTCTGCCTGGGTAAATGAATTAACCAGTAAATCATCCACATAGTCCTCCTTGAAGGTATGCATCATATCATGAAAGATTGTCATCATTGCTCTTTGATAAGTTGCCCCAGCATTCTTCAAGCCAAAAGGAATGAAATTCCAACAATACATTCCCCAAGGATAGGTGAACTCTATTTTATCTTGATCCTCTAGAGCTATCTTGATTTGATTATAGCCAGAGAAACCATCCATTAATGATAGCATTGCATGGCCTGTTGTGAGGTCTACAATTATGTCAATGTTGGGCAAAGGAAAGTCATCCTTTGGATAGGCTTTGTTAACATCCCTAAACTCTGTACATATCCTGATGCTTCCATTTGGTTTTCAAACTAGCACAATGTTTGAAATCCATTTAGCATAGTCTATAGGTCGAATAAATCTGACATCTAATAACTTCTTTAGTTCATCTTTAACCATTAATGTTACATGCAGATTCATCTTTCTTAACTTTTGCTTGGCTGGCTTAGCTCCTTGAGAAATAGACAAATGATGCATGATTAAGTTTCGATCTATTTCGGGCATATCTACATAGGACCAAGCAAAATTGATTTTCTTTTCTTTGAAGAATCTGATAAACTCTAGTTTTTTTTTGTCTGCCAGAGATTCTGCTAGGTGTATATTTTTAGCTTCTTCTTCTGTACCAATGTTGATTGATTGAGTGGGCTCAATCAATATGGGTGATATCTCATGATAGTGTTTAGGAAGAGTGTCAAGTCTCCCATTCTTAGGTGCCTTAAAAAGGTTTTCACCCTCAGATGCATCCTTAATTTTGACTTTTCTGTGATCTAGTGCTGCCATTGACTGATTTTCAGCATTAGATCTTTTATTTCTTTTATTTTTGTGACTGAAAGACTTGGCACTCTCCTGATTGCAGATATTGTTACTTTGTTTGCTAGTAGAGTCTATTTTCGGGTTGATAGTACATAGGTAATGAATAATAGATTTGTCATTTGAGAAAATAGGTATGTCATGGTGTTTAGATTCATCCCAGTCTATGAGATTAGGAAATACAAGCAGTAAAGAGTCATTGGGTGGGTTGAGGTCGGCTGCGGTAAGTGTCATGATAGAGGTATCATTAAGGTTGGCTAGGATATTGGATAAGTTAATGATATTGTTGAGGTCTTCGATGGTATCATATTCCATTTATACTTGCTCGTAGTGTCGGTGCTCATTTTCTTTAGCTTTGTAGATACGTTGTGGACCAAATTCAAGTAATCTAGACATTGTGCCTTGTCCTTCTTGAGAAAGGGGTGTATGAATAGAACCTTCAAGAATATCTTCAGTGATATTTGAACAACTGCCCCATTCATAGTCATTAGAATCAGTTTCAAAAGTATTGTCCGAGAGTCTTTTAGTGTTGTTGACAAGTATGTTGTAAGGTGAAAAGATATCCCTAATAATTGATACCAGTTTGGTAGTTTTCTCTGATTCCGTATCAGAACCTGCTTGTACTCTTTGAATCTATTCATATACTATTTCTCCTTGGGAAGTAGTGATTTATTCAGGAGGTGATTCTGCCTTGTTTTGAATAGGTTCCTTAACATGGTCTACTTCCTCATAAGATGCTTCTTCTCTTTGAATGGCCAACTCATCTTGTTGTTTCTCTTTTTCTTGGTGTTCTCACTCTTTCCTTATTATTTCTGCTGCTTGGTGTAGTGCCTCTTGCCATGAGTCTTCTTTGCATTTCTTCTTTTCTTTCCACTGAGGTTTATGATATTCATTTTTCTTTTGCCTTGGGGGTAGACTGTGTCCATATCTCATTCATGTTTTGTCTTGGGAAAACTATGAAGGAGGGTCCAATGGTTTTGTAATGCCTTCTTGATGCTTGCCTATAGGTCCTTTGCCATTGTATCCTATTCTTTGCATGATCGAGTATCCTTTTCCATACTACTGTGTTGGTATGGTTATCTCCAAAGTAGCAGCTTGAACTTCTTCCTCATACTTGTATAGCCAACTAAGGATGTCTTTCTCTTCTGGTTCATGTGCTAGTGTACCCAATTGAATGAACTTGCCATAAAACTTGGTGATGGGTTGTGTTTCTTGATGTGTTGATGCAAAAGGTTGTCCATGAGATTTTGGTGATGCTGGTAATTTGGTTAGACAAGTGGGTTCGAAAGTGTACTCTCCCATGCCTTGCTCTTTGATTTTCATCTTTTGTTTGAAATCCATGGATAAAGATTTGAGCTTTTCTTGATGATGATCTAATGCTGAGGAAGTTTGAGCTGCCCTGCTATGTGGAACCAAGATATCTTGGGCTGACCCATAGCATTTGAATGTTGAAAGGGGTTATTATCTGCTAATATAGAAATCTCCTGCCCATTATATGGGAATTTGACACACTGATGGTAAGTTGACGGTACTGCTTGCAATTCATGTATCCAAGGATGACCTAATAAAATATTGTATGTGAGGTCTATGTCTAAGACGTGGCACATAGTGTCTCTTTGTATCGGTCCTACCTGAATAGGTAGTATCACTATTCCCTTGGATGATCTCTCTTCATCATCATATGCCTTGATGGTGATCCTTTTGTGTGGATCAATAGATTGCTTAGAGAAGCCTAATGCATGGATAATTTTTAAGGTATAGATATTGAGACCAACTCCATCTATTAATACTCTTTTAAATCGATGTTTGTAGACTAAGAATTCAATATGAAGGGGAGTATTATGTGGATGTCTTAAAGAGATATTATCTTGTTTGGAAAAGGTGATATTATGAGGCCTCGTCATGTGAGCCACCATGGCTTGAAATTTGTCAACTTCCAAATCTTGAGGTACATTTGTGGTTCAGGGCACCTAGCTCAAAGTTGTCTTTTCTTGCATTTTAGAATTTTTGTGTGATTTAAAGTTTTTTTATGTTGTAATAAGGTGGAATAAATCCTATGATTCTTTTTGAAGCCATAGTTTGGTTGTCCACACTTTTGTTGTGGTCAGGATCCAAAATTATCATTATCCTGAAATATTGTCAAAATGTCAATTTTTGGTTTGTACCAAGTGGATGCCTGAAAACTTGCGAGAATTTTTGGAAATGATTTAAATACATTTTAGGATGCCATTTGAGTGATTTTTAAGGCCTTGAGAGCCTTGGAGTGTTGTTTTTCACTCATAGGTAAAAGTTGTCAAAATTGTCATGACAACTTTTGCATTTTTAGGCAAAAGTTGTCCATGAAGGAAATGGCATTGGAAGTTGGTCGGAAACAACTTGAAATTGTGTATAAAACCTTCTAAACATCTCCAATATGAGGTTAATCAACTTTTGGTTTGCATTCAATTCATTTGCCAAGGGTTTCCTATGCTTTTTCTCACATTTGGATTGTTTTTTCTTTGAATTTCTGATTTTGCACGACCTGTATGGTTTGGTACAGTGCTCATGGTAGAATAAGAAGTTATAAATTTTTTTAACCTTTCCAACAAGTATAATATGAAGTTCTGAAGTGCTTTGAATCAAAAGTTATCACTGTTTTTGTAATAGTTGCTCACAAACCCTTGAAATTTGGGGTTTTGATTGTAAACATGCATTTTACCTAAGCATCCATGAATGGCACAAGTTGCAATCCATTGGATGGCTTGGGTAGGCTTTGTGAATAGTTTTAGAGTAGGTGTTTTGTGTTTTTGCAGGCCACAAGGAGGAAAATGGGTGAGATGAACAACACACAAGCTTGTAGCTAGTGTGTGGGGGCAGCAGAGATCACTCATTTTTAGAGCCATGGAGAACTGATACCTTAGCAACCCATACTGTTTTGGAAAGATATATGGGTGTACCAAAAGTATCCAAGATTTTTCTGGTTGTATATTTCGACTGGTGAAGAGTTTGGAGCACGTCTTCCAAAACTACCTGGAAGCCCTAAACCCCTTTAAAATAGCTCATTTTGAGTTACCCTAGTTGTATGACAAACCCAGATGGGAAAATTTTTGATATTGTTTAAATTCCAAATGGGTATCTAAATATGTAAAAATATCTAGGGGTTGTTAGGAAATTTTTGGGGAAAAGATGAAAAATAGTCCTAGAAGGGCTAGTCATTTAGGCCTAATAGCAGTCGGTAGAAGCAAGTTGAAAGCATAGGGCTTGGGAGGAAGGTGTAGACATTTATAATGAATAAAATGACCTTGAAAACACCTAAAAAACATAACCACAAATTTTAAACATGGTTAGAGTGAAGATCCTTGGCAGAGGTCTTTAGCTGGAGCCTAGCGGGAGTTTTGGGAAACTAGTAGGAGACCATCTCAAAATCAAAGATTTGGGTCAAAACCAACAAGAAACCTCAAGAGGCTATACCTAGGAGGCAAGCCAATAGATTTTAGGCCTTGGAGGTCTAAGGAGTGTACCCTAACAAGTTACCTTGGAGGAGCTTGAGTAGAAGGGCAAGTTGAGGAGTTGGGGGTGAGTAAGGGTGAATTGGAGAGCTAGGCACAAGACCTCTGCATCGGAGTGGCGTCAAAGCCATTCTTTGAAATATTTGGTGTATGTTAGATTGTGAAGAGTCAGAAGCAAGTTCAATGCCTCCAAAGGCAATGACTCCAGAAGCCATCCAACAGATGGTGGCAGAGATAATAGAAGGATTGAAGGATACAAAAGGAAGCAGAGGAACCAAAGAGGCAAAGAAGGAGAAGGGAAAGGTTAAGACAAAATGGGGTGATGAGAATGATGAAGAAGTAGAAGATGGAGAGGATCCAGCAGTAGTAGCTATGCCTCAAGACCAAAAGTTATTCCTAGATGCAGTGAAATCCATTTCTAAGGACAATCTGGATGGATTACCCACATATGGAGGAAACTTCAATGGAGAAGAGTTGCTAGATTGGATAGAAGCTATCAATAATCATTTTGATTACAAAGAGGTAGCAGAAGAGAAAAGAGTTAATGTGGCCAAATCAAGAATGAGAGGATCAACATTGGTTTGGTGGAATATTATGCAAGAAGAAAGGATACAAGAAGGCAAAAAGAAGATAACTTCATGGGAGCATATGAAGATTAGACTTAAGGCACAATTCCTTCCAGGAGATTATGATGTTCAAATTTATAAGAGATTGCAAAATTTGAAACAAAGGGAGCTAGATGTCAATGCTTACATGGAGGAATTCCATAAGCTAAGCCTCAGAGCTAAGAAGCATGAGAATGAGGTGGAGAAGTTTGCTAGATACATGAATGGATTGAGACAAAATATACAAGATGAAATCAGTATCCTTACTCCTGATACTATTCATAAGTGTTTTTAGTTAGCATTAAGGGTAGAAGACAAAATCAAGAGGAGGAGTGAACAAAATCAAAAGTTTAGAGGTGGTAGATCCTTTAGAGGAAGGGGCACTTTTAATAGAGGACAACAAACATCAAGGAACGAAGAAAAGTCAATGCAAGAAGGTGGTGGAGACTCTTCAAGGGGGCCCTTTAGAGGATCCTTCAGAGGAAGAAACAATTCTAGGGGCAGATTTGGAAGCTCAAGAAGAGGAAATTCAGTTTTCACTGGTAGATGTTACAATTGTAATCAAGTTGGCCACACAATGGGAAGGTGTCCGGAGAAAGCAACCAGCTCTTCACACTCATACATGGGTGAGAGAAGAAAACAACTAGTATAGGAAGAAGACAATCAAAGTGTTTCTTCCCCTCTCAACAAGGCAGGCCTAGTGACAGATGGTGAAAGTTTAATGCTAAGAAGGTCTTTATTGAAGATTCCTCAAGCTCAAGAACCACCACAAAGGAAGAGTTTGTTTAGAACAACTTGTAAGTCTCAAGGAAAGATTTGAAAAGTGATTGTAGACTCAGGTTCAACTAAGAATATAGTTTCAATTGAAATGGTGGATAAACTCAAGTTAAAGAGGTTGCCACATCTCACTCCCTATAAGGTGTCATGGCTCAACCGCGGCCAACATGTCTTAGTTGATGAGAAAGCATGGGTAGGCTATGAGATTGGTGAGTATAAGGAAAATATTTTATGTTATATATTGCCTATGGATGCTTGCCATTTGCTATTGGGACGTCCATGGCAATTTGATGTAAAGGCTCAGCATGATGGACAAAAGAATAGCTATATCATTATCAAGAATGGTAAGAGGTATCAAATGGATCTATTAATTGATCCAAAAGAGGAAACAAAAGTGGGATCAAGTGTGATGATGATGAGTGGAAAATATTTTCTTAAGGTGATGAAACAAGAAGGAGATCAAGGATATGCTATTGTGCTCAAACCTAGTGAAGAAGGTAAGGCAGATCCAATGGAAGAAGTGCCACAAGAGGTGAAGGGTCTACTCAAACAATATGCAGAAGTAATAGGAGAAGATCTACTTGATTCTTTGCCACCAATGAGGGATGTAAATCACCAAATAGATCTGATTCTAGGGGCAAGTTTGCCTAACAAGGCTGCCTACAAAATGACACCTAGTCAAAATGAAGAAATTGCCAAACAAGTGCAGGAGCTCTTGGACAAAGGATTCATCAAAAAGAGTTTGAGTCCATGTACTGTACCTACTGTCTTAGCACCCAATAAAGGGGGAAAATGGAGAATGTGTACAGATTCCAGAGCAATCAATAAGATCACTATAAGATATCAGTTCCCTATGCCAAGGATAGAAGACCTGTTGGACAATTTTGGGGGTGCAAGCTACATCACAAAGGTGGATTTAAAATCAGTTTATCATCAGATAAGAATTAGACTAGGGGATGAATGGAAGACAACCTTTAAGACCAATGCTGACCTCTATGAGTGGTTGGTCATGCCATTTGGCCTTACCAATGCACCTAGCACCTTTCAAAGGCTCATGAATGAAGTCTTGGTTGAGTTCATAGGTAAATTTGTGATTGTGTATCTGGATGATATTCTAATCTTTAGCAGGTCCAAAGAAGAACATCTCAAGGAAGTGGAGATGGTCTTGAAGAAGCTAAAAAAGGCACAACTCAAAATCAACCTTGAAAAGTGTGAGTTTCTCAAGACTGAACTTGTATATCTTGGTTTTGTCATTTCACAAGGTTGTCTAAAAATGGATCCTAGTAAGGTTGAGGCAATCCTTAGTTGGCCTACACCTAAGAATATCAGTTATGTTAGGAGCTTTCATGGGTTAGCATCCTTTTATAGGAAGTTTGTATGAAACTTTAGTCATGTGTGTGCTCCTGTGCTCAATACTATCAAAGGGGGAGTCAAGTGTCAGCTTAGGTGGACAGGGGAGGCCCAAAAGGGATTTGAGTTGTTGAAAAAGAAGATAGCTGAGTTACCTACCCTTAGGTTACCTAATTTCAATCAGTTATTTATAGTTGAGTGTGATGCTAGTCAAAGAGCAATAGAGGTTGTTTTGAGTCAAGAGGGTCTTCCCATAGCCTTTTTCTCTGAAATGTTGAATGAAGAAAAACAAAAGTACTCTATGTATGAATTGGAGTTGTACATCATGGTGCAAGCCTTGAAGAAGTGGCATCATTACTTTCTGCCCAAAGAGTTTTTTGTCTATACTGACAACCATGCCCTTAGTTTTCTCAATGGACAAGAGAAGTTGAATCATAAGCACCTCAAGTGGGTAGAATACCTACAATCTTACACCTTCACTATCAAGCATAAGAAGGGCACCTCAAATAAAGTTGTTGATGCACTCAGTAGGAGAGTCATGACCATACAAGAGATTAAATTGCACAGTGTGGGGTTGGAGGAGTTGAGAGACCTCTACAAAGAAGACAAAGATTTTGCTGATATATATGCTACATGTTCTGATTTTTCTAACACTTCTGATGTTTCCTACTCAGAGTATATGATATAGGAAGGTTTTCTATTTAAAGGACATCTCCTTTGTATACCCCAATTCTCTATGAGACAAAACATCATTCAAGAGAAACATCAAGGGGGTCTAGGAGGTCATTTTGGCAATGATAAAACAATGGAGCAGGTTAGTTGGTTCTACTATTGGCCCAAGTTGCAATCAGAAGTAAGGAGATTTGTTGAACAATGTGCCATATGCCAAAGAGAAAAAGGATCAACAAGTAATGCAGGTTTATATCAGCCCTTAGTCATACCCCAAAGGCCTTGGGAATGTTTGAGCATGGACTTTGTGTTGGGTTTACCAAGAACACCAAGAGGATTTGATAGTGTTTATGTGGTGGTAGATAGGTTCAGTAAAATGGCTCACTTCATCCCTTGTAAGAGTACCAATGATACCACCTATATTGCAAGTCTTTTCTTCAAAGAAATAGTAAGAATCCATGGACTTCTAGTTAGCATTGTGAATGATAGGGATGTTAAGTTTTTGAGTCACTTTTGGAGAACCTTATGGAAGAAGTTGGGTACTAGACTCTCATTTTCATCTGCCTACCATCCACAATCAGATGGTCAGACTAAGGTGGTGAATAGGTCCTTGGGTAATCTCCTAAGGTGTCTCACTAAGTAGCATGGTCGGACTTGGGACTTGGTGATCAGCCAAGCAGAGTATGCATACAATGATTCAGTCAACCGGAGCATAGGTAGAAGTCCTTTTGAAATTGTTTATGGAATGCATCCTAGAGGTGTCTTAGAACTTAGTGATATCAGTACAATGACCCACAAGAGTGCTCAAGGAGAGAGTTTTTCTGAAGGTATTAAGGAAATTCATGACAAAGTACGACAATCCTTGCAACAAAAATCAGAAAAATATAAGGAACAAGATGATCAATCAAGGAGGAACTTGCAATATAAGGTTGGAGACTTAGTTTTGGCTTATCTCAGAAAGAAAAGACTTCCAAAAGGATAGCCAACCAAGTTGATGATGAAGAAGATTGGGCCACTCAAGATTGTGCATAAGTTTGGCCAAAATGCCTATGAGGTTGAACTACCTCCTTCTTTGGACATATCTCCTATTTTCAATATGTGTGACTTGTATCCCTATAAAGGAGAATCTTAGACCTCTTAGATGGATACCACATTGCAATCTGAAGAGGATTGGGTGAAGGATTTACCAGTTAGTCAATCAGTTCAGTTAGAAAGCATCTTGGATACCAAGGTGATCAAGAAGACAAGAAAGGGCATCTACAAACATTATCTTGTGAAGTGGATAGGTCTACCTAATTAAAAGGCTATGTGCATGTTAGAATCTGACATAATTCATCATGTAGTACAACTAGTAGACCTGATAACTCAAGGGACTTGAGTTCCTTGCCCCAAGGGAGTATGGTGCAGGGCACCTAGCTCAAAGTTGTCTTTTCTTGCATTCTAGAATTTTTGTGTGATTTCAAGTTATTTTATGTTGTAATAAGGTGGAATAAATCCTATGATTCTTATTGAAGCCATAGTTTGGTTGTCCACACTTTTGTTGTGCTCAGGATCCAAAATTGTCATTATCCTGAAATATTGTCAAAATGTCAATTTTTGGTTTGTACCAAGTGGATGCCTGGAAACTTGCTAGAATGTTTGTAAATGGTTTAAATACATTTTAGGATTCCATTTGAGTGATTTTTAAGGCCTTGAGAGCCTTGGAGTGTTGTTTTGCACTCAGGTAAAAGTTGTCAAAATTGTCATGACAACTTTTGCATTTTTAGGCAAAAGTTGTCCATGAAGGAAATGGCATTAGAAGTTGATTGGAACCAACTTTAAATTGTGTATAAAACCTTATAAACTTCTCCAATATGAGGTTAATCAACTTTTGGTTTGCATTCAATTCATTTGCCAAGGGTTTCCTATGCTTTTTCTCACATTTGGACTATTTTTGCTTTGAATTTCTAATTTTGTACAACCTATACAGTCTGGTAAGGTGCTCATAGTATCATAGGAAGTTATAAATTTGTTTTACCTTTCCAAAAAGTATAATATGAAGGTATAAAGTTCTTTGAATCAAAAGTTATCACTATTTTTTTAATAGTTTCTCACAAACCCTTGAAATTTGGGGTTTTGATTGTAAAAATGCATTTTATCTGAGCATCCATGAATGGAACACATTGAAATCCATTGGATGGATTTGGTAGGATCTATAAATGGTTTTAGAGTAGGAATTTTGTGTTTTTTCAAGCCACAAGGAGGAGATGAACAACACACAAGCTTGTAGCTAGTGTGTGGGGGCAGCAGAGATTGTTCATTTTCAGAGCCATGGAGAACTGATACCTTAGCAACCCATAGTGTTTTGGAAATGTATATGGGTGTACCAAAAGTATCCAAGATTTTTCTAGTTGTATATTTTGACTGGTGAAGATTTTGGAGAACGTCTTCCAAAACTGCTTGGAAGCCCTAAACCCCTTTAAAATAGCTCATTTTGAGTTACCCTAGTTTTACGACAAACCCAGATGGTAAAATTTTTGATCTTGTTTAACTTCAAAATGGGTATTTGAATATGTAAAAATATTTGGGTTTTTTTAGGAAATGTTTGGGGAAAAGACCAAAAAACACGCCCACAAGGGCTAGTCATTTAGGCCTAATAGCAGCCGGTAGAAGCAAGTTGAAAGCATAGGACTTGGGAGGAAGGTGCAGACCTTTATAATGAATAAAATGACCTTTAAAATACCTAAAAAACATAACCACAAACTTTAAACATGGTTAGAGTGAAGATCCTTGGCGGAGGTCTTTGGAGCCTAGCTGAGCCTAGCGGGAGTTTTGGGAAACTAGTAGGAGACCATCTCAAAATCAGAGATTTGGGTCAAAAACAACAAAAACCTCAAGAGGATATACCTAAGAGGAAATCCAATAGATTTTATGTCTTGGAGGTCTAAGGAGTGTACCCTAACAAGTTACCTTGGAGGAGCTTGAGTAGAAGGGTGAGTTGAGGAGTTGGGGGTGAGTAAGGGTGAATTGGAGAGCTAGGCACAAGACCTCTGCATCAATTTGTTTCAACTAGTGATTTTTCTTGGATGTCCTTATGTTTTGGTGAGAGTTTGAGTAACTCGAGTATGGATATTTGAGTAGGGGTTCTCCATAATTGACTAACCAAATCATATTGAGTCTTCGGGATAGTGGTTGATGTTGATGTATGCCCTTTCAAAACATATTTTTGAGCTCAAGTTGTCACATTGATTGATGTATGGTCTTGTTTTTCTTTGATCTTTATGAATTTTATTTGATTATCCTCCATTGATATGTGATTGATAGTGTTGTTGTATAGATGATTTATGCGGGCTCCCCATGTATAGTTTGATGATGAAGCTCCTTCTTTGTTGTAATTTGGAAGATGATTTTTAAAGGCTTCATGATCACCATTCATTTTGAGACCATCAACTGTTAAATCACCTCGATCGATCATATCTTGAACAATGTTTTTAAGCCTCATGCAATAATTTATGTGATGTCCTTTGTTTCGATGAAAATCACAGAAATGCGAGTCATTCCACCAAAGTGGTTTGATCTAGGGTTCAAAATTGTTTATGGCTGGCAATGTGATAATCTTGCTTGCCAGGAGTTCTTGAAATGTTGATTCTAAGGATTGCCCCAATGGTGTGTAAATGTGTCTATTTGGAAAATTGTTGGTGTTACCCTTGGGATTTGGGTTAGGTCCCCGATTTATGTTTTTGCCTTGGGTATTGTTGGTGGTGTTTGTATTTGAAGGTCCCTGATTGGTATTGGTGGATAAGTGTTAGTGCCTTCGTTAACACCCTTTTGATTATTGGTAGCCTGAGGATTACCTAATAAAGCCAATACTAGTTATTTTGACTTCATATCACTAGCATTAGTTCCTCCCTCATTAACAATGTTTTTGTTTCTAGTCCAGAATCTAGATTTGTCTAAGTTGTTATTGTTGTTTTGATTGTTAAAGTGAGAGTTGGATGAATTAGTTCCTTCTTTGAAGAACTTCAATGTTCCCTTCTTGACACATGCTTCCTCTACTTGGATTCCATTTTTGATTAACTTGGCAAAAGATGGTATGCATTGGAGCTTGAGTATATAACTCATCTCACTATTTAGATTGTTGATGAAAATTTTCCATCTTTTCCTTTTCAAGCACATCTCGAGGATATCTCGAAACCATCTATCTCCAACGTTGAAGAAATACCATGAATGTTTCATTGTTTTTCTATTTGGTATTACATACATCCAGCATGGTGATTGCGTGTTGAATATTATAGGAGTATTGTGTGATAAATTTATTGACCAACTCATCAAAGGATCTAATGGGAGGTTTAAGTTTAGACAACCACTCCATTGTTTTCCCTCCCAAACTTTTTTGCAATAGCCTCATCAAATAAGTGTCATCGTGGGCAAATTCAAGGTTCATGGTACAAAACTCCCGAACATGATCATGAGGACCACTATTACCATCATACTTATCATATTTGGGTATATCTAAATTTGGGGAAAAAGGTATCATGTTTAATCTCTTGTCAAAGGGGTAAGGACAAATTTCATTTAAGGAATATCGTATTGTGGTCCCTTGTTGCATATCCTACATTTGTCTCTGTAGCATTTTCATTTGTTATGTAATAGCAACTAGGGGTGCATTTGTTTGCTGAGGGAAGGGTTCTTCCCTTTCATTATCCCTAGTTCGGGTATGGGTGTGTTCTGGGATGTTATGTTATTCGGGTATGTTTTTTTGTTTAGGTATGTTTTGTTCAGGGTCACGTGTTTCCTCTTCTCTCTGTTGTTCTTGATAAGTGTAATTTCAAGACCTTGTCCTAAATATTTCAGTATCGAAGTCTTGAGGAAGTCTAACTCCTTTTATTGTTAGCATGAGCATGTATTTTTCTTTGTGAGCTTCTATGAGTCTTTCCATAAGTTTTTGAAATGAAGGGTTTTCTTGACATTCTTGAAGGAGCTCCTCAGTGATCTTTGTTTCTCCTAGATCAGTATAATCAAACAGATTTGATAATCTTTGACCCATACTAGACTCTGGTTGTGTTTCACTTTTTTTGTTTTGTTGAGAGCGAGTGACAATGGGCATCTAGTAAAAACTTTCTATGACAAAGGGGACAAACTCTTCTTCTTCTTCTTCTTGTTTGGGGGTTGGTGGTTCAAATCGAGCTATGTTATAAGTGATGCAAACTTCTAGGAAGAAAGCTGGGTTGATCTTTCCTCCATAATTCAAGCATTGATTGAATGCTAATTTTTGGCAAAAGGCTCTACTTCTTAATGGTTCTTCATCAAATTCATTTGACTTGTCTCAAAGATACAAGCACATATGATGGAGAAAGGTGCGATGCGATTTGAAGAGTTGGTGATTGATATAGAGAAATCTGTTCCGTTTGGCAAGTTTCTGAGAACTAGGTTGTCATTTCTTCAAATTAGTTTTCTGATGAAGACTTTTTCTTCTCAAAATATGAGGAGTGGTCATACATGAGTTATCAATGGTTTCCTTTGATGTGTTTGGATTGAGATACTTTATTTGAAAACTTAAGCCTACTTTATCAAGTGGAGGTTTAGATGCCCCCCCATGACAAAGTGTGTCAAATGATATGGAATAAGAGTTTCTCAATATGGAGGCTCGATTTGATGACTTATGTTTAAACTAGGTATGTTTTGTTGATGGAATCTATTTAATTGGCGGACCTTTTGATCAATGTGACGATGTTACTTGATTTTGATAGGAGAAGTTTTACCCCTATCTAGTTTTGGATTCTAACAACTTTTGTTCTAAGAATGACTTGCTTGATTGTTTGGAATGTTTCTCGGATGCTTTGGTTCCAATTTTTTATTGGTGAGGTCGATTGAGGATCCAAAAGGGTATTCAAGAGTGATGATAAAAATTTTCAAAAATGCTCGGTTTTACTCTTTGTTTTTCCAAGTTTAACCTATGTGCTAAAACAAAGTTTGGATGCACTATAGTGTGATCTAGGTGCGCTATTAAAAGCCACCAATGTGCTAAACTACCTGTGTTACGCACTAATATAGAGTTTTGAATTTTTCTTTGATCAGGATGATTACGCACTATTATGTCCTTAATACGCCCTAATGTTTAGACTCAAAGCGCTACAGTTTGCCCCCAATGCACTAGGCTGATGCTTAAAAGAACAAATATGGTGTCTTAGAGCACTAATGAAAAGCTTGTCAAATTTTCAGACTGTTATGCGCTATTTTTAAGAATGAGTGCACTAAGTTTCAACTTGTATGTGCTAAAGTGTGCTCTAGATGCGCTAGGAGATTGCTCCTATGTGCCAAACTTCTTTGTTTGCTCTATTTTTGGTTTTCTTGGAAATTTTCAACACTTGTTTAAATTTTGATGGATGACTTTCTGAATTTTAAATTGCAAAAATAGCATGAAAAAGACAACCAATTTTTCCTATTCTAAACAAAGAGTGTATGTTCTGTGAGGATGTGTTCAAATCCCCAATATTTTCACAGGTTTGGATATAAATAAGACAATTTAGACAAACTCTTTATTCAAAGGTCATCAACAATACCATAGCCCACTAGTCTCGATACTCCGTCAGCTCAAACAGCCGTATCACCCCCCAGGGGGTGCCCGTTTTTTTGCCTTTTGTCAGAAATTAACCCAAGTGAATTGTTTTACAATTGGGTAGTTATCTTGGGAGATATATGATGAGTAATCTTGGGGGCGGATTCTTCCCCACCCTTGCACTATGATATTGAGGATGTTTGGATACTGACTCGGCTCAAGGTTTCTATTGCTAAAGTTCGTACTTCATGTTCAGTCTTCAGTGATAAACTCCCTCGGGAGGCTTCCCAACCTTCAGAACAAAGGCTTTACATATCGTAAAGATACTAGGGGAAGGCTAATCGCTGAGCAAAACCGTTGAAGGTACTTTTGTCATCCTTCACTTTTGATTATAGTGGGTTGGAACACTTGGCGATAAAGTCGTTTCCCACTTAGGTCATTCCCCTCTCGCCGACCATTTAAATGGCGCTCTAAGAGAAACTCAGGAGGGAAGGCTTGCTAAAGGATGTAAATGCTTGAATTACAGAAATCTTAAGATTGGTTTGGCTTTTTGGTCACCCAGTTAAGGGGAGAGCATATACCTTCCACTTTCGAGACAAGGCACAAAAATGGTTCTTTTTAACCCTTTAATTTAGTGATTTGATAAAGTCTATTGGGAGATGTTGGTCCAAAAAGGCATGGTGCTCTTTTTAAATTTCAAATGAATGATTTTTTGATCTAAGTAAAGAAATTCGGGTCAACAAAGCAAATTTTTGATATGGTCAACAAAAATAAATTCAAAAGGGGAAAGATTTCCCTCTTTTGCGTTATCTAGAATTTGAAAGTGAAGTTCTTTAACTTGTGCAAAAATGAAGTGGATCCTTTTAAACACCAAAGGATGGTGAGGTTCATTTTATATGTTGCAAAAGTAAAGTTTGTCTCTGTTCTTTTTAAATCCCAAAATAAATTGTTTTTCTCCCTATGAAAGCAAGATTTAAGATTTTTTTTTTGTTGTTCTTTTTAAATAACCCAAAAGGAAAATGAGTTCATATTTAGCAATAAGAAAAATGAAAAAATTCTAATAACTAACTTAGCAAAGTTAGAAACAAGAAAACTAATCAAATATCTAAAATAGTAAAAAAAAAATCTTCCAATCCTGCAAAACAGATGTTAGTGACCTGCAATAAAATACCAGTTAGTAAAAAGAGTTTTCAAGGTAGAATTCTACAAGTCTAAGTTCTTGTCTCGGTTACAACTGTGTTTTTCCTCTGAATCTACTATGCGCTAACCTGCAAACCTGATGCACTATAGAATCACTCCAATGCGCTAATAAAAAACCTGGATGCGCTACGTTGTTGTATGGATGCGATGAGCTGATGCTTCAAAGCATTGATGCATATTGGGAATCAACAGAAGTGTTATGCACTAATGTTACTACGAAATGTGCTAATTTTTTGGTCCAACATGCTAAACAGTACTCTGGATGCACTGACTGACAACCCAAATGTGCTAAAGGAAGGCATGGACGTGGTAACTCAACTTTTCCACGTACCAACAAAGTTAGTCCTGTATCAAAAATGATTTGATAAATGGGATTATGCCCCATGGTGGGTGCCAAAAATGTGGTGCGAGAAAAGTGGTGTGATGAAACGGAAAATATGAATTCAAGACTAGTCCACATACCAATGGGACTCTTGGTGCAAGTTATGGAGCTATATGGAATAACTCAACTTCCCAAGGGATGTTCCATTGTTCTCTATCTCACAAGACCCCTCAAGCCAATGCCTTTTCTCTCAGATCACTGAGCAAAGTGACTTAAAGATGACAATCATGAGAATGAGGGATGTTTGATCAATCTAACATGAATGCAATCCTAAATGTGCATGATATTAACAAATATGAATTAAACTAGCATATATATGATGATAAGATGAAAGGACTAGTAAATTAACTATCCTAACATGATACACTATCTTAATATGATTATTATGATAATGGAAATGCTTCTAAAATGCTAGTTTAGATAATTTCTATTCAAAGAGAGACTTAATGCTTTATAAAAATGTGTATAGATTAGATTCATGAAACTTGGATGATTAGAAAAATGTCTATAAGTTTGATACTAAAGACTTGGATACGAAAATGGAGGAATGATGGCTCTATTTATAGGAAAATCAGGGCAATGAAGGGTCAAGATTGGATAATCTTAACAAGGGGTAAGATTGAAAGTTATCAATCCATGTTTACAATTCTCGCTAATGAAATGGTGACAATTGTCAACATAAGACTTCTTGAGAGGAGATGCAAGAAGTATTAAATGCTTGAGAAGACCTCATGGTTATCTTAGGGGGTAAGGGTTAAGGTTAGGTTAAGGTTATCCATTGGACAAAGCTTTTACCCAAAGGATGAACTTGTTGGCATTTTTGATGATGTTGTTATTGTCATTGATGGACACACACTTGCTTTGAGATCACTTTTTGTATGTATGAGTTATGCTCAACCGGTATTTGTTCCAACCTGGTATTATGTATTATAGCCTTTAGGCTATTGGTTTTTGCAGAAAGTGTCTACCAATCCCAAGCGGTATGAAGACCTCAAGCGGTATGAAGGAACTGAAGCAGCAGTTATCATTTTTCCTAGTCTTCATTTTGGCAAACAGGTACTCGGTAAAATATGTGAACCGATAATAAGTAAATGTATGAACCGATATTACTCTATGATGAGTTACCAACCGGTATTATTTTTATGATAAGTTATCATCCACCGACACTTTGGTGGTGATTCTATGTCGTGTTACCAAATGTGTCTAGATGCACTAAACCTAGGAACTTGCAATGTAATCCTATTGGATTGACATGAAATCAAATTCCTTTATAAGGACATCATGTCTACGGTTTTAAAGTGTGTTAGGGTTTTTGTGTGGTTGATGAAGTTTTTGCATGTGTGATCATAGAAGAAGATTAGGTCTGTGTGAAGAAACAGAGTGTGAAGATATTGAAGACTAAAGTAATGCTGAAATGCATTAACAATGAGCTATCTAACCAAGCATAATGTGCTAGTATTTAGATCACTCACTTGTTGATTACTCACATCTTCAACAAGTTTGTAACCCTTAATTAGGTAGGCTTGGAAAAGCCTTTGTAAATCCTCTAACAAGGTGGTTCACAACTGTGGATCTAAAATCCTTTCACAAGGTAGTCTTTAATCAGACTTATCTCCTAACAGAGATTGAGATTCCTAACAGGATCTATTCTGGTAAAGAACATTGTATGACCTTAACCGGTCTGGTTACTATTCTGCAAATAGTTACTTGTGAGTTTCATCTCACCATGGCTTTTCCCATTTGGGTTTCCACATCAAAATCTCTTGTGTTATGGTGATTGTTCTTCTGTGGGTGAATACCTTATTTGTTGTTTGGTTTGCATTTGTGTTAACCGGTTTGTTAGTAAAACTGTTATACCGGTTTACTGCTAAACTGTTTAAGTTTAGTATTTTTTGGTATACTAATTCACCCCCCCTCTTAGTATTTAGCAATTGGTATCAGATCCAACCTTTCTATAAGTTTAACCACTTGGAAAGAGATATGGGGGAATACACTGTGAGGGAACTTACTCATCGGCTCACTCAGACTGAGAAAGCCTATGATGATCTCAAAGTTAAATATAAGGCCTCTCTGTCAAAAAGAAGAGAGAATGCTGAAAAACTAATGGAACTAACTGAAAACAGTTCCTCTGATGAAGCAGACATGGAAGCCCTAGTGGAAGAAGTTGAAAAACTAAATGAGTCTAATGCCAACCTAAGAAGGGAACTTGAAGGAAAGACTATCACGATGTGTCAAGAGCTTGACAACCAGAGAAAAGATGAAGATCTGGTAAAAGACAAAGATCATGAGATCCCCAAGCTGAAGCAAGCAATCAGTGCACTTACTGCTCATCTCCAAGAGAGTAAAGTGGAAAAGAAGAAATGCAAGGTGAACTAAAAATTGCTATTTCTGAGAATGCAACCTTGAAGGAGTCCAATGCTGCTATTTCCAAAGAACTCACTGAGTCAAAGGAAATACTTACCAAATTCAATAAGAGCACTGTTAAGCTAGAAAAAAAGCTTGAATAAATAAAACCAGTGAAGAATATCACTGGACTTGGTTTTTCTGGTTATGAGGAAGGTGAGACCTCTGGAACAAAAGATGTAGCATCAAAGAAGAAACTGACATCAAAGGATAGACGTAAGAAAAAAATTCAAACCTCCTTGCTTTAATTGTCTCAAGGAAGGACATACTGCTAATGTATGTAGAAATAAGGCTTACAATAACTTTCCTTACTTTCTAAACAATAAGCCTAGATCCAATAGATTCAATGGAAATTGTTATGCATGCAACAAGTTTGGGCATAGAGCATTTGAATGTAGGTCTGTCATGCACAACACCAGAAGGTATCCTCAAAGGAGTCAAGGAGTTTTTTTTGAACCCTCTAGGAACCGAAATCCAAACCGGTTTAATACCTATAATCATCAGTTAGGTAGCGGTGGCTATCAAGCGGCAACCAGATGGAGAGAAACCTGCTTGATCTATCATGAAAATGGTCACACTGCTTCAACATGTAGAAGGAATAATGGAAACATGAATAATGGACCTTGGAGATCACTTGGAATGGTTTTCTATCATTGCAACAAACCGAGACACCCTACCAGACTCTGTAGAATGAGAAAGAACATATCAGATGATATACTGGTGACTCTGGAAGGAAAAATTGATGTTGAAACTATTAAAACAGATATGAAGACAACATGGAAGAAGAAACCTGAAGAAGTGTCACAAGAAGAACCGGTTTCTGCACCTAGAGTAGAAGTCGTTGAACCAACAAACTAAGCTACAGAAAAGATTAGGGGGAAACAAATCGGTGAAATGTTTCAAACCCCCTATTTACACTGGTAAAAGACCTAAACTGGTATGTGATACCTATCAATTGGCAGAAGACTAGAAATGGTAAAATGCAAATTAGGGTTTATGCCCTAATGGTGGATCATTTATTATGGTAGGTGGAGAATTCATTTAAAAGGGATTTTCAAGTCATTTTCACTTATCAATTTGTGAGCGAAGAAGTTTTCAAGTGCAGAGTGACAAAAGGCGATTTGTCTTGCGATTCAGAGAGATTTTAAAACTTTGAAGAAGAATCATAAGATAATATCAATCGGTCAAGTGTAGAACTCAAAGCGGGAATCCAACAACCGAAGTAGTGTGTGGTGAAGTGGAATTTGCAAGCCCTAAATCTTGACGTGCAAAGGTTATTTTTGAGTTTCTCTGTTTATCAATGGCTTCTGCATTGCACTCTAGTTCTAGTGCACCCATTGATTCAGTTGATTTCATCCAACGAAAGGCGAAATATAATGGCCTATCCCAAATACCTATTGGCGTTATAGTTGAGGAAGGTATTTTGGATTATATTGATTGTAAAATCGAAGATCTATGATCTCTAGTGATCCATTCATAGTTAAGCCTATTTTGCGGGAAGGACAAGAAGATCAAACCAGAATACAGCATATTGGAAAAGAAGAAGCTTCACAATGCAGTCTATTTACTTGAAGAATTTACAGATGATCACATCCACATCATTCTAAGTAGAGTGCATGGTGACAAAATGTATTTAGAACAGACACATGACATCACACCAAAAGCAATTCATGCCGTCATCGGTTTCAATAATGTTGGAGATGTGTCTGCCCTAAGGAAAGTCATTAAGATGGAAATGACCAAGCTCACCGGTTCTATGAGTGACCAATGGGGAATGACCATCAATACCATCAAGGACAATCTAGTCAAATATGCCTGCATGGTGATAGGTTACCAAACATTCCATGCTAGCAGAATTAACTCTATCTCTGCTGTAGTGGTAAATGCCACCTATAGGATGATCATGGAAGATTCCTCATTTGATTTATGCACCTGTATGCAAAGGCAACTTCTAGTGAATCTAAAGTAAATCAAATAGGACAATGCCTTGAAATTTAAATTTGGATAACTATTGGTCGGTTTGTTCTTCTACTTCCAAGGCTACTTCCCAGGAGTCGGTGATATTCAGTGGTCTGCCGACCAACTGGTTACCAAGAAAATTAGAGAAAGTCTTCAAGCGGTTGGAACCGGTTATCCTGAAGTCGTGAACAAATACTTTGATGAGTTTAGATGCAAGATGAGCCAAAGGGTGAGAATATCTAGTGATATTGTCAAGAAGTATGAAGAGGACATCTGCTTCACCATCATCATAGTAGATGAGTGTATAATGGAGGTAGTTGAGCCTAGAAAAGAAAAGGTGGAACCTATGGGATATGAGGTAATGTATGATATGCTAGACGGGTATGCTTCTACCCTACTTGCCTCACCACTTGATCCTAAGAAGAAGAGAACTGGCACCTATTTGGAAAGGGTTACACCGATTGAAGATCCTTCAATAAAGAAGGGAAAGGAAGTGCCATCTATATCGACACTGGTTACTTCAGATGGTCCTAAAGTGACCAAGCGGTCACTAGTAAAGAAGAAACCAGAAGTTGCACCCACCAAGGTATTTGAGAGGAAGCGGAAGACAAAAGGCAACACATCGGACTCTGAGGACACAGAATCTGTAGAACAACCTAAGAAGACTAGGTAAACAAGGAAGAAGATAAAGACAACTAGCAATGAACCAACATCTTCAACACCAATAAATATTGATATTTCCTCTTACAAACCTTTGACACATTGTCAAAGAACTATCAAGAATATTAGGAGAAAAGTGTTGAGTGATTTAGTAGATTATTTTGATCATTTCAATGACAATGAGAAAGAAGAAGTAGAACAAGTTGTCATTCAATATTTATGTATTAATGACCGGTCACCATCAGGAATTAAATCTGTGACACCGTATTCTTTATACAATTCTTTAGATAACAAATGGCACATTGGCATAGAAAAGGATTAGGAGATAAGAGAGGAAATATTTACTCAATATTTTCCTGATGTGTCTAATTCAGAACTTTATGAAGTTATGGAAAAATATAAAGGCCTCTTCTTCATGAGAAGAAGGAGACTCTTGTTGCTAGAAGGGAAAGTCCCTAAAGTGGTAAAAGATACTCACTCTCATGGCAAAGCCACTCTGAGATTACAACAATTGTCCGAAGCCAACAAAAAGGTTGAACAAGAACCAGAAACTCAAAAACTGGATGAGGGGTAGAATAGTGAAGGAGAACAGGGCACTGATCAAATCGACCCTATTGATGTTGATGCTTTAGATGGTGAAAATGTCACCCCAGATATAGCAAAGGACAAAGCTGACAAAGAGAAAGTGGACAAGGAGAAACAAGACAAAGAAAAGGCTGACAGAGAGCAAGTGGAGAATGAGAAAAAGAAACAAGAAGAGGAGAAGAGGAAGCAGGAAGAGGAGAAGAAGAAACAAGAAGAGGAGAAGAAGAAGAAGGAAGAAGAAAATAAACAGGAAGAGGAGAAGAAGAAGAAGAAGAAGAAGGAAGAAGAAAAGAAATAGGAAGAGGAGAAGAGGAGGAAGGAAGAGGAGAAGAAGAAGCAGGAAGAGGAGAAGAAGAAGAAGGAAGAAGAAAAGAAACAGGAAGAGGAGAAGAGAAAAGAAAATGGGAAGAAGAAGAAGAAGGAAGAGGAGAAGAGAAAAGGAGAGGAGAAGAAGAAGAAGGAAGAAGAGAAGTGGAAAGAAGAAGAAAGGAAGAAGGAAGAAGAGAAAAGAAAGAAAGAAGCAGAGGAGAAAAAGAAGGTAGAAGAAGAAAAGAAAAAAGCCAAGGACAAGGAGGAAGCAGCAAAGAGCGTACAAGTGGAAACCCCAAAGGCAACTGGTAGTCAAGACAAAATGGCTGACATTACCAGTCCCATTGACCTCCAATTTGCAAATGAAATGGAGCTGCTGCAAAGCATTAAGCTTGCCCAAGAGGGACTGGAACTGCTAAGGAGGAAAAAGGAGGAAGGTGTTATTCAAACTATGGTGGAAACTCTTACCAGTTTGATTCCCAGTACCAATCTCCCAAGTACTAATTCCTGTCTAGCTCAACTAAAACTCCTATGCACAATTGTAGAGGACCAGGTCCAATGCCTGGAAGATGTTGTTGAAGCTAATGCACAAAAGAAGCATCAAAAGGATCTAAACACTGCCTTAGTGAAGAAGTTAAGTGAACTCCAGTCAGAACTTCAGAAGGCATAGAAGGACATAAGAGATGCTATGGATGAGGGGAAATTACTACTCAGTAAGATGAGCCAACCCCATCTATTCTGTGATGATGTGCTTGCTCAGAAAGACAAACTACAATCTAATTTGTAGGCATATATAAGAACCTTCAAGACACCCTATGATTCCTTCACCACATTTGGGCAAACTGCTCACCGGTTTGAACTCCAGACTGCTAGAATAGAGTTAGAGATCAGCAACCAAACACAAGATTTGTAGGAACTTCAATTGGTTCTACTACCAAGACCGCAAATACTTCAGAAATGCTATCTCAATCTGGATGCCTTAACGGTCACTCAAGAGATGAGTACCTTGGATGTCATGGAGGAACAGGTTTTCCAGATGAAAACAAAAAGTGAGATTGATACCTCATTGCTTGAGTCATGGTCTTTATCCATGAAGACATTTATGCAGGACTTTAAATCAGTTTTTGACAAGTTTCACTCTTTATTGTCATAAACTCTTATGATTTTAATGATAATGGAAATAGGGGTTATTCAGTTGTACTTTATCATTGTTGGCAAAGGGGGAGTAGTATTCTATATTTAAAATTTTGATGCATGTTATGTATACTTTCATGTTTATCTCTGTAAGAGAGTAGTATACATTGTTTTTTCTGAAAAAGGGGTAGTGTATATGCTTAGGGGGAGTAATTTTGATTATGGCATATTTTTGTTGTAAAACACTTAGATGTCAAAATTTTTCCTAAGTGTTGCCATCAATGCCAAAGGGGGAGATTGTTGGCATTTTTGATGATGTTGTTGTGATTATCATTGATGGACACACACTTGCTTTGAGATCACTTTTTGTATGTATGAGTTATGCTCAACCGGTATTTGTTCCAAACTGGTATTATGTATTATAGCCTTTAGGCTATTGGTTTTTGCAGAAAGTGTCTACCAATCCCAAGCGGTATGAAGACCTCAAGCGGTTTGAGGATCTCAAGTGGTATGAAAGAACTGAAGCGGCAGTTATCATTTTTTCAAGTCTTCATTTTGGCAAACCGGTAATTGGTAAATATGTGAATTGGTAATAGGTAAATGTATGAACTGGTATTACTCTATGATGAGTTACCAATCAGTATTATTTTTGTGATAAGTTATCATCCACCAACATTTTGGCTGTGATTCTGTGTTGTGTTACCAAATGTGTCTAGATGCACTGAACCTAGGAACTTTCAATGTAATCCTATTGGACTGACATGAAATCAGATTCCTTTATAAGGACATCATGTCTAGGTTTTTGTGTGGTTGATGAATTTTTTGCATGTGTGATCATAGAAGAAGATTAGGTCTGTGTGAAGAAACAGAGTGTGAAGATATTGAAGACTAAAGTAATGCTGAAATGCATTAACAATGAGCTATCAAGGATCTAACCAAGCATAATGTGCTAGTATTTAGATCACTCCCTTATTCATTACTCACATCTTCGACAAGTCTATAACCCTTAACCGAGTAGGCCTAGCAAAGCCTTTGTAAATCCTCTAACAAGGTGGTTCACAACTGTGGATCTGAAATCCTCTCACAAGGAAGTCTTTAATCAGACTTATCTCCTAACAGAGATTGAGATTCCTAACAGGATTTATTTTGGTAAAGAACATTGTATGACCTTAACCTGTCTAGTTACTATTCTGCAGATAGTTACTTGTGAGTTTCATCTCATCGTGGTTTTTCCCATTTGGGTTTCCACTTCAAAATCTCTTGAACTATGGTGATTGTGCTTCTGTGGGTGAATGTCTTATTTGTTGTTTGGTTTGCATTTGTGTTAACCGGTTTGTTAGTAAAACTGTTATACTAGTTTACTGCTAAATTGTTTAAGTGTTTAAGTTTAGTATTTTTTGGTATACTAATTCACCCCCCCTCTTAGTATTCATTAATTGGTATCAGAGCCAACATTTCTATAAGTTTAACCACTTGGAAAGAGATATGGGGGAATACACTATGAGGGAACTTACTCATTGGATCACTCAGACTGAGAAAGCCTATAACGATCTCAAAGTCAAATATAAGGCCTCTCTGTCAAAAAGAAGAGAGCATGCTAAAAAACTAATGGAACTAACTTAAAATAGTTCCTCTGATGAAGCGGACATGGAAGCCCTAGTAGAAGAAGTTGAAAAACTAAATGAGTCTAATGCCAACCTAAGAAGGGAACTTGAAGGATTGACTATCAGGTTGTGTCAAGAGCTTGAGAACCAGAGAAAAGATGAAGATCTGGTAAAAGACAAAGACCATGAGATCTCCAAGCTAAAGCAAGAAATCAGTGCACTTACTGCTCATCTCCAAGAGAGTACAGTGGAAAAAGAAGAAATGCAAGGTGAATTAAACTTCACTATTTTTGAGAATGCAAGCTTGAAGGATTCCAATGCTGCTATTTCCAAAGAATTCACTGAGTCAAAGGAAATACTTGCCAAATTCAATAAGAGCATTGTTAAGCTAGAACAAAAGCTTGAATCAACAAAACCAATGAAGAATACCACTGGACTTAGTTTTTCTAGTTGTGAGGAAGGTGAGACCTCTAGAACAAAAGATGTAGCATCAAAGAAGAAACAAACATCAAAGGATAAAGGTAAGAAAAAGTTCAAACCTTTTTTCTTTAATTGTCTCAAGGAAGGACATACTGCTAATGTATGTAGAAATAAGGCTTACAATAACTTTCCTTACTTTCTAAACAATAAGCCTAGATCTAATAGATTCAATGAAAATTGTTATACATGCAACAAGTTTGGGCATAGAGAATTTGAATGCAGGTTTGTCATGCACAACACTGGAAGGTATCCTCAAAGGAGTCAAGGAGTTTTTCCTGAACCCTCTGGGAACTGGAATCCAAATCAGTTTAATACCTATAATCATCAATCAAGTAGTAGTGGCTATCAAGAGGCAACTAGATGGAGAGCAACCTGTTCGATCTATCATGGAAATGGTCACACTATTACAACATGCAGAAGGAAGAATGGAAACATGAATAATGGACCTTGGAGATCACCTGGAATGGTTTTCTATCATTGCAACAAACTGAGACACCCTGCTAGAACCTGTAGAATGAGAAAGAACATATCAAATGATATACCGATCACTCTGGAAGGAAACATTGATGTTGAAACTGTTAAAACAGATATGAAGACAACATGGAAGAAGAAACCTGAAGAAGTGTCACAAGAAGAACCGGTTTCTGCACCTAGTGTGGAAGTCATTGAACCGACAAACTAAGCTACAGAAAAGCGTAGGGGGAAACAAATTGGTGAAATGTTTTGAACCCCTGGTTTATACCATCAAAAGACCTTAACCGGTATGTGATACCTGTCAATTGGCAGAAGACTAGAAATGGTAAAAGGCAAATTAGGGTTTACACCCTAATGGTGGAGTATTTATTATGGTAGGTGGAGAATTTGTTTAAAAGGGATTTTCAAGTCATTTTCACTTATCAATTTGCGAGCGAAAAAGTTTTCAAGTGTAGAGTGACAAAAGGCAATTTGACTTGTGAATCAGAGAGAGTTTAAAACTTTGAAGAAGAATCATAAGATAATATCAATCTGTCAAGTGTAGAACTCAAAGCGATAATCCGGCAACCGAAGTAGTGTGTGGTGAAGTGGAATTTGCAAGCCCTAAATCTCAACATGCGAAGGTATTTTCTGAGTTTCTCTATTTATCAATGGCTTCTACATTGCACTCTAGTTCTAGTGCACCCATTGATTCAGTTGATTTCATCCAAGGGAAGGATAAATATACTACCCTATCCCAAATACCTGTTGGCGTTATAGTTGAGGAAGGTATTTTGGATTATATTGACTGTAAAATTGAAGACCTAGGATCTCTAGTGATCCATTCACAGTTAAGCCTATTCTGCGGGAAGGACAAGAAGATCAAACCAGAATACAGCATATTGGAAAAGAAGAAGCTTCACAATGCAGTCTATTTCTTTGAAGAATTTATAGATGATCACATCCGCATCATTCTAAGAAGAGTGCATAGTGACAAAATGTATTTAGAACAAACACGTGACATCACACCAAAAGCGATTCATGTCGTCACCGATTTTTGTAACGTTGGAGATGTGCCTGCCCTAAGGAAAGTCATTAAGATGGAAATGACCAAGCTCACCAGTTCTGTGAGCGACCAATAGGGAATGACCATCAATACCATCAAGGACAATCTAGTCAAATATGCCTGCATGGTGATAGGTTACCGGACATTCCATGCTATCAGAATTAACTCTTTCTCTATTGCAGTGGTAAATGTCGCCTATAGGATGATCATGGAATATGCCTTGTTTAATTTATGCACCTGTATGTAAAGGCAACTTCTGGTGAATCTAAAGTCAATCAAACAGGACAATGCCTTGAAATTTAAATTTGGATAACTATGGGTCAGTTTTTTCTTCTACTTCCAATGCTACTTCCCAAGAGTCAGTGATATTCAGTGGTCTGCTGACCAACCGGTTACCAAGCAAATTAGAGAAAGTCTTCAAGCAGTTGGAACCGGTTATCCTGAAGTCCTGAAAAAATACATTGATGAGTTTAGATGCAAGATGAGCCAAAGGGTGAGAATATCGGGTGATATTGTCAATAAGTATGAAGAGGACATCTACTTCACCATCAGAGTAGATGAGTGTATAATGGAGGCGGTTGAGCGTAGAAAAGAAAAGGTGGAACCTATGGGATATGAGGTAATGTCTGATATGCTAGATAGGTATGCTTCTACCCTACTTGCCTCACTGCTTGGTCCTAAGAAGAAGAGAACCGACACCTATTTGGAGAGGGTTACACTGGTTGAAGAGCCTTTAGTAAAGTAGGGAAAGGAAGTGCCATGTGTATCAGCACCGGTTACTTAAGAAAGTCCTAAAGTGATCAAGAGGTCACTGGCAAATAAGAAACTGGAAGTTGCACTGACCAAGGTATTTGAGAGGAAGCGGAAGACAAAAGGTAACACACAAGACTCAGAGGACACAGAATCTGAATAATAGGCTAAGAAGACTAGGCAAACAAGGAAGAACACAAAGACAACCAACAATGAACTGACATCTTCAGCAGTGGTAAATATTGATATTTTCTCTTACAAACCTTTGACACATTGTCAATGAACTATCAAGAATATTAAGAGAAAAGTGCTGAGTGATTTAGTAGATTATTTTGATGATTTCAATGACAATGAGAAAGAGGAAGTAGAATAGGAAGTCATTCAATATTTATGTATTAATGACTGGTCACCATCAGAAATTAAATCTATGACACTAGATTCTTTATACAATTCTTTAGATAACAAATGGCGCATTGCCATAGAAAAGTAACAGGAGATAAGAGAGGAAATATTTGCTCAGTATTTTCCTGATGTGTCTAATTCAGAACTTTATGAAGTTATGGAAAAATATAAAGGCCTCTTCTTCATGAGAAGAAGGAGACTCTTGTTGCTAGAAGGGAAAGTCCCTGAAGTGGTAAAAGATACTCACTCTCATGCCAAAGTTGCTCTGAGATTGCACCAAGTGTTCGAAGCCAACAAAAAGGCTAAACAAGAACCAGAAATTGAAAAACCAGATGAGGTGTATAATAGTGAAGGAGAATAGGGCACTAATCAAATGGATCCTATTGATGGTGATACTTTGGATGGTGAAAATGTCACCCCGGATACAACAAAGGAATAAGATGACAAAGAGAAAGTGGACAAGGAGAAACAAGACAAAGAAAAGGCTGACAAAGAGCAAGCGGAGAATGAGAAAAAGAAATAAGAAGAGGAGAAGAGGAAGTAGGAAGAGGAGAAGAAGAAATGTGAAGAGGAGAAGAAGAAAAAGGAAGAAGAAAAGAAATAGGAAGAGGAGAAGAAGAAGAACAAGGAAGAAGAAAAGAAACAGGAAGAGGAGAGGAGGAAGAAGGAAGAGGAGAAGAAGAAGCAGGAAGAGGGGAAGAAGAAGAAGGAAGAAGAAAAGAAATAGGAAGAGGATAAGGGAAAAGAAGAGGGGAAGAAGAAGAAGGAAGAGGAGAAGAGAAGAGAAGAGGAGAAGAAAGGAAGAAGGAAGAAGAGAAAATAAAGAAAGAAGCAGAGGAGCAAAAGTAGCAGAAGAAGAAAAGCAAAAAGCCAAGGACAAGGAGGAAGCGGCAAAGAGCATACAAGTGGAGACCCCAAAGGCAACTGGTAGTCAAGCCAAACTGGCTGACATTACCAGTCCCATTGACCTCCAATCTGCAAATGAAACAGAGTTGTTCCAAAGCATTAAGCTTGCCCAAGAGCGACTGGAAGCGCTAAGGAGGAAAAAGGAGGAAGGTGTTATTGAAACTGCAGTGGAAATGCTTACCAGTTTAATTCTCGGTACCAATCTCCCAAGTAGCGATTTCTCTCTAGCTCAACTGAAACTCCTATGCATAATTGTAGAGGATGAGGTGCAATTCCTGGAAGATGTTGTTGAAGCCAATGCACAAAAGAAGCATCAAAAGGCTCTGAACACTGCCTTAGTGAAGAAGTTAAATGAACTCTGGTCAGAACTTCAGAAGGCACAAAAGGACATAAGAGATGCTATGGATGAGGGGAAATTACTACTTAGTTAGATATGCCAACCCCATCTATTTTGTGATGATGTGCTTGCTTAGAAAGACAAACTGCAATCTGATTTGCAGGCATATATAAGCACCTTCAAGACACCCTATGATTCCTTTACATTTGGGCAAACCACTCATTGGTTTCAACTCCAAACTACAAGAATAGAGTTAGAGATCAACAACCAGATAGGAGATTTGTAGGAACTTCAATTGGTTCTACTACCAAGACTGTAAATACTTTAGAAATGCTATCTCAATCTGGATGCCTTAATGGTCACTCAAGAGATGGGTACCTTGGATGTCATGGAGGAACATGTTTTCTAGATGCAAACAAAAAGTGAGGTTGCTACCTCATTTCTTGAGTCATGGTCTTTATCAATGAAGACATTTATGCAGGACTTTAAATCAGTTTTTTAAAAGTTTCACTCTTTATTGTCATAAACTCTTATGATTTTAATGATAATGGAAACAGGGGTTATTCAGCTGTACTTTATCATTGTTGGCAAAGGGGGAGTAGTATTCTGTATTTAAAATTTTGATGCATGTTATGTATACTTTCATGTTTATCTTTGTAAGAGACTAATATACATTGTTTTTTCTGAAAAAGGGGTAGTGTATATGCTTAGGGGGAGTAATTTTTATTATGGCATATTTTTGTTCTAAAATACTTAGATGTCGAAAAATTTCCTAAGTGTTGCCATCAATGCTAAAAGGGGAGACTGTTGGCATTTTTGATGATGTTGTTGTGATTATGATTTATCGACACACACTTTCTTTGAGATCACTTTTTGTATGTATGAGTTATGCTCAACCGGTATTTGTTCCAAACTGGTATTATGTATTATAGCCTTTAGGCTATCAGTTTTTGCTGAAAGTGTCTACCAATCCCAAGCGGTATGAAGACCTCAAGCGGTTCGAGGATCTCAAGCAGTATGAAGGAACTGAAGTGACAGTTATCATTTTTTAAAGTCTTCATTTTGGCAACCTGGTAATTAGTAAAATATGTGAACTGGGAATAGGTAAATGTATGAACCGGTATTACTCTGTGATGAGTTACCAACCGATATTATTTTTGTGATAAGTTATCATCCACTAACACTTTGGCGATGATTCTGTGTCGTGTTACCAAATGTGTCCAGATGCACTGAACCTAGGAACTTACAATGTAATCCTATTGGACCAACATGAAATCAGATTCCCTTACAAGGACATCATGTCTATGGTTTTAAAGTGTGTTATGGTTTTTGTGTGGTTGATGAAGTTTTTGCATGTGCGATCATAGAATAAGATTAGGTCTGTGTGAAGAAACAAAGTGTGAAGATATTGAAGACTGAAGTAATGCTAAAATGCATTAACAATGAGCTATCAAGGATCTAACCAAGCATAATGTGCTAGTATTTAGATCACTCACTTGTTGATTACTCACATCTTTGACAAGTCTGTAACCCTTAATTGGGTAGGCTTGGCAGAGACTTTGTAAATCCTCTAACAAGGTGGTTCACAACTGTGGATCTGAAATCCTCTCACAAGGTAGTCTTTAATCAGACTTATCTCCTAACAGAGATTAAGATTCCTAACAGGATCTATTTTGGTAAAGAATATTGTATGACCTTAACCGGTCTGACCTTGTTGATTACTCACATCTTCGACAAGTCTATAACCCTTAACTGGGTAGGCCTGGCTGTTGTGCCCAAACTTTTGGGCAAAAAATGGAACAACAAATTTTTTTTTGAACCACTTAAACTCATAACATATCCTACATTTAAAATGAATCAATAGAGTTTTGTCTTAACTAATTTGTAATTAAAATTGTTTTCTAAGGTTGGATTAGTTAACCAACTCAAATGAGTGACTTTATTTCGTGGAGATTAAACAATGTCGCATTTTAGTTAGTTAGTTCAATTATCTTAATAAAGTTGTCACTAATTAAAAACAAGGGGTAATTAGTTATCTCAAGTGCATATAAGTCATTCCCGACCAAATAATGATAATGCTATTAATTAATTGAAACATACGCAAAAATCATTATTTAAATCTAATCGATAAGGGTTCGAAATTCTACACTGACATTTGTCAACTAAATCCGATATAATGTTAAAGTCTATTTTAATTTTCCCTAAACCTTTAAATTTGATGATATAATTAATCTGGCCAACATTAGCCTTAAGGACTAAGAATTCCTAAAAATAATTAATAATCTTCAATTATAATTTTTTCCCCAATTTTAACCTTAATGTCTATAAATAATCTAATCTATTAAGTAACTATATAATTTCCCTAGCTAAATAAATTAAATCAACTATGCGATTAATGTAAATAACATTAATGCCCCCCATTTAAAATTATTTAAAATCGACTATGATAATATTTAATTCTCTTCCAAATCGAATTAATGAGATTTAATTAATTAACACATAAGGCCAAAATTATATGGGGGAAATTCTTTTTAAATTTGAAAAGCATTCCCCCCCCCCCCCTTTTATATATATATATTAACTAAATTTTAAATCTTAAACCCCAACTAGGGTTGAGGAAAATTTCCTTATACTTTAGTTAAATTCCCTCAAAAAAAATCTATTATTCTTAAAATGCTATCCCTAACCCGAATTTGGGTTAGGGTTGCATTTTCTTCTTATTGAAATTCCTCTTCTATTTTCTAATTAACTTATACCCTAACCCGAAATGGGTTAGGGTTTAATATATTATATTTTTTTTTTGTTTAGTGGTGTGTGTGTTTGTGTGTGTGCAGGTACAGGGCCGAGCTAGGGTACAACGACGGCCATGGAGAGGCGAAGGCCGAAGGAGGGAAAAGAGGACTGCAGCTGAAGGTGGTGGCACGAGCTTCCCCAGATGCCACTGTGCATGCACATAGTGGCAGACAACACCGCCCACTGTGTGCACACATAGTGGCGGATGGTGTTGCCGCCGCCCATTGTGTGTAGCACAGTGGCGGCCGCGACCATTCCACTGTGTCTACACATAGTGTGACGCCTCCCACACTGCCCCATTGTGTGTAAACATAGTGGCTTGGTCGTGAGCCGTCCACCGTGTTAACACACAGTGGTTCGGTCGGTACCCCCCCAATTTCCCCTTTTTTTTTTGTGTGTTTATTGTTATTTTTTTTTTCATAAATATATATGTATATGTATATATATAATCATGTTCTGAACATATTTTTAATGTTTTCGTTGCGTATATTTTTAGATGCAGGAATATATATATATATATATATACATATATATTTATATATATATGTATATATATATTAATATATATATATATATTAATATATATATATATACATATATATATATACATATATATATATATATATATATATATATATATATATATAAATATCAAGCTATTAGGGCTAGAAATCTCTCTGTTTTTTTTTTTGGAATAAAAATACACATAAGCATGTAGTTCTCTTTTTTTTAACAGCAATATATGTATCTACTTTTTTTTTTTTTTTTTAAAGACTTACAGGAATGGATGAAATAATGTAAACATTTCAGTGATTTTGTGTTTCCTTTCCTAGGTATGATTTATTTTAATATGCAACATTAAGAATTTATCATAGCAACTAAAATGCCTAGCATGCTAACTATCTCATATTGTTTATCTCAATACAAATTTTTACATCTAGGTTCCTTTTCTTTCTGCAATACTAAGGAGGAGAAAAATAACAGAATATAAAATTTAAAACAACAATATATTTCTTTACAGTTATGCTAATAGGTTTATCTACAGTAAATTACTTTTGTTTATAGGTTAGTTTTCAGCTATGCCTAAACAAAGATAATAATGACAGAATAAAAACATTTCAATACTACGAGAAATTACTTAATCACACATTGCTTTTCTCCCTTTTTCACTTAAAATTGCAAAATAACCAAAATAACAGAATACATTATGAGACAGAATTTAATAAAGTTTATAGCAACATTATAGATTACATAATTTAAATAAAAAGCACTTTTCTCATAGAATATTTGGATACAATGGCCCACTATTACAATGGGTGAAGTAACCCAACTGGTCTCTCATTCCTAATAATGAGGACTTGAATAAAAGATACATTTCTTTATACAGAAATAAAAACAACATTGAGTTCCCTATTTACATTTCTGCAACAAAACATAGTATTACATTTCCCTATTCCTTTTCTGCAACTAAATAAAATCTGTAACCAAATAGAATCTGCAACTCCTAGCTTTCTTTCCTCTCTCCGAGCATCCTGCATATAATCATAAGGTTGTGACCATGGGGTGCTCACCTCCCAGCCTAGGCTTACTAGGAGCCACCCCTGAGCTTAGAGAACCAAGACCTAGATAGGTTACACTCAAGCAAACACAAACAAACAAGGGGAAAACATACACAATAGACACATTCCCTTCCCAAGCTGAAACTTTATCACCAGATGTGATGTTTTTACTAGGGTGGAAGTGGACCAAGTACCCTAGAGGAGATTCTGCTAGTAACTCATAGCCAACTCATGGCCTCCATGAAAACACAACAAAGCTCATCTCAAATCCCCATATCCTTATGACCCCCAAAAGGAAAACATGCCATACTTGCTCCCCTTATGACCACTAAATGCATAAACAGAACTATGCAGCAAGGGTCACATGGACAAACCCTTGAGATCACTCTTATGAAGAGAGCCTCTCACTCTAAGGCTGTCATACTTCTTCCACCCCCAACACCAATCTACCCTCCCAAGGGAAAGATGGTCTTGGACACTCCCAAAACACAACAATGCATAAACAAAAATACGCAAGAAATCACACAAAGCTTTCACAAGTTCAACACAAATAAAAATACAACATTTTCCGTTCAAGCATTCTACAACAGATTCTCAAGTACACAAGTAAGAACAAAAAACACCAACCTTGACTCTGCCAAGGGTATTCTAGGGGAAAGCTTGATGAAGAGCAACCCAATCCACAATCTTTTCTGCAACACTTAGCCAAATATTTCCTATCCCAACTGGTGTTTCCTCCAAAAACTGTCCAAAATCTCCAAAGATGGAGAGTGGGTGATTAGCTCACTAAGCTTCAATTCCTAGCCTAAGAAGGTTTCTCTCACTCCTTCCAACCTCTTGGATAGACTGAGGGACTCCCATTGGTTAGTCTTCCCTAGGTCTTACACACTCCCTGACCAAGGCACCTAGAGAAGGGGAATGAAACGAGGAAGAGGGATTACACCTATCAAGAAGGTTATCCTACCAAGCATGGCACTCCTATAGATGGAATTCGTCCATCTTGGGAAAACCACTTTTTTGGGTGGTTAAACAAGCCCTAAGGGAAAGACACATGGCCAATTTTGGCCTTCACCGATAAGTACCCCATGAGGCCTAATAAAAATGCTCTAAAACTGACTCTAGGAGCTGATTTAACCCTTAGAAAGTCCACCTAAAGTTAACCTATGGGTCAAGTCTGAGTTGACCCTCCTTGTGGCTCACTAACCTAGGTTTCTTGGTTCCTTCAAGGTTAATAAGGTAATATAACAATTAAACAAATAGTAAATTTCTCAAAAAGGTGACATGACAATTACCAACACAACATATAACATAGGTATCAAGTGACACTACAAAATGATTCCACATCACAAATACACACATGGCAATTGTCCCTTAAATGATTTACACTCATGCAACATTTTACATTTATGAATAAAATACAATACGTATGGGGTGTTGTCTCTCCAAATAGACAACCCCTGGTTTTAGGAATGTACATAGGTCTAGGCTTGGTTCTCCATAATATTTCTATGGTCACATGGATAATTTCTTGCGCATCTCAATTTAAACATTAGTACTTTCCAATAGCCTCATATAATATAAACACATAATTAAGAATACAATACAATCATTCTGCATCGAATTGACATTATACAATACAATTGCCACATATCAAAGCAATTCACATAAGCAATCCATCATAATCCTCATAATTTAATCCATTTATAAGATATGCAAACATATTTCTAGCATCATAGTAAAGTCCTGCAAATCAGATAATGACATACATCATCACAATGTTACCCTATTCTAGGATCATATAAAATTCTATATCTATGAAGCATAGAATTGAAGCATCAATATATATCAATGTTACCAAATTTGTGGGACCATATAAATTTCTATATCCATAATGTATCAAAAGAAAGCATCCATAATAGTTCCAACATGAAAATAACTGAAAAGATAGGATGGGTCGGGGTAGGGCCTCACAACCTCCCCCTCTAGGCATGAACATCCTCCTGAAGTTCATAAAAAAGATGAGGGTACTATGATCTCATACATGCTGCATCCTCCCATGAAGTTGTAACCTCATCATAGCAATCCCACTAGACCCTAACCTGGTCCAGCTCTTGACCTTGAAGGGCCAATGTCCGGCAAGCCAAAATGCGAATGGGCTCCAAAGCTAGATGCCCGTCCGACTCCACTTGCAAGGCATCTAGAATATGAGACTCATCATAAATATACTTCCTCAAAACTGATACATGAAACACATCATGGATGCATGACAGCCTAGGTGGCAAAGCTAGGCGATAAGCAACTGGTCCTATCCTCTCAAGGATCTCAAAAGGTCTAACAAAGTGAGGCGTGAGCTTAGAACCCTTTCCACAATGGATTGGACTCTTATGCGGCCGCACTCTCAGAAAAACTCTATCCCCAACCATGTAACTCCGGTCTATCCTCTTTGCATCTACATATTTCTTCTGCCTATCGTGTGCCTCACTAAGGCACTGTCTAATTAAAATTACCTGCTGCTCCATATCATGAACCATCTCAGGGCCTATGACCACTCTATCCTCAATACGATCCCAACTCAAAGGTATTCTACATGGTCTGTCATACAAAGCCTGAAGAAGGTGGCATCCCCAAAGAAGTATGATGCCCATTATTGTAGGCAAATTCTACTAAATGAAGGTACTCCTCCCATCTAGTCTAATGATCCATGACGTACATGCGGAGCATATCCTCTAACACTTGGTTAACCCACTCTATCTGCCCATCCATTTTCGGATGATAGGCTGTGCTGAAATTGAGCTTGGTGCCCATAGCTACCTGTAATGCCTTCCAAAAGGAAGAAGTGAAGAGGGAATCCCTATCAGAAATAATCTTGTGTGGAACACCATGAAGCCTAACAATGTCTCGCAAGAACACCTGTGCCACTGCTAGAGCTGTGAAGGTAGTCTGGACTGGTGAGAAGTGAGCTACTTTGGTCAACTTGTCAACTGTCACTAAGATAGCTGTAGGTCCCGGAGACAACTGAGAGGGGGGGGTGAATCAGTTGTCAAATAAATTCAAACCAAAAACTTATTAACCAAATTAATGCTTAATACCGGTAAGATAGTTAAGTATGTCGTAAACAGTGTTAATAGAAAATTGCTATACCAATAAGAATTAATGCAGGAAACATAAGCACAAAGTCATCCACAACACATGACACCAATATTTGTACGTGGAAACCCTATAAGGGGAAAAACCACGGTGGGAAACCTTACCCATAATCAGATGATACTACTGCAGATAGTAAGTGTACAAAGAGGGGTTTGCACATGCAGAAAGGCCAATAGCCTAGAGCTCACTGTTCAATCACAAATGGGAGTCACACTGACTACAGTTGGATGGTTAAATCCAATGAGAATGTACTGCACAAAATAGCATCTTCATATGCTGGATTCAGTACCAGTGTAATGCTGATATGCTTCTAAAAAAACCTAACTTCACCTTCAAATGATGTCTTCATGTATATCCCTGCTTGATCTCGCATATACCCTTAAATCTTTTTCGCATTCCACACTTGATCTTACAAACAAGATCTTACATTTATACCATACCCTAAGACCAATTTTAGTAGGTCAGCTCTACAAGATATTACAATAAAAACATTTTACAAACAATAAAATATCCGATGCAATAACCATTGAACATGTCGGCTTAATGCATTTACAACAATAATAAATCATCTCCATAGCGTGCCATGCTGATCTGGAAAAGATAAACCTGCCGGTGTAACCCTAGAAAACCTGGACCTATTTGCCAGTAAAAGCAAATATGCAAATGAGAATATACCAATGATTATTACTTCAAAGTAAAGTGTCCACATGATGTCTTCGACATTACCAAGTGTCTTCCATGTCAATGCAGGTACCGGTGAACATTATATCTTGTCGGTTAACCATATACTGGTAACTGTTTGCACAGTTTACTATTTGCCAGTGAATGTTGCTGGATCTCCAAAATAGGTGTTGACATCAATGACAAAACCATACCAAAATACCAACAATAGCATCATGGCGACGTGATGACATGGGAAGACTAATGATAAAATCCATGGATATAGTATCCCACTTCCACTCTGGTATAGCATCAGACTGGAGCAACCCACCAGGATGGCGGTGCTCTGCCTTGACTCTTTGACACTCAAGGCATCAGGCTACTAACTCAGTGATAAGCTTCCACATACCTAGCCAATGATATAAATGCCTCAAATCTGCATGCATCTTCTTAACCTTGGGATGCACTGCATAAGGAGCTCTATGAGCCTCCATGATAATGAAATCTCACAAACCTCTGAGAGAAGGTACATAGATATGCCCTCTATGGCATAATAGTCCATTGGACTCTAAAGAGTAACCCACAAACTTCCCCTCTAGGGTCTCCTGAGATCGGATCCTCTGACAAACCTCTAGATACCATCCATCCTCTAGCAACCGTTGCAAAATACGATCTCTCAAATCTATGCTCATAGATATGGTGTATACCTCATGTCACCTCCTACTCAGGGCATCTATGACTACGTTCTCCTTCCCTTTGATGTAGTGGATATCAAAATCATACTCACAAAGGAACTCCATCCATCTCCTCTAACATGCATTAAGGTTAGGCTGGGTGAAGATGTACTGCAAACTTTGATGGTCTAAATGAAGCTCGAAGTGATGACCCAAAAGGAAGTGTCTCCACCTCACAAGTGCATGTACTACTGCTGCAAGCTCTAGGTCATGCGTAGGGTAGTTAAGCTCATGAGTCTTAAGTTTCCTAAACACGTACACTATAACTCTATCTTCCTGCATAAGGACTGCTCCTAGTCCATCTAAGGAAGCATCCGTGCATACCATGAAATCGACCGTGGGGTTCGGCACAATAAGAATAGGTGTACTAGCAAGTGCCCTTTTCAGCTCCTGAAAAGCCTTCTCACACTTCTCTGTCCACTCAAATTTCTTTCCTTTTTGTAGACACCTAAAAATGGTCAACGCTTGCGGGATCATACTTTAACATTTGCACATTGCCTCATTTTAGGTTTTTGCGTCGCATTAACATTTCTCCTATGTCACGCACTTGGTTTTTATCATTTGCGAGCATCGAGTCATTCTTCATCTGTCTCGCTTTCGAATTTGGTCTTGTCGACAACAATCTTCAATCATGATTTTGGTCGATCTTTGTCCTTGTCAATCTTGTCATATTGCAATTGATTCATCATCGATCCTTGTCTTTTTCAATCATGTCAATTTGGTCAATTTGTCATTGATTTTTGTCAACCAATCTCAATCAAATCATTTATCAACACTGGTCATTTGTCAATCTAAAATCAAATCAAATCGAGTCAATTATCTTTTAAGACCTAATTCGTCTTCCAGGGTTTTGTGATTTAATCATTTAACCTTGTGTGTCATTTCTTCCTCTAGGATTAAATAATTTATTTATTTATCCTAGGTCTTGGCTAATTAATTATTCTTCTCTTTATGAATTAATTAATAAATGAAAAATTATTAATTAATTTCCTAATCTTTCATCAATTATTCCTCTTATTATAAATTAATTAATAAATGAAAAATTATTAATTAATTTATCTAATTTTCCTAATTTTTTATTCCCTCTTTGTGAATTAATTGATAAATGAGAAATTATTAATTAATTCACTAAGTTCCTATTTTCCTCATTTCTAATTTTTCTAATTTTCATTAATTTTCCTAATTTACTAAATTCTAATTCCTAATTTCCACCTATTTTTCTAATTTTCCAATTCAAATTCCACCTAATTAACTTGTCTCTAGTTCTCCCTATTTGTGTGCTTCATGTGTCATACTCTTGACATAGAAATTTGTCATAGAGTCTTGTCTTGACATAGCAACTTGTCATAGAGTCTTGTCTTGACATAGAAATTTGTCATAGAACTTGTCTTGACATGGAAATTTGTCATAAAATTTGTCATAAAATTATCATAATCCTCTTTGCATAGCAATATGTCATAACTTTGCTATTTTTGATTTGAATTTCTATTCAAATCTCTTTCATGCTAATTTGCTCATTTTCTCCAATTTCTCTATAAATTGGATGATTTTCAATCAAACCTGGTCTGAATTTTCTATCAATTTACCGAACCTTCGTTTCTAGTACTCTTGAGCCTTTTTGCTTTCAATTGTGTGAGCACTTGTAGGTGAGATCCACAAAACTATTGAAGAGGAAAGAACAACAATGGAGCCGCATGGAAGAAGTATTCAACTCTACATCTGGTTTGCATAATTTTACTCTTGAATGCTTTGTTTCCATACCTCTATTGAATGTGCTTTAGAATTAGGTTCATTTCAATGAGTTTTCTTATGATTGAGCTATCATGTTTAATGTTTTGATCTACTTATTTTGATGATTCCTAATTTCTACGCTACATTAATTGGTGAACCCGACGTGAACATGCTTGGATCTAATATTTTTTTGAATGTTTTGTGAAGTTGCAGATTTTTTTGTGGAGAAATTGCAGATTTTTCTTCGAAGAAAAAAACAGTCATAATCAATTGATAACGTAAAAAATATCGTACATAATTAAAATAAACTATTTCTGGGTTTATTAGATCACGTTGTTATCTTTCCAGATAATTTTACGGTTTGTAATTTGGATAAATATTGACAAAGTTATGACATTTTTAATTACGCTTCTGTAAATGGTCAAAATTTTGAAAAAAACAAAATCATGCAACTTTCATCTAGATTAATTTAGCTTGGCAAATTAATCATGCATTCATGCAAATTTTATCTAGATTAATCTAGGGTGGTAAATTTGATAAATTTCACATAGATTAATCTAAGAGGACAAAGAATCACAAAATTTGTGGATTAATTTTGATGGTGATTCATTTCTCTTGATTTTCTAACATTGTTGGTAGCTTTGTGGCGAAACGCTTGACAAAGAATTATTTCACAAACTACTAATGAATTGTTTGCAGGTTCTCTAGTCAAAGAATAAGCAGATCAAACTTCTGACATGTGTTTTGCAGGTTGCCTTGGAGAAACAACCAAACTTTTGTGTTTGTGTTTTTTTAATTAGGCACTTAGCGATTTATAAATAGGTGGGAATGAACACTTGTTTGCTTTGATTGTTAAGTATGACATTGGAGTAGGAGAGTATGCTCTCATCCTTCTTAGGGTGATCAGAAATCCAGATCTTCGATACCATGCTTGTGTTGTTGATTGAGTGTCTCCATTAGAGGGCCTACCTTCCCGACCACTTTGCTTTAGCAAGCGAGTGATAATCGTGAGAAGGGGACGACCCAAAGTGAGTACGGCTAGAATTCCTTGGCATTCTAACTCACTATAAAAAAATACCTGATGAGCGAAAGCTTTGAAGGAAGTGTTACGTGGGAATTGTAGTTACTTGGGAAGTGATGACCCTTGGACTCTTTCTCATATCAACATCTAAGTAGGGCCTCTTGGTCTAAATCGTGCTTGCGCGACTACATTTGTTGGTATCTTGATGGGCTTAATGTCTCAATCATGCTTGCATGACATCAAGGAGTAATGCTTAACAGAAATCCTTACTACATACCTTGTTTTTAGAGGCCAAAAACCCTTCTAGTTGCTTGAGAAGGACAAATTCGGATACTTGGAAGAGATACTAAGTTCGCCATGGGGAGATTCCATGGGGACTGATGCTTGGCTGCCCTAAGAAGTGAGTGTCGTGGAGGGGAGCCCGTGGGGTCAAGCATCTATGTATTCTCCTTGAATCCCATAATGAGTCTACCTCTCAAGTACCTAATGTCTTTGCCTACCCTAAGGAATGTGGAAATGAGCATGATTGTCTTGAGTCTAAGTTATAACATCTTGTATTCTTTGATTGTCAAAAGTTGAATGTTATCCCATTTCAAAAGCCAAACACATTGATCAAAACAAGATTAAACACAAAAGACATTCATCCAACAAACATTCAACAAAGTTCAAAGATCATCTTCCTAAAACATGGTTGTCAAACATTTGTCAAAATCTTGTCTCAACATTCATGTCACTTACATTTAGGTTCATCCTAGGTTTGCATTTTGTAAGATCATTGCCAAGGATAGGTTTCACCTAGGTCATACTCCTTCGCATATCAATAAAAGTCACCCATTTGCATATGTCCTCTTGCATTAGAGTAATATCATTGTCATACGTTCATATTTCCATACCCTAGGTCTCTTTATTAAGCTTGGGTCATTATCATATCATATTAGGGTCATTTTCATAGCAATTGTCCTTTTGCATATAGTGTCAAAACTAGGTCTTGTCATACTTGAGCAATTCAAATCTTTGATAAACCCTAAGTCATTGTTAAGAAGTCTAGACCTCATCAAGTCTTTTGTCCTTTTTGTCATCAATATCATTTCGTCAAACCTAGCTTAGTATCCAAGCATATAGGGGAGACATTGTCATTTTGTCCTTTGTCCATTAAGTCCTTTTGTCCTTTGAGGTCTAGACATCATTTCAATTTCCTAAGGGTCTCTCTTAGATTTGCATTCCAAAAGTTTGTCAAAATCTTCAAAAACAACCAAAAACATAGATTGCATTTTCATTTATTTAGTTTGCATTTAGTTGCATATCATATATTGTCATTGAAAAATTCCAAAAATATTGCATTTGCATAAGTGACATGTCTATTGAAACAAGGTTCCAAGCACCAATGATGCAACAAAGTTTGACATATCAACCGACAATGCAATCACGATTCTATCCAGCCCAACAACAAGGCAATATCGGTCAAACTTATCATGATGATTTGAATGTCCAAATACAGAAACTAGAGGAGAAACTAGCTCAAGAAAAGGAGATATTGGAGCAAAAAGTGATAAACAGTGAGAAGATAAGATCTCAAATGTCCAAAATGTTTCGAAAATTTCCAGGTCAAAATCCAAATTTTGAGCCAATTAATGTAAGATCTCTTCTTGAATGATCAGACATACCAGCTCTCCTCTCCCAAATAGAGATGATGAAACAATTACAAGAAAGGAGACAACATCAATTTCAACATTATGTGCCTCAACAACAAGAACAAGAAGGTGTTTACTATCAATCATATTTTCAACCATCACAACCAATGACACAACCAATTGTTCAACATATGCAATGTCAACAATATGTCCAACCAACTATACAATGTCAACAAATAGTCCAACCGATGGTGGAATATCAACAAGTTCAAGTTCAATCAACATATCAATGTCAACCACCACGACCAAACATTCAAAAACAAAGGTTGCAACACACACCAAGCCAAGTTTCAAACATGTCAAACCAATTTGATCAACATCTAGTTCAATATCAAAACATGACATCAAATCAAAAACAAGTTCAAATTCCAAGTCCAATCATGTCAAAACCTAAAAAGAAGGGTGGCCTTATTGCAATGCTCTTAAGGAAACGACTAAGTGAGTCTTTTGAGGAAGATAAAGATAATACACTTATGTCTAGCAATGCCTCATCCCCCCGCAAGAAAATTGACTCTCCAGTGGCATCTATCCCTACACCTTTAAAAGTTTCACAAGAACCTTCCATATTGTCTTCATCAAACAATACACCCAAGGATGCAATTATCCAAGGGCTATCCATAATTGATTGCCACGATAATCCAATTCATGATGCACATCCTTGTCATGTTTCAAAAATACAAGACCCAATGCCACCATGCACTTTATTGCCATTACATGTTTTAGAGGACCCC
The DNA here is from genome assembly GCF_030272615.1 of Cryptomeria japonica. Classification (NCBI taxonomy): domain Eukaryota; kingdom Viridiplantae; phylum Streptophyta; class Pinopsida; order Cupressales; family Cupressaceae; genus Cryptomeria; species Cryptomeria japonica. Next base: position 403,111,955 of record NC_081415.1, on the reverse strand, counting down.
ATTCGAAGTCCCTCTTCCTCATGTTTAAGCATTGATTCCTTGCCAGAATCCATCACAAATGTTCAAAGTGCATTTCCTTCAAGCCAAAGCATTAATCCCTTGTCAGAATCCTCCATGCATATTCAAAGTCCAACCCCATGTCAAGAGGATAATTTAGAACATGAAGAAATGAGTCCTAAAGAAGATCAAGATCAAGATCCCAAAACCTTATCATCCCATCCAATTGTTGACCAGGACTCCATCTTCCCAAACACTCACGATGATTCCCCTATTCTTGTCCATCCTATTCAAAGTCCTATAGACACTCCATTCCCCGAGCAAGATCAAGATATCCCTTCCATCCTTTCTGATGATCCCATTAAAAGTCAAGAGCAAAGCACCTTTAAAGAGGAATCCAATGATCTTCCTCCTTGTCAAGATCAAAGTATCCTTCCAAATTCATTTCCAACACAAGATCCTATCATTCCTTCAGATCCTCCACAAGATCCACTTGTTCCTCCATCTCCACATCCTAATCCAGCATATCCACTCCAAGAGTGCATTTCTTTTGGTGATCCTGTTATTCCCCCCATTCTATCTCTTGAAGAGCCTGTCATTGAACCATGTCCACTACACACTCCTAGTCCCCCTCATGATCCTGATACCCCTCATGATTCTAACGTGTCAGTGCAAGATGTTCATGAACCCCCTACATGCATAATGGGTTCTTCCACTGTGGTGCAATCCGATCCACTTCAAGATCTCATTATTTCTCTCATATCACATCCACCTCATAATGGACTCTCATCTTCTTCCCAAAGAAAAGAGTATCCTATTAGTCAAAATATTGATAAAGGCAAAGAAGTAGACCTTCATAAGCAAGAATTTCTTCATATCAAAGAGTATACTAATAGTCATGGCTACAGAGCTCACACTCAAGGCGTTGGTATCCCTTCAAGGTCAAAATCCAAATGTCCACCTCCCCCATCATTGCTTCCATCCATTCTAGGTCCCTATATCCCTCCATCTCCTATGCAACATCAACAAAGGCACACATCTTGGAGAACCTTCCATCCATCCCACATGCCTCCATATCATTCCCATCCACACCGACATTCATTCCCTCTTCCAAGCAATTTGGATGCCAAGTATAAGTATCATAAGTCTAGCAATCCACATGTATTCAAGGATCAACATGTCCAATATAATCGGCATGTAAAAACAAAGAACAATATGATCTATAAAGAAAAAGAAAAATACAAAAGGCCACAAAGGCCCACTGAGCAAAATAAAGCAAAGTCAAAGTATATATGGGTTCCTAAATCCCTTGTGCAAGCAATGCACTCCAAGGAACCACAAAAGCATGAAAAATCAAAAACCATGTGGATCCCTAAGAAGCTCCTTGAAGCACAAAAGCCTAAAGAAACATCCAACTTGGCATCCAAAATTGCTATTCCTCCATCCAAACCTTCCAAGTCTGTTCCTCCATCACCTTCTTCATCTATTTTGGGCCCTTATGTCCCAAAATCCATAGCCTTTCCTCCATCCAAATCTCACAATCTGAGATCCATTTTTCCTCCATCAATCCATCACCCCTCAAGGTGTGTGCCAATGTCGATCTTGCCAATATTTCCATCCACTCAAGTCGAATTCTTCCAATACCCTATCCATTATCCAATGCATATTTTCCATCCTTCCATCCCTTTGGTCCCATCCTTTGCATAAATCCTAGCCTTAGTTTCATCTCTTTTTCCATGTCCTTATCCTACCAACGTCTTTGAGCATACTTTTAAAGGTCATGGTCCATTCTTTTCAAGGCTACTATCCAAATAAAAAGACGCTTGAGTCCTTCTTCCATCCCCTATCATGTGTCCATCTTCTTCTGAAAAAGTCAAAAATACAAAAAAAAAAAAAAAAAGACAAAAAAGTGAGAAAAAGAAAAAAAAAGTAAAGCAAAAATAATTCGTCCACTGGTGAAAACCTGGCAAACAGGCGCCTTGGGAAAGTACCATGATGAAAACCTGGCAAACAGGCGTCATGCGTAATTTATGAACTTCTTGCACACCACACTTGGGGGCAGATTTCCTCCTTCATATCCTATTGCCCTTCATTATCCTATCATATCATGTCATACCCTTCCATTATCCTATCATCCCTCATGTCCATTTTCCCTTTCCACCTTTGATCTTGACAAGGCTGACGGTCGTCATGAGCATCATGCATCTTGTTTGCAGCTTTCAGTCTATCATAGCTTTTGGTCATTTATCCATTTGCTTATTATAACCTTTCATCCATATTCTCTGTCTTATCCCTTAGCCTACCCCGACCTTCAGTCCATGTCCCTTATCCATTCTTGGTCTTTCTTATCCTATCCATATCTTATCACTATCCATACATTCTTTTTCATTCCTTGATCTTGATCTGACATAAGGACGCAAAATTTAAACATGCTTTTCAACACCTCTTGACATGTCCCTCCTGCCATGTTCCTGCTTTACATTGTCATATCCAGTCTATCGTCTCATCACGCAATAGCCCTTGAACATTGCATCCATATTATCTCCATAATAAAAGGCCTTTATCTTCCCTCTATCCACCAGCATGTCAGCAAGCCTATTTACTCACCTGTCATATTCCTTGCCTTGCTAGACACTGGGGGCAAAATTTGAAAAAAGTCATAAAAAATTTGAAAAATGTCCTGAAATAATTCTTAAAAAAATTAAATAATGTCCTGAAAAAATTCCAAAAAAAATTAAATAATGTCCTGAAAAAATTTCAAAAAAATCAAATAATGTCCTGAAAAAATTCCAAAAAAATTGAATAAAGTCCTGAAAAAAGAACACAAAAAAGTATAAAACTCCCACAAACAAACATTTTGCAATAAATGATTCCCTTTGTGCATCGACAGCTCACTACGTATACATCCAACAATTTGCAACCAAACACTGTGCTTTAATGAAATCATGCGTTAATAGATGAACCTTTTCAGTCAACTCAAACATTCAAACTGATCAAAATTGTCTTATCACTCGAATATCAGCATCAAAATCATTTGTCCTTGTCACATTATCATGGGTCTTATACAGGGTGTGGTATACTCGAAACCAGACTGTGTCCTGTCTTAGACGGGGTACCTCATTTCCTGAAACCAGACAGCATGATCGTCCTATCAGCGTGTTCAACTTTTGACAATGAAGATCAAGATGTTTGTTTGATTTGCTTGAATTTGTGAGTCTTATCTTTTTATTGATTTATCTTTGGCTTCGATCATGTTCCTATGTTGCTCGATGATGTCACCGAGTGATTTAGAGTGACCGGGATGGCTCATGATCCTTTTCTTTTTTGATTGTGATTGTCGTTTGTCTATGATGTGTCTGTCTTTCGCAAATCGGGTTGCATTTCAGCTCTGGCCTTCAATGCCATGATGCTACGCATCCATTTTGCTAAATAAAAATAAAGGTTCTCACCTACAAAGTGCATTACTGAAAGCAAGTTTTCATCATCTCTAACTGTCTTCTATCTCATTTCTTACTAACACTTCTTCCGTCCGGTCGGATAGTCAGTTCGGCCTAGTGCTCCGATATCCACGCACATATGCTGCATCCTGCATCCATTTGGTTAGTACATTTGCATTCCATCACATATTACATCAAGTATTTTATCCATTTCATTTCATAAATACATCCAAAATACATAAAAATACATCCATACATGTTCATAAACAGGTGCATAAGTCATCCATACATGCAAAAAACCATAAGTCACAACATATTGCATCCATCATATCGATGCATATCATATCACATATCATAATAATATCGGAGTACAAAATCAGACTGTCTGTCCTAAGTATGACCCGCAGGCTGACTACATAATGGCAAACTACATGATGTCCACTGTCTGTCATATGGAGCACGTGCCTCTGTCACTGGGTGCTCCCTCTGTCCTCCTCATCCCTGCCATGTCTCGCAGATGATGTACCTGGTCCTGGTCCTGGCTGCGGTGGTCTCATCGGTCCACTCACTCCTATGCTACTCAATGTCCTCCGAGAGCGCGACCTGCTCTCTGTCCTCGATCGTGCCCGATATGAAGGTGATCTCCGCTCCGGTGGAACTGCACCCTCATATAGTGTCTTCCAGTACAGTCTCTCCTCGCCAATCCCAGTCCAGCTAATGTGTCTCTCTCTGTGCTCCTGAGTCTATGTCGTCGCATGAAACAGTCCGATCGATTCTCCCGTGCGATCAATGGATATTGTCGACTCTGCATCACAATCGGGGCATCATTTTGTCAGTTTTAGGGTTTGCTCTTACGGGTTGCATTTCCTCATTTTCATGTCCAAATCGGGGTTTTTTTCATCTACATTGGCCTATCCTACCCTTCCCCCCCCCTGTCAGGTCATTTGCATGCCATTTCCAATCAAAAGTGAGTCATTTTTCAACTCTTGCACTTGTGTAAGCTAAATTGTGCTTGTGTCAGGTGAATTGCGCTTGTGTATTCCTACACAAGCGCAGAACTTCTTACACAAGCGCAGGTTTAGATGACACAAGCGCAGATGTCCATTTTGGTGTCCCCTGTGGGTCCCGCAATGTCCCGTAAGCCATTAAAATTCATGAAATCAAAAACATGGGTTTTCGAGATACATACCGCTGTTCCTGCGTCCTCTGGTCGTCTGAATGTGCATACACGTTCTCCAAGGTGATCCGCCATTGGAATGTTTGCCATCTGTCTGCAAGTGTCCTTGTCCAGAGCAACAAATCCTCCTCTTTCGCTACTGCAAATGAGTCATTTTCACCCTCTTGGTCTCATTTATAGCTCTTTGTCATTGCATAGATGGACGTGCATCCTCTCCATCTTATGTTGGTCGCGGTCTTGTGCACATTAAATTGCTTGTCTGTCCTGCATCCGATATCCGATTGTCAGTCCGTTCGACCCTATCATTTTTTTTATCGATCAATTGGCCTCTTTTCCGCATGTTTCTGGCCAATTCCTCGAGGGGGCATGCATATGTCATTATTATTGTCTGGGGCATTTTCGTTATTGTTCTTTGAAACAACGCTCAGAATCACATTGTCTCAAAGAGGGGCAAAATGTAGACACCTAAAAATGGTCAACGCTTGCGGGATCATACTTTAACATTTGCACATTGCCTCATTTTAGGTTTTTGCGTCGCATTAACATTTCTCCTATGTCACGCACTTGGTTTTTATCATTTGCGAGCATCGAGTCATTCTTCATCTGTCTCGCTTTCGAATTTGGTCTTGTCGACAACAATCTTCAATCATGATTTTGGTCGATCTTTGTCCTTGTCAATCTTGTCATATTGCAATTGATTCATCATCGATCCTTGTCTTTTTCAATCATGTCAATTTGGTCAATTTGTCATTGATTTTTGTCAACCAATCTCAATCAAATCATTTATCAACACTGGTCATTTGTCAATCTAAAATCAAATCAAATCGAGTCAATTATCTTTTAAGACCTAATTCGTCTTCCAGGGTTTTGTGATTTAATCATTTAACCTTGTGTGTCATTTCTTCCTCTAGGATTAAATAATTTATTTATTTATCCTAGGTCTTGGCTAATTAATTATTCTTCTCTTTATGAATTAATTAATAAATGAAAAATTATTAATTAATTTCCTAATCTTTCATCAATTATTCCTCTTATTATAAATTAATTAATAAATGAAAAATTATTAATTAATTTATCTAATTTTCCTAATTTTTTATTCCCTCTTTGTGAATTAATTGATAAATGAGAAATTATTAATTAATTCACTAAGTTCCTATTTTCCTCATTTCTAATTTTTCTAATTTTCATTAATTTTCCTAATTTACTAAATTCTAATTCCTAATTTCCACCTATTTTTCTAATTTTCCAATTCAAATTCCACCTAATTAACTTGTCTCTAGTTCTCCCTATTTGTGTGCTTCATGTGTCATACTCTTGACATAGAAATTTGTCATAGAGTCTTGTCTTGACATAGCAACTTGTCATAGAGTCTTGTCTTGACATAGAAATTTGTCATAGAACTTGTCTTGACATGGAAATTTGTCATAAAATTTGTCATAAAATTATCATAATCCTCTTTGCATAGCAATATGTCATAACTTTGCTATTTTTGATTTGAATTTCTATTCAAATCTCTTTCATGCTAATTTGCTCATTTTCTCCAATTTCTCTATAAATTGGATGATTTTCAATCAAACCTGGTCTGAATTTTCTATCAATTTACCGAACCTTTGTTTCTAGTACTCTTGAGCCTTTTTGCTTTCAATTGTGTGAGCACTTGTAGGTGAGATCCACAAAACTATTGAAGAGGAAAGAACAACAATGGAGCCGCATGGAAGAAGTATTCAACTCTACATCTGGTTTGCATAATTTTACTCTTGAATGCTTTGTTTCCATACCTCTATTGAATGTGCTTTAGAATTAGGTTCATTTCAATGAGTTTTCTTATGATTGAGCTATCATGTTTAATGTTTTGATCTACTTATTTTGATGATTCCTAATTTCTACGCTACACTTTTCACTGGAGGGATGTGATGGGGTGTGCAACTCTAGAAAATCCCTCAACAAAGCATCTATAGTATCCTGCTAAACCCATGAAGCTCTTGACCTCTGTCACACTGGTTGGCGCTGGCCAATCCGTGATAGCTTTGATCTTTGATGGGTCAACTAAGATCCCATCACTGAATATGACATGCCCAAGGTATTTGACCTTTGATCTAAATAAAGCACACTTTGACAAACTGTCGAACAACTGGTTGTCCCTCAAACACTGTAAAACCTACCTCAAATGCTCCTCATGCTCCTTCTCATTTTGAGAATATATCAGTATGTCATCAAGGAACACAATCACAAATTAGTCAAGGAAGGTGCGGAATACCCCATTCATGAGACTCATGAATACAACTGGAGCATTTGTAAGACCGAATGGGACCACAGTGAACTCATAGTGGCCATATCTGGTGCGAAATACGGTCTTGTGGATATCACTTTCCACAATCCTCAACTGATGATACCCTGACTTCAGATATATTTTAGAAAACACTTTAGCACCATGAAGCTGATCAAACAAGTCATCGATCCTGGGCAAGGGATAGTGGTTCTTGATGGTTACTTTGTTCAGTTGCCTGTAATCCATGCATAACCAAAGGGACCCATGTTTCTTCTTCATGAAGATGACTAGTGCACCCCAAGGGGAGATGCTAGGACAAATGTGACCCTTCTCTAAAATTTCCTCTAGCTACATCTTGAGCTCATTAAGCTCACGTGTGGTCATCCTATAAGGTGCTCTCAAAACTGGCTCGACTCCCAGTACCAAATCTATGTGGAAGTCAATCTCTCTGCTAGGTGGCATACTAGGTAGTTCGGCTGGAAACACATCTGCAAATGCCTCAAGGATGGGATGATCATCTATGGAAGGCTCCTTCTCATTTTCTTCCTTCCTATAACTAATAGTGATAGAAAACAACTGGCATCCCTTTCGCATGCTCCACTTAAGCTGCATAGCGGAAATCATACGAAGAGACACGGGTCTCTGAATCCCAGTGATTACTATGGGAGCACCATGATCATCCTCACACTTGATCTTTTTCAAGCGACAATCCATCTTGGCTCTGTGGGCATAAAGTCAATCCATGCCAAGTACAATGCCATAAGATCCAAGTGGCATAACTCTAAGGTCTACTATGGTGGTGGTATTACCAATCTAGAGCGGACATCCCCTAACCTCTGAATCCACTGACACTCTAGCCCCTGATGTTAACTCCACTTCCCAACTGACACCTTGCATAACTACCACTATCCCATAATGCTCCACAACCAATGGAGATTTAAAGGAGTCAGTTTCTCCTGAGTCAAATAATATAGAAATACTGCTACCTCTGATCTTACCTGCAGCCTCAATGACTATGGCCTAGTGCTCTGTATGGCGGTTGTCAACCGCTGCGAAGACTCCATGGGATTTGCCCATATCTCCAACTGTAGGATCTGATGTTGCCATCCTCTGATTTCCTATCATCTGACCCTGCGAACACTCTCTCGCCATGTACCCCATGGCTCCACATGTGAAACAAGCACTACGTGCCTCAAACTATGCGCCCTAAGGCCTAGAGAAAGGCTACCCACCTATCCTACTAGAACCACTGTACCCACCCCTAGAGGACTGCTGAGCCCGTGTCAGAGGTGTGTATATACCCTGTGCTCTCTGGTCATGCCTAAGACCCTATGACTGCCACTGCTTGGGCTTAAAGCCCTGCTGTCCCTGAGGGGGCCTCTATCTCTAAGTCTGCTATGACTGCTGCAGAGGAGGGGGTTTATAGGACCCCAATGCATTTCTATGGTTGCCTTTCCAATGGGGTTTTTGAAACCCGAAAGACTAGGGTGCCAAGTTTTGGTTCTAAAACCGGTCCCTTGTGTCATGTGGTCTGACTTGAATCTCCTCAGCTATTAAGGCCTTCTCCATGGAAACTCGAAGGCTCCCTGGAGCGGCCATCCTCACCGATCCTGCTATTTAGGCATTAAGTCCTCTGATAAATCGGTTGACGAGAAGCTTCTCATCCTTCAAGTAGTCTACATAAGGTAGGAGCACAATAAAGTTGCTCTTGTACTGGGTCACTGAGAGACCCTTCCGCTGGAGGTCATGGAACTCATCGATCCTATGCTGCCTAAAGTGCTCTGATAGGTACCTCTCCTTGAACCTCTCTATGAAGATTTCCCATGTGAGGGTGTCTGCAGTTAGACCACACTTGAATTCCTCCTGTTTCCACCATGTGGAGGCTATCGATCTCAGAAGGTGGACTGCAACTCATGCCATCAGATTGCTTTCATAAAAATGCAATGTGAAATACTGATCCAGGCTCAAAAGCCAAGCCTCAACCTCTACCCTATTGGTAGATCCCCCAAATGATGGTGTCTGGAGGCGCAAAACCTCCCTGATCAAATCTCCTGGTTCTCGATGTGTACTCTCAATATAAACATGTGCGGCTACCGGAGGTGGTCCAGGTAGATGAACAAACTCAAGCTCATGCTCAGCCTAGCTCTCTAAGGAATTAGGAGGTGGAATCATACTCCATTCCCTATCTACTGACCTATGACTCCCTGAGTTCTGATTATTTGCATGATGGTCGGCTGCTGGAAGCCTATCTTGCACTATCCCAATCAGGTTCTGAAGTGCTAGTAAAATGTCTCAGTTTGGGTCAACTGGTGGTTTGGGAGGGGCTTCCGGGTTCCCTTCTGGAACGGGTTCCTCCCAATCAACATCCTTGCGTTCCATACATGTATGCTTAGGACCCCTTCTGTGCTTGCGATCTTGTCGCGTAGTCAGAGGCATCCTAATGAGAAAATAAAATAAAATAAAAAATAAATAATTTTCGGGGAAAATTTAATTAATAAAATAATTAAAGAGAAACATAATGGAGAAAGGTTCCTAGTGTTGGAAACCTGGCTCTGATACCAAAGTGTTGTGCCCAAACTTTTGGGCAAAAAATGGAACAACAATTTTTTTTTGAACCACTTAAACTCATAACATATCCTACATTTAAAATGAATCAATAGAGTTTTGTCTTAACTAAGTTGTAATTAAAATTGTTTTCTAAGGTTGGATTAGTTAACCAACTCAAATGAGTGACTTTATTCAGTGGAGATTAAACAATGTCGCATTTTAGT